>NC_092333.1:195900000-196600000 GCF_046630445.1 Rutidosis leptorrhynchoides
AAGTGGGGCTATGATCTCACCTTGTGTGCACGAGTAATAATTACTTCAACAAGTAATGTGTGCAAAGAACAATGCTAGTCTTGACCTAAACAAATAGGTTTATATCAATATTGGTAAACACGATAGGTCAAAGTGTTCAATTAGTCCTATGGCTCGTTAAGACTCGATCATAATAGCTTGTGAATCAAATTGTCATGTTTCTTGCATGGTACAAGTATAAAAGCATGTTAGGACGATTGCACAAACATTTGGTTAAGTTTGATTAAAAGTCAACTTAGGTCGGATCAAAGTCAACAAAAAAGTCAACACGTTCGGGTCGGGTCCCGAACTATTTTTCTGAGGTTTTTAATCATATATGAGCATGTTAGAACAAGTTACATGTGAATCGGAGGTCCATAGCATAGCAAACATTTTCCGTAAAATGACCAACGAAGACAGAAGCCTGCCAGTGTATCTGGACGGCGTCCAGATTGTCTGGATGGCGTCCAGCTTTGAAGGCTGAGACGGCGTCCAAAGATCTGGACGGCGTCCAGCTTTGAAAACTGGGACGGCGTCCAGGTCCGTATTCAAGTCTGATGCAGAAAACTCCTAAGTGCACGAACCAAAAACCAAACTAACACATTTTATGATCCGCAAACAACCAAAACATGTATCTTATATCATCGGGAAGGTATTTTGACGAGGAAAATGAATAGACACATTTCAACGAGTAATTCAATACTTACAACAACCCAAAACCGCATTAAACGTTCATAATCAAAGGTTCAAGTTCTAAAAACGCGTTTCATGATTCGGGCAACCAATTTACATGTATGATATGCCGTTTCGAAGGTAATCAAACACACATTGCAACAAAATACTTATCAACTATATTTCATAGCATTTGATACATCAAAAGTTCATATAAAGCTTATCAAACCCTAACCAAAATCTCAAAACCAATAATCATGTTAATGTAAGGTTTTCATGTCAATCAACACACCAAAAAGAAGCTAATGAAGTAACTAACACTTTGAACACACAACCATTAACATCTAAACACATTTCATCATCCAAAATCAAAGATTTAACAAGCTCTTTTTCAAGTTCATGCTAGTTATGTCAATTCACAAGATCGAGCATACAAATTACATATACGACATCACAATGAGCCATAGACACTAATTAACAACTTTATAAGTTAAAAACATCAAGAACACAAAATCTAGTGATTTTAGAAAGTTACCCAAATGTAATGAAATTAGTATGGAATCGAAGAGGAAGTTGCAAGGATTCCAAAAATGTAATTTGTTTTGCAAAACACCCGCTAGCTCGGATTTGGATGATGATTCTTGTTGGTGTTCTTTGAGAGAAAAAAGGAAGTATTAAAAGATGAGGATGAAAATGAATGGATGAAAGGGGTTTGACCCTTTGACCTAGTCAAGGGTTTGATCCCTTGTCAAGTTTAGTCCCTCAAATTTCGTTCGGGTGCGTGAATTACCTAAACGAGATAATTTAAAACGCGTATTAACGGGAGATGTTATAAGCATATAACAGAGTTTAAAATAGTATAATGGAAAAGTAAATGGAAAAAGGCGGGATGTTACAGTGTTTACTTGTAGAAATGGATATGTGTTGTCCAAGTTAGTGATATATGCGTTGTATGCTAACGGTTTTAAGAACGGATATATGTTGTCCAATTTAGTGTTATATGTGTTGTACACTAATGATTTATGAATGGATATGTGTTGTCCGATTTAGTGTTATATGTGTTGTACACTAACGATTTTATAAACGGATATGTGTTGTCCAAGGGTTAGTGATATATGTGTTGTGCACTAACGGTTGTTATGAACACCAATGAGAAATTAGAGTACCATTCCTTTTACGATTGGTTAACCATGGTTGTATGAATTGTGCATTAGCATACTTAAATATGAACTATATGCTTTTGTTATTGCTAGCTCAATGTGAATTGCGGTTATTGGTATATGCACAATGTTTTGCATGGTTGTCTAATTGCTAGCTTGTGTACGGTATTGTGTAAGTGTTTGCAAGTAGATATATTATATATGTGAAATGTCCCGTTCTTATTGATTAAAAACGTTCCATATTAATTGATTTCGTTGCGAGGTTTTGACCTCTATATGAGACGTTTTTCAAAGACTGCATTCATTTTAAAACAAACCATAACCTTTATTTCTTCAATAAAGGTTTAAAAAGCTTTACGTAGATTATCAAATAATGATAATCTAAAATATCCTGTTTACACACTACCATTACATAATGGTTTACAATACAAATATGTTACAACAAAATAAGTTTCTTGAATGCAGTTTTTACACAATATCATACAAGCATGGACTCCAAATCTCGTCCTTATTTAAGTATGCGACAGCGGAAGCTCTTAATAATCACCTGAGAATAAACATGCTTAAAACGTCAACAAAAATGTTGGTGAGTTATAGGTTTAACCTATATATATCAAATCATAATAATAGACCACAAGATTTCATATTTCAATACACATCCCATACATAGAGATAAAAATCATTCATATGGTGAACACCTGGTAACCGACAATAACAAGATGCATATATAAGAATATCCCCATCATTCCGGGACACCCTTCGGATATGATATAAATTTCGAAGTACTAAAGCATCCGGTACTTTGGATGGGGTTTGTTAGGCCCAATAGATCTATCTTTAGGATTCGCGTCAATTAGGGTGTCTGTTCCCTAATTCTTAGATTACCAGACTTAATAAAAAGGGGCATATTCGATTTCGATAATTCAACCATAGAATGTAGTTTCACGTACTTGTGTCTATTTTGTAAATCATTTATAAAACCTGCATGTATTCTCATCCCAAAAATATTAGATTTTAAAAGTGGGACTATAACTCACTTTCACAGATTTTTACTTCGTCGGGAAGTAAGACTTGGCCACTGGTTGATTCACGAACCTATAACAATATATACATATATATCAAAGTATGTTCAAAATATATTTACAACACTTTTAATATATTTTGATGTTTTAAGTTTATTAAGTCAGCTGTCCTCGTTAGTAACCTACAACTAGTTGTCCACAGTTAGATGTACAGAAATAAATCGATAAATATTATCTTGAATCAATCCACGACCCAGTGTATACGTATCTCAGTATTGATCACAACTCAAACTATATATATTTTGGAATCAACCTCAACCCTGTATAGCTAACTCCAACATTCACATATAGAGTGTCTATGGTTGTTCCGAAATATATATAGATGTGTCGACATGATAGGTCGAAACATTGTATACGTGTCTATGGTATCTCAAGATTACATAATATATAATACAAGTTGATTAAGTTATGGTTGGAATAGATTTGTTACCAATTTTCACGTAGCTAAAATGAGAAAAATTATCCAATCTTGTTTTACCCATAACTTCTTCATTTTAAATCCGTTTTGAGTGAATCAAATTGCTATGGTTTCATATTGAACTCTATTTTATGAATCTAAACAAAAAAAGTATAGGTTTCTAGTCGGAAAAATAAGTTACAAGTCGTTTTTGTAAAGGTAGTCATTTCAGTCGAAAGAACGACGTCTAGATGACCATTTTAGAAAACATACTTCCACTTTGAGTTTAACCATAATTTTTGGATATAGTTTCATGTTCATAATAAAAATCATTTTCTCAGAATAACAACTTTTAAATCAAAGTTTATCATAGTTTTTAATTAACTAACCCAAAACAGCCCGCGGTGTTACTACGACGGCGTAAATCCGGTTTTACGGTGTTTTTCGTGTTTCCAGGTTTTAAATCATTAAGTTAGCATATCATATAGATATAGAACATGTGTTTAGTTGATTTTAAAAGTCAAGTTAGAAGGATTAACTTTTGTTTGCGAACAAGTTTAGAATTAACTAAACTATGTTCTAGTGATTACAAGTTTAAACCTTCGAATAAGATAGCTTTATATGTATGAATCGAATGATGTTATGAACATCATTACTACCTTAAGTTCCTTGGATGAACCTACTGGAAAAGAGAAAAATGGATCTAGCTTCAATGGATCCTTGGATGGCTCAAAGTTCTTGAAGCAAAATCATGACACGAAAACAAGTTCAAGTAAGATCATCACTTGAAATAAGATTGTTATAGTTATAGAAATTGAACCAAAGTTTGAATATGATTATTACCTTGTATTAGAATGATAACCTACTGTAAGAAACAAAGATTTCTTGAGGTTGGATGATCACCTTACAAGATTGGAAGTGAGCTAGCAAACTTGAAAGTATTCTTGATTTTATGAAACTAGAACTTTTGGAATTTATGAAGAACACTTAGAACTTGAAGATAGAACTTGAGAGAGTTCAATTAGATGAAGAAAATTGAAGAATGAAAGTGTTTGTAGGTGTTTTTGGTCGTTGGTGTATGGATTAGATATAAAGGATATGTAATTTTGTTTTCATGTAAATAAGTCATGAATGATTACTCATATTTTTGTAATCTTATGAGATATTTCATGCTAGTTGCCAAATGATGGTTCCCACATGTGTTAGGTGACTCACATGGGCTGCTAAGAGCTGATCATTGGAGTGTATATACCAATAGTACATACATCTAAAAGCTGTGTATTGTACGAGTACGAATACGGGTGCATACGAGTAGAATTGTTGATGAAACTGAACGAGAATGTAATTGTAAGCATTTTTGTTAAGTAGAAGTATTTTGATAAGTGTATTGAAGTCTTTCAAAAGTGTATAAATACATATTAAAACACTACATGTATATACATTTTAACTGAGTCGTTAAGTCATCGTTAGTCGTTACATGTAAGTGTTGTTTTGAAACCTTTAGGTTAACGATCTTGTTAAATGTTGTTAACCCAATGTTTATAATATCAAAAGAGATTTTAAATTATTATATTATCATGATATTATGATGTACGAATATCTCTTAATATGATATATATACATTAAATGTCGTTACAACGATAAACGTTACATATATGTCTCGTTTCAAAATCATTAAATTAGTAGTCTTGTTTTTACATATGTAGTTCATTGTTAATATAATTAATGATATGTTTACTTATCATAATATCATGTTAACTATATATATAACCATATATATGTCATCATATAGTTTTTTTTTACAAGTTTTAACGTTCGTGAATCACCGGTCAACTTGGGTGGTCAATTGTCTATATGAAACCTATTTCAATTAATCAAGTCTTAACAAGTTTGATTGCTTAACATGTTGGAAACATTTAATCATGTAAACATCAATCTCAATTAATATATATAAACATGGAAAAGTTCGGGTCACTACAGTACCTACCCGTTAAATAAATTTCGTCCCGAAATTTTAAGCTGTTGAAGGTGTTGACGAATCTTCTGGAAATAGATGCGGGTATTTCTTCTTCATCTGATCTTCACGCTCCCAGGTGAACTCGGGTCCTCTACGAGCATTCCATCGAACCTTAACAATTGGTATCTTGTTTTGCTTAAGTCTTTTAACCTCACGATCCATTATTTCGACGGGTTCTTCGATGAATTGGAGTTTTTCGTTGATTTGGATTTCATCTAACGGAATAGTGAGATCTTCTTTAGCAAAACATTTCTTCAAATTCGAGACGTGGAAAGTGTTATGTACAGCCGCGAGTTGTTGAGGTAACTCAAGTCGGTAAGCTACTGGTCCGACACGATCAATAATCTTGAATGGTCCAATATACCTTGGATTTAATTTCCCTCGTTTACCAAATCGAACAACGCCTTTCCAAGGTGAAACTTTAAGCATGACCATCTCTCCAATTTCAAATTCTATATCTTTTCTTTTAATGTCAGCGTAGCTCTTTTGTCGACTTTGGGCGGTTTTCAACCGTTGTTGAATTTGGATGATCTTCTCGGTAGTTTCTTGTATAATTTCCGGACCCGTAATCTGTCTATCCCCCACCTCACTCCAACAAATCGGAGACCTGCACTTTCTACCATAAAGTGCTTCAAACGGCGCCATCTCAATGCTTGAATGGTAGCTGTTGTTGTAGGAAAATTCTGCTAACGGTAGATGTCGATCCCAACTGTTTCCGAAATCAATAACACATGCTCGTAGCATGTCTTCAAGCGTTTGTATCGTCCTTTCGCTCTGCCCATCAGTTTGTGGATGATAGGCAGTACTCATGTCTAGACGAGTTCCTAATGCTTGCTGTAATGTCTGCCAGAATCTTGAAATAAATCTGCCATCCCTATCAGAGATAATAGAGATTGGTATTCCATGTCTGGAGACGACTTCCTTCAAATACAGTCGTGCTAACTTCTCCATCTTGTCATCTTCTCTTATTGGTAGGAAGTGTGCTGATTTGGTGAGACGATCAACTATTACCCAAATAGTATCAAAACTACTTGCAGTCCTTGGCAATTTAGTGATGAAATCCATGGTAATGTTTTCCCATTTCCATTCCGGGATTTCGGGTTGTTGAAGTAGACCTGATGGTTTCTGATGCTCAGCTTTGACCTTAGAACACGTCAAACATTCTCCTACGTATTTAGCAACATCGGCTTTCATACCCGGCCACCAAAAATGTTTCTTGAGATCCTTGTACATCTTCCCCGTTCCAGGATGTATTGAGTATCTGGTTTTATGAGCTTCTCTAAGTACCATTTCTCTCATATCTCCAAATTTTGGTACCCAAATCCTTTCAGCCCTATACCGGGTTCCGTCTTCCCGAATATTAAGATGCTTCTCCGATCCTTTGGGTATTTCATCCTTTAAATTTCCCTCTTTTAAAACTCCTTGTTGCGCCTCCTTTATTTGAGTAGTAATGTTATTATGAATCATTATATTCATAGATTTTACTCGAATGGGTTCTCTATCCTTCCTGCTCAAGGCATCGGCTACCACATTTGCCTTCCCCGGGTGGTAACGAATCTCAAAATCGTAATCATTCAATAATTCAATCCACCTACGCTGCCTCATATTCAGTTGTTTCTGATTAAATATGTGTTGAAGACTTTTGTGGTCGGTATATATAATACTTTTGACCCCATATAAGTAGTGCCTCCAAGTCTTTAATGCAAAAACAACCGCGCCTAATTCCAAATCATGCGTCGTATAATTTTGTTCGTGAATCTTCAATTGTCTAGACGCATAAGCAATCACCTTCGTTCGTTGCATTAATACACAACCGAGACCTTGCTTTGATGCGTCACAATAAATCACAAAATCATCATTCCCTTCAGGCAATGACAATATAGGTGCCGTAGTTAGCTTTTTCTTCAATAACTGAAATGCTTTCTCTTGTTCATCATTCCATTCAAATTTCTTCCCTTTATGCGTTAATGCAGTCAAGGGTTTTGCTATTCTGGAAAAGTCTTGTATGAACCTTCTGTAGTAACCAGCTAGTCCTAAAAACTGGCGTATGTGTTTCGGAGTTTTCGGGGTTTCCCACTTTTCAACAGTTTCTATCTTTGTCGGATCCACCTTAATACCTTCTTTGTTCACTATGTGACCGAGGAATTGAACTTCTTCCAACCAAAATGCACACTTTGAAAACTTAGCGTACAATTCTTCCTTCCTCAATACTTCTAACACCTTTCTCAAATGTTCACCGTGTTCTTGGTCATTCTTTGAGTAAATAAGTATGTCATCAATGAAAACAATGACAAACTTATCAAGGTATGGTCCACACACTCGGTTCATAAGGTCCATGAACACAGCTGGTGCATTAGTTAAACCAAACGGCATGACCATAAACTCGTAATGACCGTAACGTGTTCTGAAAGCAGTCTTTGGAATATCATCTTCTTTCACCCGCATTTGATGATACCCGGAACGTAAGTCAATCTTTGAATAAACAGACGAGCCTTGTAGTTGATCAAATAAGTCGTCGATTCTCGGTAGTGGGTAGCGGTTCTTGATGGTAAGTTTGTTCAACTCTCGGTAGTCGATACACAACCTGAATGTACCATCTTTCTTCTTGACAAACAAAACAGGAGCTCCCCACGGTGATGTGCTTGGTCGAATGAAACCACGCTCTAAAAGTTCTTGTAATTGGCTTTGCAGTTCTTTCATTTCGCTGGGTGCGAGTCTGTAAGGAGCACGAGCTATTGGTGCAGCTCCTGGTACAAGATCTATTTGAAATTCAACGGATCGATGTGGGGGTAATCCCGGTAATTCTTTCGGAAATGCATCGGGAAATTCTTTTGCAATGGGAACATCATTGATGCTCTTTTCTTCAGTTTGTACTTTCTCGACGTGTGCTAGAACAGCATAGCAACCTTTTCTTATTAGTTTTTGTGCCTTCAAATTACTAATAAGATGTAGCTTCGTGTTGCCCTTTTCTCCGTACACCATTAAGGGTTTTCCTTTTTCTCGTATAATGCGAATTGCATTTTTGTAACAAACGATCTCCGCTTTCACTTCTTTCAACCAGTCCATACCGATTATCACATCAAAACTCCCTAACTCTACTGGTATCAAATCAATCTTAAATGTTTCGCTAACCAGTTTAATTTCTCGATTCCGACATATATTATCTGCTGAAATTAATTTACCATTTGCTAATTCGAGTAAAAATTTACTATCCAAAGGCGTCAATGGACAACTTAATTTAGCACAAAAATCTCTACTCATATAGCTTCTATCCGCACCCGAATCAAATAAAACGTAAGCAGATTTATTGTCAATAAGAAACGTACCCGTAACAAGCTCCGGGTCTTCCTGTGCCTCTACCGCATTAATATTGAAAACTCTTCCACGGCCTTGTCCATTCGTGTTCTCCTGGTTCGGGCAATTTCTAATAATGTGGCCTGGTTTTCCACATTTATAACAAACTACATTGGCATAACTTGCTCCGACACTACTTGCTCCGCCATTACTCGTTCCGACACCATTTGTTCCTTTCGTTCTATTAACCCCTGGTCCGTAGACCTCACACTTCGCCGCGCTATGACCATTTCTTTTACACTTGTTGCAAAATTTGGTGCAGAACCCCGAGTGATTCTTTTCACACCTTTGGCATAGTTGCTTCTGATTGTTGTTGTTGTTGCGGTTATTATTGTTGTTGGGATGATTGTTGTAGTTGCTGTTGTTGTTGTTGTTGTTGTTGTTGTTGGGCCGTTTGTTGTAGTTGCGATTGATGTTGCGATTGTTGGGATAATTGTTGCGATTATTGTTGTAATTGCTGTTGTTGTTGTATTGGTGATTCTTATCACCGTTTTCCTCCCACTTTCTTTTGACTTGCTTCACATTGGCCTCTTCAGCAGTCTGTTCTTTAATTCTTTCTTCAATCTGGTTCACTAGTTTGTGAGCCATTCTACATGCCTGTTGTATGGAGGCGGGCTCGTGTGAACTTATATCTTCTTGGATTCTTTCCGGTAATCCTTTCACAAACGCGTCGATCTTCTCTTCCTCATCTTCGAATGCTCCCGGACACAATAGGCACAATTCTGTGAATCTTCTTTCGTACGTGGTAATATCAAATCCTTGGGTTCGTAACCCTCTAAGTTCTGTCTTGAGCTTATTGACCTCGGTTCTGGGACGGTACTTCTCGTTCATCAAGTGCTTGAATGCTGACCACGGTAGTGCGTACGCATCATCTTGTCCCACTTGCTCTAGATAGGTATTCCACCATGTTAACGCAGAACCTGTGAAGGTATGCGTAGCGTACTTCACTTTGTCCTCTTCAGTACACTTACTTATGGCAAACACCGATTCAACCTTCTCGGTCCACCGTTTCAATCCGATCGGTCCTTCGGTTCCATCAAATTCCAAAGGTTTGCAGGCAGTGAATTCTTTGTAGGTGCATCCTACACGATTTCCTGTACTGCTAGATCCAAGGTTATTGTTGGTATGTAGCGCAGCCTGTACTGCGGCTATGTTTGAAGCTAGAAAAGTACGGAATTCCTCTTCATTCATATTCACGGTGTGTCGAGTAGTCGGTGCCATTTCCTTCAAAATAGTTAAATGGAACAAGTTAATCATACAGAATATTAAGAGTAGTTAATAGTATTTCGTAGCATAATATGAACTCATTTATAAAAGCTTTTTCTTCATATTAGCGTTTTATAAGTTTAAATTCGGATAGTACCTACCCGTTAAGTTCATACTTAGTAGCTAATATACAATTCAACTACTACAATTCTATATGAAAAACTGATTATAATAATATTTCGCGTTCAAACTTTTATACAATATTTTACAAACTTACAATACCGCTTATTTTACATAAAGAATGAAATATAGCACACAATAACTTTGATACAAGATAGTTGTGAAGACAATTCTAGCTAGTACACAAGTCGTTCAACAAAGGCAATAAAGACACGTAATTCATACGTCCAGAAACAAGTCATGCATTCTGGTTTTACTAGGACTACTTCCCATCCTTGGTCTTGTGCAACATAACCGTTATGGCCGTTGATAAGACAGCGTGTTGTAACGTCATCAAAGGGACGAGGGTTACGTAATGTCCAACAGTCCCGTAATAATCTAAAAACCTCATTTCTTACCCCAATTACCGACTCCGTCACTTGTGGAAACGTTTTGTTTAATAGTTGTAGCCCGATGTTCTTGTTCTCACTTTGGTGAGAAGCGAACATTACTAATCCGTAAGCATAACATGCTTCTTTATGTTGCATGTTAGCCGCTTTTTCTAAATCAC
Organism: Rutidosis leptorrhynchoides; assembly: GCF_046630445.1. NCBI lineage: Eukaryota > Viridiplantae > Streptophyta > Magnoliopsida > Asterales > Asteraceae > Rutidosis > Rutidosis leptorrhynchoides. The sequence goes on from NC_092333.1 coordinate 195,910,637, forward strand.
GAAGTCCAATATTCGGATATATTGAGTCAAAATAATTTCTTAACCCGTTGCGTAAAATAGCATTTGGGTTCCCCGCAATATATGCGTCAAAGTAAACACATCGTAACTTATGGGTTTCCCAATGTGATATCCCCCATCTTTCAAACGAAAGTCTCTTATAAACCAAGACATTCTTGGAACGTTCTTCGAATATCTTACAAACTGATCTCGCCTTAAATAGTTGTGCCGAAGAATTCTGGCCGACTCTAGACAAGATTTCATCAATCATGTCTCCGGGTAGGTCTCTTAAAATATTGGGTTGTCTATCCATTTTGTGTTTTTAAACTGTAAAATAGACAAGAGTTAGATTCATAAAAAAATACTTATTAATACAAGCAATTTTTACATATATCATAAAGCATAAGAACACTATATTACATATATTACACCACACGAATACAACTATCTTATTCCAACTCGCTCGTTTCTTCTTCTTCGGTTTTAGTTCGTTTTGCCAAGTTTCTAGGGATATATGATGTTCCCCTAATACGAGCCGTCGTTGTCCACATTGGTTTAGAAAAACCTGGTGGTTTAGAGGTTCCCGGGTCATTGTTACAACTTAAGGACTTCGGGGGTTGACGATACATATAAAGTTCATCGGGGTTGGAATTAGATTTCTCTATTTTTATGCCCTTTCCCTTATTATTTTCTTTTGCCTTTTTAAATTCAGTTGGGGTAATTTCTATAACATCATCGGAATTCTCGTCGGAATCCGATTCATCGGAGAATTGGTAATCCTCCCAATATTTTGCTTCCTTGGCGGAAACACCATTGACCATAATTAACTTTGGTCGGTTGGTTGAGGATTTTCTTTTACTTAACCGTTTTATTATTTCCCCCACCGGTTCTATTTCTTCATCCGGTTCCGATTCTTCTTCTGGTTCCGATTCTTCTTCCGGTTCCGACTCTTCTTCCGGTTCCTCTTCGGGAACTTGTGAATCAGTCCACAAATCATTCCAATTTACATTTGACTCTTCATTATTATTAGGTGAGTCAATGGGACTTGTTCTAGAGGTAGACATCTATCACATAATATCAAACACGTTAAGAGATTAATATATCACATAATATTCATATGTTAAAAATATATAGTTTCCAACAAAAATGTTAAGCAATCATTTTTAAAGAAAACACGGTCGAAGTCCAGACTCACTAATGCATCCTAACAAACTCGATAAGACACACTAATGCAAATTTTCTGGTTCTCTAAGACCAACGCTCTGATACCAACTGAAATGTCCCGTTCTTATTGATTAAAAACGTTCCATATTAATTGATTTCGTTGCGAGGTTTTGACCTCTATATGAGACGTTTTTCAAAGACTGCATTCATTTTAAAACAAACCATAACCTTTATTTCTTCAATAAAGGTTTAAAAAGCTTTACGTAGATTATCAAATAATGATAATCTAAAATATCCTGTTTACACACTACCATTACATAATGGTTTACAATACAAATATGTTACAACAAAATAAGTTTCTTGAATGCAGTTTTTACACAATATCATACAAGCATGGACTCCAAATCTCGTCCTTATTTAAGTATGCGACAGCGGAAGCTCTTAATAATCACCTGAGAATAAACATGCTTAAAACGTCAACAAAAATGTTGGTGAGTTATAGGTTTAACCTATATATATCAAATCATAATAATAGACCACAAGATTTCATATTTCAATACACATCCCATACATAGAGATAAAAATCATTCATATGGTGAACACCTGGTAACCGACAATAACAAGATGCATATATAAGAATATCCCCATCATTCCGGGACACCCTTCGGATATGATATAAATTTCGAAGTACTAAAGCATCCGGTACTTTGGATGGGGTTTGTTAGGCCCAATAGATCTATCTTTAGGATTCGCGTCAATTAGGGTGTCTGTTCCCTAATTCTTAGATTACCAGACTTAATAAAAAGGGGCATATTCGATTTCGATAATTCAACCATAGAATGTAGTTTCACGTACTTGTGTCTATTTTGTAAATCATTTATAAAACCTGCATGTATTCTCATCCCAAAAATATTAGATTTTAAAAGTGGGACTATAACTCACTTTCACAGATTTTTACTTCGTCGGGAAGTAAGACTTGGCCACTGGTTGATTCACGAACCTATAACAATATATACATATATATCAAAGTATGTTCAAAATATATTTACAACACTTTTAATATATTTTGATGTTTTAAGTTTATTAAGTCAGCTGTCCTCGTTAGTAACCTACAACTAGTTGTCCACAGTTAGATGTACAGAAATAAATCGATAAATATTATCTTGAATCAATCCACGACCCAGTGTATACGTATCTCAGTATTGATCACAACTCAAACTATATATATTTTGGAATCAACCTCAACCCTGTATAGCTAACTCCAACATTCACATATAGAGTGTCTATGGTTGTTCCGAAATATATATAGATGTGTCGACATGATAGGTCGAAACATTGTATACGTGTCTATGGTATCTCAAGATTACATAATATATAATACAAGTTGATTAAGTTATGGTTGGAATAGATTTGTTACCAATTTTCACGTAGCTAAAATGAGAAAAATTATCCAATCTTGTTTTACCCATAACTTCTTCATTTTAAATCCGTTTTGAGTGAATCAAATTGCTATGGTTTCATATTGAACTCTATTTTATGAATCTAAACAAAAAAAGTATAGGTTTCTAGTCGGAAAAATAAGTTACAAGTCGTTTTTGTAAAGGTAGTCATTTCAGTCGAAAGAACGACGTCTAGATGACCATTTTAGAAAACATACTTCCACTTTGAGTTTAACCATAATTTTTGGATATAGTTTCATGTTCATAATAAAAATCATTTTCTCAGAATAACAACTTTTAAATCAAAGTTTATCATAGTTTTTAATTAACTAACCCAAAACAGCCCGCGGTGTTACTACGACGGCGTAAATCCGGTTTTACGGTGTTTTTCGTGTTTCCAGGTTTTAAATCATTAAGTTAGCATATCATATAGATATAGAACATGTGTTTAGTTGATTTTAAAAGTCAAGTTAGAAGGATTAACTTTTGTTTGCGAACAAGTTTAGAATTAACTAAACTATGTTCTAGTGATTACAAGTTTAAACCTTCGAATAAGATAGCTTTATATGTATGAATCGAATGATGTTATGAACATCATTACTACCTTAAGTTCCTTGGATGAACCTACTGGAAAAGAGAAAAATGGATCTAGCTTCAATGGATCCTTGGATGGCTCAAAGTTCTTGAAGCAAAATCATGACACGAAAACAAGTTCAAGTAAGATCATCACTTGAAATAAGATTGTTATAGTTATAGAAATTGAACCAAAGTTTGAATATGATTATTACCTTGTATTAGAATGATAACCTACTGTAAGAAACAAAGATTTCTTGAGGTTGGATGATCACCTTACAAGATTGGAAGTGAGCTAGCAAACTTGAAAGTATTCTTGATTTTATGAAACTAGAACTTTTGGAATTTATGAAGAACACTTAGAACTTGAAGATAGAACTTGAGAGAGTTCAATTAGATGAAGAAAATTGAAGAATGAAAGTGTTTGTAGGTGTTTTTGGTCGTTGGTGTATGGATTAGATATAAAGGATATGTAATTTTGTTTTCATGTAAATAAGTCATGAATGATTACTCATATTTTTGTAATCTTATGAGATATTTCATGCTAGTTGCCAAATGATGGTTCCCACATGTGTTAGGTGACTCACATGGGCTGCTAAGAGCTGATCATTGGAGTGTATATACCAATAGTACATACATCTAAAAGCTGTGTATTGTACGAGTACGAATACGGGTGCATACGAGTAGAATTGTTGATGAAACTGAACGAGAATGTAATTGTAAGCATTTTTGTTAAGTAGAAGTATTTTGATAAGTGTATTGAAGTCTTTCAAAAGTGTATAAATACATATTAAAACACTACATGTATATACATTTTAACTGAGTCGTTAAGTCATCGTTAGTCGTTACATGTAAGTGTTGTTTTGAAACCTTTAGGTTAACGATCTTGTTAAATGTTGTTAACCCAATGTTTATAATATCAAAAGAGATTTTAAATTATTATATTATCATGATATTATGATGTACGAATATCTCTTAATATGATATATATATACATTAAATGTCGTTACAACGATAAACGTTACATATATGTCTCGTTTCAAAATCATTAAATTAGTAGTCTTGTTTTTACATATGTAGTTCATTGTTAATATAATTAATGATATGTTTACTTATCATAATATCATGTTAACTATATATATAACCATATATATGTCATCATATAGTTTTTTTTTACAAGTTTTAACGTTCGTGAATCACCGGTCAACTTGGGTGGTCAATTGTCTATATGAAACCTATTTCAATTAATCAAGTCTTAACAAGTTTGATTGCTTAACATGTTGGAAACATTTAATCATGTAAACATCAATCTCAATTAATATATATAAACATGGAAAAGTTCGGGTCACTACAATATGTGTATGTATAATTATTGCATTCACTAAGCATTAGCTTACCCCTCTCGTTGTTTATCTTTTTAGATGCAGGTGTGGATAAGGGCAAAGGGGTTATTGGGCATTAGGTGTCCTTTGATGATGTTTTGTTGGAGCTTTTGGAAGTTGGCCTAGCGTTTTGGATAGTTTAGTCCCAAACCATGCTCGATGTGTTGTTTGGTTTAAAACTATCATTTTTGTATTGGTCAAACTTGTATCTCATTCGTTAATGGCCTTTGTGCCTTTTGTAAACACTAAAACTTGTTGTATGTTCCAACGAACGTGTGGAATGGTTACATATTTAATTGGCGCGTAAATGTGTATTATTTTTTAAAAAAAAAAATTTATCGTATGGAATACGGGTTGGGTTGTTTCACTGAGGGACTCGAACTGGTTGAGGGATTCATCTCGTACGATCAGCTGAAGGATTTTCGATAAGAAATAGATTATAAGATGTAGATTAGTACCCTCCAATACATAAGTTACATATGCATATATAATACTAAAATCCCATAAGTTACGGAGGAATATACGGAGTATGTCAGGCAGAGTTTACAGTAATAGAAATGCTAAGATATGAATTAGCGGATACGCTAAGATATGAGTTTTGTCTATACACTGTTTATGCAATCAATGCAGTAAGATGTGTCTAGACTAAGAATGATAAGCAGGTAATTTCCTAAGGAGGATAAGCAGATGATTTCCGACTAGAAATGATAAGCAAAACTTTTGACATGCAGACACGGTCGAAGTCCAGACTCACTAATGCATCCTAACGACTATCAGTTAGACTCACTAATGCAAGACCTGGTTCGCTAAGACCTCCGCTCTAATACCAACTGAAGCGACCCATCCTAATCCATCCGGACGAAGTCCATATCGATTACAAACGATTTACAATAGTTGGTTACATCGCGAGGTACTTGACCTCTATATGATACATTTTACAAACAATACATTCATTTTTAAAAGACAAACTTTCATTTTATCGAAAGTTGACAGACATGCATATCATTTCATAATATATCCAACTATAATTGACTTAATAATAATCTTAATGAACTTAACGACTTGAATGCAACGTCTTTTGAAATAGGTCATGAATACAACGTCTTTTGACCCAAATGCACTTCCAACCACAAAACGCACCCAAACTAACCAATAATCACTAACACAAGTGAAAATGATCCTAATACACCAATTAAACCAAATCATAAGTGTTAAACACTTGTCTTACCCAATTTGACACATAAACCCTAATTTTGACCCATTTCAAAATTAGTCAACCAAATACACCCAAATGGGTTTCAATACTTCCATAATCACTAAACCTAGTGATTTAACCCATTTTACAGGCCTTAAACTTGACCAAAACATCAACCAACCCAAAATCCACCAACGACACTATAAAACCCGATTACTAGCATCACTAAACTCACTTTATGCATTTAAATGGGTTTCTCAATAAATCAAGTTCAAACCCTAACTTTGAATATCAAATCAAACAATGAAATTTAGAGTTAGAACTTACCACAACAACCAAAACGTAGCTAGGAGCGAGATGAACAACTTTAACACTCGGACCTTTTATCAATTCAAGCTTATTCTTCCCCAAATCTCTCTCTATAAATCTCCTTCTCTCTCTAAATGAGATGAGAGGGTTGTGTGGATGTGAAAATGATCCAAAATTGGATCCCAATCTAATATTATGGCTACAAATCCATCCCCAAGTGAAATGACATAAATGCCCCTCTTAAAACATTAAAAATCACAAAGCTGTCTGCCAGCAACTTTTGCACGGCGCGAGGCTATCTGCGCGGTACGCGATTGTGCTGAAACCAAATCCGGGTCTTATAACTCTCCCCCACTTAAATTGGATCACGTCCTCGTGATCTTAGCCCCATAACAGTCAAGAAAGTACACCTTCCTCGATTCTTCGAATTCTCACATAACTTAGGACCCTTTGATGCCGCCATTGAATCCTATCGGTCTCATTTTCTCGCCACACAACACCCCATCCACGCAACAATCCCCCATGTTTCCTTGGCGCACTCCAACTCATGACTCAAAGTTCTACCGCCAATCGAAAATCCAACCGGGTTATCCGTACCATGTACGCGGTGATGGGATTTCTCGCGAGCCCTTTGATATGGCCGAAACGGACGGTTTTATTTGTGCGGTGCCGTTAGGTCACAACACGTCAGAAACAGCTACCAAGAGGGGGGTACTGTTTTAAATTTATATTTAGCGGTGAAGCGACCCGTCCTAATCCATCCGGACGAAGTCCATATCGATTACAAATGATTCACAATAGTTGGTTACATCGCGAGGTACTTGACCTCTATATGATACATTTTACAAACAATACATTCGTTTTTAAAAGACAAACTTTCATTTTATCGAAAGTTGACAGACATGCATATCATTTCATAATATATCCAACTATAATTGACTTACTAATAATCTTGATGAACTTAACGACTTGAATGCGACGTCTTTTGAAATAGGTCATGAATGACTCCAAGTAGTATATTTAAAATGAGCAATTGCACAGCGGAAGACTTCTTTCATACCTGAGAATAAACATGCTTTAAAGTGTCAACCAAAAGGTTGGTGAGTTCATTAGTTTAACATAAATAATCATTTCTATCATTTTAATAGACCACAAGATTTTCATATTCCCAATTCTCATAAATAAACGTCCCATGCATAGAGACAAAAATATCATTCATATGGATTTAACACCTGGTAACCGACATTAACTATATGCATATAAGAATATCCCCTATCATTCCGGGATCCTCCTTTGGACATGATATAAATTTCGAAGTACTAAAGCATCCGGTACTTTGGATAGGGTTCATCGGGCCCATAGATCAATCTTTAGGATTCCCGTCAATTAGGGTGTCTGTTCCCTAATTCTTAGATTACCAGACTCAATAAAAAGGGGCATATTCGATTTCGATAATTCAACCATAGAATGTAGTTTCACGTACTTGTGTCTATTTTGTAAATCATTTATAAAAGCAGCGCATATATTCTCAGTCCCAAAAATATATATAAAAAGGGAGTAATGAAACTCACCTAATGTATTTTCTAGTAAAAATACATATGACGACATTAGACAAACTGAACAATGCAGGGTTGGCCTCGGATTCACGAACCTATATCATTTTGTATATCTATTAATACATATAATAGAAATTACATAATTTTATTTATATATGGTAACGACCCGGAAATTTCCGATCAAATTTAAACTCTAATCTCTATATGTTTCCGACACGATAAGCAAAAACCCTAATGTTGAGTCTAGAAAGTTTGAAATCTATATTCGGATAATTAGTTACCCTTTGACCAAGCCTGGCGATTTACGAACAGTTATGTGTATATACAATATATATTTATTAGTTAATAACAAAGGTATTAGATATGTAATATTTGGTTTCGATATAAGATTACTATATTTATCAGCGAGAGTAAAAGATAATATAATTGTTATAATAATAATATTATTAGTATCTACATTGTATTATTATTATTATTATTATTATGAAACTGAATAGAAATATAAATTGATATATTATTATTACTAAAATTATTGTAATTAGTATTATTAATAGTATCATTAGTAATATTAATATTACCATCACTGTTATTATAGTATCAACATTATTATAATAAACATAATATAATCTAATATGGTTATCATTAATAATATTATTATCATTTTTTTACAAATACTTTTATTCTTATTAATATTAGAATAATTTTGATAAGGTTATTATTAATAGCATTATTATTAATTCTATTATTAATAATTAATAATATTAATAGATTTTATTAATAGATCTACATTAGTAATTAATATTATAGAATTTGATATAAGAGATATATAATTAACTGATATTTATTCGTAAGCATAAATACAGATATATAAATAGATATATATATATATACTAAAATGAGATACAGATTGATACAATTTCAAATCCAGGTTAATATTTTTAATATAATTAATAGAAATTATTAGTCTTAAATTTAATGAAAACATATAAATCTGATATCAGGTACAAGTCATTATCAGATATATTTATTTTTGTAGTCTTCTTCTTGTTTCTGATTCCTGGTGTCGACCACCAACAGATAACAACAAACCAATCGCTTTTAGGATCTCAATCAGTCGAGTATTATTTATAAGTAATGATATCTATCATTACACTTCAAAAATTTAAACCAGAAACCACTATGAACTAAAAACCGTCCTCTGTTCTTGGCTTGAATTAATCTTAACTCGGTTCATATGAATTTTGAAAATCTAGTAATGCAATCCTTTTAGAAATCTCATGTGGAAACTCCCTGCTAGGTTTCAAATCCTAAATCTTTTTATCAAGATCGAATTTTGAGGTCGAATATGTTTTTCAAAAAGACAAACAAAATCGTTCATCGCAAAATTTGATTTCAATTTGATGTTGTAGGATCAATTAAGGGTACCGAAAGTTTCTAAGAAAGATTTGAAGCATTTTTCATGTTGTAATCAAGGTATAAAACGTTATGAATCTCAAAATCAGATATGGAGTTCTTACTTTTCAAAAACTATACTGTACAGTTTTATTTTGGGTTTCTGTTATAAATTTAATTCAAACGAAATATAATTGTTTATATTTAGTTGAGAGTTTTATAAACAAAGTAATTAATTGATTGGATTTAATCCGGGATTGAATCACGTTTTTTTTTTAAATGGGGAAGAAAATATAACAGCATAACAGACGGGTTGAAATCAAACGGGTTGGGTTTACATCAGAAGGTCGTTTATTATACAAATCCAAATGTAAAATAAGAATATATACTGCTATTACGATTTTGGGGAATTTCAGTCGATTGAACTGAGAAGAAGAAGGGGTAAACAGATAAATAGGATATAAACATATAGGGTAGATATAAAAACAGAAAAGCTAAAGCAGCAGATCGGTTAGAGGGTGTTTGGGGTAATCGAGAGGTCTCGGGTTCAATCCTGACTTGGTGCAACTTTTTTTAATATAGCTCTTCAAAGGTAGACTTTATTTACAAAATTATTATTATCAATATTATTATAAATAACAATTTAATTAAATTATTATTATTAGGATTATGGTTATTATTAATATTATTTTATCACTAATATTACTATTACTATTATTATACTTATTTTATTATTATTGTAACAATTAAATTGTAAATACAGATTATATTTAATATACATAATTTAAAAATTATTAATATTTTTAATTATCTAATTTATACAAAATGAATATAAAAACTGATATAAAAATCACTAATGAAATTATATATAATTGTTCGATTACGATTATAGGTTTTAATATATACAATTGATATAGGTTCGTGAATCCAAGGCCAACCTTACCCTTGTTCAATGATGTTATATGTATTTTTACTACAAAATACATTAGGTGAGTATGTAGTCCCTTTTAAACTCTAAATATTTTGGACTGAGAATACATGCGCTGTTTTTATAAATGATTTACGTTATGGACACAAGTGATCAAATAAATTCTACGTTGAGTTGTACCATGGCATATTTCTTTATACTTGGTAGCTAATATTTACGTGAGGAGCGTAAACGCGAATCCTGTTGATAGATCTATCGGGCCTGACAACCCCAACCGGGCTGGACGACCAGTTTTTAACGGTTGCACAGTACTTCGTTTTGTTACTACACTTGGTACGGTGTAGGGTTTATTTAAGAATATACTGCTGTGATTTAAATGTTAAGTATGGTTACCAAGTGCTCAACGACTTTTCATACACGAGAAGTGTATTATGTATAAACATGAAATCTTGTGGTCCATAGTTATAACGTTGCTAGCATTAAACCTATATATCTCACCAACTTTATGTTGACATTTTCAAGCATGTTTATTCTCAGGTACGAATTAAGTCTTCCGCTGTGCATTAGCTCATACTAGAGACATTACTTGGAGTCGATCATCGCAATGGAACCAAATGTTGAAGATTTTGTCCAGGTGGATAAGGACGGGTCATCACAGGTGGTATCAGAGCGGTGGTCTTAGCGAACCAGGTCTTGCATTAGTGTGTCTGACTTGTAGTTGTTAGGATACATTAATGAGTCTGGACTTTGACCGTGTGTACATGTCAAAAGTTTGCTTATCATTTCTAGTCGGAAATCATTTGCTTATCATCCTTAGGAAATTTCCTGCTTATCATTCTTAAGTCTAGACACGTCTTACTGCATTTACTGCATTGATAGTGTATAGACAAAATTCATATCTTGGCACATCTGTAGACTTGCCTGACATATGCCGTAAATTCCTCTGTAGTTTACAAAATCTTTGGTATTATAGATATTCTATACAGCCAGAATATTATCCGATATCTGAAAATCATCTCACATCGAAGATCCCTTCCATCCACCAAATTGCCCTCTTGGTGATGAACCTGAAGCACTTACCGGCGAACCTGTTCGAGAAACCATTTTCTCCCTCATTTCTAGAATATCTCGTCACGATTATATACTATCCCATATTTCGAATCTTATTCATTCGCTCGTTCCAACCGTCAACCATCCTGGTATAATAGAAGAAGTCAATGAACTCCGTGCTCGGGTAGTGACTTTAGAAAACATGGTGCGAAGGTTACAAACACCAGCAGCAGCACCAGTAGCATAATCTGTACCACCATCATCAACGCCACCAGTACCCTTATCACTCCAACCACAACCACGTCGTAAACTTCAACATCATAAACTATACCTCGGATATCAACATCACACGCCTCAATATTACCATCTGTATTTCGAGTATGATCATCGTTCTACATATTGTTCTACATCGATTAATTTCGTTCTACGTATTATTCTACCTCATTTATCTTCGTTCGACATGGCAATTATGTAATCTCTAATGTTTTAGAGATTATGTAATCTAATAATGACGATAAATCAAATGAGTTTAATATCTAATTGAATCATTAAATCCATGATTACATCCGACGAAAATATATATGCAAGTATATTTTCATAAAGATTGTAATTAAAAATTCTTTTGTACAAACTGTTAATGATGAAAATATTTTAACGGGTGGGTAGTACCCGAGGAATATTTAGAATTCACATTAATAAGTTACACTGTACATTCTTCGAATCTGATTCAACGATCATTTACTATCCTATTTACAACCACCGATATACGTATCCGTTCACCACAAGATAACCATTTCTATTCAAATTTCATATTTGGATTTTAACCTATCAGAATCCAACAAGTGGCATAACGAAGAAAACATTGGACAAAAATAAAAAGTGTTAGAAACAAACGAATTAATAAATTGAAATTGTGATAAGATTCCACGCTAACTGTTCCTAGCTAACTATTCCCAGCTAACTGATTAACATTTAATTTATCACAATTTACATTCTCGCAATTTTATTTATTGTCATTTAATTTCTGCACTTTACATACCGTCGGGACACATGTACAACAATACGTCGGATTAATTCTGAGACAACACGTTGTATAATTTGTCATGATATATATTTATTTATTTTACGCACTTTAAATAACGGGACACGTATACAAGGTTTCGACTTATCATATCAACCCATCTATATATATATTTTGGAACAACCATAGACACTCTATATGTGAAGGTGGGAGTTGGCTATACAGGGTCGGAGTTGATTCCAAAATATATATATACTTTGAGTCGTGATCGACACTGAGACCGGTACACGGGTCACGATACGTATTAATTATGTATATTAAATTATATATGAATATATTGAACTGTTGAACTATTGGACCATTGGACAATCGGACTAATAGACTGCTAACTATGGACAAGTAAAATAAATTAAAATATTGATTATAACATATGAAACTAAATAATTCTTCAAGTTTGCCACTTGATTTCATCTTAAACCTCATTTGTACCTCGATAATTACAATCCGCGATCAAACCTTTCATAATCCTTGAAAATACCTCAATCGAGAAGTTGAACCAACCGCACCTCATCTACGGAAGAAAAGATTTATGCACCTGAAAAACTTTCGAATCCAAATTCATAGTTTAACACATATCGTGTTGAATCCTTTGCTATTTATTAGCAAAAACAACCCTACAATTTCTTTTCAGGAAACTAATTTTGCCACAGCTCCACTTCGACTTTTCAGTGAGACTACTCCTACTATAACCTCGATATTTATACCTTATCCTTTCGACGTCGTTACCGGGAGACCTTTTATATCCCACCATACTACATTCAGCGTTTAATCATCTAAAAACACAATTCTCTTGAAACCACCTCGATTTGAAAACCAATGACCCAGATTCATTAACTTTGAAAATGCTGACGAAGCAGCATGTTGAAGATGGTCTTAATGGCCAAAAGTTGATGATAAAGAAGGAGGTGTTAGGAACACTCGATAGAAAATTTGGTATCGAAAATCGGATTGAGCTAACCATGAAGGAAACCAAGGACAAATACAAGGACCAAATTCTGTATTTAAAGAATCCTGATGATTCTGTTTCTGATGAAATCTTTAGTAAACACCTTGCTTCTAAATCTAAACCCTTACGGGTAAATTTTCATCATCATCCTTTGATATTAGAAATTCCAAGATATTATCGAATCTTTCATATTTTCACAACTATTCTTATCTGAGATCATCTATCTTTCCGTACTATCTGCATTACAACATAAAAGAAACTGTGTTAGTTTCTAAGTTCTAAAACCTTCGAGTTTAAAATAGGAATGTTCTGAAGCAGTGTTAGGAACTGATGCATGAATTAGTATAATATAATGAAACTTGATCAACTTCCTTATATTATAGTAAGCCATGTTAAGTTTTTAATGGAATGTGATGATTCACAGTACCATCATCATGTACCATGTTACACGACTCTTATATTCTATCCACTTTTCAAACATATCGAGAACATATCTTCCTGATAAGTTCTATCTTCTCTTCTGAATTCTGGTAATTTGACCAATCAAAATCGTGCCCATACCATTTCTTTCTAAGAGCATTATCTATGTTCATTCTAAATTTCATACCTACGAATTTCGGACCATTGTTCGCTTGACTCAAGGACAGGAAGAGGAAATGAAAGAATGAAGACTCCAAACCAGAAATTGGAGTATAAATCGCAGTAAATAGGAGAAAGCATTAACTGTGGATGACAATGATTATGGAAGACAGAAGTAGGGACATCGAAATATAAGGGAAGATATAAAACCCAACAACCACCCAGAAACTACAAACCGTGTATATCAATACGTATTGCAACGTAAAGACACGGGAGAATTAGAAACAATATAATTCCAAGGAAATTATAAGAGTGAATAGATTCTTCTGGCGGCAGATGAAAGAGAAGAATGAAAGATATGAAAGTTAGAAATATAATAAGAATCAGGATTGGATGGAGCATATTAAGGAAGGAGTAGAGGAAGAAAGAATAGAAGGTGTAGAGAATAAGGAAACGAAGGGGGTGGATTTATAGCAATATATCAGACAGAGAAATCGGAACAGATTCTGGCATTAATCAAAGAAGATTTTGATTTTCTAAATCGCCGAAGAACCAAATCTTATTACGTAAGATTTTCTTTAAATTCCGGAAATCAATCATAACCACGTCATCAGTTAAAACGATTCCATACTACTCATTTCACTCTTTTGTGATAGCTTCACTCGCGCGCTTCACATGACTGAATCGCTTTATCTAACATCTCTCGATGATAATAAAACTTCATAATCGTCATGAAAACATTCCCATTGTTATCTATGACAATCTCTACCAAATTTCGGGGACGAAATTTCTTTAACGGGTGGGTACTGTAACGACCCGGAAATTTCCGATCAAATTTAAACTCTAATCTCTATATGTTTCCGACACGATAAGCAAAAACCCTAATGTTGAGTCTAGAAAGTTTGAAATCTATATTCGGATAATTAGTTACCCTTTGACCAAGCCTGGCGATTCACGAACAGTTATGTGTATATACAATATATATTTATTAGTTAATAACAAAGGTATTAGATATGTAATATTTGGTTTCGATATAAGATTACTATATTTATCAGCGAGAGTAAAAGATAATATAATTGTTATAATAATAATATTATTAGTATCTACATTGTATTATTATTATTATTATTATGAAACTGAATAGAAATATAAATTGATATATTATTATTACTAAAATTATTGTAATTAGTATTATTAATAGTATCATTAGTAATATTAATATTACCATCACTGTTATTATAGTATCAACATTATTATAATAAACATAATATAATCTAATATGGTTATCATTAATAATATTATTATCATTTTTTTACAAATACTTTTATTCTTATTAATATTAGAATAATTTTGATAAGGTTATTATTAATAGCATTATTATTAATTCTATTATTAATAATTAATAATATTAATAGATTTTATTAATAGATCTACATTAGTAATTAATATTATAGAATTTGATATAAGAGATATATAATTAACTGATATTTATTCGTAAGCATAAATACGGATATATAAATAGATATATATATATATATACTAAAATGAGATACAGATTGATACAATTTCAAATCCAGGTTAATATTTTTAATATAATTAATAGAAATTATTAGTCTTAAATTTAATGAAAACATATAAATCTGATATCAGGTACAAGTCATTATCAGATATATTTATTTTTGTAGTCTTCTTCTTGTTTCTGATTCCTGGTGTCGACCACCAACAGATAACAACAAACCAATCGCTTTTAGGATCTCAATCAGTTGAGTATTATTTATAAGTAATGATATCTATCATTACACTTCAAAAATTTAAACCAGAAACCACTATGAACTAAAAACCGTCCTCTGTTCTTGTCTTGAATTAATCTTAACTCGGTTCATATGAATTTTGAAAATCTAGTAATGCAATCCTTTTAGAAATCTCATGTGGAAACTCCCTGCTAGGTTTCAAATCCTAAATCTTTTTATCAAGATCGAATTTTGAGGTCGAATATGTTTTTCAAAAAGACAAACAAAATCGTTCATCGCAAAATTTGATTTCAATTTGATGTTGTAGGATCAATTAAGGGTACCGAAAGTTTCTAAGAAAGATTTGAAGCATTTTTCATGTTGTAATCAAGGTATAAAACGTTATGAATCTCAAAATCAGATATGGAGTTCTTACTTTTCAAAAACTCGACTGTACAGTTTTATTTTGGGTTTCTGTTATAAATTTAATTCAAACGAAATATAATTGTTTATATTTAGTTGAGAGTTTTATAAACAAAGTAATTAATTGATTGGATTTAATCCGGGATTGAATCACGTTTTTTTTTTAAAATGGGGAAGAAAATATAACAGCATAACAGACGGGTTGAAATCAAACGGGTTGGGTTTACATCAGAAGGTCGTTTATTATACAACTCCAAATGTAAAATAAGAATATATACTGCTATTACGATTTTGGGGAATTTCAGTCGATTGAACTGAGAAGAAGAAGGGGTAAACAGATAAATAGGATATAAACATATAGGGTAGATATAAAAACAGAAAAGCTAAAGCAGCAGATCAGTTAGAGGGTGTTTGGGGTAATCGAGAGGTCTCGGGTTCAATCCTGACTTGGTGCAACTTTTTTTAATATAGCTCTTCAAAGGTAGACTTTATTTACAAAATTATTATTATCAATATTATTATAAATAACAATTTAATTAAATTATTATTATTAGGATTATGGTTATTATTAATATTATTTTATCACTAATATTACTATTACTATTATTATACTTATTTTATTATTATTGTAACAATTAAATTGTAAATACAGATTATATTTAATATACATAATTTAAAAATTATTAATATTTTTAATTATCTAATTTATACAAAATGAATATAAAAATTGATATAAAAATCACTAATGAAATTATATATAATTGTTCGATTACGATTATAGGTTTTAATATATACAATTGATATAGGTTCGTGAATCCAAGGCCAACCTTACCCTTGTTCAATGATGTTATATGTATTTTTACTACAAAATACATTAGGTGAGTATGTAGTCCCTTTTAAACTCTAAATATTTTGGACTGAGAATACATGCGCTGTTTTTATAAATGATTTACGTTATGGACACAAGTGATCAAATAAATTCTACGTTGAGTTGTACCATGGCATATTTCTTTATACTTGGTAGCTAATATTTACGTGAGGAGCGTAAACGCGAATCTTGTTGATAGATCTATCGGGCCTGACAACCCCAACCGGGCTGGACGACCAGTTTTTAACGGTTGCACAGTACTTCGTTTTGTTACTACACTTGGTACGGTGTAGGGTTTATTTAAGAATATGCTGCTGTGATTTAAATGTTAAGTATGGTTACCAAGTGCTCAACGACTTTTCATACACGAGAAGTGTATTATGTATAAACATGAAATCTTGTGGTCCATAGTTATAACGTTGCTAGCATCAAACCTATATATCTCACCAACTTTATGTTGACATTTTAAAGCATGTTTATTCTCAGGTACGAATTAAGTCTTCCGCTGTGCATTAGCTCATACTAGAGACATTACTTGGAGTCGATCATCGCAATGGAACCAAATGTTGAAGATTTTGTCCAGGTGGATAAGGACGGGTCATCACATATATTATTTATATATCTGTGGTTATATAGGATTTATTAAATTCCATTTTTAAAACATATACTTTGTTTTTACATATTATTTCTTAGATTATATGTTATATATATTTACTTTGTATATATTTAAAATAATTAATATTTATTCATTTTGTTATATATATATATATATATATATAAGTAAATATATATATATATATATATATATATATATATATATATATATATATATATATATATATATATATATATATATGTTTAAAAACCAAAGTTTTGTTATATGTAAGTACTTTTATAAATAATACTAATATGTTTGATATATAGTTATATAAAATATTAATATAGTTATAGCATATGGAATGAGTATATTTTACATATAAAATATTTATCTGTTAAAATGATAGTTTTTGATGGTAATGATTTGCTAGTAATAATAATATTAACTTTATCAATAATAATGATAATACTAATAATAATACCTATGTTAATGTTAATAATAATACTAATAATTATAAAATGTTACAAATACTAATATTAACAAAAATAATAATAATTTGTATCATTATCATGATAATGATAATAATAAGCGTAATTGTATTGATAATAATAATACCTATATTGATAGTACTAATATTTAATAGATTTTAATAACACTACACTTATTGATTTTTGATTTAGATAACAATAATAATAATAATAATAATAATAATAATAATAATAATAATAATAATAATAATAATAATAATATTAATGAATATATGATATCAATACTCTTAATCATAATCATAATAATAATAATACTTATTCTATTAATAATAACTCAGTAAATGATACTATTTGAAATAATAATAATAATAATAATAATTTTTAACAATAATACTAGTTAATAATAATAATAACACTAATAATGATAATCATAACTATAACATTAATATCTAATACTAATAACCATAACAATAATAATAATAATAATAATAATAATAATAATAATAATAATAATAATAATAATAATAATAATAATAATAATAATAATAATAATAATAATCATAACAATTAATAATAATAATAATAACTTTAAGAAAAACTACCTCATAAGAAAGCCTTTAAAAAAATAAACTGCAGCGAACGGGACTCGAACCCAAGAACACTCGCTCCACGTTCTACTGCCTAACCAACCGTCTGTCTGTTGTTTTTCTCAATTATAGTGGATTCTAATTATATTTAACACTAGTTAACAGGTTCCCCTTTCTCCTTCACTTCCAAACTCAAATACCCAAACCAGATATCGATTCCATCCTTAACTACAGCTCAATTTATTCTTTGAAACATAATTAGACACGACTAGATTTGTAATTAACATGTACAAATTAAAAAAAAATATATCAAAACAGGCTGACTGGTTCACGAATGAAGAACACAAAATAAAATGTGATTTTTGATTTGCAGTTCGTTTTAGATAAAACCCATAACACGAAATATACTCTGAATCATTTATAGAAACTATATGGATAAACAATTTCAACAAAAACATCACAACACTTTCGAATTTTTACGATGAACATACTTGTTGACTTTTGAAAATTTAGTTTGACTTCGAAAATTCTAATTCGATATTAAAATTTAGCATATAAAACTTTACAGACAGGTTACATGAGATATTCCTAACAAGACTACAATTCCACATTTTGAAATTTTGTTTGAAATCGTGGTTTTGACAAAAAAAAAAAATAAGAACAGAGGTACGCGAACAGCTTTTCTTGATTTTTGTTTTTAAATTTCGATTTTGCAGATCAATGTTATAAAGAAAGTGAGTATATAAGGGTTATAGAAACTGAATTGATTAATTGATGTGGACTTATAACAATATTAGACAGAAGGTACGAAATTCCCACTCAGGATGAATTATTCAGAAAAAAAAATATAAAAGAATGTAAAAGCTGAAACAGATTGATAACATAATCTTGGATTACTTCTGTGGACTAGTTCATGATTTGTACGATCAACAGACAGAAAACAATTTCTCCTACAGTTTGAAAGTGATGCTCAAATTGAGTAATTATTTATCTACTGTAAAAGGATTTTTATAAATACAATCATATTTAATAATAATAATTATACTGATTTTCTTATTCATGTATATCTGTATATAACACACACATATATATATATATATTAGTATATCTCTATTAGTATTAATATATCTCTATTTTTGTATAATCTCATCTTTATTTATTTTTATAAATCATACATAATCTTAATATTAGATATATCTATAGTAATAATATTCTTAATGTTATTACTAATGGTAATGATAACTATAAATTTATATCAATAATATATATATATTTTTAACAATAATATATATTTTTTTTTAACAATAATAATAAAACTAATTATAATCATCTAATATTAATAATGAATATAATAATAATAGTAATAATAACAACATAACAATTTACATACAAATTTCATATTTATATGATATATATTTATTACTAATACTAATATTGATATTATTATTTAATGTATTAATAATATTACTAATACAACTATACTAACTTGAAATAACATATTTAGAGTATTTACTATTTATACATTTTAATATATTATTATATACATTCAATTACCAAGTATGAATAGAATTCATTTATATATATATATATATATATATATATATATATATATATATATATATATATACTACTATATATAAAATTTTGTTTTAAGTATTAAGTAGATAATTATATTTATTATATATAGTGAAACAAATAATATCAGTGTATAACAATTAGTATTGATACATTATGTATATTCAATCTACTTTCTATATTCAAAATAATAAGTTTTTAGTTATTTTAAGTTATCGTTCATAATAACTAAATCACATACTAGTACATTAATATATTTAGTTTATTATATATAATTATTTACATATAAGATTATATATATATATATATATATATATATATATATATATATATATATATATATATATATATATATATATATATATATATATATATTTCGGTTTACAATTAAAGGTTCGTGCATCGTCGAAATTTGGTCAAAGTTAAATGAATGTATGAACACAGTTTACAATTCTTGAGATTTAACTTAACAACTTTGCTTATCGTGTCGGGAACATATAAAGATAAAGTTTAAATTTGGTCGGAAATTCCCGGGTCATCACAAGCGGGGCCTAAATCGTACTACTCCTGATTATGAGTAAGGGAAGTATGACCTAGAGTCGTATTTTTAAAATATCAGTAGAATTGAACCTATACTAAAGCTTAAGATAGTTATGAAGGAGTAGTGGTTACCTAACTTTGGGTTTTTTCTAGTTTATAGGACAGATAAAGTAAATGCAATAAAATTCGTAATTCAAATAAGGTTAAAACAAGTGCATGCTATGATTTCATCAGTTATTCTGCTGAGATTATGGAATGATGGCTCATGAATAGGCAGAGGCCTTGTATTCATTACACTGGTCCAAAACGCCCCTGTCGTAAGACATGTCACTGGGTAATGCGATAGGCTTGATGATTTCGAATAGATAGCAACATTCCTTATTCCTGACGCCCGTGCAGTCTGACTACAGGCATACACGTTCAGACGGATCATCCAATTGAGCGACTCGGTTGGGTGACGTATTAACATTCCACAAAGGTCTAAACTTTCTTAAGCATAATAGAATACAGGGTTTATCATATCCGAGAGACGTGATGTGTTTCAATGCTTTCGTTATTGATTGGTTTTTAAAAGATATTTAGGCCCTTAAAAAGAGTTCAACCATAAAGAACACCATGGCCAAGTAAGATTGACTTCCATGAACACGTTCGGTTATCCTAACGGTCCAATCATTTATGTGTCTAAACAAACAGTTCCTTAATTAACTAAGCATCCCTCAAGCGGGGTGCAATGCTTGAGACCGCGTTTTGGTGCAGTGTACTAATCAACACTGACCGTGTTCCATTGCCTTACTTAGCAGAGGTACAACTTACAACAACCGCTGGGCTTCAGCGCACACGTACGAAGTTTATATGCTTGGTGACTACACTAGCATGGTCTAGGACCGACAATGTACTAAGGGTCTAGTCAGATGTTTCACTACGAAAGAGTCCTCAGTCGGAATCCAAAGCTTGATAGACTTACAACAACCGGTGTGCCTCAGTCGATCTTACGTTGTATCCGATAGACTTATCTTACCAAGGAGTGACACAGATAGTGTACTATGAATCGGGGTTCGCGACATCCCAATAACAGAGATAATAACTACGTTCTATTAGTTGGAAAAGCAATCGAGTTTAAAGCATAATCGGAAAACATTTCAACAACATACACAAACCATAACATTATTTCGGTATTATAACTGGCTACATCTTAGCATACACTAAAGATAACTACTCGCTAATCATGGTAACAACATCACATAACATAATGATAGAAGACATTATATAAAGATAAAGGATAGAAGTACCAGTAGATTAAACGAGATCTGAATACAAAAGTGACAACTTCAAACTCCAGACCGCTCCTAATACAATCTTCGGCGTTCTTCTCTGGGTACTAGGTTTCCCGCACGGAGTCGAAGACCTTGAAAGTATGACTAATATTGTACAAGAGAGAGAAAGAAGTGAATTGAAGTGTGTGTTGGAATGAATGACAAATACCCTTTAAATAAGCAAGAATCTTGCCTGCAAACGGCTGGTAGGCCGTTTGCAGGGGCTGTTTCCCAGATCAAGTCGTTTGCAAGGGCCATTTAACTTGGGTGTGTGGCAGTTCGTTTGTGAGCCATGCAAGCCGTTTGGCAGGCCGTTTGGCTTGCTGATTCCCTGGATGGTAACTTGATTTCTTGTCTTTCACCGTTTTCGCTCTAGAATCTTCGTTTTAGCTCCGATTCTCTTGATTCTTTTTGCACCGTCTTCATAATTACTTGCTCTTCAATTCTAACCGACGAAGTGGGTATTTTGCCGATAAAGTTCGAATATTTATTGTTTTTGGGCCTTAATACCGGGGTGAAAACGTGACTTTTTAGCCGATATCACCCTTCCGTAACTCTAACTGACATGCAACCTTACGCAACTCACAACTAGTCCACCATTTCTCTGTGAACATCGTTTAGATCGTCCATTAAGGATGATCTTGTCACTTCTCGCGCATACAAGTCCCCAATACTCTAGAGAACTCGCTCTCGAACGCGCACTAAACTAACGTATCTCTACACGAGACAGTCAAGAATCGACACTTTACATCACGAGTTCGCTCACCGAACGGGACGACTTCCAACAAACCGATTACTTGAAGTCACATGTCACCTAATTACTTGAAGTCACACTAACCCAACGAACCTTACGGCTCAACGCCCACAACTTTATAGCGACACCCACTAGTCACTAACCACCTAGGCCGCATAGCTAGCCTATTTACCTTTCAAATCATCACTAAGGAGATGCTTGGAAACACCAAGACTTACACCCTCCCGCACACCGTCGCAATCGTCCGCACGGTTATCAACACACTTCGAAGCTAGTCAACTCCTGTGACTCTACTCGTACACATATTTGGTTAACGTAAATGCCTCTCGAACGGCATACCATTTTTACGCTAACACTTAAAGGAAAGCAATACAAGTAACCATCTAATCACATCACGGTTATACCCGACTTGGTTTAGCCCCCAACACTAAATGATTAACCCGACTCGGTTAGTTAAACACGTTCAGTTAACCTACCTCGGCCAACCCTTAACATCTAATGATTAACCCGACCCGGTTAATCAAACGCCCCTAACAACAATTGATTAACCCGACTCGGTCAGTCAAACACCCTAGGTCAACCTGCCTCGGTCAAACCTCTAACAATAATTGATTAACCCGGCTCGGTTAGTGAAACACACTCAGTCAACCCGACTCGGTTAAACCCCTAACAACAATTGATTAACCCGGTTCGGTTAGTCAAACACACTCGGTCAACCCGACTCGGTTGAACCCCTAACAACAATTGATTAACCCGACTCGGTTAGTCAAACACACTAGGTCAACCCGACTCGGTCAAACCCTAACAACAATTGATTAACCTGGCTCAGTTAGTCAAACACACTCGGTTAACCCGACTCGTTCAAACCCCTAACAACTATTGATTAACCCAGCTCGGTTAGTCAAACACACTCGGTCAACCCGACTCGGTTAAACCCCTAACAACAATTGATTAACCCGGCTCGGTTAGTCAAACTGTAACGACCCAACCCGTTATCCAACCGATCACGAAAAAAAAATATACAGAAGGGTGCGCGGCGCGCAACCCTTTATGTGCGCGCGCACAAGGCCTGACAGCCTCTGTCCGGATTTTCCAAATTTGAATTAAAGATCTCCCACTTCCTGACACTTTTTAGGCGAAACGCTTTTCACAACACATTATAATAGTTAAACTAACACGTTCCAATAATAAAACGAGTTTTACGACACCGGGCCCACATATGCCCAAATTACCATTAAGTACAAAATACAAGTTTCAACCCCATCTACATTTAGACGAGTTAGGACTCTATAACCCAACCCGATACCAAGAGCATAATCTCGGGGACTACCAAATCCCCAATCCGCGACCAAATATCTGATAGCTACCCCATCGAGCCCAAGCGCTCCTACACATCTAGTCTAACAACTAGCTAGCTTCATAACGCAATACCTGTAAAAAGGTAAACAACGAGAGGGGTAAGCATAAAGCTTAGTGAATGCAATAATTATACATATACATATATAATGTACCTACTTGCATACACTTATTCACAATCCGCATACATGCTAGCAATATAATTAGCAAACCATCTCAAGTATAAAGCTAGTAACCTCCAATATCGCAAGCTAGCATAACCAATAGCATATACTCAAACAATATAATATGCTACACTACAACACATACACAAACCATACGGTTAACCATACCCATGCTATGGTGCTACCGACTCTTTGGTTCACACCATACGTCACATGCTATGGCGCTACCGGCTCTTTGGTTCACGCCACTACGCATTTGTCATGATCCTACCGGCTCTTTGGTTCACATCACAACACTGAGTCATACTCACGCTAAAGTGCTACCGGCTCTTTGGTTCACACTACAACATACGTACTACGATGCTACTGGCTCTTTGGTTCACATCATAGCACACTCGCACATGCTATGGCACTACCTGCTCTTTGGTTCATACCATAGCACACAAATAAATACACTATATACATACACGTATAATTATTCCACTCACCTCGAAACGCCCGCACAAATCATGTATGTAAATCGCCTCCAAACGCAACCGAGCAAACCTTTTACCTATATTACGCATATAGATAAACAAACAATCAACATACGTTCTCTACAAGAGAATTCGACGCCAAAGCCCTTAACCAAGGGTTTATACCTACCGCCACAAATCTGCCCATTTAGACAACTAAAGTGGACTTCACTAATTACCACTACGGGTGGTAATTCTGACCCATTCAAAACCGTCATTTAACACTTAACAAAAGCGTTTAACATCCATTTAATCCAAATTAGTGTCATTACCAAATTCGACCCAATTCAATTCACCCATTATGACATAAGTCCCCAAAAATGTCCAAACTAACCAATAATCACTAACACAAGTGAAATTGGTCCTAATACACCAATTAAATCAAATCACAAGTGTTAAACACTTATCTTACCCAATTTGACACATAAACCTTAATTTTGACCCAATCCAAAACTAGTCTTTCAAACATACCCAAATGGGTTCCAATACCTCCAAAATCACTAAATTAAGTGATTACACTCAAAATCAAAGCCTAATCATGGCCAAATAGTCAACCAACCCAAAACCCGCCAAGTATCAAAAATAACAAGTCACAATAAACCCACTTCGTCATCTAAACGGGTTTCACAACTAAACAAGCTCAAACCTTAAACATGCACAATAATCTAAACTATTAGATTCGGAGTTAGAGCTTACCAACACTACCAAAACGTAGCCGTGAATGAGGTGAACAACATTAACTCTTGCACCATAAATCGAAATCAACGTCCTTCTTCTCTAATTGAGCTTTCCCTCACTAAACCTTGCTTCTCTCTCTAGGGTTTGGAGTGTAAGTGAGAATGGATGTGAAAATGATCCAAAAGTGGATCTAAAACTGATATTAAAGCCACAAATCTGTCCACAAGTGAAAAGACCAAAGTACCCCTTTTAATTTAAGTAAATTACAGCTGCTGGCCCGTCGGGCCATTTGGACGGTGTCCAAAATGGCTGGACGGCGTCCCAATGAACTGAGACAGAAACTGGAACTTGTTTTGGTCGTAACTTTCAAACCGTAGCTCCGTTTTTTATGAATCAAATATCCTTGAAAACGTAATGATGTGTACTATCCAATGGTAAGGTTTTAGAACATTAACTCAAACTTTATTTGAGATCCAAATATACGCTTACATGCCTCGTATTTCGAATGATGTTCAAAATAACTCGTAACTGAAAAACGGGGTGTTACAACTCTCCCCCACTTAAAATTGGATCACGTCCTTATGATCCGAACCAACACTAGAAGTTAAGAACTTCTCCCTCAAGCATTTCCGCTTCCAACACGGAGTCACACATGTAGTAATCACGCAACTGAAATCTCGCTTTGTACACTAACGCATCATATTACAACAACAGTACTTCATTCTTCCATTCGACCAAGATTTCCACCACTCACTCAGAAGTACACCATGAAAAACTTCATAATATTCCTCCAATGGCCTTATCATTCTATCATTTTCAACGATATCAAGTAATCAACCCACGAGTCAAAACAACCGCAACTGTTGCTCCTATGGCGAATATCCAACTCGTACCATACACTTCACCATCGTCCTAAAAGTAGAACAATTCACCGACATTCATCGTCTTCACGCCTCACGACCCTACGAAATACAACCAAGCCCGACATCCATGACATCTTCCGTAAATTCTAATATCTCACCACACGCTAATAATCACTAGCATGCACTACCGCAACAAGCTACATCCCTAACTACATCACCCAACGCGATCTACTAAAATTCCCTACGTCGTGAACCATGTCTTGCATTAATCCAAATCAAGAAGGATTCATGCTTCTCTAAAACTCCGTACTCCACCGGTTCATAAACGTACTACCCAACCGGTCATTCCTTCAACGAAGAAATTTCGGTACCTCAAAATAATCACTTTAGGAGCACCTCCTTCCCATCAATCAATCCGCACACGACCATCCGTCACTGGATTAATCCAGGATGACAATAATACACTACGGGTTAAACAAAACATCAACACTCGGCACAGGGTTTCTCCCCTAAACCCTACAACACATTCATACGATACGGCTTCCTAGTACTAGCGTGAAACTATTCGTGTACTAGAATCTCGTCAACAGCGAAATATCATCCCAAAATTTCTGCATTTCACCACACGACCCACAAAATATTCACCAACGCAGGGTGAACCTTCCTACCTAGGCTGTCCATTAAGGATGGCCTCGACATTTCAATGAAACCTACGGGTTACATCACTAGGGTACACACTCTCGCAACCAAACAACATCCGCGTGTCTCTATGTGAGACAATCAGAACCGACACTCTCCGCCTCACAATCGTCCATAAAGTGGAATAATCCACTGACAATTTCCAAGATCACATTCCCGACATGGAAAATACGGTATCCTTCGCGACATCAAACTCGTACCCATTCAATAATACTATCTGAGTTTCACGACAACCCAGAGTTTCACTATGAGAGCACCCACAATGACAGCCTTATTTTCTCACTTCAGGATCTCAAACTTCACATTTGGTCTCATACCGCACATTGGTACTACACGACCGC
The DNA here is from genome assembly GCF_046630445.1 of Rutidosis leptorrhynchoides. Taxonomy (NCBI): domain Eukaryota; kingdom Viridiplantae; phylum Streptophyta; class Magnoliopsida; order Asterales; family Asteraceae; genus Rutidosis; species Rutidosis leptorrhynchoides. Next base: position 195,937,720 of record NC_092333.1, read on the forward strand.
CTTATATAGAAAGTCTTACACTTCGTTCGATCCCATCATCACAATCTTCACGAATAACATTCCAGAATTGTAACTCACAATCGTAATGCACGTTCTCGAGTCGACATCAAAAACCCGTCACTCTTCCTCATTAGGAACTCTGAATACCTATTGAGGCTTAGCACGGTACACTCCGACATTTCACTATACATAACACCACCGGAGTTTTCCTCGGGCGGCAGTAAAAACTCCCACACTTAGGATTCATCTCCACATTCTCACCGTCAAGATGATAACATCCCGCGAAATCGCAATTCCACGTCACACATGACCATTCTCACTGTTGGTCATAAACACCAAATCACCGCAAATTCACATTAGGCTCTTAGAGCCGACATATACAATCACTTGAGATGTCATACACGCGACGATATTTCACCTTCATGCCACAAATCACAATTAACAGCTCTTCATCATTCGTAAGGCAAACTCCATCAAAGTCCCACATACGCCTCTAAGCCTAGGCATATGCCACTCCGCTTAATCAGTCGTGTATCTCAATCGAGATCACCCGACCTTCCACTTAACGAACCTTTATCAACAATTGCTCACTCTCATGGAGAAGAGTGACCAATCCAACACAATACTTGCATCGACCGTAATATCAACACCTCATCGTAACCTTCGGCCTAACCGACCATTTAGTACATCACCGGCTCGCCGGTCATCTTTACCCGTCCATCACTTAAGAGCAACAAGATTCGCTCATCCATCAATTCATAAGAAGTATTCACTGCAATGCTCTTAAACTTCGATTTTCGCAACCGTCAAATTACTATCACCCGTCAATCACTATTGTAATTTCCGCCGCTTCCAAGGATATCTCACGGACACCCTAAGCACAAAGTGATCACACCATCTCCGGAGTTAAACATTACACTAGCAGGTATAAGAAGGCACATGTCGCAGTGTCATGCATACTCCCACCACAACCTACCGAATTTAAAAACTCGATCTTTGGGGTTCCATACATCCGATGTCACCCACCTCTCCACTATTATGACCCGAAGTCATACCTAACCGACAAACCTTACGTATTATTGTCTTATAAAGTTTACTAGCGATCACACGCTACCCGCAATTCCACGAGGCCAAACGATATAGCCTAGCGAAGCTCTTCATTTAACACTGAGGGGATGCTCGGGAACACCGAGTCTTACAACCTTCCACATATCGGCATAACCACAACAACAGGGGTATTCCGTTAGGAATGTTACCCTATAATCCACAACACGCTAATGCAATCATCGTCATATGGATCCCACTCCCATGAGTTTAACGACCCGAAGACTCCTCGATTCGCCAATTCCAAGGCGACTCATAACTAGAACCCTTACACGATTCTTTCACCACACTCTCTACGGACTGTAACTCAATCCTATAATCATTAGACTTGCTACGTTCCATTACGGGATTTAAGTCTTCGTCACACACATACTCACTAATCGGTCATTCTAGTTACGATGGGTAACTACAACCAACGACAATCTCAATAATGCACCCACTACTTAGGGTGACTAAGTACGCGCTAAAACTCGTGAGTTTGCTCACTCACTTAACTAACCGAATCCACCGTAATACTTGTAGCGACCCGAACAAAACCGTCATTGATGGTGCCGCTAACTTAGGTCCCGTTACGTGGTCGTAGTCCCTATATGAGACTCGTTTGACCAAAATTACGTCGCATTCATTTGAAAAGTACAAGACTTGCAAAGTTCAGTTTACCAAAATGATCGACAACAAGTTTAAGATTACAAAAATAGTAATGTATAAATGAAATAACTTGCGACATAATTAATTGAAAATCACAATTGCTATAAATAGCGTAAGTATGTATGTATGCTCGACCCCAAGCAAGTATGAAAGTACGCGGAAGCATGTATCAAATAGCCAAGTATGAACCTGAGAAACATATAGAAAACTGTCAACGAAAAACGTTGGTGAAATCATAGGTGTATTAATAAAAGTTATATTTTGAACCACAAGATTTAGTATTTCCATAAAATTGATCATCCAAAAGTTGCATTCCAAAAGTTGGTTCGCGAGCACCCAATTATCAATGCTTAACATTCCTTCCATAGAACCCCATCACAATAGTGTTAGAACATACACTGTTTCTCAAAAATATATTTCATTCGTAAACGGTAGCGAACCGTTTGAATGAGGGTTTGTCAAACCCATATGGATCCATACAACATAAGTTCTCGCTTACACCCGGCAAGTGTAACTAATGATAATCGAATTGAGGATTTTGTTCTAAACTCGCTGTAGAATGTTTGTTTCATCGGACTTGTGTTTAAAACATAAAAGTAAGTAGTATAAGATGTAACAAAGTATATGTTTCTCAGCCCACGATTTAAAAGTATAAAAGTTGTTGAAAAGGTGGGACTATGATCTCACCTCGAGTGCACGAGTATAAAAGTACTTCACAAAGTAAACGTGTGCATGAAAGTTGCTTAGCCTTGACCTAAACAAGTAAGTTGTATCAATTAACCAGTTACGACACAAGGTCGGGTGAAATGTGTTCAATTAGTCCTATGGCTCGTTACGACTCGATTAAATATAGCATGTGAATCAATTTGTCAAGTTTCATGCAAGATACAAGTATAGAAACAAGTTAGGAAGATTGCACAATTATTTGGTTAAGTTTGACAAAAAGTCGAACTTCGGTCGGTCAAAGTCAACGAAAAGTCAACACGTTCGGGTCGGGTCCCGAACTATTTTTCTGAGGTTTTTAATCATATATGAGCATGTTAGAACAAGTTACATGTGAATCGGAGGTGCGTAGCATAGCAAACATTATTCAAAAATCGACAAAGTTGGACAGACCACTTTGGCGCGCCGCGCGGGTATATGGCGCGCCGCGCCATTACCTGTGCAGAGAATTCTGGCAGTTTTCACACTCAAGCACGAATCCAACTTCAAATACCCATAAATCCTAAACCGTAAACATCCAAAACAAGTATCTTATATTGTTGGAAAGGCATTTTGACAAGGAATACAACTAACCTCTTTTCATCAAGCAAAAACATCATTTACAATAGCCGAAATCTCGTCAAGTGGTCCTTAAATGTTCAAAACCATCGTTTCAAGTTTACAAAACGCATTTTAAGATTCGTGAATGCAATTCACACATATGATATGCCGTTTTGAAGGTAATGAAACATACAATACAACTAATCACTAACTAATAACATTTCATGGCATTCAAAGCATCAAAATTTCCTTTTAGAGTTCATCAAACCCTAATCAAGAATCACAAAACCAATAATCATGTTAATGATGTTTTCCAAATCAACCTACACATCAAATTGATGATAAAGATGCTAGTAACACTTTTAAAACATAAACTCTAACAATTTAACAACATTAACTCATCCAAAAATTAAGGATTAAGCACACCCATTTCAAATGTTCAAACTAGTTACTCAAAACAACGAATCGAGCAAACAAAACATATATTCATGTTATACACGAGCCATAGACACTAACTAACACCATTTCAAGTATATAAAATGAATTTAGAGAAAATTAGTGTTTTAGAAACGTTACCCAAACGAGATGAAGTTGGTACCAAAATGTAGAGGATGAAGAGAGGATCACGAATATGTAATTTGTTTTGTGATGAACTTCCTTGATTGAATTTAGATGATAAATCTTTGATGTTGGGGTTTGAGAGAAAACATGGAAGTAGCAAGAATGAGGGAGGTGGAATGGATGGAGGAGAAGGCCACTTTGACTATTTGACCTAGTCAAATTTTTACCCACTTGGCAAGTTTAGTCCCTCAAGTTTCAAAGCGGGTGCGGGAATTAACCGAGCGAATATTTTAAAACGCTAGAGTAAACGAGTGATGTTATAATTAAATAACGGGAATATTATGAACGTTAGTCAACGGAAAATACGAATTTAAATAACGAAAGATATTATTTTAAAAAAAAGACAGTGCTAAAAAAATAAATTTAACGCAAAAACGCGGGATGTTACATTACCTACACCTTAAAAGAAATTTCGTCCCGAAATTTAGTTGGAAGTAGTAGTCGTTGTTTCTTCCTCGAGATCTTGCGTTGTCGGTTCTACGAATAAGTGAAGGTACTCCCTCGGGTATTTCAGCGAACTTCGACAGTCGCGATTTTATGTTGGTTTAAAGTTTGGTTCCACGATTTATAGTTTCAACCGGTCCTCCTTGGTAGTGAGGTTTATCGTTGATAGTAAGTTCATCGAAGAGGATAACAAGTTCTTGTCTCGCAAGACACGCCTTTAAGTTTGATACACAGAATGTAGGATGAACGGAATTTGTTTGAGTCGGAAGTTCGAAGCGGTAAGCAACGGGCACAACACACCCCAAGATTTCAAAAGGACTAAAATATCGCGGATTTAGCTTTCTACGTTTCCCGAAATGAATTACACCTCCTCAAGATGCGACTTTTTACGTTACGCGGTTTTCCACATGGAATTTGAAAAGTTTATATCTAACATTGGCATAGCTCCTTTGGCGACTACGGGCCGTCTCGAGCCTTTCTCGGATTGGAAGGATTTTAACGGTTACTCCATGAATGAGTCCAGGTTCGGTGACTTGATTATCATTTACTTGGTTCTACAAAAGGAGAATGACGTTTCCGGTCATATAAGATTTCAAAAGGTGTGACGTTAATACTTGAATGATAACCATCGTTGTAAGAGAATTTGGTTAAAGGCAATGACTTTTCTCAAGAAATTTTGAAGTCGATAACACGAATTCGTTTTATGATCTCCAAGGTTTGAATCGTATGTTTTTTTTTTTTTTTGCCCTTCGAGATGCGTTGATGTGTTGTACTCATGTTTAAACGTGGTCCCGAGGCTTTTCGAAAAGCACTTCGAAATCTAGAAGTGAAACAAGAATCTCGATCTGAAATGAGGTACATTTCTGTAAGGTATGTTTGAACGGGTACATCAGGACTCGAAAATGTTAGTTAGAACAAATTTCTCAAGAAATTTGCGTCGCGAAAGATTTATCTGTTTCCAAAAATGTTTGTCGGAGCAAGTTCTCATCGGTCTTTGAAAACGTTCGTCGGGGCTATTCACCCTCGTGGCGAATACTAGTATAACGTGAAGAGTCTCTCTCTCCATTGAGAGTTTAGAATAATGATTTCCTTAAATGGAAGTACGAGTGTAATGCGAGAGAAGTTTCTGCCTCGATGTGAGCATACCAAACAGTTTGTAGTTCGTCGATAAAACTGTGCGAAAACGAGATAGTATACACGTGTAACATACGTCTGATGTTGAAAGAATTTGCCATTCATTTGGAAGCATAAATATGGTTCGACAACAATCGACGATGTGTCCCGGGTATGGGTGTTATCAGTATTCTCGGAGTTGTCGAATGTTCAAACAAGAAAAATGAAATCATGTACATGGCACATGGTGATGATTAGGTTGATCGAGTCCAATCACCATCACGAGTCATTAGAACTTTGGTATGGCTTACCGTAATATAACCACGTTGATCGAGTGTCGTTATATTACGCTAACTCATACCTCCATTCCCACATCACTCCATAGATTCAAGTTCGTGAAATCGTGAAGTTTTAAAATGAACAAAGTGTAACGACGTCTCTTACGTGACTAGTATTAATCAAAAGAATTAGTGCAACTCTAAAGAGGCGTTCCCCGAGGGAAGTGTATAAATGTTTGTTCACGTCAATGCGGTTCAAGTCAAACAATAATGTATTCCGGTACGAGAAGTGTAACGAATCATGATAACGAATAGTACGCAACCGTAATGATAAATAGTGATGACGATACTCACCTAGAGTAGTGATGGTAGTAACAAGAAGTGGTAGATAGTAAGGAACACCGGTGTGACACCGATAGTAAGTTGATACGGTAGCGAATAACAATCTGGGAAATAGAGTTCCCGAACAAGTGTGACTAATGAAGTCGTCGTCATCCTTGCGCGTATGAATCTCGAATTTACGTGTGTTACTAGAAAATGGCAGAATACGGATTCGTATGGTGAAAGTTTGGTACCATTAAGAAGTTTGCCTAAGAATGATTCAAGTATAATGCACAAGTAGTCAAGTAAGTGCTATCTATAGCAAATGTATGTCAGAATGCAATGGTTAACTATCCGGTTGTAGTCTAGATTCACTAATGCGTCCTAACGACTCAGACACACTAATGCATATCCTAGTTCCCTACAACCAACGCTCTGATACCATCTGTAGCGACCCGAACAAAATCGGCATTGACGGCGCCGCTAACTTAGGTCCCGTTACGTGGTCGTAGTCCCTATATGAGACTCGTTTGACCAAAATTACGTCGCATTCATTTGAAAAGTACAAGACTTGCAAAGTTCAGTTTACCGAAAAGATCGACAAAAAGTTTAAGATTACAAAAATAGTAATGTATAAATGAAATAACTTGCGACATAATTAATTGAAAATCACAATTGCTATAAATAGCGTAAGTATGTATGTATGCTCGACCCCAAGCAAGTATGAAAGTACGCGGAAGCATGTATCAAATAGCCAAGTATGAACCTGAGAAACATATAGAAAAACTGTCGATGAAAAACGTTGGTGAAATCATAGGTGTATTAATAAAAGTTATATTTTAAACCACAAGATTTAGTATTTCCATAAAATTGATCATCCAAAAGTTGCATTCCAAAAGTTGGTTCGCGAGCACCCAATTATCAATGCTTAACATTCCTTCCATAGAACCCCATCACAATAGTGTTAGAACATACACTGTTTCTCGAAAATATATTTCATTCGTAAACGGTAGCGAACCGTTTGAATGAGGGTTTGTCAAACCCATATGGATCCATACAACATAAGTTCTCGCTTACACCCGGCAAGTGTAACTAATGATAATCGAATTGAGGATTTTGTTCTAAACTCACTGTAGAATGTTTGTTTCGTCGGACTTGTGTTCAAAACATAAAAGTAAGTAGTATAAGATGTAACAAAGTATATGTTTCTCAGCCCACGATTTAAAAGTATAAAAGTTGTTGAAAAGGTGGGACTATGATCTCACCTCGAGTGCACGAGTATAAAAGTACTTCATAAAGTAAACGTGTGCATGAAAGTTGCTTAGCCTTGACCTAAACAAGTAAGTTGTATCAATTAACCGGTTACGACACAAGGTCGGGTGAAATGTGTTCAATTAGTCCTATGGCTCGTTACGACTCGATTAAATATAGCATGTGAATCAATTTGTCAAGTTTCATGCAAGATACAAGTATAGAAACAAGTTAGGAAGATTGCACAATCATTTGGTTAAGTTTGACAAAAAGTCGAACTTCGGTCGGTCAAAGTCAACGAAAAGTCAACACGTTCGGGTCGGGTCCCGAACTATTTTTCTGAGGTTTTTAATCATATATGAGCATGTTAGAACAAGTTACATGTGAATCGGAGGTGCGTAGCATAGCAAACATTATTCAAAAATCGACAAAGTTGGACAGACCACTTTGGCGCGCCGCGCGGGTATATGGCGCGCCGCGCCATTACTTGTGCAGAGAATTCTGGCAGTTTTCACACTCAAGCACGAATCCAACTTCAAATACCCATAAATCCTAAACCGTAAACATCCAAAACAAGTATCTTATATCGTTGGAAAGGTATTTTGACAAGGAATACAACTAACCTCTTTTCATCAAGCAATAACATCATTTACAATAGCCGAAATCTCGTCAAGTGGTCCTTAAATGTTCAAAACTATCGTTTCAAGTTTACAAAACGCATTTTAAGATTCGGGAATGCAATTCACACATATGATATGCCGTTTTGAAGGTAATGAAACATACAATACAACTAATCACTAACTAATAAAATTTCATGGCATTCAAAGCATCAAAATTTCCTTTTAGAGTTCATCAAACCCTAATCAAGAATCACAAAACCAATAATCATGTTAATGATGTTTTCCAAATCAACCTACACATCAAATTGATGCTAAAGATGCTAGTAACACTTTTAAAACATAAACTCTAACAATTTAACAACATTAACTCATCCAAAAATTAAGGATTAAGCACACCCATTTCAAATGTTCAAACTAGTTACTCAAAACAATGAATCGAGCAAACAAAACATATATTCATGTTATACACGAGCCATAGACACTAACTAACACCATTTCAAGTATATAAAATGAATTTAGAGAAAATTAGTGTTTTAGAAACGTTACCCAAACGAGATGAAGTTGGTACCAAAATGTAGAGGATGAAGAGAGGATCACGAATATGTAATTTGTTTTGTGATGAACTTCCTTGATTGAATTTAGATGATAAATCTTTGATGTTGGGGTTTGAGAGAAAACATGGAAGTAGCAAGAATGTGGGAGGTGGAATGGATAGAGGAGAAGGCCACTTTGACTATTTGACCTAGTCAAATTTTTGCCCACTTGGCAAGTTTAGTCCCTCAAGTTTCAAAGCGGGTGCGGGAATTAACCGAGCGAATATTTTAAAACGCTAGAGTAAACGAGTGATGTTATAATTAAATAACGGGAATATTATGAACGTTAGTCAACGGAAAATACGAATTTAAATAACGAAAGATATTATTTTAAAAAAAGACAGTGTTAAAAAAATAAATTTAACGCAAAAACGCGGGATGTTACAATACTTCCCGACTCGCAACGAACCCGATGTGACTACAAGCACATCACCCGAGATAACTATATCCTAGGAACCAATAAAAGATTCCTAATTCATCCCGTATCTACCCCAATCATGTCACGCTTCCTCCGTTCGGTACTCCTCATGTCATGCTTGATGTCAAGATACACTTTCGTAATAATGGTGATCGGTCACTATTACAAATGTGTACCTTACCATTTTCACATGGTCACGTAAAGTACTTTACTCGGACTGATGCAACATTCACATCAAATAACACGCGATAACTCCTAGTGCCCGAATGACCAAAATCCTTACCGCGAACTTGATCACTCAAACTTCCAAATATTCGAATCTCTCCAATAGATTCGTCCCTAGGACACCGCACAAATAGATACCTGTATATATATATACACACCTATATACAATATAATAATAAATGTACATAGTACACCATAACAACAAGTCAACCTACAACCTAGGTGACTATCACTAAAACAACATCCAAGTTCGCCCACTTACATTAGGTACTATCTGTCTAAGGCACTAACTTACCCACGAAATAAGGCCTGATAGCCCCTGTCCGGATTTTCCAAATTTTGATTAAAGATCACCCACTTCCCGACACTTTTAGGCGAAACGCTTTTCACAACACATTATAATAGTTAAAACTAACACGTTCCAATAATAAAACGAGTTTTACGACACCGGGCCCACATATGCCCAAATTACCATTAAGTACAAAATACAAGTTTTAACCCCATCTACATTTAGACGAGTTAGGACTCTTTAACCCAACCCGATACCAAGAGCATAATCCCGGGGACTACCAAATCCCCAATCCGCGACCAAATATCTTATAGCTACCCCATTGAGCCCAAGCGCTCCTACACATCTAGTCTAACAACTAGCTAGCTTCATAACGCAATACCTGTAAAAAGGTAAACAACGAGAGGGGTAAGCATAAAGCTTAGTGAATGCAATAATTATACATATACATATATAATGTACCTAATTGCATACACTTACTCACAATCCGCATACATGCTAGCAATATAATTAGCAAACCATCTCAAGTATAAAGCTAGTAACCTCCAATATCGCAAGCTAGCATAACCAATAGCATATACTCAAACAATATAATATGCTACACTAAAACACATACACAAACCATATGGTTAACCATACCCACGCTATGGTGCTACCGGCTCTTTGGTTCACACCATACGTCACATGCTATGGCGCTACCGGCTCTTTGGTTCACGCCACTACGCATTTGTCATGATGTTACCGGCTCTTTGGTTCACATCACAACACTGAGTCATACTCACGCTAAAGTGCTACCGGCTCTTTGGTTCACATTACAACATACGTACTACGATGCTACCGGCTCTTTGGTTCACATCATAGCACACTCGCACATGCTATGGCACTACCTGCTCTATGGTTCATACCATAGCACACAAATAAATACACTATATACATACACGTATAATTATTCCACTCACCTCGAAACGCCTGTACAAATCATGTATGTAAATCGCCTCCAAACGCAACCGAGCAAACCTTTTACCTATATTACGCATATAGATAAACAAACAATCAACATACGTTCTCTACAAGAGAATTCGACGCCAAAGCCCTTAACCAAGGGTTTATACCTACCTCCACAAATCTGCCCATTTAGATAACTAAAGTGGACTTCACTAATTACCACTACGGGTGGTAATTCTGACTCATTCAAAATCGTCATTTAACACTTAACAAAAGCGTTTAACATCCATTTAATCCAAATTAGTGTCATTACCAAATTCAACCCAATTCAATTCACCCATTATGACATAAGTTCCAAAAATGTCCAAACTAACCAATAATCACTAACACAAGTGAAATTGGCCCTAATACACCAATTAAATCAAATCACAAGTGTTAAACACTTATCTTACCCAATTTGACACATAAAACTTAATTTTGACCCAATCCAAAACTAGTCTTTCAAACATACCCAAATGGGTTCCAATACCTCCAAAATCACTAAATTAAGTGATTACACTCAAAATCATAGAGTAATCATGGCCAAATAGTCAACCAACCCAAAACCCGCCAAGTATCAAAAATAAAAAGTCACAATAAACCCACTTCGTCATCTAAATGGGTTTCACAACTAAACAAGCTCAAACCTTAAACATGCACAAGAATCTAAACTATTAGATTCGGAGTTAGAGCTTACCAACACTACCAAAACGTAGTCGTGACCGAGGTGAACAACATTAACTCTTGCATCATAACCCGAAATCAAGATCCTTCTTCTCCAATTGAGCTTTCCCTCACTAAACCTTGCTTCTCTCTCTAGGGTTTGGAGTGTAAGTGATAATGGATGTGAAAATGATCCAAAAGTGGATCTAAAACTGATATTAAAGCCACAAATCCGTCCACAAGTGAAAAGACCAAAGTACCCCTTTTAATTTAAGTAAATTGCAGTTGCTGGTCCGTCAGGCCATTTGGACGGTGTCCAAAATGGCTGGACGGAGTCCCAATGAACTGAGATAGAAATTGGAACTTGTTTTGGTCGTAACTTTCAAACCGTAGCTCCATTTTTGATGCATCAAATATCGTTGAAAACGTAATGATGTGTACTATCCAATGGTAAGGTTTTAGAACATTAACTCAAACTTTAGTTGGGATCCAAATATACACTTACATGCCTCGTATTTCGAATGACGTTCAAAATAACGCGTAACTGAAAAACGGGGTGTTACACAAACACACTCGGTCGACCCGACTAGGTTAAACACCTAACAATAATTGATTAACCCGACTCGGTTAGTCAAACACACTAGGTCAAACCGAATCGGTCAAACCCTAACAACAATTGATTAACCCGACTCGGTTAGTCAAACACCCTAGGTCAACCCGACTCGGTCAAACCCCTAACGACAATTGATTAACCCGACTTGGCTAATCAAACCTCAATGGACTAACTCGACCTAGCTAGTCACTACATCACATGGATAAACCCACTTATTACCCAAAAAGTCACCCACACAAAGATAGGTACCGAAATCGAATAGTACCTGAATCAAGCGTCGTTAGACCTCCGCGCTCCGTCACTAATCAACTAGGAACACTCCGAATTTCGGTGTCCTTTTTTCCGGCACTTAAAACATGTTACTTTACCCGACAAACATTCACGAGACTTATATCCCGTTTGTCCACAATTATAACATGTGAATGTAATGCCACCCGTGCCACTCATCTTCACGCTTCCGACACCTTCGGTAGCACTCTTGCTTTTCTTGTTCGAATGCGTCGTAGTTTCGAACTTCCGCTTACTAACATCGGAACCACTTCCTTTCGGGACAATTTTCTCAAAGCCCTTCGCCACTTCAAACAACTTCTCAAAAGAGTCCACCGACCCTCTACTAATTTTGTTCTTCAAGTTGTCGTTCAAAGCTCGATAAAAGTATTCCATTAACATATGGTCATTTCCGACATATTCCGGGCAAAATTGGGTTTTCGATAAAAAGGTAGACTTGAGAGTGTTCAAATCCATCGACCCTTGCTTCAAAGCACGCAACTCATCCTTGAGTCTCAAAATATCGGCCGGAGTTCGGTACTCCTTGAAGAATTCCGACTTAAACTCATCCCAAGTCAAACTCATACTTTGCTCCTCACAGTAAAGTTGAATTTTTACGTCCCACCACAACTTTGCATCACCCCTCAACATGCTACTTCCAAACCTCGTTTTCTTATTGAGAGGGCATTCACTAGTGCGGAAAGCCCCTTCCATGTCAGAAATCCAACGTGCACTCTTGATCAGGTCTCTTTCACCATCAAAGGTGGGAGGTTGAGAAATATTAAAGTTCTTAAAAAGGAATTCCCGCCTTCCCATATCACCCGCATCGTTTTCAACATACACCCCTTGTGGTTTTGGGAACCTCTTATCAAACTCCTCTTGGATGATAGCACCCATTTTCTCCTTTATCATATCGGTCACTTGTTCATCAACCAATTCTTGGAAGACCCTCCTAACGTCCGCGAGAAATTCCACTTTGTGACATTTTAAGATGGCCTCTACCTTGGCCGTGAAATCGCTCTCATCGCTTTGGTCTTCGTTATCATGTCCGTTCCTCGTCTTCATACTAAAATATGAACTCGATTAGGAATGCAACACAAGTAAGTCATATACACCGCCACGAATTATATTTACACTATATATACCACCATCCGTACACCCCATCTAGTTCAATACTTGTTGTACATCACTCGCTTGACCTGGCTTGCAACCGTAATAATGGTTACGAATAATTATTACGCTCACATGCCATGTCGAGCTCATAAATACAACAACCATCTCGCTAGATGTTCAACACAAAACAGCAAGGTTAGTAGAAACATAAGCAACACATAGCTAGTTCACCTACACTCTAAGGCACTAGCTAACACCCGACCCGACCCGTAATCCTAAAAGTCTAGCATAATAGCACACACAAAAGTCTAAGTCTAGGCGCCTATCTCAAGTCACCTAAATCCCTTAGAGCATGCTCTGATACCACTTGTAACAACCCAAAACATTATACGAGAAAACACGCCTTATTTTTTTTTTTAAAGCAACGAACAATTCTGGCCTGCCCCAATGTGTGGCGCGCAGAGGGGTGCGCGGCGCGATCTATAACATGAAACAATACCAGAAGTTAACAATTGACCTGATCACCAGCAAATGGCCAACTGCGCAGGGCGCAAGGCCATGCGCGGCGCGCACTATAGCTGGAAAATCACTACAGCCCGTTTTTAAAATAACAAACCATTTTCGCCCAACCCAAGTTTCGTTAACCCCAAACCAAACCCAATGATTCACAAACATTAATTTTCCAGGTTTAAAACGACAAAGTACATTACAATCTTCGGGACTCCAACGACCCGTTAAATACATTAAAGTAGCGATTTCGACCCAAATGAGTTTAATTTCCAAACAAACTACGAGCATGATGTTTGGGGATAAACTACCCAATCCTAGGTCGAATCCAAAAGTAATCCAAGCAAGCAACAAAAGGGGACCAATCCCTGCTTTGGTACTACCGACTTGTAGTCAACCAATAACGCCGAGTCCAACTCGTATTGATGCCACCATCTTATGCATCATCATAAGGTGTCACCGACTTATGAATCACCATCGGGTGTCACTGACTTGTGAATCACCCACCAATACATAAGAGGTCACCAACTTGTGAACCACCATGAGGTGTCACGAAATTGTGAATCACCTACCACAACATAAGGGGTCACCGACTTGTGAACCACCATGAGGTGTCACTGACTTGTGAATCACCTACCACAACATAAGGGGTCACCGACTTGTGAACCACCATGAGTTGTCACTGAATTGTGAACCACCTATCAAGACACTACCGACCCGTAGTTCTCATCACCCATACTATCAATAAGTCACCGACTTGTGACATAACACCAATACTCACGATGTGGCACCGAAGCCCCACATCTCGTAGGAGTAAATAAACTACATATAAACATGTATAAATATTCCACTCACCTTAGCGCCTCGATGAATGCAACCGAATAATCCGCAACTCGCCAATGGAATATACATATTCCATTTATCACATAACACACAACACAATTAGGGTGGATTACAAATCAACCCAAATTGACACTTAGTGCAATTTCGACCCAAATGCACTTCCAACCACAAAACGCGGACAAACTAACCAATAATCACTAACATAAGTGAAAATGGTCCTAATACACTAATTAAACCAAATCATAAGTGTTAAACACTTGTCTTACCCAATTTGACACATAAACCTTAATTTTGACCCATTTCAAAATTAGTCAACCAAATACACCCAAATGTGTTTCAATGCTTCCATAATCACTAAACCTAGTGATTTAACCCATTTTGCAAGCGTTAAACTTGACCAAAACCACAACCAACCCAAAATCCACCAACGACACTATAAAATCCGATTACTAGCATCACTAAACTCACTTCTTCAGTTTAAATGGATTTCTCAACAAATCAAGTTCAAATCCTAACTTTGAATATCAAATCAAACAATGAAATTCAGAGTTAGAACTTACCAAACAACCAAAACATAACTAGGAGCGAGATGAACAACTTTAACACTCGAACCTTTGATCAATTCAAGCTTATTCTTCCCCAAATCTCCAAATATCTCTCTAGAAATCTCCTTCTCTCTCTAAGATGAGATGAGAGGGTTGTGTGGATGTGAAAATGATCCAAAATTGGATCCCAATCTGATATTATGGCTACAAATCTGTTCCCAAGTGAAATGACACAAATACCCCTCTTAAACCATTAAAAATCACGAAGCTGTCTGCCGGCAAATTTTGCGCGGCGCGCTGTAGTGACCCGAACTTTTCCATGTTTATATATATTAATTGAGATTGATATTTACATGATTAAATGTTTCCAACATGTTAAGCAATTAAACTTGTTAAGACTTGATTAATTGAAATATGTTTCATATAGACAATTGACCACCCAAGTTGACCGGTGATTCACGAACGTTAAAACATGTAAAAACTATACGATGACATATATATGGTTATATATATAGTTAACATGATTTTATTATAAGTATGTATCTCATTAGGTATTTTAACAATGAGTTATATACATAAAAATGAGACTATTAATTTAAGAAACTCGAAAACGATATATATAACGATTATCGTTATAACAACGTCTTACTAGGTACATATGAATCATATTAAGATATTGATACACTTGGTTAATTATGTTAAATGATAAGTAAATATATTATTAAGTGTATTAACAATGAATTACATATGTAAAAATAAGACTACTAACTTAATGATTTCGAAACGAGACATATATGTAACGATTATCGTTGTAACGACATTTAACTGTATATACATCATACTAAGATATATTATATATCATAATATCATGATAATATAATAATTTAACATCTCATTTGTTATAATAAACAATGGGTTAACAACATTCAACAAGATCGTTAACCTAAAGGTTTCAAAACAACATTTACATGTAACGACTAACGATGACTTAACGACTCAGTTAAAATGTATATACATGTAGTGTTTTAATATGTATTCATACACTTTTGAAAGACTTCAAGACACTTATCAAAATACTTCTACTTAACAAAAATGCTTACAATTACATCCTCGTTCAGTTTCATCAACAATTCTACTCGTACGCACCCGTATTCGTACTCGTACAATACACAGCTTTTAGATGTATGTACTATTGGTATATACACTCCAATGATCAGCTCTTAGCAGCCCATGTGAGTCACCTAACACATGTGGGAACCATCATTTGCAACTAGCATGAAATATCTCATAAAATTACAAAAATATGAGTAATCATTCATGACTTATTTACATGAAAACAAAATTACATATCCTTTATATCTAATCCATACACCAACGACCAAAAACACCTACAAATACTTTCATTCTTCAATTTTCTTCATCTAATTGATCTCTCTCAAGTTCTATCTTCAAGTTCTAAGTGTTCTTCATATATTTTACAAATTCTAGTTACATAAAATCAAGAATACTTTCAAGTTTGCTAGCTCACTTCCAATCTTGTAAGGTGATCATCCAACCTCAAGAAATCTTTGTTTCTTACAGTAGGTTATCATTCTAATGCAAGGTAAGAATCATATTCAAACTTTGGTTCAATTTCTATAACTATAATAATCTTATTTCAAGTGATGATCTTACTTGAACTTGTTTTCGTGTCATGATTCTGCTTCAAGAACTTCGAGCCATCCAAGGATCCGTTGAAGCTAGATCCATTTTTCTCTTTTCCAGTAGTTTTATCCAAGGAACTTAAGGTAGTAATGATGTTCATAACATCATTCGATTCATACATATAAAGCTATCTTATTCGAAGGTTTAAACTTGTAATCACTAGAACATAGTTTAGTTAATTCTAAACTTGTTCGCAAACAAAAGTTAATCCTTCTAACTTGACTTTTAAAATCAACTAAACACATGTTCTATATCTATATGATATGCTAACTTAATAATTTAAAACCTGGAAACACGAAAAACACCGTAAAACCGGATTTACGCCGTCGTAGTAACACCGCGGGCTGTTTTGGGTTAGTTAATTAAAAACTATGATAAACTTTGATTTAAAAGTTGTTATTTTAAGAAAATGATTTTTATTATGAACATGAAACTATATCCAAAAATTATGGTTAAACTCAAAGTGGAAGTATGTTTTCTAAAATGGTCATCTAGACGTCGTTCTTTCGACTGAAATGACTACCTTTACAAAAATGACTTGTAACTTATTTTCCCGACTATAAACCTATACTTTTTCTGTTTAGATTCATAAAATAGAGTTCAATATGAAACCATAGCAATTTGATTCACTCAAAACGGATTTAAAATGAAGAAGTTATGGGTAAAACAAGATTGGATAATTTTTCTCATTTTAGCTACGTGAAAATTGGTAACAAATCTATTCCAACCATAACTTAATCAACTTGTATTGTATATTATGTAATCTTGAGATACCATAGACACGTATACAATGTTTCGACCTATCATGTCGACACATCTATATATATTTCGGAACAACCATAGACACTCTATATGTGAATGTTGGAGTTAGCTAACAGGGTTGAGGTTGATTCCAAAATATATATAGTTTGAGTTGTGATCAATACTGAGATACGTATACACTGGGTCGTGGATTGATTCAAGATAATATTTATCGATTTATTTCTGTACATCTAATTGTGGACAACTAGTTGTAGGTTACTAACGAGGACAGCTGACTTAATAAACTTAAAACATCAAAATATATTAAAAGTGTTGTAAATATATTTTAAACATACTTTGATATATATGTATATATTGTTATAGGTTCGTGAATCAACCAGTGGCCAAGTCTTACTTCCCGACGAAGTAAAAATCTGTGAAAGTGAGTTATAGTCCCACTTTTAAAATCTAATATTTTTGGGATGAGAATACATGCAGGTTTTATAAATGATTTACAAAATAGACACAAGTACGTGAAACTACATTCTATGGTTGAATTATCGAAATCGAATATGCCCCTTTTTATTAAGTCTGGTAATCTAAGAATTAGGGAACAGACACCCTAATTGACGCAAATCCTAAAGATAGATCTATCTGGCCCAACAAGCCCCATCCAAAGTACCGGATGCTTTAGTACTTCGAAATTTATATCATATCCGAAGGGTGTCCCGGAATGATGGGGATATTCTTATATATGCATCTTGTTAATGTCGATTACCAGGTGTTCACCATATGAATGACTTTTATCTCTATGTATGGGATGTGTATTGAAATATGAAATCTTGTGGTCTATTATTATGATTTGATATATATAGGTTAAACCTATAACTCACCAACATTTTTGTTGACGTTTTAAGCATGTTTATTCTCAGGTGATTATTAAGAGCTTCCGCTGTCGCATACTTAAATAAGGACGAGATTTGGAGTCCATGCTTGTATGATATTGTGTAAAAACTGCATTCAAGAAACTTATTTTGTTGTAACATATTTGTATTGTAAACCATTATGTAATGGTCGTGTGTAAACAGGATATTTTAGATTATCATTATTTGATAATCTACGTAAAGCTTTTTAAACCTTTATTGATGAAATAAAGGTTATGGTTTGTTTTAAAATGAATGCAGTCTTTGAAAAACGTCTCATATAGAGGTCAAAACCTCGCAACGAAATCAATTAATATGGAACGTTTTTAATCAATAAGAACGGGACATTTCAGTTGGTATCCGAGCGTTGGTCTTAGAGAACCAGAA
The DNA here is from genome assembly GCF_046630445.1 of Rutidosis leptorrhynchoides. Classification (NCBI taxonomy): domain Eukaryota; kingdom Viridiplantae; phylum Streptophyta; class Magnoliopsida; order Asterales; family Asteraceae; genus Rutidosis; species Rutidosis leptorrhynchoides. Next base: position 195,956,198 of record NC_092333.1, read on the forward strand.
TTTTTCATTAGTGTGTCTTATCGAGTTTGTTAGGATGCATTAGTGAGTCTGGACTTCGACCGTGTTTACTTGAAAAATGATTGCTTAACAAATTTTGTAGGAAACTATATATTTTTAACATGTGAATATTATGTGATATATTAATCTCTTAACGCGTTTGATATTATGTGATAGATGTCTACCTCTAGAACAAGTCCCATTGACTCACCTAATAATAATGAAGAGTCAAATGTAAATTGGAATGATTCGTGGACTGATTCACAAGTTCCCGAAGAGGAACCGGAAAAAGAGTCGGAACCGGAAGAAGAATCGGAACCGGAAGAAGAATCGGAACCGGATGAAGAAATAGAACCGGTGGGGGAAATAATAAAACGGTTAAGTAAAAGAAAATCCTCAACCAACCGACCAAGGTTAATTATGGTCAATGGTGTTTCCGCCAAGGAAGCAAAATATTGGGAGGATTACCAATTCTCCGATGAATCGGATTCTGACGAGAATTCCGATGATGTTATAGAAATTACCCCAACTGAATTTAAAAAGGCAAAAGAAAATAATAAGGGAAAGGGCATAAAAATAGAGAAATATAATTCCAACCCCGATGAACTTTATATGTATCGTCAACCCCCGAAGTCCTTAAGTTGTAACAATGACCCGGGAACCTCTAAACCACCAGGTTTTTCTAAACCAATGTGGATCACGACGGCTCGTATTAGGGGAACATCATATATCCCTAGAAACTTGGCAAAACGAACCAAAACCGAAGAAGAAGAAACAAGCGAGTCGGAATAAGATAGTTGTATTCGTGTGGTGTAATATATGTAATATAGTGTGCTTATGCTTTATGATATATGTAAAAATTGCTTGTATTAATAAGTATTTTTTTTATGAATCTAACTCTTGTCTATTTTACAGTATAAAAACACAAAATGGATAGACAACCCAATATTTTAAGAGACCTACCCGGAGACATGATTGATGAAATCTTGTCTAGAGTCGGTCAGAATTCTTCGGCACAACTATTTAAGGCGAGATCAGTTTGTAAGACATTCGAAGAACGTTCCAAGAATGCCTTGGTTTATAAAAGGCTTTCGTTCGAAAGATGGGGGATATCACATTGGGAAATCCATAAGTTACGATGTGTTTACTTTGACGCATATATTGCGGGGAACCCAAATGCTATTTTACGCAATGGGTTAAGAAATTATTTTGACTCAATATATCCGAATATATGACTTCGTGATTTAGAAAAAGCGGCTAACATGCAACATAAAGAAGCATGTTATGCTTACGGATTAGTAATGTTCGCTTCTCACCAAAGTGAGAACAAGAACATCGGCCTACAACTATTAAACAAAACGTTCCCACAAGTGACAGAGTCGGTAATTGGGGTAAGAAATGAGGTTTTTATATTGTTACGGGACTGTTGGACATTACGTAACCCTCGTCCCTTTAACGCCGTTACAACACGCTGTCTTATCAACGGCCATAACGGTTATGTTCCACAAGACCAAGGATGGGAAGTAGTCCTAGTAAAACCAGAATGCATGACTTGTTTCTGGACGTATGAATTACGTGTCTTTATTACCTTTGCTGAACGACTTGTGTACTAGCTAGAATTATCTTCACAACTATCTTGTATCAAAGTTATTGTGTGCTATATTTCATGCTTTATGTAAAATAAGCGGTATTGTAAGTTTGTAAAATATTGTATAAAAGTTTGAACGCGAAATATTATTATAATCAGTTTTTCATATGGAATTGTAGTAGTTGAATTGTATATTAGCTACTAAGTATGAACTTAACGGGTAGGTACTACCCGAATTTAAACTTATAAAATGCTAATATGAAGAAAAAGCTTTTATAAATGAGTTCATATTATGCTACGAAATACTATTAACTACTCTTAATATTCTGTATGATTAACTTGTTCCATTTGACTATTTTGAAGGAAATGGCACCGACTACTCGACACACCGTGAATATGAATGAAGAGGAATTCCGTACTTTTCTAGCTTCAAAAATAGCCGCAGGACAGGCTGCGCTACATACCAACAATAACATTGGATCTAGCAGTACAGGAAATCGTGTAGGATGCACCTACAAAGAATTCACTGCCTGCAAACCTTTGGAATTTGATGGAACCGAAGGACCGATCGGATTGAAACGGTGGACCGAGAAGGTCGAATCGGTGTTTGCCATAAGTAAGTGTACTGAAGAGGACAAAGTGAAGTACGCTACGCATACCTTCACAGGTTCTGCATTAACATGGTGGAATACCTATCTAGAGCAAGTGGGACAAGACGATGCGTACGCACTACCGTGGTCAGCATTCAAGCACTTGATGAACGAGAAGTACCGTCCCAAAACCGAGGTCAATAAGCTCAAGACAGAACTTAGAGGGTTACGAACCCAAGGATTTGATATTACCACGTACGAAAGACGATTCACAGAATTGTGCCTATTGTGTCCGGGAGCATTCGAAGATGAGGAAGAGAAGATCGACGCGTTTGTGAAAGGATTACCGCAAAGAATCCAAGAAGATATAAGTTCACACGAGCCCGCCTCTATACAACAGGCATGTAGAATGGCTCATAAACTAGTGAACCAGATTGAAGAAAGAATTAAAGAACAGACTGCTAAAGAGGCCAATGTGAAGCAAGTCAAAAGAAAGTGGGAGGAAAACGGTGAGAAGAATCACCAATACAACAACAACAGCAATTACAACAATAATCGCAACAATTATCCCAACAATCGCAACATCAATCGCAACTACAACAAATGGCCCAACAACAACAACAACAACAACAACAGCAACTACAACAATCATCCCAACAACAATAATAACCGCAACAACAACAACAATCAGAAGCAGCTATGCCAAAGGTGTGAAAAGTATCACTCGGGGTTCTGCACCAAATTTTGCAACAAGTGTAAAAGAAATGGTCATAGCGCGGCGAAGTGTGAGGTCTACGGACCAGGGGTTAATAGAACAAAAGGAACAAATGGTGTCGGAACGAGTAATGGCGGAGCAAGTAGTGTCGGAGCAAGTTATGCCAATGTAGTTTGTTATAAATGTGGAAAACCGGGCCACATTATTAGAAATTGCCCGAACCAGGAGAACACGAATGGACAAGGCCGCGGAAGAGTTTTTAATATTAATGCGGCAGAGGCACAGGAAGACCCGGAGCTTGTTACGGGTACGTTTCTTATTGACAATAAATCTGCTTACGTTTTATTTGATTCGGGTGCGGATAGAAGCTATATGAGTAGAGATTTTTGTGCTAAATTAAGTTGTCCATTGACGCCTTTGGATAGTAAATTTTTACTCGAATTAGCAAATGGTAAATTAATTTCAGCAGATAATATATGTCGGAATCGAGAAATTAAACTGGTTAGCGAAACATTTAAGATTGATTTGATACCAGTAGAGTTAGGGAGTTTTGATGTGATAATCGGTATGGACTGGTTGAAAGAAGTGAAAGCAGAGATCGTCTGTTACAAAAATGCAATTTGCATTATACGAGAAAAAGGAAAACCCTTAATGGTGTACGGAGAAAAGGGCAACACGAAGCTACATCTTATTAGTAATTTGAAGGCACAAAAACTAATAAGAAAAGGTTGCTATGCTGTTCTAGCACACGTCGAGAAAGTACAAACTGAAGAAAAGAGCATCAATGATGTTCCCATTGCAAAAGAATTTCCCGATGTATTTCCGAAAGAATTACCGGGATTACCCCCACATCGATCCGTTGAATTTCAAATAGATCTTGTACCAGGAGCTGCACCAATAGCTCGTGCTCCTTACAGACTCGCACCCAGCGAGATGAAAGAACTGCAAAGCCAATTACAAGAACTTTTAGAGTGTGGTTTCATTCGACCAAGCACATCACCGTGGGGAGCTCCTGTTTTGTTTGTCAAGAAGAAAGATGGTACATTCAGGTTGTGTATCGACTACCGAGAGTTGAACAAACTTACCATCAAGAACCGCTACCCACTACCGAGAATCGACGACTTATTTGATCAACTACAAGGCTCGTCTGTTTATTCAAAGATTGACTTACGTTCCGGGTATCATCAAATGCGGGTGAAAGAACATGATATTCCAAAGACTGCTTTCAGAACACGTTACGGTCATTACGAGTTTATGGTCATGCCGTTTGGTTTAACTAATGCACCAGCTGTGTTCATGGACCTTATGAACCGAGTGTGTGGACCATACCTTGACAAGTTTGTCATTGTTTTCATTGACGACATACTTATTTACTCAAAGAATGACCAAGAACACGGTGAACATTTGAGAAAGGTGTTAGAAGTATTGAGGAAGGAAGAATTGTACGCTAAGTTTTCAAAGTGTGCATTTTGGTTGGAAGAAGTTCAATTCCTCGGTCACATAGTGAACAAAGAAGGTATTAAGGTGGATCCGGCAAAGATAGAAACTGTTGAAAAGTGGGAAACCCCGAAAACTCCAAAACACATACGCCAGTTTTTAGGACTAGCTGGTTACTACAGAAGGTTCATCCAAGACTTTTCTAGAATAGCAAAACCCTTGACTGCATTAACGCATAAAGGGAAGAAATTTGAATGGAAGGATGAACAAGAGAAAGCGTTTCAGTTATTGAAGAAAAAGCTAACTACGGCACCTATATTGTCATTGCCTGAAGGGAATGATGATTTTGTGATTTATTGTGACGCATCAAAGCAAGGTCTCGGTTGTGTATTAATGCAACGAACGAAGGTGATTGCTTATGCGTCTAGACAATTGAAGATTCACGAGTAAAATTATACGACGCATGATTTGGAATTAGGCGCGGTTGTTTTTGCATTAAAGACTTGGAGGCACTACTTATATGGGGTCAAAAGTATTATATATACCGACCACAAAAGTCTTCAACACATATTTAATCAGAAACAACTGAATATGAGGCAGCGTAGGTGGATTGAATTGTTGAATGATTACGACTTTGAGATTCGTTACCACCCGGGGAAGGCAAATGTGGTAGCCGATGCCTTGAGCAGGAAGGACAGAGAACCCATTCGAGTAAAATCTATGAATATAATGATTCATAATAACCTTACTACTCAAATAAAGGAGGCGCAACAAGGAGTTTTAAAAGAGGGAAATTTAAAGGATGAAATACCCAAAGGATCGGAGAAGCATCTTAATATTCGGGAAGACGGAACCCGGTATAGGGCTGAAAGGATTTGGGTACCAAAATTTGGAGATATGAGAGAAATGGTACTTAGAGAAGCTCATAAAACCAGATACTCAATACATCCTGGAACGGGAAAGATGTACAAGGATCTCAAGAAACATTTTTGGTGGCCGGGTATGAAAGCCGATGTTGCTAAATACGTAGGAGAATGTTTGACATGTTCTAAGGTCAAAGCTGAGCATCAGAAACCATCAGGTCTACTTCAACAACCCGAAATCCCAGAATGGAAATGGGAAAACATTACCATGGATTTCATCACTAAATTGCCAAGGACTGCAAGTGGTTTTGATACTATTTGGGTAATAGTTGATCGTCTCACCAAATCAGCACACTTCCTGCCAATAAGAGAAGATGACAAGATGGAGAAGTTAGCACGACTGTATTTGAAGGAAGTCGTCTCCAGACATGGAATACCAATCTCTATTATCTCTGATAGGGATGGCAGATTTATTTCAAGATTCTGGCAGACATTACAGCAAGCATTAGGAACTCGTCTAGACATGAGTACTGCCTATCATCCACAAACTGATGGGCAGAGCGAAAGGACGATACAAACGCTTGAAGACATGCTACGAGCATGTGTTATTGATTTCGGAAACAGTTGGGATCGACATCTACCAATTTTCCTACAACAACAGCTACCATTCAAGCATTGAGATGGCGCCGTTTGAAGCACTTTATGGTAGAAAGTGCAGGTCTCCGATTTGTTGGAGTGAAGTGGGGGATAGACAGATTACGGGTCCGGAGATTATACAAGAAACTACCGAGAAGATCATCCAAATTCAACAACTGTTGAAAACCGCCCAAAGTCGACAAAAGAGCTACGCTGACATTAAAAGAAAAGATATAGAATTTGAAATTGGAGAGATGGTCATGCTTAAAGTTGCACCTTGGAAAGGCGTTGTTCGATTTAGTAAACGAGGGAAATTAAATCCAAGGTATATTGGACCATTCAAGATTATTGATCGTGTCGGACCAGTAGCTTACCGACTAGAGTTACCTCAACAACTCGCGGCTGTACATAACACTTTCCACGTCTCAAATTTGAAGAAATGTTTTGCTAAAGAAGATCTCACTATTCCGTTAGATGAAATCCAAATCAACGAAAAACTTCAATTCATCGAAGAACCCGTCGAAATAATGGATCGTGAGGTTAAAAGACTTAAGCAAAACAAGATACCAATTGTTAAGGTTCGATGGAATGCTCGTAGAGGACCCGAGTTCACCTGGGAGCGTGAAGATCAGATGAAGAAGAAATACCCGCATCTATTTCCAGAAGATTCGTCAACACCTTCAACAGCTTAAAATTTCGGGACGAAATTTATTTAACGGGTAGGTAATGTAGTGACCCGAACTTTTCCATGTTTATATATATTAATTGAGATTGATATTTACATGATTAAATGTTTCCAACATGTTAAGCAATTAAACTTGTTAAGACTTGATTAATTGAAATATGTTTCATATAGACAATTGACCACCCAAGTTGACCGGTGATTCACGAACGTTAAAACATGTAAAAACTATACGATGACATATATATGGTTATATATATAGTTAACATGATTTTATTATAAGTATGTATCTCATTAGGTATTTTAACAATGAGTTATATACATAAAAATGAGACTATTAATTTAAGAAACTCGAAAACGATATATATAACGATTATCGTTATAACAACGTCTTACTAGGTACATATGAATCATATTAAGATATTGATACACTTGGTTAATTATGTTAAATGATAAGTAAATATATTATTAAGTGTATTAACAATGAATTACATATGTAAAAATAAGACTACTAACTTAATGATTTCGAAACGAGACATATATGTAACGATTATCGTTGTAACGACATTTAACTGTATATACATCATACTAAGATATATTATATATCATAATATCATGATAATATAATAATTTAACATCTCATTTGTTATAATAAACAATGGGTTAACAACATTCAACAAGATCGTTAACCTAAAGGTTTCAAAACAACATTTACATGTAACGACTAACGATGACTTAACGACTCAGTTAAAATGTATATACATGTAGTGTTTTAATATGTATTCATACACTTTTGAAAGACTTCAAGACACTTATCAAAATACTTCTACTTAACAAAAATGCTTACAATTACATCCTCGTTCAGTTTCATCAACAATTCTACTCGTACGTACCCGTATTCGTACTCGTACAATACACAGCTTTTAGATGTATGTACTATTGGTATATACACTCCAATGATCAGCTCTTAGCAGCCCATGTGAGTCACCTAACACATGTGGGAACCATCATTTGCAACTAGCATGAAATATCTCATAAAATTACAAAAATATGAGTAATCATTCATGACTTATTTACATGAAAACAAAATTACATATCCTTTATATCTAATCCATACACCAACGACCAAAAACACCTACAAATACTTTCATTCTTCAATTTTCTTCATCTAATTGATCTCTCTCAAGTTCTATCTTCAAGTTCTAAGTGTTCTTCATATATTTTACAAATTCTAGTTACATAAAATCAAGAATACTTTCAAGTTTGCTAGCTCACTTCCAATCTTGTAAGGTGATCATCCAACCTCAAGAAATCTTTGTTTCTTACAGTAGGTTATCATTCTAATGCAAGGTAAGAATCATATTCAAACTTTGGTTCAATTTCTATAACTATAATAATCTTATTTCAAGTGATGATCTTACTTGAACTTGTTTTCGTGTCATGATTCTGCTTCAAGAACTTCGAGCCATCCAAGGATCCGTTGAAGCTAGATCCATTTTTCTATTTTCCAGTAGTTTTATCCAAGGAACTTAAGGTAGTAATGATGTTCATAACATCATTCGATTCATACATATAAAGCTATCTTATTCGAAGGTTTAAACTTGTAATCACTAGAACATAGTTTAGTTAATTCTAAACTTGTTCGCAAACAAAAGTTAATCCTTCTAACTTGACTTTTAAAATCAACTAAACACATGTTCTATATCTATATGATATGCTAACTTAATGATTTAAAACCTGGAAACACGAAAAACACCGTAAAACCGGATTTACGCCGTCGTAGTAACACCGCGGGCTGTTTTGGGTTAGTTAATTAAAAACTATGATAAACTTTGATTTAAAAGTTGTTATTTTGAGAAAATGATTTTTATTATGAACATGAAACTATATCCAAAAATTATGGTTAAACTCAAAGTGGAAGTATGTTTTCTAAAATGGTCATCTAGACGTCGTTCTTTCGACTGAAATGACTACCTTTACAAAAATGACTTGTAACTTATTTTCCCGACTATAAACCTATACTTTTTCTGTTTAGATTCATAAAATAGAGTTCAATATGAAACCATAGCAATTTGATTCACTCAAAACGGATTTAAAATGAAGAAGTTATGGGTAAAACAAGATTGGATAATTTTTCTCATTTTAGCTACGTGAAAATTGGTAACAAATCTATTCCAACCATAACTTAATCAACTTGTATTGTATATTATGTAATCTTGAGATACCATAGACACGTATACAATGTTTCGACCTATCATGTCGACACATCTATATATATTTCGGAACAACCATAGACACTCTATATGTGAATGTTGGAGTTAGCTATACAGGGTTGAGGTTGATTCCAAAATATATATAGTTTGAGTTGTGATCAATACTGAGATACGTATACACTGGGTCGTGGATTGATTCAAGATAATATTTATCGATTTATTTCTGTACATCTAATTGTGGACAACTAGTTGTAGGTTACTAACGAGGACAGCTGACTTAATAAACTTAAAACATCAAAATATATTAAATGTGTTGTAAATATATTTTAAACATACTTTGATATATATGTATATATTGTTATAGGTTCGTGAATCAACCAGTGGCCAAGTCTTACTTCCCGACGAAGTAAAAATCTGTGAAAGTGAGTTATAGTCCCACTTTTAAAATCTAATATTTTTGGGATGAGAATACATGCAGGTTTTATAAATGATTTACAAAATAGACACAAGTACGTGAAACTACATTCTATGGTTGAATTATCGAAATCGAATATGCCCCTTTTTATTAAGTCTGGTAATCTAAGAATTAGGGAACAGACACCCTAATTGACGCGAATCGTAAAGATAGATCTATCGGGCCCAACAAGCCCCATCCAAAGTACCGGATGCTTTAGTACTTCGAAATTTATATCATATCCGAAGGGTGTCCCGGAATGATGGGGATATTCTTATATATGCATCTTGTTAATGTCGGTTACCAGGTGTTCACCATATGAATGACTTTTATCTCTATGTATGGGATGTGTATTGAAATATGAAATCTTGTGGTCTATTATTATGATTTGATATATATAGGTTAAACCTATAACTCACCAACATTTTTGTTGACGTTTTAAGCATGTTTATTCTCAGGTGATTATTAAGAGCTTCCGCTGTCGCATACTTAAATAAGGACGAGATTTGGAGTCCATGCTTGTATGATATTGTGTAAAAACTGCATTCAAGAAACTTATTTTGTTGTAACATATTTGTATTGTAAACCATTATGTAATGGTCGTGTGTAAACAGGATATTTTAGATTATCATTATTTGATAATCTACGTAAAGCTTTTTAAACCTTTATTGATGAAATAAAGGTTATGGTTTGTTTTAAAATGAATGCAGTCTTTGAAAAACGTCTCATATAGAGGTCAAAACCTCGCAACGAAATCAATTAATATGGAACGTTTTTAATCAATAAGAACGGGACATTTCACGCGCGGTTGTTCTGAAACCAAATCCGGGTCTTACATATTTCTTGGTTTAAATATGAGATATATATTTCTTGGTTTAAATATGATATATATATATATATATATATATATATATATATATATATATATATATATATATATATATATATATATATATATATATATATATATATATATATATATATATATATATATATATATATAAATTTCTTGGTTTAAATATGAGAGATAAAGGGGATAAAACATGACTTTTTACGCATTATCAGTGTATGTATGTCTGTCTGTGAGTTTATGTGTGTGTCTTTTATGATGTTTCATATGTGGATCATAAGGTTCATGATCTATTGGTTAAGATAACATATTAATCCTATCAAGTAATTTAATTACTCGAGATGTCAAGTTATATAACATACGAGGAATATATTTAGGAAATTTATTATTATTATTATTATTATTATTATTATTATTATTAGCAAAGCAAGGTAAAGTTTTATTAATAATCTAAACGAGATTATAAAACGCAGTTGAAGATTCCTCTTCGGGACTAGGATTTTCTTGACTTAGTCTACTTCCAACCTTCATGTTGAAGATTTCACAAGTTTAAGTACACAGCCGAAATAAATAAAATGCACCTCACAACCCCATCTTGATCAACACTTGTCGTACGTCGCTCACTTGACACGGTGCGCACCCTTAGGCACTACTACAATTGCACCACGTATCAAGCTCATTGATACAACAAGTATATTTCCCGATTTCATGCATACACAACATAATCACACCCTAGTTAATTTACCTATACGTTGCGCATCGCGCAATAACACTGTTTCTGGGAGCAGAAGCCAGTCGGTTGCAGAACAAACTCCAAATTTCTACTAAGTGTTGATATAGTGACCCGATACGCGTCAATAATGACCCAAACCTGTTCGACGCACTTACGACTTCAAAATGGGTTCAATATTCATTTTTAAACATAATTAATCGTTAAGTGGGTCCGGCGGCCCGTTACAATTCAAGTGTACATAATGACCTAAAAGACATGTTTACACAAAACGAATTGAGCATGGTGTTCGGGATTCACGCTACCCAAACCTAAGTCATCTCCAAAAGCATCTTCTACAACACTACCACCCGCAAGCAAGATAACCCACATTCTTACCCTCGTCCTTCAACACGCTAGAATCTATAAAAAAAAGATTAAACAACGAGGAGTAAGCAAAACGCTTAGTGAATGCAATAATTATATATATGCATACATAATTTACTTACTTGCAATAACTACACAAAAATTTTAAGCATAATAACACATACAAAGCTAATAATACAAATAGAATATAACCTCAATATAGAAAGCTAACAAAAAACTACGCACAATATGGTTAACCATACGCAATAATGTTATACATCGTATGTTATAACATTATCCATCACATGTGGCCGATGAAAAGTGAACCTTACGGAATACACTTTCCACATGTCACAACGAAATCGTGGTCGACAAAAAGTGAATCCTCACGGATAACACTTTTCACTTATCACAATCCAAATGTGGTCGACGAAAAGCAAATCCTCACGGATAACGCTTACCACAAATCCCAATGCAATCATCGCTGACGAAAAGTGAATCCTTGCGAATAACACTTACCAAATTGCATCAAATGACCGACAAAGAGTGAATCCTTACGCCCGAATATCACTCGCCACATTACCCGCAAGCAACCAAACTATACACACATACATACAATTATTCCACTCACCTTGATTTCCAGATATATGAAATAAAGGCTCGAACTTTCACAACTTCAACAATGTAATTTACCTATTACTCCGTACATTTTTAAATACATGCAATCAAGCTAAATTCACACTAGCTTAACCAAATTCCCACAAGTGCAAATTCAACCCATTTTTCACTTGACTCAATTTGATTAGGTCAAACCTGGCCCAAAACACCTACAATCACTAATAGCTAGTGATTATGACTCATGCACACCAAATTTAGACCCAAAGTCAAGTACTTCATCTACTCAATGACCCATTTCAACACTAACACGTTTTTGCCCCAAATTGAGGTTTTACATCCAAGATAAAGTTAACACAACAACAATATCACTAGTTCACAAGTGTTCTAGTGATTTGACCAACACATGCAAGACTTAATCTAACAAATTCGTCAACCAAACCCTAGGTTACAATCTTACACACCAAGAACCCTAATTTCATAAGAAATTGGGTTTTAGACTCAACAACAACCCAAACCCTAACTTAAACTCAAAATTAAACAACATAAATTCGGATTTAGGTTATACCTTAAGTGTAGAACAAGACTAGAGAGCAACTACACTAAGTTAGGGCTTCAATTTGGGGTTGAACAAGCTCCTATATCACAAGAACCAAGCTCTCTCACTCTATCTCGCTTTCTCACTCAAAAGGGTATGTTTGGTTTGAGATACAAATGAACCAAGGGATGTTCCAAATTTGACTTACACACCCCAAAAGTTTCTCATGAAAAATTGCAAAATGATCCCGAACTAATTTTTATTTACAACAAGTCCCCCTTACCCGTCAGCATAATTGCGCGACGCGCAATATATCTGCACGACACGCAGATTGCCTTGCTAGCAGTGCAGGGGCTTACACTTCCACGTCATCATAATCTGTCGGAAACTTCTCGATATTCCGGTTACCTTTTTCATGTTCGCCGTAGCCTTCATTATCTGAATAATCCTCATAATTGTAATTCGATGTTGTGTAATAATTGGAGTAATCATCGTAATCGCTACTAGTAGAACAGCTATCCGAATCCATACATTATTCAGATTAAATTTATCTGCCTCTATCTTAATGACACTCGAAAAATCTTTCATGTGGACATACTTACCGATGAATCCCGATACTAGCTTCACCACCCCATTGATTTGTTTATGATCCCAAATATGTAGGAGCACTTTGCCAATTAGGTTTTGACTGCCTTGAGTGATGCTATAGTTCTTTGTGTCAATTACCTCTCCCCACCATTTTGCTACTAAACTAAACATTGATATTGACCAACATTTGAAAGGAACACCCACAATATCGATCCATACTAGCCTTTCAGGATTGAGTGTGTACTTGTTATCCCAAATTTCGATTGAGTGTAAGCAATTAAATATTGGGTGGTTTTTGTTACCCAGTATGTTCTTGGCTAAGGTTTCATTGTTACACATGATTAAAACATGAAGTCCACCTGGGTATTTGAATAGCAGACTATCATCGCCTCTGCTTTGCAAAGTGACATGATTTGGTACACCATAGCGAAGTTTTTAAGTTCCCCTATCATAATTCTTCCTTTCAGATCTCCAACTGTATTGTCGTCGCCTACATTGACAGTTCAAGCCTTTTCAAATTCCCTGGATGTCTTCCAAACATTCTTCTTTTGTATTAACATGTCCCTTAGGTCTCCCTTAGTGTGACTATTCACTAAGGATGAGCAAAAAATCTCGAAATACTGAACCGTACCGGTACCAAAATACCGTACCGATGGTATCGGTATCGGTTCTTGATTTGATACGATTTCGGTATCGGTACCATTCGGTATGGTACCATTCGGTATCAGTACCGGTACGGTATCGGTACCATTCAGTATTCGTATCCATGTAAATCACTTCATACAGCTTTCACACTACCTTATATTTCTCAAAATGCCATGAAACCCTTCTCAAAAGATATATTCGTGCATATAATTCAAAAAGTATACCAATATTAGTTGTGTGACAAAATTAGTTGTGTGAATTGAAAAAGAAAATTTGTAAAAACAAAAAAAAAATTGTAAATTCAGGAAAAACGGGTAAAATACCGAAAATATCGGTACCGATTTCGGTATTCGGTACGGTATTCGGTTCTCGATTTTCCTTATTTTCGGTATCGGGATTTTCGGTATCGGGATTTTCGGTATCGATAAGGTAACGTACCTATACCGAACTCATCTGTACTGTTCGCTGCGTCTATGTAGTTACGATCACACCGCCAAGAATTGATGTGTTCAGAGTTAACACATCTAGGATTTTTTGTTTTGTAAGCGTCCTCTAAAGTAGGAAAATCACCATCGAACTTCTCGTCTTCCACTTGTTTATTCATTGTATTACTCTGATTTATTTCTCTGGCCTTAGAACCCTGATAGGTTTATAATCAAACATGGTTTCCTTTAATGAACGAAGTAACCTTTCCTTGTTCGAAACTTCTCCAAAATGAACAAATGCGAATCTATATCCATAAGCGTCTTCGAGCATAGGCAACATAGGCAACCGCCTAGGGCTCAAAATTAGAATGGCCCAAAATTTTTAATATTTATTTGATAATAAAACAATTGTCGAATAGTTAAGTAAATTAAATAAAATATCGTCGAATAAATATCTGATAATAAAAAAATTTGTTACGGCTATCTTGAAAACTTCTTTCGTATTGATAAATTTTAGTATATATTCTTTTTATCTGTATTGAAAAAATTTAACGTGCATAAGAGCGCATTTTTATTTTCGCATAGGGCCTCTAAATTGTTGAGACGGCCCTGTCTATATCCCCCTTTGAGGCGTTTATTTGCCATATAAACATCTCGGACTGAACTGCATTTCTTGAATAGTCGCAAAAAATTCGTCACCTTCCAACCTTCATGAAAGTTAAAGAACATGAATGATGTCAACCGAGAACCGAATAACCCCTATCTTTGATTTCTGTAATATCCGTTGAAGTTGTTGTTTAGCCCAATCGTACCTGCCTTGTGAAAGTGCCTCGCCGGAAAAGTAGTCTCTCTCACCACTCTCTCTCTCATGTTTCTCTTTTTTGTTTTAATGGAGATTAAGCTATTCTATATATTGAGAGAATCTTAGTTTTTAAATATCACTTTATAAAAATGCATGCCAATTATCTGATGAGATTCTAAGTATTATTTAATTTATAATATATATATATATATATATATATATATATATATATATATATATATATATATATATATATATATATATATATATAGAGAGAGAGATTTAATTAAGAGGGAAGCACTTTTTTGGGGGGAAGTGGAGGAAGTAATTTTTTTTTTTTTTCGAGAAAAAAATTTCAAGCATTAAGATCACATGAAAATTTAAAAAAGACACTTTGTGATGCATGTTATTATTTTGGCTGAACGCTCGAAGAAAAAAATGAAAACATTCAATGCATTGAATGTTTTGATTCTGAGTTTTTATTAAGGGGTTAAAATTTAGGTTTAAAAATTAGGGGGTAAAAAATTAAGGTTTAGCTATTACGGTTTAGAAATTAGGGTTTTGGGTTTAGAAATTAGGGTTTAGATTGAATAATTTAACACGAACGGTTTAAAGTTTAGGGTTTAGGGACTAAACCCAAAACACTAAACCCTAAACCCTAAACTCTAAATCAGGCTAAATTTCGAAAAAAAACACTTCACACAAGATGAAAACAAAACGATGAAAATAAACTCATACTCAAAACATTCAATGCATTGAATGTTTTCATTTTTTTCTTCGAGCGTTTTACCGCCAAAATAATAACATTTATCACAAAGAGTCTTTTTTAAATGTTCATATTTTCACCTAAACTTGATGCCTGAAAAAAAAATTCGAAAAAAATGAAAAAAACTTACTTCCTCCAAAAAAGTGCTTCCCTCTTGATTATGACCCTATATATATATATATATATATATATATATATATATATATATATATATATATATATATATATATATATATATATATATATATATATATATATAGTGAATAGATCCATTGCTAAACAAATTTTGAGGGTAAAAACTGGTTAAGTAAATGTAGACCACAAATGATCATTCATCAGTGATGAACTAATCATTCATCGTCGTCTGATGAATGATAAATTATTATTCATCAATGGATGATGAATAATCATTTGTGGTTCACATTTACTTATCAAGTTTGTACTATTTTTAAGTTTAGCAATGCATCCATCCCATATATATATATATATATATATATATATATATATATATATATATATATATATATATATATAGTGGTAGGATCAAGGGGGAAGTAATCAATCGAGGGGAAGCAAAAAAATTATTATTTTTTCGTTTTTTGAAAAAACTTTGTTCACGAACATTATAGATTGGATGAAAATATGAACATTTAATAAAAACACTTTGTGATAAATATTTTTATTTTAGCGGAAAAATGCTCGAAGAAGTAATATGTAACAATTATCGTGTTTTTCGAGCATATGTTGTGTAACGACCCTACTTTTTCCGTTATCTTTTACCGTTAACTATTTAACGACCGTTAATTGTTATTCGTGCCACGTCATTTCTATGACCTATATTATTATTTTTGTAATAATATATTAATTATTATGTGTTATATGAATATTTGTATTCATATTTTAAATTATACGTTCCTACGAGTCGCGGATTTCTATCCGGCGAATCTTTTCGGTTTTCAAACCAACGGTCGAACTTTTGGAATTTTTAAGTCCTAATTATTTTAAATATGATATTTTGATGTCATATGATTATATATAGTGTTTATATATTTTATTCGTCGCGTACTTATTATCTCTTCGAAAAATCAATCGCGTAGCGTCGTTTTCGCATTTCGGGTTTCATTCGGGCGTTCGGGCCACTAGGATTTTGTCATTTATCAAATTGGGCCACTATGGGGCCCACCCCATTCAGTTTTTGGCCGAAAATCCCTTAAGGAGGGGAGTATTTTGTCAAACTTGCAAACTAGTGACCATTACTCTAAACTTCACTACTTACTCTCATTTCTAACCTAATCATCTTATTTTTTTTCACCTCCTTCCTCCCTCTCCTCCCATGAACGTCCCCTTTCATCATCATAATCACCATTTCATCATCAAATCAAGGTTAAGAATTAGGGCTTTCAACATAAACGGATTCCTCTCATCGTTCTCTACGCGTCTATATCACTTGATTATTGATTAGGGTATAAACCCTAACCCTAGATTTTTAATTTTTCTTTATTTTTCTGTATTTTGATTATATTTTATTAGTATGATGATTATTAGTTGTTGTAATGTTGATTGTATTCGTAGAATTACTCGATTGCATATTTTTCGGTTTGATAAAATTGGAACAGCAGCTTTTTCGTGTGTTTCTGATATTGTAACTGATGTTGATCATAAAATAAAGTATATAAATGAGTTCCTCTCATCAAGACATTAATTTTAGACTCCGGATTCATGTCGTTTCGATTCCCGGAGCCCTAGTTACGATCAAAGTGGTATTTTGTTAAGATTGAAATGTGATTTTGGTATGAACCAGGTTTGGTCCGACTTTGTGACCATATTTGGTGACTTTAGGGTGTGTTAGTGTGTTATGACTGATGGTGGGGCGAACTTTCATGTTCGGGTCATCTCAATCCGAGCCACGAATCACCCGTTACGTCTAAAACACGTTTTTGATTGAATTGAAGTTCCAAGTAGTGTATTGACTGTATATCACGACTTGTGGGCTGTTCATGGTGTGTTCTTGAGTGTACCAAAGTGTCGGGTGGTTTGCTTAGGCGGAGATATATGTAAGGCTCGCCGAAAACCGACACCCGGGGCTCAAGATACGACCCGATGAACTTTTGATTAAAACTTATGGTTAAATATTAAAACTTATGAGAAAAATAATGATTTTCATTATTGATTAATTACTTATGATATAAGAAGTAATTATTGTTATTTAAGACTTATGATATATATTTATTATATCATTTAATTATGACTTATGATTTAATTAACATTTTAATTAAACTTATGATTAATAATACTTTTATTATTAATGAAAAATACTTATGATAAGTATTAAACTTATATTATGAGATTATTAGTATTATAGGACTTATAATAAGGATTAAATAATTATTTAATTATTATAAGACTTAGTTATTATTTAATTATTAAATACTTATGATTTAATAAGTATAATTAGAAATTTATGATATGATTAATAATTCATTATTAATTAATAATACTTATGATATGATTTAAAATTTATTATTAATTAATAATACTTATATTATGACTAATATTTAATTAATTAATTAAATACTTATGTTATATTAATTATATCATTTAAACTTATCTAAACTTTAATAATTCATTTTTATTTAATTAAACTTATGTTAAGACATAATTATACACTTTTGACTTTAATAAACATTATAACCTATGTTATTATTATAACTTACACTTTTCAAATTAATGTTGACTATGTTTGACCAAGGTTGACTTTTGAGTTGACTTTCGGTTGACTTTGACTTTCAGTTGACTTCTGTTGACTTTCTAAATAAGGAAACTTTCCTAACTTCAAAACTTTCCAAAAATAGAAACTTTCCAAAAATAGAAACTTTCCAAAAATAGAAACTTTCCTAAAATAGAAAACTTTCCAAAAATGGAAACCTGCTAAAAATAGAAACTTTCTAAAAATAGAAAGTGTGTGTCCGTATGCTGTTCCAGTCAAACCGATGCTTGCCGAGTGTTATTCTATGTCTACTTGCAACATGTACAATAGCTATCATACTAAGACTTGACCTAAGTTAGTTATTTATATCGGCCTGCTTTATTTATAGGTCGGCGTTGTGATCTTTCTTGATCACTTTACTTTATTTGCTGTTCGCTTGTTTGTGAGATTTCTTCAGTTGCTATCTAAGGTGAGTTATAGTCCCATTTTTCTATTTTAAATCTTTTGGGATGAGAATACATGCAATTTATTTATATTTTGGACACAAGTGGAAGTTGGTTTAAATTATTCATTGTGAGTTGAACAAAAATATTCCCTAGTCTGGTAACTGTAATCACTGGTTTCTACTGGTGAACGCGAATCCTATGGATAGATCTATCGGGTTTGACAACCCCATTTCGAGCTAGTCGCGCTAGCAATTTGTTATCGGAATGTTTAGTACTTCGTATTTTGTTGTAGATACACTTGTTCGGTGTATATTATTTATTGTGTTTGGCAAGGGTAAATAAATGGTTAAGTGGTTACCAGGTGGCTCACGGAAAATGGAATAATGTTTTATTATATGTTTTCTAGCATATAATTTGGTGGTTCAAAAAGGAGTTTTTATGTTTTCAAACATAAATTTTTATTGTTTAAATTAAATATTGTTTGCAATATTAAACCTATAATTCACTCAACATTTTTGTTGACAGTTACTCGCATGTTTTATTCTCAGGTTCATGATTGATTGCTTCCGCTGTGCTTAGAGAGTCTGCATATTTATGATGGCAGCTTTTGTTAAACATTAACTTGCATTCTATTTTATTACATTAAAAAGTGGTTGTTTGTTGACTTTATTTTGGTCAACTTTTGGTTAAAGTATTATTGTATAGTTTTTCTAAACTTATACATTTTAGTAGATTTCCTTTATAGGAAATCATTTTTAAATAAAGAATGCAAGGTTGTTTTATTAAATTCATATAGAGTTTCGATCAAGCTGTGGGACCAAGTGACGGAGCCGTTAAGTGTTTTGACGGAGTTGTCACAGTTGGTATCAGAGCTCTGGTTGTAGGGAATTAGGCTGCATTGATGTCGTTACCCGGGTCAATAGGGTGCATTAGTAAGTCTAGTCTACAGCCCGGCCTATTATATATTATTATATGTGATTATTTGTGTCGTGTTGGTATGTATATTGTTATCATACATACATTTCTATTATGTTCTGAATCCGGGAGGAACTCCCATTCCGATTTAAACGTATTCTCCGACTCATGCGAGTTCATCTTTTAAAGGAACACCTCGGTTAGTGAAACCGAGGGGGTGTCATTCTTGACTTCTGGAATTCTCGACATTTCTATGTCATAATTAGTGTTTATTGATATAACGTTTAAGTTACATTACGTGTTCTAGAATTCTCGGCATTTCTATGTCATCTATTATGGTTATGTATATAACGTTTGAGTTATATTACGCGAGATGTCATTCTTGACTTCTAAATGCTCGGCATTTCAATGTCAGCTATTATGTTTAGGTATATAACATTTTTGTTATATTACGTGCATTTGTGCCGTTGTGCCTATGTGCTTTGGTTGTTGAAACGGAAAACGTCATTCTTACTTTTAGAGATTCTTGGTACTTCGAAGACATTTTTATGTCATCGTTACTCCTATTCATTACTTTCGATGTCTTTGTCTCTTGTGCTATCCTTAGCACATTGTTAAGAAATTGTTTTAGGGAAATTGTGTTGAAGTTCGAGGTTGACCGCGTGTCCTGACCTCATGTAGTGCTATTGGAATGGAACTATGACTTAGTGAAATATAATGGCGTCAGGCCAACGTGATTATATTACGTTAATTCATAAAGAAGTCCCAATATTGTGACATGAGGAATAGAAAGCGAGTCAAAGAAAATTTGTACACCACTCATTCGGAAATTCTAACGTTATTACATGAGTAAGGAAGATACTCATTATCTTATTTGTTGATATGCGAGAGACTCATCTTAACCGAACTACCTACCCCATGTTTTATCATTTATAACTCGCTTGTTAGTGACAGCTTCGCACGTGAATAGTTTTGACCCAAGGACTTGTGTTCTGATAAAAGTCAAGACATTATTTAACTCATTGGTTTTCATGACCTCGTAGCATTTATTGAAGAGATGTCGCAAGACAATTCAAGTCCATCACCCGAGCTTTAACGATCTTACCTCAACTCGTAACCTCTGTGATGCGGATACCCTGCTTTTCATTAAAAATTTTACACATTTGTGTAATTGGGCGGTTCTCACGAGATTTATGGGCAAATAGAAGTAATGAAATACTTTGTCATGTATACTATTTATAAAATCATATATGTACGTATGAATTCAAATGGACAAATTTACCCTTACCTATTTTGGCTAGTATACACTAATTTATACCTTCAAAATTATTTTAAAACCACTCTTATTGAGTTGTCTAGTTAACTCAAATTGATTTACGTAAAATGGTACACGTTGTACATACTTCTAAATTTACTAAGAGCTTCGTTCCATTTATGGGGTTACATTAGACGTTTAAAGCTTTTTCAAAACTTCTTTGATTGATTACATTAGAATTTTCGCATTACTCTACAGAGTGTTTGGATCACATTTCTTCTCATCCTCCGTTTAAGGATGAAAATTTACCATTAAGTCCATTGATAGAAATTCTTACACCAGTTTGGATGCCGGTTTTATAAAATTTGTTGGAAAGTCTTTGCGCTCATAGAATTTTCCCTCTTATGGTTGGACATGGCCGAAACGCAGACCGATAAATCAAGTTTCTGGGGTACACTCGATGGTCACCTTATTGTAGAAAAGGCGCTAGGTGGGTTTCTACCCCAACTGTTGTTATAATGGGTATCATGGATATATATTACTCTAGACCGTTTGAGGAGTTTCTACTCTCAATTTTCGCTGTCAACCGCAACACCCTCGTAAACATCAATCCTAGGATTCGATACTTTAGGGTGCACGAAATTATTTTTGGAGATTCATCTCACCTGGAGTCGGCCATTCTTTATAACCCATGATTCGTGTTCTTTTCATCCGCACATAAATTTAAGAATATGGATGAATCCTAGACTTCCTCGCTCATTGTACAAGGAAGTTCACTCTCGTTGAATTATCACACCTTTCATACGTCTTCCTTTCGGAAATATAATGAAAATTTACTTTGGAGTCCATGATCCTCGTTAACTCCTTTGAGAGAATTGCCTTAAATATCTATGCCACCGATGTGACTACTCCATATTTATTTCTTCCTTCATTATTGCAACTTTATTTCATCCGGCCCAGTTCATCCCCTTGGGGAGCTCCCGTTTTGTTCGTTGAGAAGAAAGATGGTTCATTTCGTTTGTGTATTGATTATCGTGAATTGAACGAGCTTACTGTTAAAAACCGTTACCCTCTTCCGAGAATTGATGATCTGTTCGATCAACTTCAAGGTTCGTCCGTTTATTATAAGATTGATCTTCGTTCCGGTTATCACCAATTACGCGCTAAAGAAACTGATATTCTGAAAACTGCTTTCCGCACCCGTTACGGTCACTTTGAATTTCTTGTTATGCCGTTCGGATTGACAAATGCACCTGCTGTGTTTATGGACCTCATGAACCGTGTGTGCAGACCCTATCTGGACATATTCGTTATTGTTTTTATTGACGACATCCTTATTTATTCTAAGAGTGATGAAGAACACGAAGAATATTTGAAGTTGGTGCTTGATTTATTGAGAAAAGAAGAGTTGTACGCTAAGTTCTCTAAGTGTAATTTCTGATTAAGAGAAGTTCAATTCCTTGGATATATTGTTAGTAAACAAGGAATACTAGTTGATCCCGCCAAGATTGAGGCAATTGAAAAGTGGGAAATTCCGAAAACTCCTACTCAGATTCGCCAGTTTCTAGGATTAGCAGGCTATTATAGAAGGTTCATTCAAGATTTTTCACGAGTAGCGAAACCTCTGACTGCTTTAATGCATAAGGGGAAGAAGTACGAGTGGAAGAGTGAACAAGAGTCTGCTTTCCAAACTCTGAAGAAGAAGTTAACTTCTGCACCGATATTATCACTACCTGAGGGTAATGATGATTTTGTTATCTATTGTGATGCTTCGTGTCAAGACTTTGGTTGTGTTTTGATGCAACGAAAGAAAGTTATTGCGTACGCGTCACGTCAGTTGAAGATTCACGAGCAGAATTACATAACCCATGATTTAGAGTTGAGAGCTATTGTGTTTGCGCTTAAGATTTGCAGACATTATCTATATGGGGTCAAAGGTACATTGTACACTGATCACAAAAGTCTTCAACATATTCTTGATCAGAAACAGTTAAATATGAGGCAACGAAGATGGGTTGAGACGTTAAATGATTATGATTGCGAACTTTTATATCATCCGGGAAAGGCCAATGATGTGGCTGATGCATTAAGTCGTAAAGAAAGGGCTGAACCTCGCAGGTTTAGGGCCTTGAATATGACAATTCAAACAAACCTCGCTAGGCAGATCCTTGAGGCACAATAAGAAGCCTTGAAGGAGGAAAATTTTGTAACGGGAAGGTCCGAGGCTTGAGTAAACAGTTAGAGGTACAAACCGATGGTACTCGGTATTTTGCGGGATGCCTTTGGGTTCCGAAGTTTGGTGATCTACGAAAACTTGTTTTAGATGAGGCTCATAAGTCTAGGTACTCTATTCATCCTGGTTCAGGAAAGATGTATCATGATCTTAAGGAGCTGTATTGGTGGCCTAATTTGAAAGCTGATGTGGCTACGTATGTGGCTAAGTGTTTGACCTGCGCTAAGGTTAAAGCTGAACATCAGAAACCGTCTGGACTTTTGGTGCAACCTGAAATTCCCGAGTGGAAGTGGGAAGGTATTAAGATGGACTTTATTACGAAGTTACCGGGAGTTGTGGGTGGTTATGATACCATTTGGGTGATTGTTACCGACTCGCTAAGTCAACTCTTTTCTTGCCAATTAAGGAAACATATTCAATGAAGAAGTTTACTCGTTTGTATTTGAAGGAGATTATTTCGAGACATGGTGTTCCCGTATCGATTATGTTGGACTGAGGCAGTCCTAACAAGGTGCTCTAGGAACTAAATTGGATATGAGCACCGCTTATCATCCACAGACAGATGGTCAGAGTGAAAGGACCATTCAAACGTAGAAAACATGTTAAGAGCGTGTGTTATTGATTTTGGAAATGGGTGGGATAAATATTTGCCGCTGGATGAGTTTTCTTATAACAGCAGTTATCATGCAAGTATTAAAGCCGCACCATTTGAAGCTCTGTATGGTAGAAAGTGTAGGTCTCCTGTCTGTTGGAATGAGGTTGGGGATGCTCAACTCACATGACCAGAGATCATTCACGAGACTACCGAGAAGATTGCACAGATTAAGGAAAGATTAAGAACTGCCAGGAGTAGGCAAAAGAGTTATGCTGATAAGAGAAGGAACGATATCGACTTTCAGGTCGGTGATCGTGTTATGTTGAAAGTTTCACCTTGGAAGGGTGTGGTACGTTTTGGTAAAAGGGGAAAGTTGAATCCTCGATTTGTTGGACCTTTTGGGATTATTGAGAGAGTTGGACCAGTGGCTTATCGTTTGAAATTGCCACCAGAACTCAGTGCTATTCATGACGTTTTTCATGTATCGAATTTAAAGAAGTGTTTGGCCGAGGCCAATGAAACTATTCTTTTTGATGAACTTCATGTTGATAAGCAACTTTATTTTATTGAAGAACCTGTTGAAATTATGGACCGAGAGGTAAAGACTCTTAAGCAGAGTAAAATTCCTATTGTTCGAGTTAGATGGAACACCGGACGCGGACCCGAGTTCACTTGGGAGCGTGAAGATCATATGAAGAAGAAGTACCCGCATTTGTTCCCAAATGCTGAGTCAACCCCTGCACCTGCTTAAATTTCGGGACGAAATTTCCGTAACGGGAAGGTACTGTAACGACCCTACTTTTTCCGTTATCTTTTACCGTTAACTATTTAACGA
Organism: Rutidosis leptorrhynchoides; assembly: GCF_046630445.1. Lineage (NCBI taxonomy): Eukaryota > Viridiplantae > Streptophyta > Magnoliopsida > Asterales > Asteraceae > Rutidosis > Rutidosis leptorrhynchoides. The sequence goes on from NC_092333.1 coordinate 195,980,663, forward strand.
CCGTTAATTGTTATTCGTGCCACGTCATTTCTATGACCTATATTATTATTTTTGTAATAATATATTAATTATTATGTGTTATATGAATATTTGTATTCATATTTTAAATTATACGTTCCTACGAGTCGCGGATTTCTATCCGGCGAATCTTTTCGGTTTTCAAACCAACGGTCGAACTTTTGGAATTTTTAAGTCCTAATTATTTTAAATATGATATTTTGATGTCATATGATTATATATAGTGTTTATATATTTTATTCGTCGCGTACTTATTATCTCTTCGAAAAATCAATCGCGTAGCGTCGTTTTCGCATTTCGGGTTTCATTCGGGCGTTCGGGCCACTAGGATTTTGTCATTTATCAAATTGGGCCACTATGGGGCCCACCCCATTCAGTTTTTGGCCGAAAATCCCTTAAGGAGGGGAGTATTTTGTCAAACTTGCAAACTAGTGACCATTACTCTAAACTTCACTACTTACTCTCATTTCTAACCTAATCATCTTATTTTTTTTCACCTCCTTCCTCCCTCTCCTCCCATGAACGTCCCCTTTCATCATCATCATCACCATTTCATCATCAAATCAAGGTTAAGAATTAGGGCTTTCAACATAAACGGATTCCTCTCATCGTTCTCTACGCGTCTATATCACTTGATTATTGATTAGGGTATAAACCCTAACCCTAGATTTTTAATTTTTCTTTATTTTTATGTATTTTGATTATATTTTATTAGTATGATGATTATTAGTTGTTGTAATGTTGATTGTATTCGTAGAATTACTCGATTGCATATTTTTCGGTTTGATAAAATTGGAACAGCAGCTTTTTCGTGTGTTTCTGATATTGTAACTGATGTTGATCATAAAATAAAGTATATAAATGAGTTCCTCTCATCAAGACATTAATTTTAGACTCCGGATTCATGTCGTTTCGATTCCCGGAGCCCTAGTTACGATCAAAGTGGTATTTTGTTAAGATTGAAATGTGATTTTGGTATGAACCAGGTTTGGTCCGACTTTGTGACCATATTTGGTGACTTTAGGGTGTGTTAGTGTGTTATGACTGATGGTGGGGCGAACTTTCATGTTCGGGTCATCTCAATCCGAGCCACGAATCACCCGTTACGTCTAAAACACGTTTTTGATTGAATTGAAGTTCCAAGTAGTGTATTGACTGTATATCACGACTTGTGGGCTGTTCATGGTGTGTTCTTGAGTGTACCAAAGTGTCGGGTGGTTTGCTTAGGCGGAGATATATGTAAGGCTCGCCGAAAACCGACACCCGGGGCTCAAGATACGACCCGATGAACTTTTGATTAAAACTTATGGTTAAATATTAAAACTTATGAGAAAAATAATGATTTTCATTATTGATTAATTACTTATGATATAAGAAGTAATTATTGTTATTTAAGACTTATGATATATATTTATTATATCATTTAATTATGACTTATGATTTAATTAACATTTTAATTAAACTTATGATTAATAATACTTTTATTATTAATGAAAAATACTTATGATAAGTATTAAACTTATATTATGAGATTATTAGTATTATAGGACTTATAATAAGGATTAAATAATTATTTAATTATTATAAGACTTAGTTATTATTTAATTATTAAATACTTATGATTTAATAAGTATAATTAGAAATTTATGATATGATTAATAATTCATTATTAATTAATAATACTTATGATATGATTTAAAATTTATTATTAATTAATAATACTTATATTATGACTAATATTTAATTAATTAATTAAATACTTATGTTATATTAATTATATCATTTAAACTTATCTAAACTTTAATAATTCATTTTTATTTAATTAAACTTATGTTAAGACATAATTATACACTTTTGACTTTAATAAACATTATAACCTATGTTATTATTATAACTTACACTTTTCAAATTAATGTTGACTATGTTTGACCAAGGTTGACTTTTGAGTTGACTTTCGGTTGACTTTGACTTTCAGTTGACTTCTGTTGACTTTCTAAATAAGGAAACTTTCCTAACTTCAAAACTTTCCAAAAATAGAAACTTTCCAAAAATAGAAACTTTCCAAAAATAGAAACTTTCCTAAAATAGAAAACTTTCCAAAAATGGAAACCTGCTAAAAATAGAAACTTTCTAAAAATAGAAAGTGTGTGTCCGTATGCTGTTCCAGTCAAACCGATGCTTGCCGAGTGTTATTCTATGTCTACTTGCAACATGTACAATAGCTATCATACTAAGACTTGACCTAAGTTAGTTATTTATATCGGCCTGCTTTATTTATAGGTCGGCGTTGTGATCTTTCTTGATCACTTTACTTTATTTGCTGTTCGCTTGTTTGTGAGATTTCTTCAGTTGCTATCTAAGGTGAGTTATAGTCCCATTTTTCTATTTTAAATCTTTTGGGATGAGAATACATGCAATTTATTTATATTTTGGACACAAGTGGAAGTTGGTTTAAATTATTCATTGTGAGTTGAACAAAAATATTCCCTAGTCTGGTAACTGTAATCACTGGTTTCTACTGGTGAACGCGAATCCTATGGATAGATCTATCGGGTTTGACAACCCCATTTCGAGCTAGTCGCGCTAGCAATTTGTTATCGGAATGTTTAGTACTTCGTATTTTGTTGTAGATACACTTGTTCGGTGTATATTATTTATTGTGTTTGGCAAGGGTAAATAAATGGTTAAGTGGTTACCAGGTGGCTCACGGAAAATGGAATAATGTTTTATTATATGTTTTCTAGCATATAATTTGGTGGTTCAAAAAGGAGTTTTTATGTTTTCAAACATAAATTTTTATTGTTTAAATTAAATATTGTTTGCAATATTAAACCTATAATTCACTCAACATTTTTGTTGACAGTTACTCGCATGTTTTATTCTCAGGTTCATGATTGATTGCTTCCGCTGTGCTTAGAGAGTCTGCATATTTATGATGGCAGCTTTTGTTAAACATTAACTTGCATTCTATTTTATTACATTAAAAAGTGGTTGTTTGTTGACTTTATTTTGGTCAACTTTTGGTTAAAGTATTATTGTATAGTTTTTCTAAACTTATACATTTTAGTAGATTTCCTTTATAGGAAATCATTTTTAAATAAAGAATGCAAGGTTGTTTTATTAAATTCATATAGAGTTTCGATCAAGCTGTGGGACCAAGTGACGGAGCCGTTAAGTGTTTTGACGGAGTTGTTACATGTTGAGGTTTTAGATATTAGGGTTTACATATTAGGGTTTATAGGGTTTAGATATTAGGGTTTAGGGTTTAGATTTAGGAATTAGATTGAGTTTTTAACACGAACGGTTTAAAGTTTAGGGTTTATGGTTTAGAGTTTGGGGTTTTGGGTTTAGGGACTAAACCCAAAACACCAAACCCTAAACCCTAAACTCTAAATAGGGCTAAATTTTACTTCACAAAACATGGAGAGAAAAAACGTTAACATTCTTCACGATCAATATTATCTTGAATGTTATTTTTGTCGATCGTTTTCCCGCCCAAATAATAACATTCATCACGAAGTGTCTTTTTTAGTGTGATCTTGATGCCTGGAAAAAAATTCTCAAAAAAATGAAAATTTTTTTTTTTGCTTCCCCTCGATTGGTTACTTCCTATATATATATATATATATATATATATATATATATATATATATATATATATATATATATATATATATATATATATATATATATATATATATATATATATAAAACCAATCGGGGGGAAGCGGGGGGAAGCAAAAACTTTTTTTTTCGTTTTTTGAAAAAGCTTTGTTCACGAACATTATAGATGTGATGAAAATATGAACATTTAGTATAGACACTTTGTGATAAATGTTTTTATTTTGGCGGAAAAACGCTCGAAGAAGTAATATATAACAATTATCGTATTTTTCAAGCGTATGTTGAGGTTTTAGCTATTGGGGTTTAGATATTAGGGTTTAGATATTAGGGCTTAGGGTTTAGATTTAGGGTTTAGATTTAGGATTTAGATTGAGTTTTTAACACGAACGGTTTAGAGTTTAGGGTGCGGCTTAGGGTTTTGGGTTTATGGAATAAACCCAAAACACCAAACCCTAAACCCTAAACCCTAAACTCTAAATCGGGCTAAATTTTACTTCACAAAACATGAAGAAAAAAAGCGTTTATATTTTTCACGAACAATATTATCTTGAATGTTATTTTTGTCGATCGTTTTTTGCCTAAATAATAACATTCTTCACGAAGTGTCTCTTCTAAATGTTCATATTTTCGTGTGATCTTGATGCCGGAAAAAAAAATTCAAAAAAAACGAAGAAAAAAAAAATTGCTTCCCCCCAATTGGTTACTTCCCCATTGATCCTGCCTATATATATATATATATATATATATATATATATATATATATATATATATATATATATATATATATATATATATATATATATATATATATATATATATATATATATATATATATATATATAATCATTGGCTTTTCAAAATAAAATAATCTGATGAGATTCTATGTATTATTAATATTACTTTGCCTTTTGAATGAATAAAATCAAGTGGTTATTTACATTTGAAAATAATGTATTAAATAAACCCAAGTAAAAGTAGCTAGCGATGCATAAAACACACTTTGTTGCGTTACAAGCAAACATGACGTGTTTGAAGATGTGAAAGATACGCCATAAAATTGTGATTCAAAATATTACAAAGGCTCAACATTTTAAAAGTTCTTTATATACATTTGTTTTGGTATCTGTTTGAATATTAGTACAAAATTAAAGGACTTATAGTAAACGAAATTTTTTTTTTTCATCTTTTGACACAAGTTACTCCAACTCGAAAGTTAAATTAATCGAGATATCTAGAAAACAATAATAATTTTATTTTATTATTATTTATAATGATAATGATAATTTTCTTTTAATTAATAATATTATTATCGTTTTATATTTATTAAAATATTTAACATAACGATTCAATTTAACATGAGACGCCCTTGCGGGCAGATTCTACCTAAATAAACAATACGGAGTAATAATTAATTGATATTAAAGATTCTCCAATCAAAGTCGACCAAGGTCATCATATGTGAAAACTCTTTTAAATTCTCTACGAATTACTATTTCTTTTCTATTCAATTCTATTTCTCCATCATTTCATTTCATTATATATTACTCCGTACCTCCTTCTTTTGACCATATAATCAAAACTCATTTCATTTCTCACACCTTTTTATTCCTTCAAAAAAAAATATCGCCCATGGATCGCTCTAATTCGTACGGAAGCCAATCCGGCTCTGAAGATTATAGCATCCGTAGTAACAACAACCGGTTCAGTAATTCAGTCGTGTTATCAATCGAATGTTTAAAAGGAAGTTCGAAAGCCGAAGAATGGACCGGTGACACGTTAGAAACTGGTGATATTGTTGAAGAGATTATAATTAGTAACATCAGCATGACGTCACCGTTTAAGAACGGAAAAAGCGGAGTACAAAAAATACTGCATCATTCGTATAAAGCGAAAGAAACGTCGATTCAAGTTAGAGTTAGACGGGGTTTAGATGAGTTTGTTGAATTAACGGCGTGTATTGTACCGAATGATGGATTAAACGGCGGAAGAAAACAGTATATGTTACGATCGATTGAAGATCCGAATTATACGGTCGGATTTGTTGATCGGACGGAAGCTGAGTGTTTGTCTTTGCAAGGTTAGTTGGTTGATTTTTCAAAAAGTCTTATTTTCGTTGACTATTTTTGCCGCCTTTTTACTAATTTATTTTACATTTTTTTTTTTTTATTAATTTTCTAATTCTAATAGTTGTGGTTAATACTTGAAGTATATTGTAAAATTTGATAACTAACATTTTAAAAGTAAAAAATGACTGTTATGTAATAAAACATGTTGATGAATTACCTTAAAATCATCGTTAAAAAATCTTTTTATATATTAGATAAATTGGGATTATAGAAGTATATTTTTTAAGAGGATCAGAGAGTGTTAATGTTCTTCATGAATATTAACTTCATAAAACATAAATGCAAATCGCAAAAGAAAATCAGTGAATTTTAAAAACTGTTAACCATAATTGATGCTTTGTTGATTTTTTTTTTTTTTTACGTTATAACACTGATTGGCTCATCGACTCTGGCCTTCTGACTGGTTGTGCTTTTCGAACGCGCGTTACTACCGAAGCCACGCCCTATGGTTATATGCTTTTCTCAACTGTGGAAAGAGTTTCCCCGCCTCTACCCTCTATTCCCAGTCCATATTATATTTAGTATTGTAATATGTATATATTGCGGTGAATATTCTCGAAAATGATATTTAAAATAATCTATGAAAATGTCCTCGGTTAAAAAAGATTCTTTTAAATTATTCACTATGAGAGAGAAGGTGTTACAGCGACTGAAAATTAGTTCACCCTCCCGGCCTCCCCTAAATTAATCCCAAATTAATATTACTCCGTAGTAATGTTATTTTATATACCTTAGATATATGCATAATTGGCACTAATGTTTTTTAAGTACAAAAAAACTCTTTAACTTAATTTTATATTTAAGCAAACAATTAATCTAGTAACTTACCACACAATTATAATTATTTGATGGAGTAAATTGACCTAGGGAGGGTCTACCACACAGTTATAGTATGTTTTAGCGTTCGGCTCTTGCCTTGTTTAGGCTCGGCTCTAGATAGCGTTAGCTAGAGTTTCTGGTTTAGGTTTCTCGTTTCGAGCCTTTTTGTTTTCATTGTTGGTTGTGTTTGTTGAGGTTTTCTTTCATTTTTGTTGAAAACGCCTAGTTATTTATAGTATTCTTTTTGTAAAAAAAAAAAAAAAAAAGGTTTGATAAATTGAGATGTACATTTAAACATATAAGCGATGCGTGTAGACTTTTTAATTGTATGTTTTTTCCCTCTACAGGAGATAATATTGTATTAATATTAATTAATATTCAATTTAAGTTTAATAGTATAATATGATATGTGGATAATTAGTCAATGCAATGTTTGTTAGCAAGAGATATATTTTAATTACAACTTGTTAAAGTAAATCGTCAGCCTCTCGAAATAAACAAGGCTTTACATCAACTGGAATCTAAGAAAACTAAGTATTGGTTTAAGTTTTCACATCATTAGACACAACTACGGTGGGTAGGAAACAGGACACCTGAATATTGACAACTTGTTTAAATGGTCTCTCTTAATTTTCATCATCTATTATTTTTATATTGAAATATAATATAATATAATATAATATAATATAATATATATATATATATATATATATATATATATATATATATATATATATATATATATATGGGCAGGATCAATGGGGAAGTAACCAATCGGGGGAAGCAGGGGAAGCAAAAAAAAAATAAAAAAATTTTGTTTTTTTTTTGGATTTTTTTTTCCGGCATCAAGATTACACGAAAATATGAACGTTTAGAAGAGACACTTCGTGATGAATGTTATTATTTAGGCGGGAAAACGATCGACAAAAATAACATTCAAGATAATATTGTTCGTGAAGAATATGAACGTTTTTTTTCATGTTTTGTGAAGTAAAATTTAGCCCGATTTAGAGTTTAGGGTTTAGGGTTTAGGGTTTGGTGTTTTGGGTTTATTTCATAAACCCAAAACACCAAACCCTAAACCCTAAACTCTAAACCGTTCGTGTTAAAAACTCAATCTAAATCCTAAATCTAAACTCTAAATCTAAACCTTAAACCCTAAATTTCTAAACCCTAATATCTAAACCCTATAAACCCTAATATCTAAACCCCAATAGCTAAAACCTCAACATACGTTCGAAAAATACGATAATTGTTATATATTACTTCTTCGAGCGTTTTCCCGCCAAAATAAAAACATTTATCACAAAGTGTCTCTACTAAATGTTCATATTTTCATCTAATCTATAATGTTCGTGAATAAAATTTTTCAAAAAACGAAGAAAAAAAAATTTGCTTCCCCCCGCTTCTCCCCGATTGGTTACTTACCTCTTGATCCTACCACTATATATATATATATATATATATATATATATATATATATATATATATATATATATATATATTATAAAGCTCGTGACAATAATCTTACGTGTCAACTCCTGATTAATTCATGTCACGTGTCAACTCCTCTTTTATTCCTGTCACTTGTCAGTCTATCAGTTATTTCCATATATTAATTGAATTATTAGATTTCCTAATTTAATTTGATATACAGATTTAATTATCTAATATATTATATTATATTATCATATATTATATTATATTATATTATTATTATGAAATTTTTTTTAACGATATATTGAATTGATTTAATATAAATATTGATTGATGATATTTATATATATAAATGGTCATATACTGAAAACCATTACAGTGTTTTTTATTGTAATAAAAATAATAAAATATATATTTTTCTTTATTAATATTATTTATGAATGATATTTTATATAATATAAAACAAATTTACAGTTTTCGCATAAATTTAAAAATTACGTTAATATAATATTTGTAGAATGTTACATAAACGCACTGACTCATGTCGTCAATTGAAGTTAAAATTGTTATATGATGATCTTTATAGATATTGCGTCGGTAAAAAGTTTAACATAATAGAATTAGTTTATACTAAAAACATATACAACTAGAGATGTACATAAAATATTGTTCTTGATGATCGTTTTCAAAATAACTTTTTAGGCGCTAATGTTTGGTGTTTTATCGATTATTTCTCAATTGAAGTTAAAATGATTTCAACGAACGGGCTCATAATCTATGCGTTCTATTCAATACTAATGTTTTTTTTTTTTTTTTGAAAAGCAAGATGAATTATATTCACACAAATAGTACAAGAGTACAATGGTTGTCAATTTGACAGCATAATACAACTTGAGACTACAATCTATACAAACAACGAATTGCACGAACACGAGATTAACCATCTAAACAAACGACTAAATTGCAAAGGAAGCAATTACACCACCAACGGCTTTGTAAACCAATTATGCCACTCACAACACCAGTGTTTATGTCTTCGCGAGATCCAATCAAAAGCGAGTGCTTGAATTTCCATAAATAACGAAGGAACCGTCGTGGTCTTATTCTTGAATACTTTTGCATTCCGACATTTCCAAATCAAGTAACACGCAATCCAACACACCGCTTGCCATACCATATGCTTACTATCAGTAGCTGTCGAACCAAATGTACCTAGAAAAATATCGTCGAAGCCAAAGATAGCCGAACCATAACCCCACCAATTGAGAACTTTTAGCCAAACGTCTTTTGCGAATTGACAAGAGAAGAGGATGTGTTCCACCGACTCGATCCCCCCATCACAAACCGGGCACCGCAAACTATGTAAATCAATACCTCTTTTATCTAATTCGACCCTTACCGGAATTCGACCCCTTCTTGCTCGCCAAATAAAGATCTCAATTTTTTTAGGAACCAAGCGATTTCGAAGCGACTCAATGTAGTGATTCCCCCTAGATAAAAAGCTGCCATCGATCAGTTTAGACAACTTCTTAACAGAAAATATCTTGCTCGCGTCTAACACCCATTGCCACCCATCAGATTTGTCACGATCCATTGCGATGAACTGCAGCAACCCTTGAAGCTCTCTGAATTCTGCATCCGTACGCCCCGAGGGTTCACGGACCCATGTCCAGCCAGGTCCTGACCCCTCACCCGAACCCATTTTATCTTTTACACTTGCATCTTTGTTAACCTCAAGCCTGTATAGTCTTCCGAATTTATTTTTAAGGCATTGATTATAGATCCAAATGTCTTCCCAAAACAAAGTAGTAGCCCCATCCCCGATTAAGCGAGAGAATGAGCTAGAGAAAGCAATCCCTAGATCATCCACCCATTTTCCTGCATCACAAATAGAAGTCCAAGGACTAGTGAATGAGGGACGAGCAAGCCCGCCCTCAAGCACAAGTCCCCCGTTAGAACCATAGATGCTTCGAATCACGGTATACCACAAAGTGTTGGTTTCGGTTTTAAACCTCCACCACCACTTACAAAGAAGTGCAATATTTTTACATTTGAGTGACATGATATTTAACCCTCCTTCTTCGTAAGGAAGAAGGATTGAATCCCAATTAACCCACGCCATTTTTGAATAAGATCCCGACCCGCCCCAAAAGAAATTTCGCCTCACACTCTCTAACTGTTTAAGCACACAAGGCGGGGCCCGAAAGAGCGAGAAATAGTAAAGAGGCAAACTAGAAAGAACCGATTTAACAAGAGTTAGATGTCCACCGAATGACACCGATTTAGCCCTCCATGCCGCTAGCCTATTGTTGAACTTCTCAATAACCGGGGACCAATCACTCAACTTCTTCATCTTACTCCCCACGGGGAGACCCAAATACATGAAAGGCAATTTACCCGCTTGACAAGAGCACCAAGAAGCCATATCTTCCACAATAGAGTTACTAATCCCAACCCCATAAAGAAGGCTTTTGTTATAGTTAACCTTTAAACCCGAGGCTCTTTCGAAACATTCCAACAAATACATAAGATTACGAGCATTACGCTTGCTCCATTCGCCGAAGAAAATCGTGTCATCCGCATATTGCAAATGAGAAACCACCACCTTTTCTAAACCGACCTCCACACCCTTGTACAAACCTTTATCCACCGCGACCTTTGTTAAAATATTGAGTCCTTCCGCCGCTATGATAAATAAGAAAGGTGATAGTGGGTCTCCTTGTCTCACCCCTCTTTGCAAACGGAACTCCCGAGACGGAGAGCCGTTAATTAGAATGGAGATTGAAGCCGACTCTAAACACGCAAGCGTCCATTTTCGCCATTTAATCCCGAAACCCATACAACCCATGACCTCCAAGAGATATTTCCAATTAAGAGAATCGAACGCCTTTTCGAAGTCAACTTTAAAGACCAAACCATGATTTTTATTACGCTTAAGATCGTGAACTACTTCGTTCGCAACTAGGGAACTATCTAGAATGTATCTACCCCCGAGGAATGCACTTTGTTCCGGTCCAATAAGGCGTGGTACCACCCGTCTAACTCTAAGGGAAAGCATTTTTGCGATAATCTTATAATAGCTACCGATGAGACTAATCGGACGGTAGTCGCCGAAGGAGAGAGGATCGGATTTTTTGGGGATAAGAGATACAAACGACGCGTTACAACCTTTAGAAAACTCCCCATTAACCCAAAACCAATTGACTGCCGCAATTAAGTCGCCTTTCACAATATCCCAATATTTTTTAAAAAAACCCAAGTTAAAACCATCAGGCCCGGGGGCTTTCGAGCTGCCACAAAAATTCACCGACTCCCTAACTTCGGCCTCGGAAAATGGTAACTCTAGGTCCGTTGCTTCCTGCTCAGAAATCGACATGTAAGACAAACCGTCTAAGCTTGGACGTTCATTACATACCTCGCTGAATAGTGTTTCAAAATGAGAGGCTGCTGCCTCTTTGATCGTGACCGGATCCACACACCATGCACCATTTACCGAAACACCTCGAATGTTGGATTTGTTGTAGTTTCTACGCAGCGAATTATGAAAATACTTGGAGTTTTCATCACCTTCTATCATCCACCGCACCCTTGCCTTTTGTTTCAACATCCCAGATTTTATTTTTTCTTTGTCTAACCATAACTTCCTCGAATTCATCCAATTCTCATATTCAACCGAATCAAGACTCCCCAATTCTGCCTTAAGTTCGAGGTTCACAGCTTCACGTTTTGCAAATTCAATTTCGACATCCAAGTTACCGAAGTGGGATTGGCTCCAATTTTTGAGAGCCTCTTTCAGTCTTTTCAATTTATTACGAAAAACACAATCTTTCCGGTTGCCTTCTAACGGTGCCGACCAAGAATCGGCGATGACTTGATCGATACCTTCCACATGAAACCAGTCGTCGAAGACTTTAAATGGTTTGGGACCGAAATTAACTTCCCCATCCGAAAGCATAATAGGACAATGATCCGACATCTTTCTATCTAGAGCAATCACTTTCAAACCCGACCACAAGTCAAGAAAGTCCCCCGAAACAAGAAATCTGTCCAATTTGCTCATCTTGACCCCGTCGTCGCTAACCCTAGTAAATTTCCTCCCACCCATAGGAATATCCACAAGCATGTTTTGATTAATAAACTCATTAAACATCTTAGCTCGATTCTCAATGAATTCACAGTTTAATCTTTCAGAACTATCCCTAACCTCGTTGAAGTCTCCACAAATCACCCACGAGACCCCATTAATACTTAAGATGCTGTTAAGCGAGTCCCACATCTTCCTTTTACTAACATCATCATGCGGTCCGTAAACATTCACGATAATACTTTCTTTATCCGAATCCTTCCAAGAACCCCGAATGGCCACAAAATAGTCGTTTATCTGTTCTCCGCTAACACTGAATGCATTTTTATCCCAAATAATCAATTGCCCTCCCGACTTGCCAATCATTTCCTTTTGGATGTACCCACATTCTTTTGAGCCCCAGAGGCCGAATACCCAATTATCTCCTACATTATGACATTTGGTTTCCTGAAGGACGAAAATTGTAGGTTTCTCCGAAATACAAAGTTTTCTAACATCCCCGAATTTGCTTTCTTTCCCTGTCCCGAACCCCCGAATATTTAACGAAATAATCTTCATTTAAAACCGCAAAAACGAAACAGAAAGAACAGAAGCTTACTGAGCATTCTTGGTCCATTTTAGACCAAGATTGGTGCCAAATTCCTCAACGCCAATGCTACTTTCCGAGATTAAATGCCTTAATTCATCATTCCTACTATTACGAGATGAAGAAGAAGATTTACCTTTTGCAGATGATTTTGGAACCACAGACCCCTTCGTCTTTTTTTCCCCGATGCAACCATCGGGACACTTGGCTGCTCCTTTTTTCCTCATGTATACTTTATTTGCGTGCAAAAGTTTCGAAGAGGCCTTCCAATTACCAGACGAAAACCGACAGTAATTAGAAGAATCTGAGCAATACGCCTTTTCTTTTTTATTAACCCTCAATTTCGCACTTTGAATACTTGCAGATTTATCCGGAACCCCTGCGTCGTCCAATTTTGATCCAGGCACTTCTATAGGCCCAACGACACATGGATCTCCCTTTGGAACATGCTCACTTAATGGGCTTGAGTCCACTTCCTCATCTGTAGAAAAATCAGTCTCACCCAAATCTTCTATCCTAACCACATCATTTGGGTCCATTGGGCCGCTGGCTGGAAAAGGCCCATTAATGTCGATGGGTGTACTTGGGCCTGATAAACCAGTAGCCTGCTTTACCTGGCATTGAAAAAACGTGTTGCTGTTTTTCTGGTTACTAGACATATCATCAATTAACTCCACATTCCCCAAGGAATTAGACATCACCATGTTGGCTTTTACTGTACTTGTCCTCACTTTATCCACCATATCATCAGCACGCGTATCATCATTATCATTGTCATCATTATCATTTTTAATTCCAGAAAGTCGTTTGTTACCCATGCCTGAAGACCCTTCATCTTCCACCGGAGAACGGCAACTGCGGCGGCGAAGAGCTGATCGGAATTCTCCATCTTCCAATTCATCGTCACTATCATCCGAGTAGGTATTGGATATATCGTCCGAGCACGACTTATCTTCCCAATCAGACACGTTATTAAACTCAAGATCCAATTCAAATCTATCGAATGATTCTATTATATTAACAAACTTGCACAATGATCCTGCAACTAACTTCACAACCCCAAAGATATGTTCATCTTCTTTCGTATGAATCAGGACCTTCCCAGAAATTAAATTCTGTTTTCCATGGATGATATTACAATTTTTGAACTCGATGGCCTCCCCCCACCAATTAGCAATAGAGTCGAAGGTGGAGATATTCCAGTATCTGAATGGAACACCGATGATATCTACCCACACAAGTCTACCAGGATTGAAATACCCACCATCCCAAGCTTTTAGAGATTTAAAACAATTATTAAACGGCCTATCAGACCCCTCAATAATGTTTTTTGCAGTGCTTGCATCGTCACAAATAAGTAAAACGTAAAGCCCACCGATATATTTGAGATGCAATCCAGTAAACCCATTGGCCTCTCCCAAAGTGGTGATAAGATTGATTGAACCAATGTTCTTAAGTTCTCCCAGTAAAATACGATCCTCCATATTATTGAAGGATATATTATTCTCGACTTCAACGGTTCTTGCCTTTTCTACCTCCTTTAGTAACTTTCTTTCCCAACTCTTTTTTAGTAGTTTTACCCTTAAATCAGCCTTTAAACTGTCATCACGATAACAACGATTTTGAACAGGAGCACCGAAAATGGTATTCCTTCGCCTTGAACCATATACTTCATTCAATTCCGGGAAGTCTTCCCCCAGTGGTGGATGGAAAACATTACCTGCAGAAGTTGATTTGGGCCTCCACACCTGGCCAATCGACACCTTTCTACCCCTGACCGAAGGTCTGCTATTAGCATGCACATTGGGGTTTCTGTTTGAAGCTTTGAAAACCCTAATAGGTCTTGAATCGAACTTGATGCTCTCTAGTCGTCGTAGGAGGAGTTCTACGTCCACCACACCGTGAAATCTAGCGAAGGCAAATTTGGATCCACACCGCAACCTTTTGCCTGCTAGATATATGTCTCTGAGATCACCAAAAGGCTTGAAGGTCCTCCATAGGTCGGAGATGCTCCAATGGTCACCGAAGTTGAAGAACATAAAGGATGTTAAACGATACCCGAAAAACCTTGAAACCGAATCCCTAGTGTTGCCCTCGCCTGCTCTCAGCCCGTTCGAACCAACTTTGTGTGCAACTCTCGAAAAATTTGGATCCTCTCTCCTCACCCTTTCTCTCTCACACACACTCATTATTTCTCTCTCACACACCACTTCTGCTATATTCAATACTAATGTTTTTGATAGAAATATTATTAGTAACAAATAATTTTTTATTGTAATTGTATTGTACATTTGATAATTATCAATATTGATTTTATCAACTATTCCCTCCATCCCAAATCTATAATCCATTATTTCATTTTGGGATGTCCCAAATTAATTGTCCACATTCATAAATGGAAAGAATATTGTAATAAAAGCCTTTTGTGCCCCTACTGTATGCATGTATAACAAAAAGATAAGTAAAAAGTAAGGGGTAAAACTGGAAAGTAAACAGAAAAGTACATGTGACAGGTACTTTTTCTTAAACTGTGTGTTTTTTGTCTGGGGACAATAGATTTGGGACGGAGGGAGTACTAATTTAACAAATGTCGTGCAACGCACAAACTCATTTAACAAATGTCTGGGGACAAATGTCGTACTAATTTCTCATATGTATGTATGTATATATGTATGTATGTATGCGTGCGTGCGTGTTGCGCGCGCGAAAATATTAAATACTCCATAACCAATAGGGAAATTATATCAAAATAATGGAAGCTCCAAATTACATTTAAGTGAAAAAAAAAAAAAAAAAAAAAAAAAAAAAAAAAAAACGAGCTCACGACATGCAATGAAAAGGAAAACTTAATTTTTGGGCAAGTTGTTGCGTATTTAAATTTAATCCAGACTCTTTCTATGCATCATATGAAGAACGTTTTTCCTGTGTCTATTCAACCTTTCATTTGTTGTTTATTGTATGTATATTGTATATTGTATATATCATCTATTATTTCTATGGTAAGTTGAAAAGGATAGGACCTGAAGGTTGATTTCACTTAATTCGTTTGGTTTGGTTCATGTTTTTATCGTGTAGGATTCAGCTCAGTTTTGGTTAGTTTGTTTTAAGGTTTGTCGGGTTGTTAGGGGAGTCTCGTTTATAGATAGTTTTCGTTTTGTCGGTGCTTTCTAGGTGCGAGCATCCCGTTCTCCCCGTTTATATGTATTACCTGTTGACAGTGTTTTCCTTTAGAAAACGACCTCGTTTCTATACGAGTTTTCGTTATTTTTGACGGAAAAATTTTTTTTTTATTATTTCTATGATATGTCGACTTGTATAGTTGTATATGTGACACAGGGTACCTCAAAAGGTTTAAATTGAACATATACAATATACAATACACTTTATACTTAAGTTTATTTTATCCCTTCAATTCTTTTAATCGTCAAAACATAGTCATAGTCATGAAGTTGGCGTCCTGATATAACATCCTTACAATTGACCCAAGCATATTTTGGTATGACCAAGAAAATGGTCGGGAACGGTTACGACGGATAACCCATTATTTAGGGGCCGGACCTAGCATGGTGCCAGAGTTGTCTTTGAGTATAGGCAAAATAGACAACCGCTTCGGGCCTAAAAATTTAGAAGGGCTCAAAATTTTGAATATGTAAATATTTTTTTAAATATATTTTATTAAATTAAATAAAAAATTGTCAATTAAAGTTAAAATACCTTGTTTTTAATAGTTAAATACAATGTAAGTAAATAAATAGATAAATTGGAGTATTATATATTTATGCGTAGTAAAAAAAATTAACGCATATAGGGTCCATTTGTATTTTTGTCTAGGACCTTTAAATTGTTGAGACGGCCATGCATGGTGCAACTGAGATGGGTGCCCCGAAGACCCATTTTTTAAGTATTCATTTGCTAAATTTTGTTGTCATAAACTATAATGTTGTTTATTACTCCGTAAAATTTTCTAATGTGTTTCTTCTTTGAAAAAATTTTTGGGATCCGTCATTGTTACGCATAGTACATCTGAGTAAAATGAACATAATTAGATGATTATGCCGAAAATGAATATAGTTTGATGACAACCTCCTAACCAACTTTACTGTTTCATAAATTTGACTCATAGTCAAGTAAATCTAACTTAAAGCTGGTTAACAGAGATGTACTTATAATTGACGATGGAATGATCATGATCAATGATCGATTATTTATACACTATTTGAGACCACCGAGCCTTTTGGCTGAGTGGTATGGGATGCTCGAAAAAGAATCTTGTGTTATGCGTTCGAGTTTCACTAGAGGTTTTACCTCCCCAGAGGAAGAATCCCGTGTTCCGGGTTCGGTTGACGGGTTTCCTCAGGCAGGGGTTGTGGATATGAACGCGTGGTTGGTCTCCGTTATCGCGTTCGGATCCCGTTAATGACTACTAACATGCTCGTTAAAAAATTATAAACTATTTGAGATTTCTAGCTAAAATAAGCCAATGTAATAAGTTGTGTTATTGTTGTGCTTTCATTTTAATACAAAACAATTGCAGCTACAAAAGGTTCAAGAATGGTGAATGCATTAGCTGCTGCTAAACTGCACGATGGCTACGTCGCGTACCCATGGCAAAAGAAAATGCGGGAGCAACTATCGGTTCCTAACTCGAGCTGCTTTATTTCCATTCTCTTCCTTCCAAAAGCCTCCGATAAAGTTGCATATCGATATAATGATTTGGAAGACACGCTTTCAAGAGCAAATGCTTGGCATGCCGCTTCTCAGGCGTCTGGGGTCCCCATTGTCTTTATGAACATCCAAACAGAATCCTTACTTACCAAGGTAACAAATATGCTAAGTTAGTAGTATATCTTTTTGGTAGCAATTGTAATAATTTATAGTTATAAGGTTCATTCATGTTTGGGTTACTCGGCAGCGCGAGTATTCCGACATCTTACTCTAATATACACGGCCAAGCCAGATTACTCCGTGGCCAGTTCCAAACCTATCCCTAGCCACCACAAGATTCAAACTTGATCAATGAGTATAGTAGTATATCCTTTTTGTTCACATTTGTATTAATTTATAGTTAGAAGGTTTATTTCTGTGTGGGTTACCCAGGAGCTCGAGTATTCAGACCTCATACTCTCATTTACGTGGCCACGGTTTACTCCGTGACCATTTCAAAGCCATCCTTGTCACCACAAGATTTAACTTGAGACCTCAAGGCTATCTTGTTATGATTTGTTCAGAATTGTAAGATGATACAAAAGTTGAAATATTTTGTTTATCTATCTTTTTTGATGTTTGGGACAGATTTCTGGAGATGCAGCTTCTTCTACCGTAAACGCTGGTTCTTTATCAGACTTGATGAATTGTGCAAATGTGAGTTTATATGGTTTTGAAGATTACCATGGGGTTGATATTGGTGTCGTTAGAGCTGTTCGTCTTTGGTACGCTCCTCTAGGAGGAGAGGTTGGTGTCGAAATTAAGATCAAAGATGATGATTTAAAGCTGGGATTTGCAATTGGTCGCACCGAAGAGGTTAGTCCCATTATATAAATAATTTAATAAAGTTGTTTTCGACTTTAAGTAATATTACTTTTTTACCCTTTTTGGCAGGGATTTATTCATGTTACTTCTGTTACCGATGGTGACGAGGACCTGCCTGCAGCGCGTTCAGGTCTAGGCAGTTTATACTTAGAAGCTAGAAAAGCAAGAAAACTCCTCATTATCTCGCGGATATCAAACCAAAAAGTACTTCCATGGATGGTGTCACCAGAAGGTGCAATACGATGCTACGATACAGTTTCACTTAGCCAAAAACTCTCTTTACATCGACACACTAAAGTGCCTATTTCACTTCATGTATTTGTGTGGGACCAAGAAATTGCAATGTTAGGTGATGCAAACCTAAGGACACAAACGAATGCACATGTAAATTTACCATTACCTTTACCTCAAGAGACTCGTATAGCGCACACGGCATCTGCAAATCAAGTTGTGCCGGTGTATTCAGATTTACCAGATGAGGGATCAGGATTCAAGTTTGATAGAGATACTGCAGGTGAAGATTCGTTCAGATTTCATAATTTTTCACTTCCAAATAATTGGGTATGAATTGATGCAGTGTTATCAACATTATATATAGATAAGTTTGTGAAAATTTCAATCATAATACAATATCTATGGTGATTATGGATTGTGAGTGTATGTGTATGTAAATGTTTGTTCTAACTTGTATGAAGGATGGGTGATTTGTACGGCTTTGTTACACTTTTTGGATCAATGTTGCATTTGTATCTGATTTGCACTCTTCCTTTTTGTACTTCAAAGTGAATGTGTTATGGGTTAACGTAATAAATTAGATAGTATTATTTGTGAATGGCTCAAGTTTTTATCATCATCATCAATTTCAATGTCAAGTTCACACCTTCAAATAGATGCTTCAATCAACTCTTTTGTTCAATGTTCATCGAATCATCCCATTAGTAGTTGACTGCCAAAACATTCATATTCTACGATCTACAAAATGGTGTAACTGGGGTAATTTATATGTACGTGAACAAGTCAATTAGACTGTTTCCAACCGTGGCGGTGACATCAAAGTCAAGTGATGTACTTTTTGGTGATGTGACAAGGTCAAAAGATGAAGTTAAATAAAGGAGAGTGTCAAATTTGAGGGTTGAATTTGTGAATGGGTGATGTGGTAAAATATTATTGGTAGTTGGGTATAAAATATATTAATTAATAATATATAAAAATATTTGAAAAAATCTGATTGGCTGACACACATTTGACACACCAGTCAAATTCTCGACTGACGCCCCGGGCGTCAAATTTTGACGCCACGTTAGGGGCGTCAAGGGCGTCAGAGCTGTTGCCAAGTGGGATGAGGGGAGTATTTTGACGCCGGGTTAATTTCAGTCTTAACAGTTGTTCTGAATTAGATACTGTAATAACTTTGAAGAACTAAAAGACAGTGCCAAAAAATAATCTTCAAGTATCATATGCAAGTTTGAAGTTTGATCTAATGATCTATATTCTATAATCAAGAATATTTGTTCAATATACGCACCAACTGATGTAATGTAAAACATGAAAACACACAGGGAAGTAACAATCAAACCATGTATGGTTACAGATCAGATTACACAATATATAAAATAAATTGAAAATTAAACTAAAACCACAAAATGATACATAGTAATAGAATCAAAAAAACTAAAGTGATAATTTTAATTTCGAATTTTCATTGATTTCCAAACTACACAAGTACACATCAACATAAAACATAGAACGATAATATAGATCTAAACAATAAAGCAACCACAGATCTACCACAGTTTCACAAAGCATGAAACATACATAAACAATCAAACATAAACCCTAACCCTAAGCTCTCTCACCACGGATCCTTCGAGCAAGCTGCATATCCTTCGGCATAATCGTAACTCTCTTCGCATGAATCGCACATAAATTAGTGTCTTCAAACAGTCCAACCAAATAAGCTTCAGAAGCTTCCTGAAGAGCAGCTACAGCAGAGCTCTGAAACCGCAAATCAGTTTTAAAATCCTGAGCAATTTCTCTCACAAGTCTCTGAAACGGCAATTTCCTAATCAAGAGCTCGGTACTCTTTTGATACTTCCTGATTTCTCTCAACGCTACGGTTCCTGGCCTGAATCTGTGCGGTTTCTTCACTCCTCCGGTAGCCGGTGCTGATTTTCGGGCGGCTTTTGTCGCCAATTGCTTCCTCGGAGCTTTTCCTCCGGTGGACTTCCTGGCAGTTTGTTTAGTGCGGGCCATTTGAGACTTTGAAATTCGAATAGCAAAAGAAAGATTAATAGATTAAGGGATGTATTTGAAATGCAAAGTGTGTGTGATTGTGAATTAGGTATAGTTAGGGTTTATATAATGAGGAGAATTGGGGGAAATTTTAGCGGTAAAGGTATTATTGAAATGATTTTTGGAGACTTACATTTTTTGAAAATTGGCGTTTTCATATTGGATGGTTGGATAATTAGACACGTTGGCGATCCGTGTGAGAGGAAATGTGAGCTGTTGGATTAGAATTGACTAAGGAAGTATTGACTTGAATAGCATCCCCCTAAATGTTACTCTTTCAATATTCGGCCCTTGTTTGTAAGGTCAATTGCAATGGAGGCCCTTGTTTGTAAGGCCAATTGCAACGGAGGCTTGTTAGACCTAAGCTTTTGGAATAATCATTGGCTAGCAATTGTGGTGAGGTTGAAACTCCTGTCAAAAAGGATAAAAAAGGAAGATAAGTGGTTTGGTATGCATTCCCTTCAAAGGCACAAAGCAACATAAAAGTGACTCTTCAATTGTACTTGTTATACCTACAAAAGGTTAAGAAGAGTCATAGAAGTGAGAGCTCTAGCAATGGGTCTTCTCATAGAAGCCTTTCAAAACACCACAAAAGAAAGAAGCATAAGATGAAGGATTCTCAAGAAGAGGTGTCATTCGTTGATGATAGTGTATCCTCCCGTCAAGACACACGATGCTACGCTAACGAAGGTATCACGCCTAACGATGATAGAAGATATAAGATTAGGTCACAAGAGCACATATGTCAAATACAAATCAAAGGCGGGATATCCTCGAAATCGAATAACGGCGCCCAAATGATAAAAGAAGAATGCTACCAAAGTAGAATCCCAATATTCAGAGTTGGTACGAAACCACTTCCGTGTTGGAAATATGTTCTCGGGTTGGCTACGGTTCGACCGTGGTTTGACCGTGGTACATATATTCCGAAGATATGCTCATGACATTAAATAATAAAAGTTCATTTATCCTATTCGGTCACACACAAAGGCCAATTGTAAATTATTTGATATACCTTCTAGTCGAAAATTAATTTATTAATCATTAGTTAATGGTTTAATAAATTAAGTAAGTTTTTTTATGTGTATACATATACTTACAAATCTAAATATGTAGAGATTTGATTAAATTTTGCAAATCATATTTTATATAAGATATAAGATTTGATTTGATTTATAAAATATGATTTGATTTTGTAAATCTTATTTTATATAAAGATTTTATTTTGCAAATATTTCCAAATCTTTGTTTATTATATTTGTACTAGATGTATTATTGTATCAATTATGTAATATATAATACCAAGTCTTGGTATTGGAAATATAAGGTTACAAAAGATACAAAACACACATACAAAAATGCTATTTATCTTTCTCATTTTCAAGTAACCAAAATACTTGAAATATATAATTGGGTTCGATTATGGTGGAAATAAGGAAGAAGAAAATATCCGTTAAGTAGAAGGTATAGATCGAAGCAAGGTTGGAACTTTGGGTGTCTACCGTTTAGAGGAACTCTTCTTTGGGGTTTTCAAATTCGATCTTCAGAAGGCTACAAAGGTTGTATTCTAATCTTCTCTTGTTCGGTTTCATTAATTTGTTTTGTTTACTAAAGTTTTGTACAATGATCCGTGGAAGAGTATGATTTTGTAGTATTTTAAAAATGCTTCCGCTAGCTTTGAATTTGTATCATACTTCAACAGTGGTATCAGAGCCATCTTGTACAAGTTTTAGCAAACTTTTCTTATGATATTTAGTTTTGATGGATGCGTTGTGCATGATTCTTGGAGATGATCATGCATAACAAACATGCAAAACAAGTATCATGATCTATGTTTTATGTTTCCTAAATACTAATTTGAATCTTGGATTTTGGCAAAATGTAAAATGGGTTAAACTCATTTTTTTCATTTAAGATATTTTTTTAGCTTGGACAGTCCATCTTTGATGGACTGTTTCGGGGTTTTAAACTCAATATTATTGTATGAGACCAATTGCATTTGACAGCTAACTGAAAGAACTTAAATTTGAAAAAAAAAATCATCGAAAACGGATTAGAAATGAGTAAGATATGACCATTTAAAGTTGCATATATGAATCTGCCAAAATCCGAAAATTTTATTAGTAGCTTGCATGTTGACTATTAAAGATTCAATGTTTAGGAAAATAAAGTACATAAATTATATTCATGTTTTACATGAAATGAGAAAATTAAAATTGTTAATTTTAAACTTTATGCCTTGTTAAAAAGTAAATAAATCTCCAACATATTTTGATTCACTTAATATGTTTGTTTGGATAGTTTTGGCATGAAAATCATACTTACAAATATGAAGTGGGTTTACATACATACATACATACATAAGTTATGTAAACAATGATTGATTATTTTGTGTGCCATTAAGTGTTTAAATCAATCCTTATCGAAACATGTTTCATGAAAATGGATATTTGGCACTCCATTTGTTATGTATGTGATTGTTGTATGAAATCGGTAGTATTTGCCTCAATAAGACCCCTGTGTGGATGTTTGGTTGTATGTTTCTATTTATTATTTATTCGGGATGAATGTAATAATTTATTTAATGGCTAACATGTCGTGTTTATTATTTATTCGGGATGAATGTAATAATTTATTAAACGACTTGCATGTCGTCTTTCTATTTATATTGTATTTGTAATAGTATAGAAAATAGAATAGTTATTTTGTAAGATAATGCAATCAAGATTGAAATCAAGAAGACGATGTTCACAAGGCGGCCCATCCGAGCATATAATGGAGATGGCGGTTTTAGTGGGAGGCAATTCTCATACAAGGTTATGTCCCTAGTTGACCAAGTTTTTCCGTGTGTTGGCTCACCAGAAAAACGCATAAGACTCGAGGCATACTACCGATAATTGTGTGTCATAATTATTATTGTGTTCTTATTTGTCTAAGCCATGCTAGCTAGAAAATTAGTATAGAAACAAAATACAATAATTATTCTTATCTGAAATCATTTACCTCTTCGCGCTATCTGTATTATTTCATAAAAGAAACTATTTTAGTTTCTAAATTTTGAAACATTCGAGTTTAAAATAGGAATATTTTTGAAGTAGTGTTGGGAGCTGAAGCATGAGTTAGTATAATATAATGACACTTGATCAACATGATTATATTACAGTAAGTCATGTTGAGTTTCTAAATGGAACGTGATGATTCACAGATCATAACATCATCATGTGACATGTTATACGACTCTTGTATTCTATTTAACCTCTAAAATATCAAGAAAATATTTCTTGATGATTCGGCCTTTTCCGAGGTATTCTGGAAATTTGACAAGTCAAGATCGTGCCATTACAATTTCCTTCCTAAAACATTAACAATGTTCATTCCGAAATTCATAACTGCGAATTCTGTACCATTACAAGCGGTGCTTAATCACAAGAAGAATAAACGAAAGGACAAAGCTCCGAAACAAAAAATTGGAATATAAATCGCAGCAAATAAAAGAGAGCATTAATTGAAGATGACAATGATTATAGAAGACAGAAGCAGGGACATCGAAATATAAGGGAAGATATAAAACCCAACAACCACCCAGAAATTATAAACCGTATATGCCAATGCATATAGCAATATAAAGACACGGGAGAACTAGAAACACTATAAACCCAGGTGTATAGTAGAAGTAAATAGATTCTTCCGGTGGTAGATGAAAAAGAAGAATGACCGATATGAAGGTTAGGAATATATCAAGAAGCAGAACTGGATGGAGCATATTGATGAATGCTTTAAAATATTAGTTAGAAATAATGGAAGGTGTGAGTTAAAAGGAAACGAAAGAGGTGGATTTATAGTAAAATATCCGACAAAGAAATCAAAACAGATGATCACATTTAAAGCAAATCCTAATTCTCTTGATTATCGAAGAATCAAATCCTATTACGAAGATTTTCTCCGAATCCCTTGAACTTGGAAATCAATCTTATCTACGTCAAAAGATATGACGAATCTATACCTACTCATTTCACTCTTTTGGTAATAGCTTCACTCGTACTCTTCACAAAAATCAAATGGTTTTATCCATATTACTCAATGATGATAAAACCCTAATCTTCAGCTTATATGCGTCATGAAAACATACTTATTGTCAGCCATGACCATCCCAATCAAATTTCGGGACGAAATTTCTTTAACGGGTAGGTACTGTGACGACTCGGAAATTTCCGACCAAATTTAAACTTTAATCTTTATATATTTCTAATACGATAAGCAAAGTTTGTTAAGTTAAACCTCAAGAATTTCAAACTATGTTCATACATTCATTTAACCCCGACCAAACTCCAATGATTCACGAACCATTATATGAACGGATATGATTAAATATGTATATGTATATATGTTATAACTTGAAAACATTAACATAGTATTAGATACATAATACTTTACATGAACGTATTTGTTTCAAAATATATTTAAAATAATTATCGACGGAATTAACAGATAATATCAAATGATCGAATTATCAGATACATTGAATTATAATTACGAGTCTTTGTTGAGAGGTCCACATTGATTTGAGAAATCGTCCATTTTAACGATATTCGGAATAAATGGTAAAGTCGTTTACAGGTAAGAACAAAAGTATCAATTAACGAGAATTAGACAAGAATTAGTGGAGATTCCTATTTGAATTTCAATTCCTGCTTTACAACATTTTCCTAGTGATTTTAATAGGATAACTATTTTGACATTCATCTTAAAGTTGGAACGTGGAATATAAATAACTTACACAATTGGATATCGACATTTTACTTTAAAATGATTTTATACGTTTACCTAACCTTTAGACTTTATATCACGTTGCACCAACAAACGTTAAAAACTTGAAACCTATGAAAAGTATATTTAATCTTACTTCTCTAAAATGTTTTACGATATAACAACTTCTACTAATATAACCTTTTTATCAAAATGATTCTTTAATATACTTAGTTTTGGAAAACAAAGTTTTCATATTACTTAATATTGTTTCAAACGTACAAAAACAATTTTTAAAGAACTTTATTAGTGAAACGTCTTATAAGATAAATTGTTCATAGGTTTTAAGAAACTAATTAAAGATTTATATCATAAATTATATATATATATATATATATATATATATATATATATATATATATATATAAATGTAAAACGTGATACGACATATTATTTTCTACTACTTAAACGTTTTGAACTTTGAAATATAATTAGATAGATATTTCAATTATATATAAGATATACAAAATTATACTCTTAAGTAAGAATATATATATATATATATTTTACAAACGCGTTAATGTATAAATTAAATATAAAACGTTTCGATATTATTAAACGTATTTTAGTAAACAACGAGACTTTGATTTAAATGAGCAAATGACCAAAACACTTAAATGAATAAGTTACACATTGAGTTGGATTATTTTTCATTGATTTGAGTCTTGTCATATATAAAGGTACACGTCGCTGATGTGCGAAAAGTGGTATATGAATTATCGTATGGAAATAATATGGAAAAATACCGATTTAAGATTGCTACACACTAACGGGCAGTGTACCCGATCGTGTAGTAGTATAGAAACTGGTTTAGTTCCGTGTATCGTTCCAAGGACAGTTATATCAGTCAAACTAGAATTAGAAACTATATTATGATTAACTAAGTGAATTAAAGTAAAAGTACAAGTTTTATGTTTTGTGGCTGTTTTAACGATTTAGCCAAATCAAAGAAGGTTAAATGTAAAAACAATATTTTTAGTCTTTTGGTTTATAAGATACAAATAAATGCAAATAAAGCAAGTAAGATAGTTTTGAATTAAATCAAAGAGATGAAATGTTTATCTAGATATTTTACCCTCAGTATTGGATGTAAATTAGATATTAAGCCTTGATTGAATAATTATGTGTGTAGTTATCTAATATGTTCACTAAGAGTTCTCTCGGATAAACACGCAAATACAATAACAAGATCAAGGGTTCCCTTTTCACTATAGTTTTTGTATTTGTAATCAAATAACTATAAGTATGCTAATCACCTAAATCGACTCGCCAAGAGTTCTCTTTAGCAAGTACTCAAACTAGAATTACTAAGCGAGGGTTCCCTATTACTTAGATCTTTTCGTTTGTGACTAGTTGATCAACAAGATCAAAGACTTGAATAACAATTGTCTTTGCGTTCGCTCTACACAATTCATTCCTATTTTGTTTAACCGTTTTAATCTAGTTTACCCCCTTGGTCCGGTTTAGCATACAATCAATCTAAGACAAGTTGATTGTAAATCAATATGATACATCAACAAGAGTTCTCTTTATCAACAACATATCAATTAACTAGATACAAATGGTTTTAACAACAATAAGCATGGTTCTCAATTCAAGCTTCAATCTATCACGCATAATACATTCAATCAATAAGATTACATCCAATACCTTGGTTATTAATCTAGACAAACATTATAGAAACTAGCCAACAATCATGGTAACAGACAACAATACAATCAAATTATTAACTGAAATCATTGCTGAGAACAAGTAAATAACCTACAAGAACAAGAGTTCTTGGATGAAGAAGATGTTGATGGATGATGCCTTGATGTTGAGCCTCTTCAAAGAGGTTGGAATTCTCCAAATAGCTCCTGAAAATTGCCTCTAAAACTCTCTGGTGCGTAACTCCTATGAAACAGTCCCAAAAATGAACCTTTAAAGTGGAGAAATTAGGTAAAAAGCAGAAAAGTCGGGTACACCTACTACGGGACGTCGTCCTAAAAGGCAGGACGGCGTCCCGGTATAAAGGGCAAGACGGCGTCCCGGTTCCCTTAGACGGCGTCCCAATTCAAAGGCCAGGACGGCGTCCCGAATAACTAGACGGCGTCCTGGTGGGCTTTTAGGCACTGTTTCATTTTCTTTTTAATTTTAGTTCATTTGGACGAACCCTAACATATCGGAAGCCTTGTTTTATCATTTTAGAGTGCTATCTTGACCCTAACTCGTATCGGGATCGACCAATGTCATAAATCACCAAAATTCTTTGCAAATCATTCTTCCGATACAAATTCGCGCATCTTGTCTTATCACTTGTAGATCACCTTCATTATCTTCGATTATAGAGCGTTTTAAGTGATATTGCGATAGATATATATGATGTTATGGAGCAATATCAAAACACCCCACACTTAAACCTTGCTTGTCCTCAAGCAATTCTTTCTTTACAACGTAGAACAATATCAAACATAATCACACAATATAGATTACAAACATTACATGAATCACTCGAAGCATACGAAACACACACGTTGATATGAAACACAACTCACACTATATGAAACACACGCTTTAAGTAACACACTCACGCTATATACACAATGGAAAAACACGCTTTAAGTATAGTTCACTTTTATTGAAATCACACGCACGCTTTATACACAATGGAAACACACACACACATTTTTGGTAGATTAGAGCCAAGTATCCGAAAAATTTGATCCTAGGGAAATCAGGACCTTGATGAAAACGTTTTATGGTTTTGAAAATATCATGCTAGTTTTTAATACTAGACACATTTTCCGATTTTGTCGGATTTTCTGAATTTTGAAAAATGAGTGCGGGTTTCCCGCTATTGGTCAAGCCAATCCCTCCCACGGTACCTAACATCGCGAGATGTCGGTAGAAAATAATGTGCTTAGGAGGATACACATTACGTCCGGATATCATCGATAATCATGAGGTAATCATCTAATCCGTTAAGTCAATCATAAAGATTGAAGTTCATCAGGCTTAAAAGCTGATATATTACCTTTCTGGAGGTTATCCT
Organism: Rutidosis leptorrhynchoides; assembly: GCF_046630445.1. Classification (NCBI taxonomy): domain Eukaryota; kingdom Viridiplantae; phylum Streptophyta; class Magnoliopsida; order Asterales; family Asteraceae; genus Rutidosis; species Rutidosis leptorrhynchoides. The sequence goes on from NC_092333.1 coordinate 196,009,015, forward strand.
TCCGGGGATCTGATAAATCACTAACATTTTGTGTATACATGGTGCCCCCCCGTTTTACTAGTTAATCCCCCTCATTGAGACAAACCTTGACTACCAGTTTCCCTGTTTGACGTTGAGGCCTGGTAGATTTCCAGTCGATGTTAGTAATGACTTTTCAAGAGTTTTTGTCACCCTACAACTGGTCTGGACTACATCTTCTGAATTGAATCAGTAAGTGTGTCATTCGGAAGACTTTACTTCCTTGAGGATGGAACAGATACATCCTATTGGTTAAAATAGGTGGTCGGACGCAACATTGTCCTTGTTAGGAGAAAACAATGAGGATCATCCTTAAGGTTTTCGATCTGGCGCGAGATCCGGTTTCCGACCACGCTATACAATCACCGCTCTCTCACGGTTTACACTCGTTTTGGTACAAGTGACCTACAAGTTAGCTTACTAAACTAGTAGGATTTTCATTCAAATAATTGAATGATAGTGCAACTTCAAAGACTATTAATAATTTAAAATGTAAACCAACATTTATTTTCTAGATTTTAAGACCATAATGTGTATAACGTGGTTTTTGGGCTTTTAATCGTTTTTAAGGCTTACATGAAAATTTTAAAATTTTATAATAAACGCCTTAATTTTTTTGTGAAACGAGTTCCCGATAAATTACGAGTTCCCGATAAATTTCTATTCCCCACCCCACACTTGAGATCATGCAAGGCCCTCATTGCATGAAATCACAAAAAGGATTAAATTTAGAGGGCAAAGTGATAGGGTGATTGTAGAAATTTTCAATTTTTAACCTGTAAATCGTGGAATATGTAGACGGATGCCGCTGAACTTACTGCCAGCATAAGAGCATCGTCTAGTCCGCGATTATCATCATACACACATCATAATATCAAATGTCGCTGAACTTAATGCCAGTCTTTGAAGTTCAATCATGCTGCACAAATAAACAAACCACACAAATCACAATAAAAATAACGGTGTTTTTACAACCACATCCGTTTATCAAACCACACCATTAGTATATTATTACAAACCGAAATTGTATCAAAATACATCACACAAATAAAATAGTTTAAAAACAAGGTACAAAATGATCCAATAGGCACGCAGGCCTAGTTATCAAACGGCCAAAAATAATTACCCGAACCATCTCTGTACGGGCGTCCCTGTGGATATTGCTGCTCAAATCTGTTCCGAGCATCCTGCAACGCAGCGGTATTATCATAAATCGGGTGAGGCGGAGGTGGGTTTTGAGGATCCGTGTAATATTGGGGTGTCAGACGTGTCGTCCCATAGTACTGCTCGGGGTTGGAATAAAACAACTCTGAGTTATGGTTATTCCAATCAATACCATAACTCATCCATCCCTGATCGTGCACTTGAGCAATCTGTCGTTGCTCCATTCGCTGCTGACTATCCCACATTCGATCGTTGTGCATCCTTTGTTCGTTCGGGCTCAACCTCATGTTATTAACACTACCAACCAAACTGTCCCAACTTGATTGGGACGGATGCCACGGAACCTGTTCACCCACATTAGTCTGTGCCTCCATTTCTGCCTCCTCTTCCTGCCGTTGCTCTTGCTGAACACCACTGCCACTTGCGCCACCTGCACCAAATGCCCATTTCTATCTTTCATAATGATTTCAGCATTAATATAAAAAACCTTTTTTAATGGTTTCATTACGCTCGTGTACTCCTGTAATCTACTGAAATCAATGTTAAAATGTCGGGCAATTCGGGTGATGTAGTGGCCTCCCAGAAGTGGCTTCCGTAGCCGTGTCTCAGTCGCAATGGCAAGGAAATAATTACCGATTAGCCCAGGAATGTCGGTATAGGAACCCCGCTTGATTTGATCCATAATCCACAAATCTAATGTTTTCACCTTCTCATTACCCTCAATCCTCGCATTAAACGTGCATGCGATGAGTCGATGAAGCAGCCTATCATCCCGAGCTGCGATTTCGTTGTACTTGTGCTTGCTTGATCTAAAATGTGCAGGCGCAATATTTGGCTTACAAATTCTGCGCCAATAAGAGGTGTCATCAAAAACATGCCGGCCAACGTAATCAGAAGCCCGCAAATATTCACCTAACTGATTATCGGTGAATTCCTCAAAAATTCCCAGAACTCTACAAAGCTGTAAACTGCTTATACCCCTATCTTGGCCCCCGAGACGAAACTGTAGAAACTCATTCGATAAATAATCGCTGACATTGTTAAACCGCATGGTAGAGTAAAATTCTTTAAGCAGCACCGGATAGATTGGTTCATTGATGCTAAAAACCTGTTCCCAAACGTGGGTGACTACTCTACCGTAAGGAATGGCGAGTAAATTAGAAACATGTCGGTGCATGCCCGCCTCTTCCAATGGCCCCCAGATAAAATACCAAGTTGCATTAATCGGCCTACGGTTTATTCTCTCAAATGTTTCCGTATAGTCTTCATCGTTCTGAACATGTGTTAACCAAACTCGAGGATCGTTTAGATCCTCCTCCGCTTCTTCTCCGGAAGACGATGATGAATGATGTTGTTGTTGTGGTGGTGGTGGTTGTCGTGGAGGAGCTAAACCTGCTGTCCTTCCTCTTTTTGCCGGTCCTCCTCTGCTTGATTGTCCCTGCAAAACATTTTACACCAAACCAAAAGAACATAGAAACCGTTGTGTTAATGTTAGCTAAAAACATAACCGAGTAGCAGGAGAACTTCATCATTCAATTCCTAGTTCAAAAGCATTATGATTCATTTAAACGAAAGTGCATGTTCACAATTTTAAACCAAAGTCAACCAAAGTCAACATGAATTCGTTAATACACCTTCAAAAAAAAAAAAAAAAAAAAATTGAAAATCATAACTTCACAATGTAGCACAAACTTAGGACTCAAAGATTCAAGTATGTTGTGTCATAGGTCATAACATTAACTTTGCATTCTAATCATATTCATCACAAATCATAATACAATTTTCATAATTTTTAGCTCAAATGACCATCTTAACATCATACATTATGGCATTCCATTCCATTAATTTGATTCAACAGGCCCTTACAAATGAAAAACAAGCATACACATTTCATAAATTCATTACAATTCAAAAATATGCTTAGAAATTCACTAACATTCAAAAATGACCTGGCCAAGTGGACATCAACATCACCAACACAATCATATACTTCACAAGAATCATAAACATCATACATAAACTCAACATCATAAATTAAGCATCCCAAATTCGGATTTAATTTCTACAAACCCTAGAATCATGAACAAACCCTTAAAACATATAATCTTTGCAAAATAAACACATTAAGGGCAATTAAACTACTAAGGTATGTTAATCTTAACAATAATCATGCAAATCAAACACCCCACACTTATCCTTCACCAATTTATAGATATAGACATACAATTCAAGTAATTGATAAAGAAAAGTGTAAAAATGGAGTATCCATACCAAAAAGTTCATGATTTGAAGCTTGAAATTGAAGAGGAAATCGCGAAATTAAGGTAGAAATTAGGGTTCTTGAAGAGTGGTTCGGGTTTTGGGAGAGAAAAATAGAGAAGAGTGTGTTTTGTGGATAAGAAATGAGTGGGATATGGTTTAAAACGCGTATTTTTTTCTGACTCAGTGGTTCGAGACGGCGTCTCGGGATACAAGACGGCGTCTTGATCTTTAGAGTGGGACGGCGTCTAGGTCAGGAGGACGGCGTCCCGGTTTGTATAATGGGACGGCGTCTAGGTCAGGAGGACGGCGTCCCGGTTTGTATAATGGGACGGCGTCTAGCTTATTGGGACGACGTCCTGTAACACTAAAACTCACTGACCTGATTTTCTGAGTCGTTTGCGTTTCGGGGTCATACGTTAATCATTTTGTACCAAACAAAAATTTATAGCACACACAATACAAACCTAATTACAAATGTGAACCATTTTTTTACGAGTCGTTCACCAAACTCGTCCCCGTTTTGATTTAGGCGTTTTTCTTGAAGTTGAGGCTAACCTCATCCTCAATTTCCAGGGGACCATCAACGTAGTGTTTGACCCGGTGGCCATTCACTTTAAAAATATCACCTTTCCCGTTCTCCATTTCGACTGTACCATAAGGGTACACCTTTCTAACAACAAACGGTCCGGTCCATCGGGACTTAAGCTTTTCGGGTGATAACTTGAAACGGGAATTATAAACAAGGACACGATCGCCTTCCATGAATTCCTTTGGACGTTTCAATCTTTTGTCGTGCCATTGTTTGGTTTTTTTCTTGTAAATTAGAGAGTTGTCATAGGCTTCAAGCCTCAACTCGTCTAATTCATTTAGTTGGGTCAAACGTAACCGACCCGCTTCTTGGTAATCCAAATTGCATGCCCTTAGCGCCCAATGTGCTTTATGTTCAATCTCCAACGGGAGATGGCATGCTTTTCCGTATACCATACGGAAAGGAGTTGTTCCAATCGGTGTTTTGTAGGCCGTGCGAAAAGCCCACAATGCATCATATAACTTGTTTGACCACTCTTTTGGATTAGCACCAACGGTCTTTTCTAGTATGCGTTTTAATGACCGGTTGGTGTTTTCTACTTGCCCACTCGTCTGGGGATGATAGGATGTCGAAATTTTATGGATTACTCCATATCTTTTCAACACCTTTTCCATTTGCTTATTGCAAAAGTGGGTGCCCCGGTCACTTATAAGAGCTTTTGGCGTGCCAAACCTAGAGAAAAGCTCCATCAAAAAATTTACCACTACTCGGCCATCATTTGTTGGTAGAGGCTTTGCCTCCGCCCATTTAGAAACATAATCTATGGCGACAAGTATGTAGAGGTAAGAGTGAGATTTTGGAAAGGGGCCCATAAAGTCAATTCCCCAAACATCGAACACCTCGCATACTTGGATGCTTTGTTGAGGCATTTCATCCCGTTTAGTTATTTGACCGGTCCGTTGGCACGCGTCACAAGCTTTACAGACAGCGTAGGCATCTTTGAATATTGTAGGCCAATAGAAACCGGCCTCGTAAACTTTCTTCCCCGTGATTTGGGGACCAAAGTGCCCACCTGTTGGACCAAGGTGACAGTCAAGTAGAATTTCGGTGCATTCTTTTCCTGAAACACACCGACGGATTATCCCATCGGGACACTGTTTAAAGAGATATGGGTGTTCCCAAAAATAGTATTTTAAGTCACTAAAGAATTTCTTTCTTTTCTGGTGTGACATACCGGTTTCTAGGAATCCACCCGCAAGATAGTTGGCAATGTCTACAAACCATGGATCATTAATTTTCTCAACTCTCATGAGATTTTCATCAGGAAAATTATCTTGGATAACGGTCTCATGTAGAACCCCAAGATTCGGGTTCTCAAGTCGAGAAAGGTGATCGGCAGCTAGGTTTTCGGCACCCTTTTTATCTTTTATATCGATGTCGAATTCTTGCAAAAGCAAGACCCAACGTATTAAACGGGGTTTAGCATCTTGCTTAGAAAGCAAGTACTTTAATGCCGAGTGGTCTGTGTAGACAACCGTCTTTGCTAGCACCAAATAGGATCGGAATTTGTCAAACGAAAAGACGATTGCAAGGAGTTCCTTCTCGGTGGTAGTGTAATTAAGTTGGGCTCCTTGCAGTGTCTTACTAGCATAGTAAATGGGCTTGAAATGTTTTTCTATTCTTTGCCCCAAGACGGCACCAATAGCAAAGTCACTGGCGTCACACATAAGTTCGAATGGTATTGACCAATTCGGCGATATGAGAATCGGTGACTGCGTGAGCTTTGCTTTAAGAAGATTAAAGGCGGTAAGACACTCGTCCGTAAAGACAAATGGAGCGTCCTTCTCAAGAAGTTTGTTCATGGGGGTTGCAATTTTGGAAAAATCTTTAATGAACCGCCGGTAAAAACCGGCGTGCCCCAGAAAACTTCTAACACCTTTCACATTCGTTGGTGGTGGTAATTTGGCTATTACTTCCACTTTAGCCCGATCCACCTCAAGACCTGCACAAGAAATTTTATGACCCAATACAATTCCCTTTTTTACCATAAAATGGCATTTTTCCCAGTTTAGTACAAGATTTGATTCTTCACACCTAATCAACATACGCTCAAGATTTTTAAGACATGAGTCAAAAGAATCACCGAAGACTGAGAAGTCATCCATGAATACTTCCATAAAATCTTCAATCATGTCATGAAAAATAGCCACCATACATCTTTGGAAGGTAGCAGGAGCATTGCATAAGCCAAAAGGCATACGCCGATAGGAGAAAGTACCATAAGGACATGTAAAGGTCGTTTTCTCTTGGTCCTCGGGTGCTATAGGGATTTGGAAATATCCCGAGAAACCGTCAAGAAAACAATAAAAATTCTTTCCCGCTAATCTTTCCAACATTTGATCAATGTAAGGAAGGGGAAAATGGTCTTTTCGGGTAGCATCATTTAATTTCCTGTAGTCAATGCATACCCTCCAACCCGTGATAGTCCTGGTAGAAATTAATTGGTCGTTTTCATTTGTGACAACGGTCATGCCACCCTTTTTGGGCACGCATTGGACCGGACTCACCCAAGGACTATCCGAAATTGGATAAATAAGACCCGCATCTAGGAGTTTTACAATCTCCTTCTTAACAACTTCTTGCATATTGGGGTTGAGTCGCCTTTGTCTTTGTACACACGGCTTATAGTTATCTTCCATTAATATCTTATGTGTACAATAAGAGGGACTTATACCCTTGATGTCATGAATTTTCCATGCTAGAGCCGTTTTATGGGCTTTTAACATGGAAACAAGCTTAGATTTCTCACTTACAGAGAGTTCGGATGAAATGATCACCGGGAGAGCAGAACCTTCTTGTAGGTAAGCATATTCCAAGTGACTTGGAAGTGGCTTTAGTTCCAAAACGGGAGGTTCTTCAATCGATGTTTTACATCGGTATTCATTCCCTAAATCCAACTTTCTGTACTCTTCATCATTTGGCTCATACCCGTTAGCCATCAAAGTGGTCAACATCTCCACTTCTTCCACCATTGTTTCATCATCACCTTCCGCAAAAATGCATTCTCCTGTACCGTGCAATTCTGGAAATTCCTGCAATAACTCCGAATACGTGTCTACGGTTTGCAAATAATAACATTGATCATCAGTAGACTCGGGGTACTGCAAGGCATGGTCAACGGAAAAGGTAACCTTCATATCCTCAATACTAAGGGTCAATTTCTGCCCATGAACATCTATCATAGCTCTAGCGGTATTGAGGAAAGGTCGACCTAATATAAGAGGCACACGTGTGTCCTCCTCCATGTCTAGAATTACAAAATCAGCCGGAAATACTAGGGTACCGACTTTTACTAACATATTCTCTAAAATTCCACGAGGGAATTTAACAGAGCGGTCTGCTAGTTGGATTGCCATTCGAGTTGGTTTCAGTTCCCCGGGGTTTAGCTTAACATATAATGAATAAGGCATTAAATTTATGCTAGCCCCTAAATCCGCTAATGCTTTAATGCATTCCAAATCTCCCAGGAGACATGGTATGGTAAAACTTCCAGGATCAGCTAACTTTTTCGGTATTTTGTTCATCAAAATTGCTGAACAATTTGCATTCATGGTGACGGATAAAAGTTCCTCCATTTTCTTCCGATTAGTAAGTAAGTCTTTTAAAAACTTAGCATACTTGGGCATACCTGAGATTACATCAATGAAAGGCATGTTTATGTTAATTTGTTTAAACATATCTAGGAATTTTGACCTTTCGGCCTCTAGCCTCTCTTGTTGTTGTTTTCTTGGGTATGGGAGCGGTGGTTGATATGGTTTCACTACGGGTTTTTTCCGTTCTTCCTTTTCAACCACTTTTTCCGGCTCCTTAACCGGTTCATCATTTTGGTTCAATGGAACCCTGAAATCAGAATTTTCGGGCATTTTTGGAGCATCGTATGCTAGACCACTCCGTGTGGTGATAACATTTGCGTGCTCGTTTCGTGGGTTTTTACTGGTATCGCCCGGTAAACTACCTGGTTTCCTCTCGCTCAGTAAATTAGCTAAACCACTCATTTGTTTTTCTAAATTTTGAATTGATGCTTGTTGGTTTCTAAATTGATGTTCGTTTTTCTCGTTGGTTTGGTTTATATTTGTGACAAGCTGAGTTTGTGATGTAATTAACTTTTCCAACATACTCTCTAAATTTGACTTTTTCTCTTCCTGTTGGGGTTTTTGGTAAAAACCCGGAGTTTGTTGTTGGAACCCACCACTTGACCCTTGTTGAAAATTGGAAGTTTGACCTTGAGGGTTGTAGGGGTTGTTAAAGTTCCGGTTAAATTGGGCTCTTCCCTGAAACTGGTTATTATTTCTTTGGCTTATGAAAGCCACTTCTTCTTTTTGAGCCATGGTTAACCCGGCATCACAATATTTTCCTAAGTGGAGACCTCCACAGAATTCACAACCTACTTTCATACTATGGATTTCCTTGGTGATTTTGTCCATGTTTCGGACAACACCATCTATTTTTACACCTAGGGAGCTTAAGTCATCATAAGCACCGGCGCTTTGGACTTGAGCATTTCGAGTAATTGGGCGTTCTTGATGCCACTCATGAGAATAATCGGCTAGTTTCTCGATTATCTCATAAGCCTCTTGCTCGGTTTTGTCCATAAGAGAACCACCGGCCGCTTGGTCAATTGAAATTCGGGTTGCTACATCACAACCTTTGTAAAAGATTTGGACCTTTTGAAAGGTATCCAAACCATGGTTTGGACAACCTCTTAGCATTTTGGAAATCGATTCCATGCTTCGTACAGGGTTTCCATCGGCTTTTGACAGAATTGGGTAATTTCGTGTTGGAGTCTCGCGGACTTGGATGCTGGAAAATATTTCTTAAGAAATTTTTCCAACATACCATCCCACGTTTCTATCGTAGCCTCGGCCAATGAATCTAACCAACTTCGTGCTTCCCCTTGGAGTGTCCAAGGGAAAAGTCTTAATAATATGGCCTGGTCAGTTTCTGGTTTAAGTTTAAATAGAAGACATATCTCTTGAAAGAGACAAATATGTTCGTTTGCATCTTCATTCGGACCACCACCAAATTGACACCTGTTATTAATCATTTGAAGAATAGGTCCTTTTATTTCAAAAGTTACCTCACCAGTAGGTGGAGTAATAGCACTACCTTGTCCGGTCCGGGTTGCTTTCATCTTTGCTGCCATTGATTGTCGTGGTACCAACGGTCTTTCTCCTTCCATTTCAAAATTTAGGGGTTGAACGGGTTTACCAAAGTCTGAATATCTAGGCTTGGTGGTACTTGATTCTGAATCAAAAGTTTCCTGCTTTGATGAAGATTCAAAAATATCAAGTACTTCTTTTGGGATCCTACCAAGCTTTCTATCCGGTTCTGTCAATGGTGTAAATAATGGAGATTCTGAACTTCGGGTATGTGGCATATGCAACCTATAATCTGTCAATCACACAACTAACAAAAACTATCACACATACCGATTCTACAAAAATTAAAATCAAAGACTATTAATAATTTAAAAATAATTAAGAAACTACTTAAAATCACAAATTAGTTAATAATCCTATTTTGACACAAAACTGTCCCCGGCAGCGGCGCCAAAAACTTGATGTGCGAAAAGTGGTATATGAATTATCGTATGGAAATAATATGGAAAAATACCGATTTAAGATTGCTACACACTAACGGGCAGTGTACCCGATCGTGTAGTAGTATAGAAACTGGTTTAGTTCCGTGTATCGTTCCAAGGACAGTTATATCAGTCAAACTAGAATTAGAAACTATATTATGATTAACTAAGTGAATTAAAGTAAAAGTACAAGTTTTATGTTTTGTGGCTGTTTTAACGATTTAGCCAAATCAAAGAAGGTTAAATGTAAAAACAATATTTTTAGTCTTTTGGTTTATAAGATACAAATAAATGCAAATAAAGCAAGTAAGATAGTTTTGAATTAAATCAAAGAGATGAAATGTTTATCTAGATATTTTACCCTCGGTATTGGATGTAAATTAGATATTAAGCCCTGATTGAATAATTATGTGTGTAGTTATCTAATATGTTCACTAAGAGTTCTCTCGGATAAACACGCAAATACAATAACAAGATCAAGGGTTCCCTTTTCACTATAGTTTTTGTATTTGTAATCAAATAACTATAAGTATGCTAATCACCTAAATCGACTCGCCAAGAGTTCTCTTTAGCAAGTACTCAAACTAGAATTACTAAGCGAGGGTTCCCTATTACTTAGAACTTTTCGTTTGTGACTAGTTGATCAACAAGATCAAAGACTTGAATAACAATTGTCTTTGCGTTCGCTCTACACAATTCATTCCTATTTTGTTTAACCGTTTTAATCTAGTTTACCCCCTTGGTCCGGTTTAGCATACAATCAATCTAAGACAAGTTGATTGTAAATCAATATGATACATCAACAAGAGTTCTTTTTATCAACAACATATCAATTAACTAGATACAAATGGTTTTAACAACAATAAGCATGGTTCTCAATTCAAGCTTCAATCTATCACGCATAATACATTCAATCAATAAGATTACATCCAATACCTTGGTTATTAATCTAGACAAACATTATAGAAACTAGCCAACAATCATGGTAACAGACAACAATACAATCAAATTATTAACTGAAATCATTGCTGAGAACAAGTAAATAACCTACAAGAACAAGAGTTCTTGGATGAAGAAGATGTTGATGGATGATGCCTTGATGTTGAGCCTCTTCAAAGAGGTTGGAATTCTCCAAATAGCTCCTGAAAATCGCCTCTAAAACTCTCTGGTGCGTAACTCCTATGAAACAGTCCCAAAAATGAACCTTTAAAGTGGAGAAATTAGGTAAAAAGCAGAAAAGTCGGGTACACCTACTACGGGACGTCGTCCTAAAAGGCAGGACGACGTCCCGGTATAAAGGGCAAGACGGCGTCCCGGTTCCCTTAGACGGCGTCCCAATTCAAAGGCCAGGACGGCGTCCCGAATAACTAGACGGCGTCCTGGTGGGCTTTTAGGCACTGTTTCGTTTTCTTTTTAATTTTAGTTCATTTGGACGAACCCTAACATATCGAAAGCCTTGTTTTATCATTTTAGAGTGCTATCTTGACCCTAACTCGTATCGGGATCGACCAATGTCATAAATCACCAAAATTCTTTGCAAATCATTCTTCCGATACAAATTCACGCATCTTGTCTTATCACTTGTAGATCACCTTCATTATCTTCGATTATAGAGCGTTTTAAGTGATATTGCGATAGATATATATGATGTTATGGAGCAATATCAGTCGCGAAACGTAAAATGCTAGTTTTCTTAGTGTACGAAATGTCATTCGAGAAACCGGAATCGGGACATTGGTCGTGTGACAACGTACAAGTTTTTGGAACTAATTTTACAAATTAACTATGCACATAAATATAATATAATATTTAATTATTATATAAATTAATAATAATATATATAAATATTATATAAACTGTCGGCAGCCCACGAGAAGAATGAGAGACAGCTGGAAACAGGAGCTCCGCGAGTGCGGAGCTTTGTGCCTATATACCTCCGCGAGTGCGGAGAAAGCTGGGACAGAAATGGATATAAAGCTCGATCGAATTCGCGTTCATTCTTCACAATTCATTTCACATACTCCGTAATCATTATCAATATTATTTATATTTATATTATTATTATTATTAATTAGTATTAAGATTATAATTATAAATCTTAATTTTAGTATTATTATTATTATTAGTATGATACATAAAAATATTACGATGAGGTTCTGCCCGCGTGTTTTCGAAATGGGTTTATGAGCGAGATAGAACTAAGGAAGTTATGGGTTATAGCTATGGAGGTTATGGGTATTGTTCGAGGGTTTTGCTCGTGAGTCAAACTTGTGTTTATCATCTCCGTTGCTTCTACGTACCTTTCCTGCAATATTGTATCTCAATATTGATACGTGAGCACTCATAACTTAACTTTTACATACTAATAGTGTATCCCTGACTAGTGCTCGAGTATATAGAATTATGCATGTTTGTACTTTTAATATTGCCTTTAGTTAGGTTATGTTGAATCCTGAATTAGTTATATATGCGGTTGAGATAAGGTATAAGATATGCATGTCATTGGAAAGCTAGCGAAAAATTAAGAACTTTTCCTTTAGATATCGAATGGTTTCGATGAACGGATTTGAAGTTATAGTCAATCGAATTTTTGTATTATTATTAAAAATGATTATTATTATCGTAGTTATTATCGTCGTTCTAGTTTTATCATATTATTATTATTATTATTATTATTATTATTATTATTATTATTATTATTATTATTATTATTATCTTTATCAATAAAAGGATTTATCATTAAAAATTGTTATTTTTTTATTATTACTATCGTTATTATCGTTAAAGTTATAATTAGTATTATTATTATCTAATTATTATTATTATTATTATTATTATTATTATTATCATTATTATTATTATCATTATTAATATATATATCATTATTTAAAAAATGGTTATTGTTATTGTTATTATTATTATTATTATATTATCATTAAAATAATTATTAGCATTATCTTTAATAATGTCATAGTAATTATCATTATTAGTATTATTGTAATTAAAACTAATATTAGTAACACCTAATTATTTTGATTACTATTATTATCATTATTATGAACACGATATAAAAGACGATTAAAAACTATTAATCGAATCGATTAGGAAATAATGAGTATAAGTATCATGATAAAATTAAAATATTGTAAGATATTGATTTAGATAAAATTATCGTTCTTATTATGTTAATCATTACTATTATTATTAAAAGTGTCGTTAGTATTAAAGCTATCATTTTAACAAAAATTATCATTTTAATAGAAATACCATTGTTACTATAAAATATCATTATTATTATCATTTTAAATAGAATTATTATTTTATAAATAATATTAAAAAGTATCGTAAATATTAAAGTTATCATAATTAGAATTATCGTTTTATCATAATGTCATCTTAGTAATTATAAATATTGATATTTTTATAATAATAATTATTATTACAATATAATACAACTTTTACTTACTATTATTATAGATATTATTTTATCAAATAAATATGTGATACAAACATATTTTACCACGTGTAATAAATTACTTTAATATTGCCTATCATATTATCTTTATGATATTAAATGAACTATATAAATTTTATTACTTAATATATATAAAAATATATTTTATTATATAAATTTTAATATAAAATTTTATTTATTAATAAATGAATCATATTATTTACTCTATTAAATCTTTTAAAAATATTTAAAAAATATTAAATGACAATATTTAAAATATATTATAATCATGTATAAATTTTAGAAATCATTTTGAGTCAAATTAATTTTTGTTGACTTTTGCATATTAGTCTCGAGCATTAGAATTGTGGTACACTATGACCTGACCTAAATTGTTAGACAGTTATTGACCAACATATATTAATATAGGTTCGTGAATCCGAGGCCAACCTTGCACTTGTTCAATGACGTCATATGTATTTTTACTACGAAATACAGCATTGTGAGTTTCATTTGCCTTTTTACCCTTTACATTTTTGGGCTGAGAATACATGCGCAACTTTTATAAATGTTTGACGATATAGACACAAGTAATTGAAACTACATTCTATGGTTGAATGATCGAAGCCGAATATGCCCCTTTTTGCTTGGTAACCTAAGAATTAGTAAATCGATCTACTAATTGACGCGAATCCTAAAGATAGATCTATTGGGCCTAACGAACCCCATCCATGGTTGCGGATGCTTTAGTACTTCGATGTTGTTTTATATCATGTTCGATGGATGTCCCGGAATGATAGAGGATATTCTTATATGCATCTAGTTAATGTCGGTTACCAGGTGTTCAATCCATATGAATGATTTTTGTCTCTATGCATGGGACGTATATTTATAAGAACTGGAAATGAAATTCTTGTGGTCTATTAAAATAATGAAAATGAATGATTATGATAAACTAATGAACTCACCAACCTTTTGATTGACACTTTAAAGCATGTTTATTCTCAGGTATGAAAGAAATCTTCCGCTGTGCATTTGTTCATTTTAAGGATATTACTTGAAGTCTTTCATGGCATATTTCGAAGAACATTGCATTCGAGTCATTGAGTTCATCAAAGATTATTATTAAGTCAATTTATCATTGGATAGTGGATATTATGAAATGGTATGCATGCCTGTCAATTTTCGATGTAAAGAAAGTTTGTCTTTTAAAACGAATGCAATGTTTGTAAAATGTATCATATAGAGGTCAAATACCTCGCGATGTAATCAACTATTGTGAATTATTTATAATGTATATGAACGGGTCCTTTCACCGCTGAGGCTAACATGGCCAAAGCTAAACCCGTAACTACCGTCCTAGCTATTCGTGAAAGTGGGATCAAGAAGAAGAAAAACAAAGCAAAGGGCAAGAACAAGGGTAAGGGTAAGCTTGGCACGTCCAACTTCAAACCTAAACCTAAGGGCATTGCTAACTCTTCTACTTCAAATATCCCGCAAACCAAGTCTCCTAAAGAAGCAATATGCTTCCATTATGGGGATAAAGGACATTGGAGGCGCAATTGTACTAAGTACTTGAAGGAACTTAATGAACTACGGGCTAAGGGTGTCGCTGTACCTTCAGGTTTGTTCATGATTGAACTAAACAATACTACTATTTCTAATTCCTGGGCATTGGACACATGATGTGGTACTTACATTTGTACAAATGTGCAGGGACTAACAAGAAGTTGGAAGCTGAAGACCAGAGAGCTCAATCTAATCATGGGGAATAAGAACGTTGCCTCTGTTAACATGATTGGAGAATACAAGCTTTCTTTTGATTCTGATCTATGTATTGTTTTATCTAATGTTTGCTACAGTGCCGAAATGAAAAGAAACATTATATCTTTTGATGCTTTATATAATGATGGTTTTGATTTTAGTTTTGATAATGGATCAATACTTGTTCACAAAAATGGGATGTTTTATTTCAAGGCTTGTCCTTGTAAAGGCATCTTAGAAACCACAGCAAAGCTAAATGATAGTTCAATCTACAATGTTGATTCATCCAAAGATGTTTTGGATAAAACGTATCTATGGCATTGTCGTTTAGGCCACATAAACAAGAAACGCATAGCCAAACTTCAGTTAGATGGAATTCTAGAATCATTTGATATAATATCGTATGATGAATGTGAATCTTGCTTATCAGAAAAAATGATAAAGGCACCTTTCACATGAAACTGTGAACGGGCAAAGGATCTGTTGGGGTTGGTACACACTGATGTGTGCGGTCCTTTCAGATCACCTACTAGACACAAGGAACGATACTTCGTTACATTTACTGATGACTTCAGTAGATATGGCTATGTTTATTTAATTAAACAAAAGTCTGAAACTTTGGGAGTGTTCAAGGCATACCAAAACAAAGTAGAAAATCAATTGAACAAAAGAATTAAGATTCTCCGATATGATAGAGGTGGTGAATATCTTAATGATGAATTTCGTGATCATCTATGAGGTTGTGGGATAATCTCACAATTAGCTCCTCCTAGAACACCACAACATAATAGTGTGGCTGAAAGGAGGAATCGAACATTACTTGATATGGTTTGATCCATGATGAGTCGCACAATGCTTCCAATCAGTTTTTGGGATTATGCCCTACAAACTGCCGCAAGGATCCTTAACCTCATCCCAACCAAGAAAGTTTCCAAAACACCTTATGAGATATGGCATGGTAAAACTGTGTCTCTCTCGTATCTTAGAATCTGGGGATGTGAGGCTTACGTTCGTCGTGAATCTCAAGATAAACATGAACCCAGATCCGAAAAGTGTTTATTTGTTGGTTACCCGACCGATTCTTTTGGATATTTATTTTACAACCCTACTGACAACAAAGTCTTTGTGTCTCGAAGGGGAGTCTTCCTTGAAAAGGATCTCATATCAAAAGGAACCAGTGGGAGCAAAATTGACCTTGAAGAAATTCAAGAATCAACCGACATGGAAATTGATATTGGAGCCGATTCTCACCCTGCTGTTGAGAGAGAAACTGACCTACAGCCACCATCCATACATAGATCTGATAGAGTTTGTCAAACACCAAAGAAATATAGTTTACACATATTTGAGGGTGATGACAAAAATATAGATTCTGATGAACCTATTACCTATCAGGAAGCGATTACAGGCCCCGAGTCTGCCAAATAGAAGGAGGCTATGGACAACGAGATCCAATCCATGATAATCAAGTCTGGACCTTGATTGATCATATACCAGGTATTAAAACCATTGGGTGTAAGTGGGTTTTCAAGAAGAAGACCGATATGGATGGAAATGTACACACATTCAAAGCCAGACTAGTGGCTAAGGGTTACACGCAACAATATGGTGTAGACTATGATGAAACTTTTTCACCAGTAGCTATATTGAAATCCATTAGAATACTTCTTGCCATAGCTGCATTTTATGACTATGAGATATGGCAAATGGATGTAAAAACAGCTTTCCTTAATGGTAAACTAATAGAGGATGTGTTTATGACACAACCTGAGGGTTATGTACATCATAAGTATCCTAATAGTGTGTGCAAGCTTCAAAGGTCCATTTATGGACTTAAACAAGCTTCTCGTACCTGGAATCTTTGCTTTAATAAGAAGATCAAAGAATTTGGTTTTATCAGAAGCGAATATGAGCCACGTGTCTATGTTAGGTCTAGTGGAAGTGTTGTAGTCTTCCGTGTAATATATGTCGATGACATATTACTCATGGGAAACGATATCCCGAAATTGAAAGATGTCAAAGATTGGCTAGGGAAATGTTTCTCCATGAAAGACATAGGAGATGCATCATATATTTTGAGAATAAAGATCTATCGAGATAGGTTAAGGAGATTAATTGGGCTAAACCAAAGTGCATATATAGATAAGATACTGAAGAAATTCGGTATGCATAACTCCAAGAAAGGGTGCGTTCCTATGAACCCTGGAATGATATTGAACAAGTCTCAATGTCCTAATTCTGACTTGGAGTCGGCTACCATGAGTCGGACTCCATATGTGTAGTGACCCGGGAATTTCCGACCAAATTTAAACTTAATCTTATATGAGTTCGACACGATAAGCAAAATCTATAATGTTGAGTCTCGAAAACTTTGGAACGGATTACATGAATGCATTTAACCTTAGACCATTCCCGACGATTCACGAACAATTGTGTGTATATATATATATATATATGAATATATATATATATATATATATATATATATATATATATATATATATATATATATATATATATATATATGAATATATGGGTATATATAATATTTTGAAACAATAAAATAAACTTTAATTATTTGATTTGAAAATGTAAAGTAGTATACAAAAAAATAAATTTGCTATTAAAATAAATAGTTATATGTATGTGAATCTATACATAATTAATGTTGTATGTATATTTAAATAATAGTATATATATTAATCGAAAATTATAAAATATAACTTAAACATTAGAATTAGATGTGTAATATAAGATACAAAATAAATAAGTACAATTTAAAATGAATTTTTATATGATTGCTATTATATTGAAATATATATAAAATATATAAATGATATATATAAATTCAAATATGTTATTATATAAGATAAGTATTACATATTTAATAAGTTATAATATTAATATATTAAAAGTAATTACAAGTTAAAATGTAGTTATTATATTATTATTACTTTCATTAAAATAAATATTAGTATTAATCTTAATATCAAAATTATGAATATTATTATTATTTATTATAGATATAAAATTTAATACTTGTAATTTGTGATACTAATGCTATTATTATTTTAAAAATTATTATTATTATAATTAGAAAATAATACAATTTGTTATTATCACTAATAATATAATCCTTATCATTTTTGTTATTATTATCATTAATTATTATAAAACTTATTAAAATTATTATTATTGTTATTATTATTATTACTCTTTGATTCTTATTAACATTACTATTATTATTAGTATTTTAATTATTATTAATATGATTATAATTATAAATTATGAATATTAATTATATAAAAACCATATACCATATATACAGATGAAGTTGGAATGCATTCAGTTGTCTATCACTTTCAACCTTTAAATTTTGTCTCTTAACTGAATCCCAAAATCGAATAATATCACAGCATCACAACAAAAACCGATAGCAATCATAATCAGATTTATTTATTTATTTATTTTATTTTTTATTTTTGCTGTTATTGAGAATAAAACATGTCGACCACAGACGACTTCTTCTGTTACATGATGAAAATCTTTCAGTCTTTCTCTCCTCTATATCAAATATCAACTTCAAATATCTCAATTTATAGATTTCAAAACAGAAAAATAAGAAACAAAGCCGCTGTACCCTGTTTCTTATTATTTTTCTATTCGTTCAATTTCAAATCATTTTTCAAAAAGTAGAAATGCAGTATTGTTTAAAACCACTTATCTTAACTATCTGCAAAACTTCAGAATGTAATTCAAATTATCGAGTTCGAATTTTTGAAGTCAAGGATTTATTTTAAAAAGTCAAACGGGTCGGTTATTGAGAAATTCGAACTCAATTCGAGGTTCCAAGTCAAATTGATGTTTGAGAAAGTTTGTAGGGATGATTTAACATCTCTTTTATGTTTTAACATTCGTCTAAAACCTACTAGAAATTCGAAATTGAATTGGAGTTACACATCGGGTTTTTTTTTTATAACTGTCACTGCATTTTTGTTTTTTTTGTTGTTGTTCTAATTAATCTGATTTCCCTAATAGCTTCTATATCCTAAAACTAAGTTGTAAATCGTTAATAAATTGAATTGATCAATGGTCTGGTCAAATTGGATTTTGATGTTAACGAACAAGAAAATAGAATAGAAATATCGGGTTATATTATTTTTGAAGGGAATACAAACCAGAAAAACAATAGTAGTCCAATGGTTCAGAGGGTTAACGGATATTTGAGAGGTTGCGGGTTCGAGCCTCGTCAAGGGCAAATCTTTTTATACAAAGCTTTAAAGGGTATACACATTTTTTTCTTCTTCTTTGATTATTATTATTATTCTTATTATTATTGTTATTATTATTATTATTCATTGTTATTAATATGATAGTTATAATTACTCTTATTATGTAGAAGTATTACTAAGATTACCCTTAAGTAGATTAAATGGTATTATCATTATTATTAGTGTTAATATTATTATTAATAAAACAAGTATTATTATTATTAATGTTATCAAAATGATTATTAATATGATAATTAGTATTATTATTATTAAACTAACTATCATTATTAATATTAGTAGAAAAATAGTTTTTATTATCAAGTATTGTTATTATTATTAAGAGTATCATTATTATGAATCTATTATTCTATTATCTTTATTAAAAATTAGTATTAATATTACAAAGTATCATTAATAGAATTATCATTTAAACATTAGTATTAGTACTATTTTATGATTACTGAAATTTCTATTAAAACTAGTATTATGATTAAAATTAATTTTTTTATTTGTTATTAAAAGTAATAAGTTTATTAAAACTATCATTTTTTTATCTTTTTATTTATATTAAAAAGTTTCATTTTTTTAAATTAATATTATTACTATCATTACTATTATCATTTTTATCATTTTCAGGATTACTACAAATAGATATATTTTTCTTACATGTCAAAATATTGTTATTAGTAAAATGATATTAAATAAGTTATAAGAATTAAGTATATTAAATTATCTATAGCTATATCTATATAACATATAAAGACAACAAGTATTGTATTAATAATAAATATGAAATTGCTAGATTACGATTTTTATGTTTTGATAAATATAAAAATTGATATAGGTTCGTGAATCCGAGGCCAACCCTGCATTGTTCAATATAGTCATATGTATTTTTACTACAAAATACATTAGGTGAGTTTCATTTTAAATCCCTTTTACTCTTTACATTTTTGGGGCTGAGAATACATGCAAATGTTTTATTAACTGTTTTACAATAATTATATGCGTGAGTTTCATTTGCCTTTTTACCCTTTATATTTTTGGGCTGAGAATACATGCGCAACTTTTATAACTGTTTTACGAAATAGACACAAGTAATCGAAATTACGTTCTATGGTTGAATGATCGAAACTGAATATGCCCCTTTTTATTAAGTCTGGTAATCTAAGAATTAGGGAACAGACACCCTAATTGACGCGAACTCTAAAGATAGATCTATTGGGCCCAACAAGCCCCATCCAAAGTACCGGATGCTTTAGTACTTCGAAATTAATATCATGTCCGAAGGAGGATCCTGGAATGATGGGGATATTCATATATGTATATTGTGAATGTCGGTTACCAGGTGTTCAATCCATATGAATGATATTTTTGTCTCTATGTATGGGACGTGTGTTTATGAGAACTGGAAATATGAAATCTTGTGGTCTATTAAAATTATGAAATGATTATTTATGTTAAACTAATGAACTCACCAACCTTTTGGTTGACACTTGAAAGCATGTTTATTCTCAGGTATGAAAGAAGTCTTCCGCTGTGCATTTGCTCAACTTAAAGATATTACTTGGAGTCATTCATAACATATTTCAAAAGACGTTGCATTCGAGTCGTTGAGTTCATCAGGATTATTATTAAATCAATTATAGTTAGATATATTATACATTGGTATGCACGCCGTCAACTTTCGATGTAATGAAAGATTGTCTTTTCAAAAACGAATGCAATGTTTATAAAATGTATTATATAGAGGTCAAGTACCTTGCGATGTAATCAACTGTTGTGAATCGTTTATAATCGATATGGACTTCGTCCAGATGGATTATGACGGGTCTTCACAGTTGGTATCAGAGCGGTGGTCTTAACGAATCAGGTCTGCATTAGTGTGTCTAACTGATAAGTCGTTAGGATGCTTTAGTGAGTCTGGACTTCGACCGTGTCTGCATGTCAAAAGTTTTGCTTATCATTTCGTGTCTAAAATTACCTACTTATCATCCTTAGAAAATTATCTGCTTATCATTTATAGTCTAGAAACATCTTGCTGCATTGATTGCATGAATAGTGTATAGAGAAATTCATATCTTAGCGTATCTGCTAATTCATATCTTAGCATATCTATTACTGTAAACTTTGCCTAACATATTCCGTAGATTCCTCCGTAACTTATGGGATTTTAGTATTTTATATGCATATGTAAATTATGTATTGCAGGATACTAATCTACATCCTATAATCTATTTCTTATCGAAAATCCTTCATCTGATCGTACGAAATGAATACTACAACCAGTTCGAGTTCCTCAGATTCCGATAGCCATTCCGATAGTTATTCCGACAGTTATTCCGACATAGATGTTCACCTAAGCTCCGAAAACAGCGTCATCGGCATGAATTAACCAATCAGCCATTATCAATTCATCTGATGGGTTCGTAGTCGACTTAATTAATGGAAACGCGCAGAAGGCAATCCCTTCCACCAACCGAATTCACCTCTTGACAATGAACCTGAAGCGTTTACCGGCGAACCTGTTCGAGACACCATTTCCAGTCTCATTTCCGGGGTAACTCGACAAGATTATATTCTATCCACAATTCTGAACCTTATTCATCCGCTCGTTCCGACCGACAATCATCCTGGAGTAATAAGTCAACGAACTTCGCGCTCGAATAATCAATTCGGAGAATATGGTGCAAAATGTACCAGCTTCAGCAACATCACCTGCACCAACAGTACAATCAATAACAGCACCAGTACCATCAACAATCCATGCTTCAATATCATCATCGGTACTTTGAGTATGATCTTCGTTCGACATGTCGAATAGGTAATCTCTAAAGTTTTAGAGAATATTTATTCCAGTTCCAACCGAAAAGCAAATGAGTTTAATATCATATTAACTCATTAAATCCATGAATACATCTGAAGAAAATATATATGTATATATGTTTTCATACAGATTGTAATTAAAAATTCTCTTGTACAAACTGTTAATGGTGAAAATATTTTAACGGGTAGGTAATACCCGAGGACTATTTAAATTTCACATTAATAAGTTACATTGTACGTTCTTCGAATATATTTCAATAGTCATATACTATCCTACTTACATCCACCGATATACAAATCCGTTCACCACAGAATAACCATATTCATCCAATTACATATTTGGATTTTGACCTAACAGAATCCAACAAGTGGCATAATGAAGAAATAATGGACACAATAAAAATTGATTAGAAACAGATTAATTAACAATATGAAATTCTATTAAGAATCCACGCTAACAAAATCCTAGCTAACTATTCCTAGCTAACTGTTAATTCTGTATTACCATTTAATTATCGTAATTTATTTATCGCAGTTTATTTATCGCAATTTACATTCTCAAAATTTTATTTATCATCATTTAAATTTCTGTTATTTACTTTACGCACTTTATTTATCATCATTTAATTTCTGTTATCTATTTTACGCACTTTAAATATCGGGACACGTATACAAAGTTTTGACATATCATATCGACGCATCTATATATATTATTTGGAATCACCATAGACACTCTATATGCAGTAATGATCGAGTTCTCTATACAGGGTTGAGATTGATTCTCAAATAATATATATACTTTGAGTTGTGATCGAGTCTGAGACATGTACACGGGTCACAATATTTATTAATTAATTCGAATATTATATATTAAACTATATATAAATTATTAGACTGTTAACTGTGGACTATCGACTGTGGACTAATAACATTGGACAATTAAAATGAATTAAAATATTAATTATAATATATGAAACTAAACAATTCTTCAAGTTGCCACTTGATTTCGTCTTAAACATCATTTGTATCTTCACGATTACATTCTGCATTCAAACCTTTCATGATTCTTGAAAACACCTCAATCGAGAGTATGAACCAATCGCGCTTCATTTACGGGAGAAAAGATTTATGCAAATAGTTATGCACCTGAAAACACTCGGAACCTGAGTAAACATTTAACACGTAGCTATGCTAATTCCTTTAGCGTTGTTATTACCCAAAATAACTTTGCATTCCCTTTCCAAATTAGCAAATTTTGTCACAGCTTCAACGAGCCAACTTTGACTTTTCATTCAAAACAACCTTATTATACCTTCGATATATACGCGTGGTCTTTTATTGTTACCAGGGAACCTTTCATATTCCACCATATTACCATCAGCGTTTAGTCATCTAAAAACACAATTCTCCTGAAACCACCTCGGATTAATAACTGATGACTCAGATATCATAACATTAAATGCAGAGGAAACAGAAAAATGGTAGATGGTCTAAACGGCCAAAAGTTTGATGATAAAGAAAGGAGTGTTAGGAACGCTCGATAGAAAATTGGATATTGAAAAACAGATTGAGCTACCCATGAAGGAGACCAAGGACAAATACAAGGACCAAACCCTATATTCAAAGGATTCAGGTAATTCTGGATCCGTTGAAATCTTTAGAGAATATCTTGCTCCGAAGTCATGTTAAAATCTTGCGGAAAATCTTTCTCCATCAATCATCAAACTTAGAAATTCCAAAATATCATCATCAATATCTTCGATATTTCTGAGGATATTTTCATAAATATTCTCGTTCGAAATTATATACCTCCTCGTGTTTCCTGTGTATCATTATATTGGAAACATACAATAGAAAATTTAGTACCGAAAAGCAGATTATGCGAAACTATAAGGGGAGCCGTGGACAAATCACAAAGAATAAGTTTGACTTCAAAGAATCCAAATGATTCTGTTTCTGATGAAATCTTTAGCGAATACCTTGCTTCCGAATCTAAACCCTTACGGATAAATCTTCTTCATCATCCTTCGATATTAGAAATTTCAAGATATCATCGTATCTTTCATTATAAATATTCTCCATATTTCTAAAGATATTTTCATAATTATTCTTATCTAAAATTATTAATCTCTTCGTGTTATCACTGTTACATCATATAGAAACTGTTAGTTTCTATATTTTGTAAACTTTGAGTTTAAAATATGAATGTTATTGAAGTAATGTTGGGAACTGATACATGAGTTAGTATGATATAATGACACTTGATCAACGTGATTATATTACAGTAAGTCATGCTGAGTTTCTAAATAGAACGTGATGATTCACAGATCATAACGTCATCATGTGCCATGTTACACGACTCTTACGTTCTGTCTAATCTATAAACATATCAAGAACATATCTTTCTTGATAGTCCTATCTTTTCCTTAAATTCTGGTAATTTGACAAGTCAAATTGTGCTATTACCGTTTCCTTCTTAGAACATTAACTTTGTTTATTCTAAAAATTTAAATCTACAAATTTTGGACCATTACAAGAGATGCCCAACCGCAAGAAGATGAAACGAAGGGACAAAGCTCTGAAATAGAAATTGGAGTGTAAATCGCAGCAAATAGGAGGAAGTATTAACTGGGGATGACAATGATTATAGAAAATGAAAGCAAGGACTTTGAGGTATTAGGGAAGATATAAAGCCCGATAACAACACATAAACTACAAATCGTGTATATCAATGTTTATCGCAACATAAAGACACGGAAAAATTAAAAACATTATAATCCCAAGGGCGAAGTAGAAGAAAGCAGATTCCATAGTGGAAGTTGGAAAAGGAGAATGATTGTTGCGATAGTAAGGATGAGGACAAGGATCAGAATTGAATTAAGTATTTTCAGAACCTTTTGGATGTATGAAACAAGAAGGAAAGTATAGGAATGGTGAAAATAATGGAACGGAAAAGGTAAATTTATAAAGGAAATATCAGACGTAGTAATCGAAACAGATCATCGTATTTAATTAAAGAGATCTTAATTTCCATAAATCCCGAAGAATCAGATCTTATAGATCTTCAAGATTTTCTTTAAATCCCTTGAATTTCGGAATTCAACCAAGGCAATGTCAAAAGTTAAGACGCGCCTTATTTTCTAAAATTTAAACCCGACTACGTCAAAGTTAAAAACAAATCTTTGTTTCTCATTTCATTCTTTTGTGAATAGCTTCACTCGTGCTCTTCGAATAATCAAATTGTTTTATCCATATTACTCAATGCTGATAAAACTCTATTTATCAACTCATATTCGTCATGAAAACATTTTTATAGTTAGCCATGACGACCACACTCAAATTTCGGGACGAAATTTCTTTAACGGGTAGGTACTGTAGTGACCCGGGAATTTCCGACCAAATTTAAACTTAATCTTATATGAGTTCGACACGATAAGCAAAATTTGTAATGTTGAGTCTCGAAAACTTTGGAACGGATTACATGAATGCATTTAACCTTAGACCATTCCCGACGATTCACGATCAATGGTGTGTAAATAAATATATAAATATATATATATATATATATATATATATATATATATATATATATATATATATATATATATATATATATGAATATATGGGTATATATAATATTTTGAAACAATAAAATAAACTTTAATTATTTGATTTGAAAATGTAAAGTAGTATACAAAATAATAAATTTGCTATTAAAATAAATAGTTATATGTATGTGAATCTATACATAATTAATGTTGTATGTATATTTAAATAATAGTATATATATTAATCAAAAATTATAAAATATAACTTAAACATTAGAATTAGATGTGTAATATAAGATACAAAATAAATAAGTACAATTTAAAATGAATTTTTATATGATTGCTATTATATTGAAATATATATAAAATATATAAATGATATATATAAATTCAAATATGTTATTATATAAGATAAGTATTACATACTTAATAAGTTATAATATTAATATATTTAAAGTAATTACAAGTTAAAATGTAGTTATTATATTATTATTACTTTCATTAAAATAAATATTAGTATTAATCTTAATATCAAAATTACGAATATTATTATTATTTATTATAGATATAAAATTTAATACTTGTAATTTGTGATATTAATGTTATTATTATTTTAAAAATTATTATTATTATAGTTAGAAAATAATACAATTTGTTATTATCACTAATAATATAATCCTTATCATTTTTGTTATTATTATCATTAATTATTATAAAACTTATTAAAATTATTATTATTGTTATTATTATTATTACTTTTTGATTCTTATTAACATTTCTATTATTATTAGTATTTTAATTATTATTAATATGATTATAATTATAAATTATGAATATTAATTATATAAAAACCATATACCATATATACATATGAAGTTGGAATGCATTCAGTTGTCTATCACTTTCAACCTTTAAATTTTGTCTCTTAACTGGATCCTAAAATCGAATAATATCACAGCATCATAACAAAAACCGATAGCAATCATAATCTGATTTATTTATTTATTTATTTTATTTTTTATTTTTGCTGTTATTGAGAATAAAACATGTCGACCACAAAATTGTATTTAGGAGACGACTTCTTCTGTTACATGATGAAAATCTTTCAGTCTTTCTCTCATCTGTATCAAATATCAACTTCAAATATCTCAATTTATAGATTTCAAAACAGAAAAATAAGAAACAAAGCCGCTGTACCCTGTTTCTTATTATTTTTCTATTCGTTCAATTTCAAATCATTTTTCAAAAAGTAGAAATGCAGTATTGTTTAAAACCACTCATCTTAACTATCTGCAAAACTTCAGAATGTAATTCAAATTATCGAGTTCGAATTTTTGAAGTCAAGGTTTTATTTTAAAAAGTCAAACGGGTCGGTTATTGAGAAATTCGAACTCAATTCGAGGTTCCAAGTCAAATTGATATTTGAGAAAGTTTGTAGGGATGATTTAACATCTCTTTTATGTTTTAACATTCGTCTAAAACCTACTAGAAATTCGAAATTGAATTGGAGTTACACATCGGGGTTTTTTTTTTAATAACTGTCACTGCATTTTTTATTTTTATTTTTTTTTGTTGTTGTTGTTGTTGTTTTAATTAATCTAATTTCCCTAATAGCTTCTATATCCTAAAACTAAGTTGTAAATCGTTAATAAATTGAATTGATCAATGGTCTGGTCAAATTGGATTTTGATGTTAACGAACAAGAAAATAGAATAGAAATATCGGGTTATATTATTTTTGAAGGGAATACAAACCAGAAAAACAATAGCAGTCCAATGGTTCAGAGGGTTAACGGATATTTGGGAGGTTGCGGGTTCGAGTCTCGTCAAGGGCAAATCTTTTTATACAAAGCTTTAAAGGGTATACACATTTTTTTCTTCTTCTTTGATTATTATTATTATTCTTATTATTATTATTATTGTTATTATTATTATTATTCATTGTTATTAATATGATAGTTATAATTACTCTTATTATGTAGAAGTATTACTAAGATTACCCTTAAGTAGATTAAATGGTATTATCATTATTATTAGTGTTAATATTATTATTAATAAAACAAGTATTATTATTATTAATATTATCAAAATGATTATTAATATGATAATTAGTATTATTATTATTAAACTAACTATCATTATTAATACTAGTAGAAAAATAGTTATTATTATCAGGTATTGTTATTATTATTAAGAGTATCATTATTATGAATCTATTATTCTATTATCTTTATTAAAAATTAGTATTAATATTACAAAGTATCATTAACAGAATTATCATTTAAACATTAGTATTAGTACTATTTTATGATTACTGAAATTTCTATTAAAACTAGTATTATGATTAAAATTAAATTTTTGTATTTGTTATTAAAAGTAATATGTTTATTAAAACTATCATTTTTTTATCTTTTTATTTATATTAAAAAGTTTCATTTTTTTTAAATTAATATTATTACTATCATTACTATTATCATTTTTATCATTATCAGGATTACTACAAATAGATATATTTTTCTTACATGTCAAAATATTGTTATTAGTAAAATGATATTAAATAAGTTATAAGAATTAAGTATATTAAATTATCTATAGCTATATCTATATAACATATAAAGACAACAAGTATTGTATTAATAATAAATATGAAATTGCTAGATTACGATTTTTATGTTTTGATAAATATAAAAATTGATATAGGTTCGTGAATCCGAGGCCAACCCTGCATTGTTCAATATAGTCATATGTATTTTTACTACAAAATACATTAGGTGAGTTTCATTTTAAATCCCTTTTACTCTTTACATTTTTGGGGCTGAGAATACATGCAAATGTTTTATTAACTGTTTTACAATAATTATATGCGTGAGTTTCATTTGCCTTTTTACCCTTTATATTTTTGGGCTGAGAATACATGCGCAACTTTTATAACTGTTTTACGAAATAGACACAAGTAATCGAAATTACGTTCTATGGTTGAATGATCGAAACTGAATATGCCCCTTTTTATTAAGTCTGGTAATCTAAGAATTAGGGAACAGACACCCTAATTGACGCGAACTCTAAAGATAGATCTATTGGGCCCAACAAGCCCCATCCAAAGTACCGGATGCTTTAGTACTTCGAAATTAATATCATGTCCGAAGGAGGATCCCGGAATGATGGGGATATTCATATATGTATATTGTGAATGTCGGTTACCAGGTGTTCAATCCATATGAATGATATTTTTGTCTCTATGTATGGGACGTGTGTTTATGAGAACTGGAAATATGAAATCTTGTGGTCTACTAAAATTATGAAATGATTATTTATGTTAAACTAATGAACTCACCAACCTTTTGGTTGACACTTGAAAGCATGTTTATTCTCAGGTATGAAAGAAGTCTTCCGCTGTGCATTTGCTCAACTTAAAGATATTACTTGGAGTCATTCATTACATATTTCAAAAGACGTTGCATTCGAGTCGTTGAGTTCATCAGGATTATTATTAAATCAATTATAGTTAGATATATTATACATTGGTATGCACGCCGTCAACTTTCGATGTAATGAAAGATTGTCTTTTCAAAAATGAATGCAATGTTTGTAAAATGTATCATATAGAGGTCAAGTACCTCGAGATGTAATCAACTGTTGTGAATCGTTTATAATCGATATGGACTTCGTCCAGATGGATTAGGACGGGTCTTCACAATATGCTTCAGCTATAGGATCGATCATGTATGCGATGATATGCACTAGGCCTGATGTGTCGTATGCACTAAGCATGACTAGTCGTTATCAGGCCAATCCTGGTGAAGCTCATTGGATAACAGTAAAGAACGTTCTAAAGAATCTTAGGAGGACTTAAGAGATGTTCTTGGTCTATGGTGGGAATGACGAGCTGAGCGTCAAAGGATACTCTGACCCTAATTTCCAATCAGATAGAGATGATTGCTCTTCACAGTCAGGATTTGTATTTAAGTTGAACGTTTGAGCCGTCACGTGGAGAAGTGGCAAGCAAAGTACTATTTCTGATTCTACGACAGAAGCCGAGTATATAGCGGTAAATGAAGCTGCTAAAGAGGCCATGTGGATAAAGAAATTCTTCGGGGATCTGGGTGTGGTTCCTACATTCCATGATCCTGTTGAGATTTTCTGCGACAATGTGAGTGCGGTTGTCATGGCTCAAGAACCAAGGTCACAAAAACGCACACGACACATACTCAGAAAGTACCATTACATCCGTCAACTTGTAGTAGAAAATGACATATTATTAAGTAGAGTAGACATGACTAAGAACTTGGCTGATCCTTTCACCAAGCCTTTGCCACAGACTAAGCATGATGCTCATAGCATGTCTATTGGTATTCGTGTCATTGATGATAAAGTTTGATTGTATTTTTATGTTAAGTTTGAAACTTTAAATATTGGGAAATAATATATGTTACAATTGATCTGATGATTAATATATTGAGATTATATTATACGCACGATGAGATCATTTCATTGTATATTGCCATGTTTCTTTTTGCATGTTTTAACTTCCAATGAATATTATTTTATAAACTTCCACAGTTGGTCATTCTCTAAGAAAGAGAGAATTGAATTAAGGCTGCTATGAAGTGTAGAAATATAGGCTTATATGAAACTACATTCATGAGGAACTTGATAGTTAATTCAAGGTTCTAGAATGACCACACTTAGACATTACTTCATAGTTTTAAGTCAAAAGGTAAACTCTAAGATGGCAACATCATTTATCCTAGAGTGGATATGTATGAGAATTCCTGACACAAACTATGTTATACTTTGACCTGTTTCTAACGCTGTGCATAAATGCCGGTCATAAGGGAGTAGATTTGGTATATCATGGAATGTGGTGGATGTCTATACAGTTGAAGCAATTTGTTCCTTCTTCTTTAAGCGAGTTTAAGCGATATCTCTGGGCCCCTCGTTGATTTGTGCTGAATTAAATGCATGGTCATGCTACGACTGAATTAATGCAATTGCAGTCTATTTGATCACCACAAATCTCTATCGGGAAACATAATCTTGAACGATGATGATTGACACTTAACCATGTCACACGTTCATATAGATATCTTGAACAAAATGATGATTGATATAAATCAAAATATAGGAGTGTAACCTAGCAGACTAGTTGTTACACATGGCGTGTCTTTTAAGACATACCAATATTATTAATGTGAGTGCAAGTGGGAGTCTGTTGG
The DNA here is from genome assembly GCF_046630445.1 of Rutidosis leptorrhynchoides. Taxonomy (NCBI): domain Eukaryota; kingdom Viridiplantae; phylum Streptophyta; class Magnoliopsida; order Asterales; family Asteraceae; genus Rutidosis; species Rutidosis leptorrhynchoides. The sequence continues at coordinate 196,039,707 of NC_092333.1, forward strand.
AAATATGTTCTCGGGTTGGCTACGGTTCGACCGTGGTTTGACCGTGGTAGATATATTCTGAAGATATGCCCATGACATTAAATAATAAAAGTCCATTTATCCTATTCGGTCACACACAAAGGCCAATTGTAAATTGTTTGATATACCTTCTAGTCGGAAATTAATTTATTAATCATTAGTTAATGGTTTAATAAATTAAGTTTTTTTAATGTGTATACATATACTTACAAATCTAAATATGTAGAGATTTGATTAGATTTTGAAAATCATATTTTATATAAGATATAAGATTTGATTTGATTTATAAAATATGATTTGATTTTGTAAATCTTATTTTATATAAAGATTTGATTTTGCAAATCTTTCCAAATCTTTATTTATTATATTTGTACTAGATGTATTATTGTATCAATTATGTAATATATAATACCAAGTCTTGGTATTGGAAATATAAGGTTACAAAAGATACAAAACACACATACAAAAATGCTATTTCTCTTTCTCATTTTCAAGTAACCAAAATACTTGAAATATATAATTGGGTTCGGTTTTGGTGGAAATAAGGAAGAAGAAAAGATCTGTTAAGTAGAAGGTATAGATCGAAGCAAGGTTGGAACTTTGGGTGTCTACCGTTTAGAGCAACTCTTCTTTGGGTTTTCAAATTCGATCTTCAGAAGGCTACAAAGGTTGTATTCTAATCTTCTCTTGTTCAGTTTCATTAATTTGTTTTGTTTACTAAAGTTTTGTACAATGATCCGTGGAAGAGTATGATTTTGTAATATTTTAAAAATGCTTCCGCTCGCTTTGAATTTGTATCATACTCCAACATTCCGTTATACGAAGCTATAGTAACGAAGGGACGTATTGACGAAGGGATCACGGTTACCAATGGACAAGGACTTCTCTTAAAGTCACAAGATCACCTAGACTGAAGGAGAGAAGTAAGCGGGTTGACCAAACTCGCTTCCACTAGCATTCAAATGACAAAAGAGGAATGATGCAGGATAGCTTTCTTGGACCAGCAGAGGTTGTAGTCAACTGGAGGGAAAGTCCCCTGTGTCTCATCAGAGGTTTCCTCGAAGACTGATTCCACCTAGAAAGCTGGTGATAAAGCTATTGCCTCACCCTATATAAAGGGAACATGGTCTCTGGATAAGGCACTCACTCTAAGTCATAATCACTCATATATAAACACTCTCAATGAGTTACCTTCATATCTTGGTGGCGTAAAGTACGATACCTTCATACTACCTTTGGGGAATTGCCAACAAGCATACATCCATCATCATACCACGTTATATCACCCATTCAGCGATCAGATCTCAATATCCTTGTTCCACCAACAAGGAGTGCCAAGAATTGTACAAACAATTGGCGCCATCCGTGGGACACCACTTCAACACTTACTTTGTTTAAGAAAAACACAAGATCATGGCGGAATCTGATCACCCACCACCCAGTTTCTCTCTACCATCTGAGGTAGATCAACCTGAAACTGGAACACGGACACCTATCACTCCTGCTATGCCAATAACCACACACCAGAGTGATTCTGAACCACCACCACTAATCAACAAAACCTTCATACTCAATAACTACGATAACATACGCGCCGTTATCAAGAAGTTACGAGAAGAAGGGCAGTTGCACAGTCGAAGAACACTGACGTATGACAGTGATGATGTCGATGAAGAAATAGAAATGGAGGCTAGGCCAGTAATAAGTCTCCCTCTTACTAGCCAGCCCCGAATCTTACAACTGGCAGTCCCTCCGTATATTACTCTTCAGCCGATACCTTCACAACCGGCTCATTCAATGACCACCACCAGTGTCCCGTTGAGCCACTCAGAAGGACCAGTTGCGTAGCAATATACCTTCGGGAGCCCTTTTCCCATTACTCTGCAGAACATACCTAACACCAGCACTGTCTTACCAACCACCGGAATCATTCCCCTGGTAACTCAGTCGAACGCTTCGTTGCCTCCAGGGTCGCAATTATGGAACGGAGGAAGTCTGTAAGATCCAGTTTTTCCCAGTTGTATTGGACGCCATCCAACAGGGTGGGACGCCGTCCCGTTTTGAAGGGCTGGACGCCGTCCAGATGGCCTGACGAGCCAGCTTTGGTATTTTTGTTATTTAAAAAAGGGGTAGTTTGGTAATTTCACTTTGTGGATGACTTTAAGACCCTAGATCAGTTTTGGTGAGCCTCATTACTCCTTTTCCATCTACTTTATCATCTTCCATTAAATCCTAGAGAGAGAGGAGGTTCTAGAGTGAGAGAGCTCCATTAAAGGAAGAAAGAGGTTGAATCGGGTCTTAGTGCGAGTTCAAAAGTTGTTCATCTAGCCGCTAGCTACGTGGTGACTGTGTTGGTAATTTTTAACATTGATTTCTTTACTTAAATTATGTTAAGGGTTAGGGTTTGGGTTAGTGTTGCGCTTAAAACCCATTTGTTAGTGATTTGGGGGTTTTGGGTAAGCTTGGGTCATGAAGACCCAAAAGATGACTAACCTTGGGTTTTGAAAAGTTAAAGTGTGTAAATGGGTCTTAAAGGCTTAATAAATCACTAGCACATTTGTAGTTAACGTTAATGGGTGTCATTTGGGTTGTAGGTGACCCAAATGGGCGTGTTGACATCGAAATAGGTCAAATGGGTCTTGGTAGACCTAAGTTGTTAAATGTGTAAGAAAACACACTAAACTTATGTGTATTAAAGGGTTAAGACCATAATTGGCTAGCGTTAGGGTTTTGGCAAAGTTGACCTAATCTTAGGGTTGAAGGTACAAATGGGTCGAATTTGCACCAAGGGTCAAAATGATGCTAGGATGTTGAGTGAGTTAGTTGACCCAATTCGATTGTGTGATTGATTATGTACCTAATGTAATAGGTACGTTACATTGAAGGTTGCAAGCTCGGTTAACTTTCACGAAGACTTTAAGGTGAGTGGAATAATTATGCGTATATGTATATGGCGTGTTTATTTGTGAATGTTATGGTATGAACCACGAGCTGGTAGTGCCATAGCATGATGTGAACCACGAGCCGGTAGCATCGAGTGTGAACCACGAGCCGGTAGCACTATAAACTAAGATGTGAACCACGAGCCGGTAGCATCGAGTGTGAACCACGAGCCGGTAGCACTATAAACTAAGATGTGAACCACGAGCCGGTAGCATCGAGTGTGAACCACGAGCCGGTAGCACTATAAAAGAGTATGACTCAATTGCGTATGGTGTGAACCACGAGCCGGTAGCACCATAGTGTTTATGGTTAACCTTATTGAGATTGTTGATTATTTAGCATATTATATATATTGAGTTGAGTGTATGCTAATGCGGTTTTGTGATAATGTACGACTTGTTAGTATTACGGGTTTGATGACATGCTATTTGAGTTACAAGTTCGTATGAGGTAATTTGGTGGATGTGATTGCAAGTAGATAGGTTGTATACATATATGTATAATTATTGCATTCACTAAGCGTTAGCTTACCCTCTCGTTGTTTACCTTTTTAGGCTCCGGCGTGGACAAAGGCAAAGGTATTCGGTTGGATTAGTGGTCTCCCGCTTATTTTGATGGGGGATGCTTTTGGGTTAGCTTTTGGAAGTTCGGCCAAGATTTGGGTAGTTTAACCCCAAACACCATGCTCTAGTGTCGTTTGAAAATTAAACTTGTATTGGTCGAAACTTGTATTTTTGATCGAAATTGGTAAGATGGGTCGATGTGGTCCCGATGTTGTAAAACTTGTTTTGATGATGGAAACCTCTTATTTTATTATATTGTGATATGTTGTAAAAAGGTTTTCATTTAAAAGTGTCGGGAAGTGGGATTTCCGCTCACGTGAGTTGGACCCGGGGACAGCAGCTGCCAGGCAATCTGGACGCCGTCCAGATATGCTGGATGCCGTCCCGGTCTTAAGTGCTGGACGCCGTCCAAAAATCTGGACGCCGTCCAGATAGGCAGGCCCAGAATTTTTTTTCTTGGGCGTGTTTTTGGATTAACGAAGACAGGGTTGTTACAAGTGGTATCAGAGCATGGTCTAAGGGATTTAGGCGACTTGAGATAGGTGCCTAGACTTAGACTTATTTATGTATGCATTTTTATACGGGACTTATAGGAGACGGGTCAGACCGAGTGTTGATTAGTGATTAGGTTTATGTGAACTAACCTTGCGCTAATTGTTTTGTGTTGTGTTAGCAATCATCAAGCGAGATAGGCGTTGTACTAGCAAGTTAATGTGGCGTGCTCGCATAACTATGATTAGCTACCATTGTTACGGGTTCAAATCGTGTCAAACAAGCGATGTACGACGATTGTTGAGCAAGATGGGGTAGTGTGGTGTATATGTATATACATATTTGTTAAGTTCTTTCGTCTTGTTGCTTAATTTACTTCGTTTTATAGAATGAAGATGAGAAATGGACACGACACCAATGACGGAAGTACGAGTGAGGACGTTGAACTCACGGCCAAGGTTGAGGCCATCTTTAAAAGGCTAAGAAAGGATTTTCTCGACGATGTTCGAAAGGTCTTCAAAGAGTCGGTTGATGGACAAGTGACCGAAATGATCAATGAACGAATGAAAGCCGTAATAAAGGAGGCTTTAGAAGCTAGAAACATTTATCCTCGAGGAAGGTAATGGTGGAGGTGGAAGGCGGGACTTCCACTATAAAAATTTCAAGGATACTCAACCTCCGATGTTTAATGGGGTGAGGGATCCATTGAAAAGCACTTGTTGGATTTCTGATATCAAGGGGACGTTCCGTACCGCGGAGTGTCCTCCCGAGAAGAAGATGAGGTATGGGTCTAGCATGTTGTGCGAAGAGGGCAAGTTATGGTGGGACGATAAAATCAAATTATATGGTGAAGAGCAATGCATGAGCTTGACATGGGAGGAGTTTAAGAAGGAATTTTTCTAAGAATACCGAACTTCTTCCGATCTTGATAAAATCCGGGACGAGTTGCACAATTTGCGACAAGGTTCAATGGACTTGGTTACTCTCAAGTCTACCTTCTTGGCAAAGACTCGTTTTTGTCCGGAGTATGTTGGTGATGATCACAAGTTGATGCTAGATTTCTACCGTACTTTAAGTGATGAGTTGAAGGGTAAGATTAGCCGGGGAATGGCTAAGTCTTTTGAAGATTTATACGAATTGGCGAGGGGTTTTGAGCCGGAGGTTCCAAGAAAAAGCGATTTCACTTTTTCAAAGAGAAAGTTTGAAGGTTCGAGTTATTCGAACTTTTTAAATAATAAGAATAAGAAAGGCTCCGAAAGTGTTAATAGTGTGAAGAAGGGTGCTTCCGGGGGTTTCAGACCCACATGTTATAATTGTAATCAAAGAGGGCACATAGCCCGTGATTGTACCAAGGCGTCGACCAAGCTTACTTGTTATAATTGTGGTAAAGAGGGGCACAAGAGGCTGAAATGTCCCGATTTGAATAATGATCATGTGAAGAAGTTGGAGAGAGCGACAGGTACGGCTAGGGGTCAAAATTACTTGATGACCAATGATGAGGCCAAACAATCCAACGAAGTTGTCTCAGGTACTTTTATGGTTAACTCAAATCCGGCAAGGATTCTATTTGATAGCGGTACAAATTTGTCGTTTGTGTCTCCAAAATTTGTGCCTTGACTTAATAGACCGTTAGCTAAGTTAAGTCGTCCGGTAGAAGTCGAAATAGCGGACGGCAAGACGGTGCTAGTGGTTGATGTGTGTAAAATTTGTGATGTCGTTTTTGGTGCCGAAAACTTTAAGATTGATCTTATCCCGATGACTTTGGGTAATTTTGATATCGTTGTTGGTATGGATTGGCTCGATCATAATAGAGCCGATATTGCATGCCATGAAAAATTTATTCGTGTGAAGACCCCAAGTGGGGGAGAGTTAATTATTCACGGTGATAAGCGTAGAAGACTTGTGTCGATATGCACTTTTGCATGCGCACATCATTTCCTTGTTAGTGGTGGCGTAGCTTTTCTTTCCCATGTTGTTGATACTCGTGATGAGCCACCACCCATTCGTGAAATTTCGGTGGTTAGTGAATTCGAAGACGTTTTTTCGGACGAGTTGCCATGTGTTCCGGCGGAAAGACAAGTTGAATTTCGCATTGAGTTGGTTCCGGGGGCTACCCCCATTGCTAAGACTCCTTATCGTTTAGCGCCAACAGAAATGCTAGAGTTGTTAAATCAAACCCAAGAGTTGCTTGAGAAGGGTTTCATTAGACCGAGTGCTTCACCATGGGGCGCTCCGATTTTGTTTGTGAAGAAGAAGGATGGTAGTATGCGGATGTGCATCGATTATCGGGAGTTGAATAAAGTGACAATCAAGAATCGTTATCCATTGCCACAGATTGACGATTTGTTTGACCAACTCCAAGGTGCAACGTATTTCTCTAAAATCGACCTACGGTCCGGCTATCACCAAATACGGGTTCGTGAGGAAGATATCGAGAAAACGGCATTTTGAACGCGTTATGGGCATTTTGAGTTTGTAGTTATGCCTTTTGGTCTTACGAATGCACCGGCGGCATTCAAGGACCTTATGAACCGAGTATGTCAACCTATGTTGGACAAGTCGGTAATTGTGTTCATTGACGACATACTTGTCTATTCGAAGAGTATGAAGGAACATGAACATCATTTGCAGAGTGTGTAAAAGACGTTGTGGAAGGAGAAGTTGTATGCTAAATTCTCCAAATGTGAATTTTAGCTAAGGGAAGTTCAATTCATTGGTCACATTGTGAACAAATACGGTATTCAAGTAGATTCGGGGAAGATAGAGACGGTGAAGAGTTGGAGACGACCGACTACGCCTACGAAAATCCGAAGTTTTCTCGGATTGGCCGGTTATTATCGTTGGTTTATCCAAGACTTTTCTAAGATCTCTTCTTCGTTGACGAAATTGACGAGGAAGAACGCGAGATTTATTTGGGAGAACGAGCAAGAAATTGCTTTTCAATTGTTAAAAGAAAAGTTGTGTCAAGCTCTGGTTTTAGTGTTTCCGGAAGGTGTAGAAGACATGGCGGTTTATTGTGATGCTTCTTTAAATGGGCTCGGGTGTGTTCTAATGCAAAGAGGTAAAGTCATCGCTTAAGCCTCTCGACAATTAAAGGAGCATGAAACGAGATATCCGACTCATGATCTTGAGTTGGCGGTGGTTGTGCATGCATTGAAAATTTGGCGCCATTACTTGTATGGTGTCAAGAGTATGATTTATTCGGATCATAAGAGTTTGAAACATCTCTTTAACCAAAGAGATTTGAATTATCGTCAACGTAGGTGGATGGATGTGGTAAAAGATTATGATTGTGAAATACTTTATCATCCGGGCAAGGCTAATGTGGTCGCGGATGCGCTAAGTCGAAAGAGTCACCACCCGGCATTACGATTGGGATTGTTACGTATGATTATTACTAACGATTTTCTTGAAAAACTTGGTGTGATTCATATAGAGGCTTACGTTCATAACAAGCATGCGGAACGAATAGTGGGGCAATCGGAGTTCATTACTATGGGCTTGCGTTGTTTGTTGTCTTTTCAAGGAAGAGTGTGGGTGCCTAAGAGGAGGGACTATCGACGAGTGCTACTTGATGAAGCACATAAGTCAAAATATTCCATTCATCCGGGTGCAACAAAAATGTATCTTGATTTGAGGAAGGAGTATTGGTGGCCGGGCATGAAACGTGATGTTGTTAAGTATGTTGAGCAATGCGTCACGTGTTTGCAAGTTAAAGCCGAACACCAAAAGCCGTATGGTAAGTTACAACCGTTAGAAATCCTGAAGTGGAAATGGGAGCACATTACCATGGATTTCATCACAAAGTTACCTAAAACGGCGAGAACCCAATTTGATTCGATTTGGGTGATAGTTGATCGATTAACGAAAAGTGCTTTGTTTCTTCCCATTCGGGAAGCGATATCGTCGGAGACCTTGGCTAAATTGTTTATCAAGGATGTGGTCGCTCGACATGGGGTTCCTATATCTATTATTTTGGATCGAGATACCCGTTTTACATCTCGATTTTGGGAAAAGTTTCATGACGATATGGGTACACAATTAAAATTGAGCACGGCGTATCATCCTCAAACGGACGGTCAAACCGAACGTACGAATCAAACCTTAGAGGATATGTTACGGACGTGTATTATTGATTTCAGTGGTAGTTGGGACGAGCACTTACCTTTGGTGGAATTCTCGTACAATAATAGTTATCATACTAGTATCGGGATGCCACCGTATGAGATGATTTATGGGCGAAGATGTCGAACTCCAATTTGTTGGGGGTGAAGTGGGACAAAAGGAAATTGGGAGTACCGATTTGGTTTTAGAGACGAATAGCAAGATTGATGTGATTCGGGATCATTTGAAAAAGGCGCAAGATAGATAAAAGTCGTATGCCGATAAACGTAGGCGAATGATCGAATTCCAAGAGGGCGACATGGTGATGCTTAAGGTTTCACCATGGAAAGGCATTATTCTGTTTAGAAAATGGGGAAAGTTAGATCCTCGGTTTATTGGGCCATTTAAGGTCTTCGCTCGTGTTGGTGAAGTCATTTATCGTTTGGAATTACCCGAAGAACTTGCGGGGATCCATAATACATTTCATGTTTCGCATCTCCGTAAGTGTCTTGCGGATGATTCTTCGTGGGTGTCATTAGACGAAATTGAACTAAACAACAAGCTAGAGTATATTGAGGAGACGGTTGCCATACTTGACGAAAAAGTGAAAAGATTGAGAAATAAAGAGGTGAGAACTTTTAAAGTTCAATGGCGGTGTAGTATAGGTTCCGAGTTTACTTGGGAGCCCGAAGAGTTTATTTTGGTCTATCTTCCTACTTGTCATGCAGCGTGAATTGCGAGGGTGCAATCCGGTTCAAGTGGGGGAGAGTTGTAAGATCCCGTTATTCCCAGTTGTATTGGATGCCGTCCAACAGGGTGGGACGCCGTCCCGTTTTGAATGGCTGGACGCCGTCCAGATGGCCTGACGAGCCAGCTTTGGTATTTTGTTATTTAAAAAAGGGGTAGTTTGGTAATTTCACTTTGTGGATGACTTTAAGACCCTAGATCAGTTTTGGTGAGCCTCATTACTCCTTTTCCATCTACTTTATCATCTTCCATTAAATCCTAGAGAGAGAGGAGGTTCTAGAGTGAGAGAGCTCCATTAAAGGAAGAAAGAGGTTGAATCGGGTCTTAGTGCGAGTTCTAAAGTTGTTCATCTAGCCGCTAGCTACGTGGTGATTGTGTTGGTAATTCTTAACCTTGATTTCTTTACTTAAATTGTGTTAAAGGTTAGGGTTTGGGTTAGTGTTGCACTTAAAACCCATTTGTTAGTGATTTGGGGGTTTTGGGTAAGTTTGGGTCATGAAGACCCAAAAGATGACTAACCTAGGGTTTTGAAAAGTTAAAGTGTGTAAATGGGTCTTAAAGGCTTAATAAATCACTAGCACATTTGTAGTTAATGTTAGTGGGTGTCATTTGGGTTGTAGGTGACCCAAATGGGCGTGTTGACCTCGAAATGGGTCAAATGGGTCTTGGGAGACCTAGGTTGTTAAATGTGTAAGAAAACACACTAAACTTGTGTGTATTAAAGGGTTAAGACCATAATTGGCTAGCTTTAGGGTTTTGGCAAAGTTGACTTAATCTTAGGGTTGAAGGTACAAATGGGTCGAATTTGCACCAAGGGTCAAAATGACGCTAGGATGTTGAGTGAGTTAGTTGAACCAATTCGATTGTGTGATTGATTATGTGCCTAATGTAATAGGTATGTTACATTGAAGGTTGCAAGCTCGGTTAACTCTCATGAAGACTTTAAGGTGAGTGGAATAATTATGTGTATATGTATATGGCATGTTTATTTGTGAATGTTATACTATGAACCACGAGCTGGTAGTGCCATAGCATGATGTGAACCATGAGCCGATAGCATCGAGTGTGAACCACGAGCCGGAAGTACTATAAACTAAGATGTGAACCACGAGCCGGTAGCATCGAGTGTGAACCACGAGCCGGTAGCACTATAAACTAAGATGTGAACTACGAGCCGGTAGCATCGAGTGTGAACCACGAGCTGGTAGCACTATAAAAAAATATGACTCAATTGCGTATGGTGTGAACCATGAGCCGGTAGCACCATAGCGTTTATGGTTAACCATATTGAGATTGTTGATTGTTTAGTATATTATATATATTGAGTTGAGTGTATGCTAATGTGGTTTTGTGATAATGTACAACTTGTTAGTATTACGGGTTTGATGACATGCTATTTGAGTTACAAGTTCGTATGAGGTAATTTGGTGGATGTGATTGCAAGTAGATAGGTTGTACACGTATATGTATAATTATTGCATTCACTAAGCGTTAGCTTACCCTCTCGTTGTTTACCTTTTTAGGCTCCGGCGTGGATAAAGGCAAAGGTATTCGGTTGAATTACTGGTCTCCCACTTATTTTGATGGGGGATGCTTTTGGGTTAGCTTTTGGAAGTTCGGCCAAGATTTGGGTAGTTTAACCCCAAACACCATGCTCTAGTGTCGTTTGGAAATTAAACTTGTATTGGTCGAAACTTGTATTTTTGATCGAAACACGTAAGACGGGTCGATGTGGGCCCGATGTTGTAAAACTTGTTTTGATGATGGAAACCTCTTATTTTATTATATTGTGATATGTTGTAAAAAGGTTTTCATTTAAAAGTGTCGGGAAGCGGGATTTCTGCTCACGTGAGTTGGACCCGGGGACAGCAGCTGCCAGGCAATCTGGACGCCGTCCAGATATGCTGGACACCATCCCGGTCTTAAGTGCTGGACGTCGTCCAAAAATCTGGACGCCGTCCAGATAGGCAGGTCCAGATTTTTTTTTTCTTGGGCGTATTTTTGGATTAACGAAGACAGGGTTGTTACTAAGTCCATGGGTTAGTTTGCCCTTCCAAGGTACATACATCGGAGGTCCCCGCAGTGAACAACCTCCACCACAAAATTAGCGGAAACGCTGGCGGATACTTAGACCAATCTTGGAAGAGTCAGAAAACTCTCTTTGTATCTTCAATACAAAACCACCCGCTACCCATCGGGATGAAGATACCTTCCCACTTGGGGTATTACGATGGAAAAGATGACCCTGATGATTTTATAAATATCTTCAAAGGTGCGGCTCGAATGTCAAGATGGGATACAGCTGTGGCTTGTCACGCATTCTCATACGTGCTCAAAAGTGATGCAAGGATCTGGTTCGACTCTTTAGCAAAGGATTCCATCTCCAGCTTCGAGGACCTTAAATGACTTTTCAGGCCAAAATTTAGCCAGCAGAAGAAACACAAGAAGAATCACGTCGCTGCCCACAGTATCAAGCAAAAAGATGGCGAAGCTTCGAGGGCTTTTCTCGTTCGGTATACGGACGAAACCCAGCAGATTCCAGGACTCCCCGAGTCACAAAGGATCTCGGGACTCTTATACGGTTGCAGGACCTGAGCATTGGTAGAGCATCTCAGTCGGGATCTCCCTGACACTTACGAAGCGTTGCTAGACAATGCACACATTTGGCTAGATGCGAAAGACACCGCGAATAGCTTCGTATATGTGACAACCCGTAAATTTCCAACCAAATTTAAACTTTAATCTTTATATGTTTCCGACACGATAAGCAATATTTGTTAAGTTAAATTTCAAGAATTTTAAACTATGTTCATACATTCATTCACCCTCGACCAAGTTCCAACGATTCACGAACCATTAAACGAATATGATTATATATGTATATGTGTATATATATTATAACTTGAAACATAAACAAAATATTAGATTAAATACTTTATATGATTATATCTGTTTCAAAATTTTTATCAATGGAATTAGAAGATAAGATCAAATGATTGAATTATCAGATATATTGAATTATGATTACAAGTCTCTGTTGAAAGGCCCACGTTGATTTGAGAAATCTTTCCATTTTAACAATATTCGGAAAATGGTAAAGTGATTTATAAATAAGAACAAATTGTCAATCATTGAGAACTAGACAAAGGATAGTGGAAGATTGAATCTCATAAAGACTCGATTGATCTATTTAGTTTTAAACGCACAAAAACGTTTTCAGTTTAAAAAGAACTTTATTATTAAAACGTATATAACTTTTATAAATATCTAGAATCACTTTTGACAACTCATTACTTAACTACTATGATAAAGATAACGATATTTATATTTTATTTTATATATATAACGATTTAAATTAATATTATATATATTTATACGCGTATTATACGTACATAGTTTTATACTTTTACTATACTTAAACTTTACCTTCACTTTATTTTTACTTTACTTTAACTTTAATAATTCACTTTAATAATTCATACTTTAATAATTCACTTTAATAATTCACTTTAATAATTCATACTTTAATAATTCACTTTAATAATTCATACTTTAATAATTCACTTTAATAATTCATACTTTAATAATTCACTTTAATAATTCAAAAATCTATTATAAATAGAATTCAATAGGTTTCATTATTTAATAGAAACTTGAAAATATTTTTCTCTAAACTCTCTCAATCGATTTACATATATATATTTACTCCGTATTATTTCAAGATATTATTAGTATACATAAAATATTACGACGGAGTGCTGTCCGAGTGATTTCGAAATTGTTTTTCGAGTGGGATAGGATTAAGGAAATTATGGGTTATAGCTATGGAGGTGATTGAGTATGGTTCATGGGTATGCTCGTGAGGTCAATATAGTGTTTATCATTTCCGTTGCGTCTACGTACCTTTCCTGCAGTATTGAATCTCAATATTGATACGTGAGTACTCATAATTTAACTTTTACATACTAATAGTGTATCCCTGACTAGTGCTCGAGTATTTAGGATTATGCATGCTTGTACTTTTAATATTTCCCTTAGACAGGTTAGGTTGAATGTTGAATTAGTTACACTTGCGGTTGAGATAAGGTATAAGATATGCATGTCCTTGGAAAGCTAGCGAAAAATTAAGAACTTTTCCTTTAGATATCGAATGGTTTCGATGAACGGATTAGAAGTTATAATCAATTGAATTTTCGATATTTTTATTAAAAATGATTATTATTATCGTCGTTTTTATCGTCGTTCTAGTTTTATCTTATTATTATGATTATTATTATCTTTATCAATAAAAGAGATTTATCATTAAAAATTGTTATTTTTTTTATTATTACTATCGTTATTATCGTTAAAGTTATAATTAGTATTATTATTATTATCCAATTATTATTATTATTATTATTATTATTATTATTATTATTATTATTATTATTATTATTATTATTATTATTATTATTATTATTATTATTATTATTATTATTATCGTTATTAATATATATATCATTATTTAAAAATGGTTATTGTTATTGTTATTATTATTATTACTATATTATCATTAAGATAATTATTAGTATTATCGTTAATAATGTTATAGTAACTATCATTATTAATATTAGTGTATTTAAAACAAATATTTGTAACACCTAATTATTTTGATTACTATTATTATCATTATTATGAACACGATATAAAAGACGATTAAAAGCTATTAAACGAAACGATTAGGAAATAATGAGTAAGAGTATCATGATGAAATTAAAATATTATAAGATATTGATTTAGATAAAATTATCGTTCTTATTATTTTTATCATTACTATTATTATTAAAAGTATCGTTAGTATTAAAACTATCATTTTAACAAAAATTATCATTTTAATAGAAATGTCATTGTTACTATAAAATATCGTTATTATTATTATTTTAAATAGAATTATTATTTTAAAGATAATATTAAAAATTATCGTAAATATTAAAGTTATCATAATTAGAATTATCGTTTTATCATAATGTCATCTTAGTAATTATAAATATTGATATTTTTATAATAATAATTATTATTACAAAATAATACAACTTTTACTTACTATCATTATAGATATTATTTTATCAAATAAATATGTGATACAAACATATTTTACTACGTGTAATAACTTACTTTAATAATACCTATCATATTATCTTTATGATATTAAATGAACCCTATAAATTTTATTACTTAATATATATAAAAGTATATTTTATTATATAAATTTAATATAAAATTTTATTTATTAATAAATAAATTATATTATTTACTCTAATAAATCTTTTAAAAATATTTAAAAATATAAAACGACTATATTTAAACTATATATTAATCATGTATAGATTTTTGGAAATTATTTTGAGTCAAATTGACTTTTGCATATTAGTCTCGAGCATTAGGATTGTGGTACACTATGACTTAACCTAATTTGTTAGACAAATATTGACCAACACATAAATATATATAATTAATTTAGGTTCATGAATCCGAGGCCAACCTTACACTTGTTCAATGACGTTATATGTATTTTTACTACGAAATACAGTATGGTGAGTTTCATTTGCCTTTTTACCCTTTATATTTTTGGGACTGAGAATACATGCGCTTTTATAAATGTTTGACGAAATAGACACAAGTAATTGAAACTACATTCTATGGTTGAATTATCGAAATCGAATATGCCCCTTTTTATTAAAGTCTGGTAATCTAAGAATTAGGGAACAGACACCCTAATTGACGCGAATCCTAAAGATAGATCTATTGGGCCTAACAAACCCCATCCAAAGTACCGGATGCTTTAGTACTTCGAAATTTATATCATGTCCGAAGGAGGATCCCGGAATGATAGGGGATATTCTTATATGTATCTAGTTAATGTCGGTTACCAGGTGTTCACCATATGAATGATTATTTTTGTCTCTATGCATGGGACGTATATTTATGAGAACTGGAAATGAAATTCTTGTGGTCTATTAAAATGATGGAAATAAATGATTATGATAAACTAATGAACTCACCAACCTTTTGGTTGACACTTTAAAGCATGTTTATTCTCAGGTGTTAAAGAAATCTTCCGCTGTGCATTTGCTCATTTTAAAGATATTACTTGGAGTCTTTCATAGCATATTTCGAAGAACGTTGCATTCGAGTCATTGAGTTCATCAAAGATTATTATTAAATCAATTTATAGTTGGATAATGGATATTATGAAATGGTATGCATGCCTGTCAATTTTCGATGTAAAGAAAGATTGTCTTTTAAAAACGAATGCAATGTTTGTAAAATGTATCATATAGAGGGCAAATACCTCGCAATGTAATCAACTATTGTGAATCGTTTATAATGTATATGAACGGGTCCTTTCAGTTGGTATCAGAGCGGTGGTCTTAGCGACCCAGGTCTGCATTAGTGTGTCTAACTGATAAGTCGATAGGATGCATTAGTGAGTCTGGACTTCGACCGTGTCTGCATGTCAAAAGTTTTGCTTATCATTTTGTGTCGAAAATTAACTACTTATCATCCTCAGGAAATTACCTGCTTATCATTTTTAGTCTAAGACACGTCTTGCTGCATTGATTGCATGAATAGTGTATAGACAAAAATTCATATCTTAGCATATCTGCTAAATCATATCTTATCGTATCTGTTACTTTAAACTTTGCCTGACATATCCCGCAAAGTCCTCCGCAATCTACGAAATCTTTTGATCTATATATATATATATATATATATATATATATATATATATATATATATATATATGTAATTAGAATACCATCCGTTAGCCAAAATCATTTCATATCGAAAAAAAAATCCTTTATCCAATCGTACGAAATGGAATTCGTCATCAGTTCAAGTCACTCAGATTCTGAAATGGAATCCCATTCAAGCTCCGAAAGCAGTGTGACCGGAATAGATCAACCAATCAGTCATCACCTATTCTGGATGAACTGGGGATGGATTCGTAGCCTCCTCAATCATTGGAAACAAGAAGAAGGTGATCCCTTCCATCTACCACATTGCCCTCTTGACGAAGAACCTGAAGCACTTACCGGCGAACCTGTCCGAAACACCATTTTCTCGCTCATTTCCAGAGTATCTCGTTACGATTATATATTACATCAAATTTTATATTTTATTTATCCGCTCGTCCGAACCGACAATCACCCCGGTGTAATAGAAGAAGTCAACGAGCTTCGCGCTCGGGTAGTGGCTTTGGAGAATATGGTGCAGAGATTACAAACACCAGCAGCAGCATCAGCAGCATAACCAGTACCACCATCATCAACGCCAACAGTACCATTACCACCTCCAACCACAACCGCGTCGTAAACCTCAACTTCACAATCTGTCCCACGAGCATCAACGTCATACGCACCATAGATACCAAGGAGTACCAACAACAATAACTGGCGAAGTATTAATTCATAACTTCATTGGAGAAACATTCTGCGGCGATTATGTAATCTCTAAAGTCTTAGAGATTATCTAATCTAGCCCTAACCATAAATCAGTTAAGCGAACCAAAATGATAGAAGGAAGAGTAGAAACCCTGACAAAAATGGTGCATGATTAACAAGCTAAACTTGCTTTACCAACAGCATCAACAGTACCGTCAGCGTTACCAGCATCGTCAGTACAGTCAACATCTGAATCAACAACACAGATAACATCACAAACTCCGTCAGTTCAAGAATCACTATGGACATCATTACGAATCAATAACGTGTATATTGTATCAACGAGTTATGAAGAATTAACTCATTCCCTCTCAAGAAATTATATGTATATTATATATATATATTTTTTGAAATAAATCTTTCCGTGCTAAACTATTGTGTGTGAATCTTAACTACTCGGTTAATTCATATTACAAATATGCAATAATGTACGTCCTTCGGCCGCAACTTAACCAGCGTTAACTACAATCTCTGTCACAATTCAACAAATTCCAATTCATAATAAATCAAGTATATATTTGATTTTACACTTTCATCATCGATGTACCCGAAACTTTTCAGATAACATCATTCGTACTTTGCGAAATTCACAAGAATTCCACGAACCGAACATCATACATCAACAAATAACGAAGTATTGATTCATAATTTCAATGTCATTAAAGAAATACTGCGTAAAAGTTATGTACTTTTTAAAGACTTTAGGGATTATTAAATTCAAGTTTCAACCGTAAATCAAATGAGTTTAATTTAACATTAACTCATTAAATCTATGTTACATCTGAAGAAAATATACATATATATTTTCATAATGACTGTAATAAAATTCCTTTGTATAAAATATTAATTGTGAATTTTTTTTTAACGGGTAGGTAATACCCGAGAGATATATAAATTCACAATTAATATGTTACATTCTTCGAATCTGATTCAGCAAATTATCCATTATACTCCCAACTTTCACAACAATATACATTCTTTTATAGAAATCAAAACAACCATACTTATTCAAAATTTAATTACATATTCTGATTTTGAAATCTCAAAATTCAACTCGAGATATGACTAAAATCATCACTCTTAGATCCTTACATCTTTCACAAGCTATATTTTGACTTTAAAACTGTGTTAGAACATCAAATGTATGTTAACGATTACAATATGTGTTCAAACCCTTCGAAAATTTCTGAAGACACTTTGAATGATGAGCAATCGAGATGATGATCCAACCACATGTTACCCACAGTTATGTACCCGAAAAACTCTTGAAACCAAAGTAAAAGTTTAAACAATGTATCCGCGTCAGATTCTTTGGCATTTATTAGCAAAAATAACTTTGCGACTCCTATTTAAAGTAGCCAGTTTGGTCACAGCTCCAGCAAGTCAACTTCGACTTTTCAGTCAGACTAACCTTATTATAACCTTGAGATATACACCATTGTTACCAGGGAACCTTTTACATTCCACCACATTATTAGCAGATGTACCAACAACTTCATTACCCTTTGACTTTAGCCTCTCCAAAAAGTCATTATAATTATTTATTGAAACCCCATCATTTACTCATTAACATCTTGTAATGAGAATTGCCATACGAATCATTGGGAATTAGCAATCAGTATTTTGAAATCTCGCAGCATGTCTACGCCAACAGTTATATGTGTATATATAACGTCTATCTTCTGGACTTAATTTGAATGTGAAGTTTCTGAAAAACACTCCGAACTAAGAATTGGTTCTCCGAAAATGGAAAAAATGCCGATGAAGCAGCAAAAACTAAAAACGACTTTATACGGTAAAAGCTGAATGATAATGATGAAGTGTGCTGGCAAAGCGCAGAAAAAGAGAAGTTTTGGAACTGGAAAACGGATTGAGCAAAGTAGGAAGGAGGCTTTGGACAAATTACAAAGACTGAACCTGACTTCAAAGGATCCAAATGATTCATTACCTGCTGAAGTCATTAACGAATACCTTGCTCCTGACTCTAAACCCCTGCGGACAATATTCTTCATCATCCTCTGATATTAGAAATTCTAAAATATCATCATATCTTTCATTATAAATATCCTTCATATTTCTGAAGATATTTTCTTAATTTTTCTTATTTGAAATCATTTACCTCTTTGCGCTATCTGTATTACATCATAAAAGAAACTATTTTAGTTTCTAAATTCTGAAACATTCAAGTTTAAAATAGGAATATTTTGAAGTAGTGTTGGGAACTGAAGCATGAATTAGTATAATATAATGACACTTGATCAACGTGATTATATTACAGTAAGTCATGCTGAGTTTCTAAATGGAACGTGATGATTCACATATCATAATATCATCATGTGCCATGTTATACGACTCTTGTATTCTATTTAACCTCTAAAATATCAAGAAAATATTTCTTGATGATTCGGCCTTTTCCAAGGTATTCTAGTAATTTGACAAGTCAAGATCGTGCCATCACAATTTCCTTCCTAGAACATTAACAATGTTCATTCTGAAATTCATATCTGTGAATTCTGGACCATTACAAGTGGTGCTTAATCGCAAGAAGAAGAAACAAAAGGACAAAACTCCGAAATAAAAATTGGGGTATAAATTACAGCAAATAAAAGAGAGCATTAACTGTTAATGATAATGATTATAGAAGACAGAAGCAGAGACTTTGAAATATAAGGGAACATATAAAGCCCAACGATAAACCAGAAATTATAAACTATATATATCGATGCATATAACAATATAAAGACACGGGAGAACTAGAAACACTATAAACCCAAGAGTATAGTAGAAGTAAATAGATTCTTCTGGCGGTAGATGAAAAAGAAGAATGACTAATATGAAAGTTAGAAGTATATCGAGAATCAGAACTGGATGGAGCATATTTATGAATACTTTAAAATATGAGTTGAAGGGGAAAGAATAGAAGGTGATGAAACATGACTAGGAACTTAGAAATCAACAGATTTAACTCACACAATGGCGAAATAAGTGAATCAAACCCTCTAGTGAATAGGTTAATTTTTTTTTTTTGATTAATTTAGTCAAACCACAACTAAATCAAGTGTGATTAGATCAACACCTAGAGCTATTATTCACCACCTGGGTGATTTGGACTGAGAGAAAATTGGAGGAGCTCACTAGATCTGAGTGTGTGTAACAAATGAGAGGCTTAACCTAAAATTGAAGAACATAAGACTTTATATACCCCTGTTGTTGACTCACCCATACGATTCATTCATCACACGTACGAGTTGGCTTCATCAGCCGTACGGGTGATCACTCACTCGTGTCTTCTCATTTAGGTTGTAATTGTGACTTAGCTCAGCATCAGCCTTACGTATGAGCCTGTCAGGTGTACTAGTGAGGCTTCACTCGTACGTCTGACTAAGTCTAACATAGTCAAACATCTAAATCTCGTTCCTGCAGTTCCTGTAACCACATACAAACACGTATAGGATAATAACGAGCAATCATGGTGGCCTGTAAACTGTTGTACCTGCAATGGACGTGGGTAGATGTCTAGGGACTTGCATAAAATGCATCAACAGAAGGTGTGAGTTGTAAGTAAACAAAGGAGGTGAATTTATAAGAAAATCTCTGACAGAACAATTAAAATGGACGATCGCATTTAAAGCGGATCCTAATTCCCTTGATTATCGGAGAGTCAAATCTTATTAAGAAGATTTTCTTCAAATCCCTTGAAATCTGGGAATCAATCATATCTACGTCAAATGATAAGATGAATCTACACTTACTCATTTCACTCTTCTATGTTAGCTTCATTCGTACTCTTCATATAAATGGATTGTTTATCCAAATTATTCGCTGATGATAAAACTCTAATTTTCAGCCCGTATGCATCATAAAAACATACTTATTATCATTCACGACCTTTCCACTCAAATTTCGGGACGAAATTTCTTTAACGGGTAGGTACTGTGACAACCCGTAAATTTCCAACCAAATTTAAACTTTAATCTTTATATGTTTCCGACACGATAAGCAATATTTGTTAAGTTAAATTTCAAGAATTTTAAACTATGTTCATACATTCATTCACCCTCGACCAAGTTCCAACGATTCACGAACCATTAAACGAATATGATTATATATGTATATGTGTATATATATTATAACTTGAAACATAAACAAAATATTAGATTAAATACTTTATATGATTATATCTGTTTCAAAATGTTTATCAATGGAATTAGAAGATAAGATCAAATGATTGAATTATCAGATATATTGAATTATGATTACAAGTCTCTGTTGAAAGGCCCACGTTGATTTGAGAAATCTTTCCATTTTAACAATATTCGGAAAATGGTAAAGTGATTTATAAATAAGAACAAATTGTCAATCATTGAGAACTAGACAAAGGATAGTGGAAGATTGAATCTCATAAAGACTCGATTGATCTATTTAGTTTTAAACGTACAAAAACGTTTTCAGTTTAAAAAGAACTTTATTATTAAAACGTATATAACTTTTATAAATATCTAGAATCACTTTTGACAACTCATTACTTAACTACTATGATAAAGATAACGATATTTATATTTTATTTTATATATATAACGATTTAAATTAATATTATATATATTTATACGCGTATTATACGTACATAGTTTTATACTTTTACTATACTTAAACTTTACCTTCACTTTATTTTTACTTTACTTTAACTTTAATAATTCACTTTAATAATTCATACTTTAATAATTCACTTTAATAATTCACTTTAATAATTCATACTTTAATAATTCACTTTAATAATTCATACTTTAATAATTCACTTTAATAATTCATACTTTAATAATTCACTTTAATAATTCAAAAATCTATTATAAATAGAATTCAATAGGTTTCATTATTTCATAGAAACTTGAAAATATTTTTCTCTAAACTCTCTCAATCGATTTACATATATATATTTACTCCGTATTATTTCAAGATATTATTAGTATACATAAAATATTACGACGGAGTGCTGTCCGAGTGATTTCGAAATTGTTTTTCGAGTGGGATAGGATTAAGGAAATTATGGGTTATAGCTATGGAGGTGATTGAGTATGGTTCATGGGTATGCTCGTGAGGTCAATATAGTGTTTATCATTTCCGTTGCGTCTACGTACCTTTCCTGCAGTATTGAATCTCAATATTGATACGTGAGTACTCATAATTTAACTTTTACATACTAATAGTGTATCCCTGACTAGTGCTCGAGTATTTAGGATTATGCATGCTTGTACTTTTAATATTTCCCTTAGACAGGTTAGGTTGAATGTTGAATTAGTTACACTTGCGGTTGAGATAAGGTATAAGATATGCATGTCCTTGGAAAGCTAGCGAAAAATTAAGAACTTTTCCTTTAGATATCGAATGGTTTCGATGAACGGATTAGAAGTTATAATCAATTGAATTTTCGATATTTTTATTAAAAATGATTATTATTATCGTCGTTTTTATCGTCGTTCTAGTTTTATCTTATTATTATGATTATTATTATCTTTATCAATAAAAGAGATTTATCATTAAAAATTGTTATTTTTTTTATTATTACTATCGTTATTATCGTTAAAGTTATAATTAGTATTATTATTGTTATCCAATTATTATTATTATTATTATTATTATTATTATTATTATTATTATTATTATTATTATTATTAGTATTATTATTATTATTATTATCGTTATTAATATATATATCATTATTTAAAAATGGTTATTGTTATTGTTATTATTATTATTACTATATTATCATTAAGATAATTATTAGTATTATCGTTAATAATGTTATAGTAACTATCATTATTAATATTAGTGTATTTAAAACAAATATTTGTAACACCTAATTATTTTGATTACAATTATTATTATTATTATGAACACGATATAAAAGACGATTAAAAGCTATTAAACGAAACGATTAGGAAATAATGAGTAAGAGTATCATGATGAAATTAAAATATTATAAGATATTGATTTAGATAAAATTATCGTTCTTATTATTTTTATCATTACTATTATTATTAAAAGTATCGTTAGTATTAAAACTATCATTTTAACAAAAATTATCATTTTAATAGAAATGTCATTGTTACTATAAAATATCATTATTATTATTATTTTAAATAGAATTATTATTTTAAAGATAATATTAAAAATTATCGTAAATATTAAAGTTATCATAATTAGAATTATCGTTTTATCATAATGTCATCTTAGTAATTATAAATATTGATATTTTTATAATAATAATTATTATTACAAAATAATACAACTTTTATTTACTATCATTATAGATATTATTTTATCAAATAAATATGTGATACAAACATATTTTACTACGTGTAATAACTTACTTTAATAATACCTATCATATTATCTTTATGATATTAAATGAACCCTATAAATTTTATTACTTAATATATATAAAAGTATATTTTATTATATAAATTTAATATAAAATTTTATTTATTAATAAATAAATTATATTATTTACTCTAATAAATCTTTTAAAAATATTTAAAAATATAAAACGACGATATTTAAACTATATATTAATCATGTATAGATTTTTGGAAATTATTTTGAGTCAAATTGACTTTTGCATATTAGTCTCGAGCATTAGGATTGTGGTACACTATGACTTAACCTAATTTGTTAGACAAATATTGACCAACACATAAATATATATAATTAATTTAGGTTCGTGAATCCGAGGCAAACCTTGCACTTGTTCAATGACGTTATATGTATTTTTACTACGAAATACAGTATGGTGAGTTTCATTTGCCTTTTTACCCTTTATATTTTTGGGACTGAGAATACATGCGCTTTTATAAATGTTTGACGAAATAGACACAAGTAATTGAAACTACATTCTATGGTTGAATTATCGAAATCGAATATGCCCCTTTTTATTAAAGTCTGGTAATCTAAGAGTTAGGGAACAGACACCCTAATTGACGCGAATCCTAAAGATAGATCTATTGGGCCTAACAAACCCCATCCAAAGTACCGGATGCTTTAGTACTTCGAAATTTATATCATGTCCGAAGGAGGATCCCGGAATGATAGGGGATATTCTTATATGTATCTAGTTAATGTCGGTTACCAGGTGTTCACCATATGAATGATTATTTTTGTCTCTATGCATGGGACGTATATTTATGAGAACTGGAAATGAAATTCTTGTGGTCTATTAAAATGATGGAAATAAATGATTATGATAAACTAATGAACTCACCAACCTTTTGGTTGACACTTTAAAGCATGTTTATTCTCAGGTGTTAAAGAAATCTTCCGCTGTGCATTTGCTCATTTTAAAGATATTACTTGGAGTCTTTCATAGCATATTTCGAAGAACGTTGCATTCGAGTCATTGAGTTCATCAAAGATTATTATTAAATCAATTTATAGTTGGATAGTGGATATTATGAAATGGTATGCATGCCTGTCAAATTTCGATGTAAAGAAAGATTGTCTTTTAAAAACGAATGCAATGTTTGTAAAATGTATCATATAGAGGGTAAATACCTCGCAATGTAATCAACTATTGTGAATCGTTTATAATGTATATGAACGGGTCCTTTCAGTATACGAAGAAACTCAAGGCTTTAAGCGAAAGGAAAAACCAGGTCATCGTGAAGAGAAGTCCGGAAGAAGGAACGAGCGAAATAGGTTCTCCCCCTATAGAAGGGAAAATACCCCTGGTATCCTCGAAACGCTGGTAAAGTCACCCAAAGAGATCCTAGCTACCGAAAAGGCTGCCCAAGCCTTCAAAGCTCCACCAAAGCTGAATAGCAAAGGAAAAATGAGAGACAAAAGTAAACTTTGTGACTTTCATAATGTCTTCGGCCACGAAACGGACGACTGCATACAGTTAAGGCAAGCTATTGAAGAGGAAGTCAGATCTGGAAAATTAACACACTTAGTAAAAGGCATACGCAACCCGAAGATACCGAAACAAGAGCCCAGAACCGAAGAAAAGAAACCAAATACGGACAAAGCCATACTAACGGTTGCAGAATGCTTCGCAGTTGAGAAGTAAAGAACCTACAAGAGGGGAAGAAAGAGCAGAGTAGTAGATTGGGAAGAGATCTCTTTCCCAGCATTTGATACAATCACTCCCTCCGACAAACCTGTTACAATCAATGTGCGAATCTTCGAAAGAGAGGTACATCGAGTTTACTTGGATGGTGGCAGTGCAAGTGACATCATGTATGAACATTGCTTCGATCAGCTTAGCCCCGCCATTAAGGCTCGCCTGAACCCACCGAGGGTATCGCTAATTGGGTTCTTTGGAGAAAGATGCTGGCCAATCAGAGAAGTAGACCTCAATTTCACCATCGGAGAGCCACCATTTTCCAGGACCGAAACGCTAGATTTTGTAATAGTCCGGGCCACCTCGTAGCACAACATCCTGCTAGGAAGAGTAGCCATGATGAAAATGGGGATAATTGCATCTACCGTACATCAATTAGTGAAGTTTTACACACCCGAATGGATTGGCACCCTAGCTTCAACCTACGATCGAGAAAAGGTAATTGAAATGTCCCGTTCTTATTGATTAAAAACGTTCCATATTAATTGATTTCGTTGCGAGGTTTTGACCTCTATATGAGACGTTTTTCAAAGACTGCATTCATTTTTAAAACAAACCATAACCTTTATTTCATAAATAAAGGTTTAAAAAGCTTTACGTAGATTATCAAATAATGATAATATAAAATATCCTGTTTACACACGACCATTACATAATGGTTTACAATACAAATATGTTACATCGAAATCAGTTTCTTGAATGCAGTTTTTACACAATATCATACAAACATGGACTCCAAATCTTGTCCTTATTTTAGTATGCAACAGCGGAAGCTCTTAATATTCACCTGAGAATAAACATGCTTTAAACGTCAACAAAAATGTTGGTGAGTTATAGGTTTAACCTATATATATCAAATCGTAACAATAGACCACAAGATTTCATATTTCAATACACATCCCATACATAGAGATAAAAATCATTCATATGGTGAACACCTGGTAACCGACATTAACAAGATGCATATATAAGAATATCCCCATCATTCCGGGACACCCTTCGGATATGATATAAATTTCGAAGTACTAAAGCATCCGGTACTTTGGATGGGGTTTGTTAAGCCCAATAGATCTATCTTTAGGATTCGCGTCAATTAGGGTGTCTGTTCCCAAATTCTTAGATTACCAGACTTAATAAAAAGGGGCATATTCGATTTCGATAATTCAACCATAGAATGTAGTTTCACGTACTTGTGTCTATTTTGTAAATCATTTATAAAACCTGCATGTATTCTCATCCCAAAAATATTAGATTTTAAAAGTGGGACTATAACTCACTTTCACAGATTTTTACTTCGTCGGGAAGTAAGACTTGGCCACTGGTTGATTCACGAACCTATAACAATATATACATATATATCAAAGTATGTTCAAAATATATTTACAACACTTTTAATATATTTTGATGTTTTAAGTTTATTAAGTCAGCTGTCCTCGTTAGTAACCTACAACTAGTTGTCCACAGTTAGATGTACAGAAATAAATCGATAAATATTATCTTGAATCAATCCACGACCCAGTGTATATGTATCTCAGTATTGATCACAACTCAAACTATATATATTTTGGAATCAACCTCAACCCTGTATAGCTAACTCCAACATTCACATATAGAGTGTCTATGGTTGTTCCGAAATATATATAGATGTGTCGACATGATAGGTCGAAACATTGTATACGTGTCTATGGTATCTCAAGATTACATAATATACAATACAAGTTGATTAAGTTATGGTTGGAATAGATTTGTTACCAATTTTCACGTAGCTAAAATGAGAAAAATTATCCAATCTTGTTTTACCCATAACTTCTTCATTTTAAATCCGTTTTGAGTGAATCAAATTGCTATGGTTTCATATTGAACTCTATTTTATGAATCTAAACAGAAAAGTATAGGTTTGTAGTCGGAAAAATAAGTTACAAGTCGTTTTTGTAAAGGTAGTCATTTCAGTCGAAAGAACGACGTCTAGATGACCATTTTAGAAAACATACTTCCACTTTGAGTTTAACCATAATTTTTGGATATAGTTTCATGTTCATAATAAAAATCATTTTCTCAGAATAACAACTTTTAAATCAAAGTTTATCATAGTTTTTAATTAACTAACCCAAAACAGCCCGCGGTGTTACTACGACGGCGTAAATCCGGTTTTACGGTGTTTTTCGTGTTTCCAGGTTTTAAATCATTAAGTTAGCATATCATATAGATATAGAACATGTGTTTAGTTGATTTTAAAAGTCAAGTTAGAAGGATTAACTTTTGTTTGCGAACAAGTTTAGAATTAACTAAACTATGTTCTAGTGATTACAAGTTTAAACCTTCGAATAAGATAGATTTATATGTATGAATCGAATGATGTTATGAACATCATTACTACCTTAATTTCCTTGGATAAACCTACTGGAAAAGAGAAAAATGGATCTAGCTTCAATGGATCCTTGGATGGCTCGAAGTTCTTGAAGCAGAATCATGACACGAAAACAAGTTCAAGTAAGATCATCACTTGAAATAAGATTGTTATAGTTATAGAAATTGAACCAAAGTTTGAATATGATTATTACCTTGTATTAGAATGATAACCTACTGTAAGAAACAAAGATTTCTTGAGGTTGGATGATCACCTTACAAGATTGGAAGTGAGCTAGCAAACTCGAAAGTATTCTTGATTTTATGAAACTAGAACTTTTGGAATTTATGAAGAACACTTAGAACTTGAAGATAGAATTTGAGAGAGATCAATTAGATGAAGAAAATTGAAGAATGAAAGTGTTTGTAGGTGTTTTTGGTCGTTGGTGTATGGATTAGATATAAAGGATATGTAATTTTGTTTTCATGTAAATAAGTCATGAATGATTACTCATATTTTTGTAATTTTATGAGATATTTCATGCTAGTTGCCAAATGATGGTTCCCACATGTGTTAGGTGACTCACATGGGCTGCTAAGAGCTGATCATTGGAGTGTATATACCAATAGTACATACATCTAAAAGCTGTGTATTGTACGAGTACGAATACGGGTGCATACGAGTAGAATTGTTGATGAAACTGAACGAGGATGTAATTGTAAGCATTTTTGTTAAGTAGAAGTATTTTGATAAGTGTATTGAAGTCTTTCAAAAGTGTATAAATACATATTAAAACACTACATGTATATACATTTTAACTGAGTCGTTAAGTCATCGTTAGTCGTTACATGTAAGTGTTGTTTTGAAACCTTTAGGTTAACGATCTTGTTAAATGTTGTTAACCCAATGTTTATAATATAAAATGAGATTTTAAATTATTATATTATCATGATATTATCATGTATGAATATCTCTTAATATGATATATATACATTAAATGTCTTTACAACGATAATCGTTACATATATGTCTCGTTTAAAAATCATTAAGTTAGTAGTCTTGTTTTACATATGTAGTTCATTGTTAATATACTTAATGATATGTTTACTTATCATAGTATCATGTTAACTATATATATATCCATATATATGTCATCATATAGTGTTTACAAGTTTTAACGTTCGTGAATCACCGGTCAACTTGGGTGGTCAATTGTCTATATGAAACATATTTCAATTAATCAAGTCTTAACAAGTTTGATTGCTTAACATGTTGGAAACATTTAATCATGTAAATATCAATCTCAATTAATATATATAAACATGGAAAAGTTCGGGTCACTACAGTACCTACCCGTTAAATAAATTTCGTCCCGAAATTTTAAGCTGTTGAAGGTGTTGACGAATCTTCTGGAAATAGATGCGGGTATTTCTTCTTCATCTGATCTTCACGCTCCCAGGTGAACTCGGGTCCTCTACGAGCATTCCATCGAACCTTAACAATTGGTATCTTGTTTTGCTTAAGTCTTTTAACCTCACGATCCATTATTTCAACGGGTTCTTCGATGAATTGGAGTTTTTCGTTGATTTGGATTTCATCTAACGGAATAGTGAGATCTTCTTTAGCAAAACATTTCTTCAAATTCGAGACGTGGAAAGTGTTATGTACAGCCGCGAGTTGTTGAGGTAACTCAAGTCGGTAAGCTACTGGTCCGACACGATCAATAATCTTGAATGGTCCAATATACCTTGGATTTAATTTCCCTCGTTTACCAAATCGAAAAACGCCTTTCCAAGGTGCAACTTTAAGCATGACCATCTCTCCAATTTCAAATTCTATATCTTTTCTTTTAATGTCAGCGTAGCTCTTTTGTCGACTTTGGGCGGTTTTCAACCGTTGTTGAATTTGGATGATCTTCTCGGTAGTTTCTTGTATAATCTCCAGACCCGTAATCTGTCTATCCCCCACTTCACTCCAACAAATCGGAGACCTGCACTTTCTACCATAAAGTGCTTCAAACGGCGCCATCTCAATGCTTGAATGGTAGCTGTTGTTGTAGGAAAATTCTGCTAATGGTAGATGTCGATCCCAACTGTTTCCGAAATCAATAACACATGCTCGTAGCATGTCTTTAAGCGTTTGTATCGTCCTTTTGCTCTGCCCATCAGTTTGTGGATGATAGGCAGTACTCATGTCTAGACGAGTTCCTAATGCTTGCTGTAATGTCTGCCAGAATCTTGAAATAAATCTGCCATCCCTATCAGAGATAATAGAGATTGGTATTCCATGTCTGGAGACGACTTCCTTCAAATACAGTCGTGCTAACTTCTCCATCTTGTCATCTTCTCTTATTGGCAGGAAGTGTGCTGATTTGGTGAGACGATCAACTATTACCCAAATAGTATCAAAACCACTGCAGTCCTTGGCAATTTAGTGATG
This sequence comes from Rutidosis leptorrhynchoides, assembly GCF_046630445.1. Taxonomy (NCBI): domain Eukaryota; kingdom Viridiplantae; phylum Streptophyta; class Magnoliopsida; order Asterales; family Asteraceae; genus Rutidosis; species Rutidosis leptorrhynchoides. The sequence goes on from NC_092333.1 coordinate 196,068,957, forward strand.
AAATCCATGGTAATGTTTTCCCATTTCCATTTCGGGATTTCGGGTTGTTGAAGTAGACCTGATGGTTTCTGATGCTCAGCTTTGACCTTAGAACACGTCAAACATTCTCCTACGTATTTAGCAACATCGGCTTTCATACCCGGCCACCAAAAATATTTCTTGAGATCCTTGTACATCTTCCCCGTTCCAGGATGTATTGAGTATCTGGTTTTATGAGCTTCTCTAAGTACCATTTCTCTCATATCTCCAAATTTTGGTACCCAAATCCTTTCAGCCCTATACCGGGTTCCGTCTTCCCGAATATTAAGATGCTTCTCCGATCCTTTGGGTATTTCATCCTTTAAATTTCCCTCTTTTAAAACTCCTTGTTACGCCTCCTTTATTTGAGTAGTAATGTTATTATGAATCATTATATTCATAGATTTTACTCGAATGGGTTCTCTGTCCTTCCTGCTCAAGGCATCGGCTGTAGTGACCCGAACTTTTCCATGTTTATATAAATTAATTAAGATTTATATTTACATGATTAAATGTTTCCAACATGTTAAGCAATCAAACTTGTTAAGACTTGATTAATTGAAATATGTTTCATATAGACAATTGACCACCCAAGTTGACCGGTGATTCACGAACGTTAAAACTTATAAAAACTATACGATGACATATATATGGTTATATATATAGTTAACATGTTTTTATTATAAGTATGTATCTCATTAGGTATTTTAACAATGAGTTATATACATAAAAATGAGACTATTAATTTAAGAAACTCGAAAACGATATATATAACGATTATCGTTATAACAACGTCTTACTAGGTACATATGAATCATATTAAGATACTGATACACTTGGTTAATTATGTTAAATTATAAGTAAATATATTATTAAGTGTATTAACAATGAAATACATATGTAAAAATAAGACTACTAACTTAATGATTTCGAAACGAGACATATATGTAACGATTATCGTTGTAACGACATTTAACTGTATATACATCATACTAAGATATATTATATATCATAATATCATGATAATATAATAATTTAACATCTCATTTGTTATAATAAACAATGGGTTAACAACATTCAACAAGATCGTTAATCTAAAGGTTTCAAAACAACATTTACATGTAACGACTAACGATGACTTAACGACTCAGTTAAAATGTATATACATGTAGTGTTTTAATATGTATTTATACACTTTTGAAAGACTTCAAGACACTTATCAAAATACTTCTACTTAACAAAAATGCTTACAATTACATCCTCGTTCAGTTTCATCAACAATTCTACTCGTATGCACCCGTATTCGTACTCGTACAATACACAGCTTTTAGATGTATGTACTATTGGTATATACACTCCAATGATCAGCTCTTAGCAGCCCATGTGAGTCACCTAACACATGTGGGAACCATCATTTGGCAACTAGCATGAAATATCTCATAAAATTACAAAAATATGAGTAATCATTCATGACTTATTTACATGAAAACAAAATTACATATCCTTTATATCTAATCCATACACCAACGACCAAAAACACCTACAAACACTTTCATTCTTCAATTTTCTTCATCTAATTGATCTCTCTCAAGTTCTATCTTCAAGTTCTAAGTGTTCTTCATAAATTTCAAAAGTTCTAGTTTCATAAAATCAAGAATACTTTCAAGTTTGCTAGCTCACTTCCAATCTTGTAAGGTGATCATCCAACCTCAAGAAATCTTTGTTTCTTACAGTAGGTTATCATTCTAATACAAGGTAATAATCATATTCAAACTTTGGTTCAATTTCTATAACTATAACAATCTTATTTCAAGTGATGATCTTACTTGAACTTGTTTTCGTGTCATGATTCTGCTTCAAGAACTTCGAGCCATCCAAGGATCCATTGAAGCTAGATCCATTTTTCTCTTTTCCAGTAGGTTTATCCAAGGAAATTAAGGTAGTAATGATGTTCATAACATCATTCGATTCATACATATAAAGCTATCTTATTCGAATGTTTAAACTTGTAATCACTAGAACATAGTTTAGTTAATTCTAAACTTGTTCGCAAACAAAAGTTAATCCTTCTAACTTGACTTTTAAAATCAACTAAACACATGTTCTATATCTATATGATATGCTAACTTAATGATTTAAAACCTGGAAACATGAAAAACACCGTAAAACCGGATTTACGCCGTCGTAGTAACACCGCGGGCTGTTTTGGGTTAGTTAATTAAAAACTATGATAAACTTTGATTTAAAAGTTGTTATTCTGAGAAAATGATTTTTATTATGAACATGAAACTATATCCAAAAATTATGGTTAAACTCAAAGTGGAAGTATGTTTTCTAAAATGGTCATCTAGACGTCGTTCTTTCGACTGAAATGACTACCTTTACAAAAACGACTTGTAATTTATTTTTCCGACTATAAACCTATACTTTTTCTGTTTAGATTCATAAAATAGAGTTCAATATGAAACCATAGCAATTTGATTCACTCAAAACGGATTTAAAATGAAGAAGTTATGGGTAAAACAAGATTGGATAATTTTTCTCATTTTAGCTACGTGAAAATTGGTAACAAATCTATTCCAACCATAACTTAATCAACTTGTATTGTATATTATGTAATCTTGAGATACCATAGACACGTATACAATGTTTCGACCTATCATGTCGACACATCTATATATATTTCGGAACAACCATAGACACTCTATATGTGAATGTTGGAGTTAGCTATACAGGGTTGAGGTTGATTCCAAAATATATATAGTTTGAGTTGTGATCAATACTGAGATACGTATACACTGGGTCGTGGATTGATTCAAGATAATATTTATCGATTTATTTCTGTACATCTAACTGTGGACAACTAGTTATAGGTTACTAACGAGGACAGCTGACTTAATAAACTTAAAACATCAAAATATATTAAAAGTGTTGTAAATATATTTTGAACATACTTTGATATATATGTATATATTGTTATAGGTTCGTGAATCAACCAGTGGCCAAGTCTTACTTCCCGACGAAGTAAAAATCTGTGAAAGTGAGTTATAGTCCCACTTTTAAAAATCTAATATTTTTGGGATGAGAATACATGCAGGTTTTATAAATGATTTACAAAATAGACACAAGTACGTGAAACTACATTCTATGGTTGAATTATCGAAATCGAATATGCCCCTTTTTATTAAGTCTGGTAATCTAAGAATTAGGGAACAGACACCCTAATTGACGCGAATCCTAAAGATAGATCTATTGGGCCTAACAAACCCCATCCAAAGTACCGGATGCTTTAGTACTTCGAAATTTATATCATATCCGAAGGGTGTCCCGGAATGATGGGGATATTCTTATATATATGCATCTTGTTAATGTCGGTTACCAGGTGTTCACCATATGAATGATTTTTATCTCTATGTATGGGATGTGTATTGAAATATGAAATCTTGTGGTCTATTGTTACGATTTGATATATATAGGTTAAACCTATAACTCACCAACATTTTTGTTGACGTTTAAAGCATGTTTATTCTCAGGTGAATATTAAGAGCTTCCGCTGTTGCATACTAAAATAAGGACAAGATTTGGAGTCCATGTTTGTATGATATTGTGTAAAAACTGCATTCAAGAAACTGATTTCGATGTAACATATTTGTATTGTAAACCATTATGTAATGGTCGTGTGTAAACAGGATATTTTAGATTATCATTATTTGATAATCTACGTAAAGCTTTTTAAACCTTTATTGATGAACTAAAGGTTATGGTTTGTTTAAAAATGAATGCAGTCTTTGAAAAACGTCTCATATAGAGGTCAAAACCTCGCAACGAAATCAATTAATATGGAACGTTTTTAATCAATAAGAACGGGACATTTCAGTTGGTATCCGAGCGTTGGTCTTAGAGAACCAGAAAATTTGCATTAGTGTGTCTTATCGAGTTTGTTAGGATGCATTAGTGATTCTGGACTTCGACCGTGTTTTCTTTAAAAATGATTGCTTAACATTTTTGTTGGAAACTATATATTTTTAACATATGAATATTATGTGATATATTAATCTCTTAACGTGTTTGATATTATGTGTTAGATGTCTACCTCTAGAACAAGTCCCATTGACTCACCTAATAATAATGAAGAGTCAAATGTAAATTGGAATGATTTGTGGACTGATTCACAAGTTCCCGAAGAGGAACCGGAAGAAGAGTCGGAACCGGAAGAAGAATCGGAACTGGAAGAAGAATCGGAACCGGATGAAGAAATAGAACCGGTGGGGGAAATAATAAAACGGTTAAGTAAAAGAAAATCCTCAACCAACCGACCAAAGTTAATTATGGTCAATGGTGTTTCCGCCAAGGAAGCAAAATATTGGGAGGATTACCAATTCTCCGATGAATCGGATTCCGACGAGAATTCCGATGATGTTATAGAAATTACCCCAACTGAATTTAAAAAGGCAAAAGAAAATAATAAGGGAAAGGGCATAAAAATAGAGAAATCTAATTCCAACCCCGATGAACTTTATATGTATCGTCAAACCCCGAAGTCCTTAAGTTGTAACAATGACCCGGGAACCTCTAAACCACCAGGTTTTTCTAAACCAATGTGGACAACGACGGCTCGTATTAGGGGAACATCATATATCCCTAGAAACTTGGCAAAACGAACCAAAACCGAAGAAGAAGAAACGAGCGAGTCGGAATAAGATAGTTGTATTCGTGTGGTGTAATATATGTAATATAGTGTTCTTATGCTTTATGATATATGTAAAAATTGCTTGTATTAATAAGTATTTTTTTATGAATCTAACTCTTGTCTATTTTACAGTTTAAAAACACAAAATGGATAGACAACCCAATATTTTAAGAGACCTACCCGGAGACATGATTGATGAAATCTTGTCTAGAGTCGGCCAGAATTCTTCGGCACAACTATTTAAGGCGAGATCAGTTTGTAAGACATTCGAAGAACGTTCCAAGAATGTCTTGGTTTATAAGAGACTTTCGTTTGAAAGATGGGGGATATCACATTGGGAAACCCATAAGTTACGATGTGTTTACTTTGACGCATATATTGCGGGGAACCCAAATGCTATTTTACGCAACGGGTTAAGAAATTATTTTGACTCAATATATCCGAATATTGGACTTCGTGATTTAGAAAAAGCGGCTAACATGCAACATAAAGAAGCATGTTATGCTTACGGATTAGTAATGTTCGCTTCTCACCAAAGTGAGAACAAGAACATCGGGCTACAACTATTAAACAAAACGTTTCCACAAGTGACGGAGTCGGTAATTGGGGTAAGAAATGAGGTTTTTAGATTGTTACGGGACTGTTGGACATTACGTAACCCTCGTCCCTTTGACGACGTTACAACATGCTGTCTTATCAACGGCCATAACGGTTATGTTGCACAAGACCAAGGATGGGAAGTAGTCCTAGTAAAACCAGAATGCATGACTTGTTTCTGGACGTATGAATTACGTGTCTTTATTGCCTTTGCTGAACGACTTGTGTACTAGCTAGAATTATCTTCACAACTATCTTGTATCAAAGTTAATGTGTGCTATATTTCATGCTTTATGTAAAATAAGCGGTATTGTAAGTTTGTAAAATATTGTATAAAAGTTTGAACGCGAAATATTATTATAATCAGTTTTTCATATAGAATTGTGGTAGTTGAATTGTATATTAGCTACTAAGTATGAACTTAACGGGTAGGTACTACCCGAATTTAAACTTATAAAACGCTAATATGAAGAAAAAGCTTTTATAAATGAGTTCATATTATGCTACGAAATACTATTAACTACTCTTAATATTCTGTATGATTAACTTGTTCCATTTAACTATTTTGAAGGAAATGGCACCGACTACTCGACACACCGTGAATATGAATGAAGAGGAATTCCGTACTTTTCTAGCTTCAAACATAGCCGCAGTACAGGCTGCGCTACATACCAACAATAACCTTGGATCTAGCAGTACAGGAAATCGTGTAGGATGCACCTACAAAGAATTCACTGCCTGCAAACCTTTGGAATTTGATGGAACCGAAGGACCGATCGGATTGAAACGGTGGACCGAGAAGGTCGAATCGGTGTTTGCCATAAGTAAGTGTACTGAAGAGGACAAAGTGAAGTACGCTACGCATACCTTCACAGGTTCTGCGTTAACATGGTGGAATACCTATCTAGAGCAAGTGGGACAAGACGATGCGTACGCACTACCGTGGTCAGCATTCAAGCACTTGATGAACGAGAAGTACCGTCCCAGAACCGAGGTCAATAAGCTCAAGACAGAACTTAGAGGGTTACGAACCCAAGGATTTGATATTACCACGTATGAAAGACGATTCACAGAATTGTGCCTATTGTGTCCGGGAGCATTCGAAGATGAGGAAGAGAAGATCGACGCGTTTGTGAAAGGATTACCGGAAAGAATCCAAGAAGATATAAGTTCACACGAGCCCGCCTCCATACAACAGGCATGTAGAATGGCTCACAAACTAGTGAACCAGATTGAAGAAAGAATTAAAGAACAGACTGCTGAAGAGGCCAGTGTGAAGCAAGTCAAAAGAAAGTGGGAGGAAAATGGTGATAAGAATCACCAATACAACAACAACAGCAATCGCAACAATTATCCCAACAATCGCAACATCAATCGCAACTACAACAAACGGCCCAACAACAACAACAACAACAACAACAACAACAACAGCAACTACAACAATCATCCCAACAACAATAATAACCGCAACAACAACAACAATCAGAAGCAGCTATGCCAAAGGTGTGAAAAGTATCACTCGGGGTTCTGCACCAAATTTTGCAACAAGTGTAAAAGAAATGGTCATAGCGCGGCGAAGTGTGAGGTCTACGGACCAGGGGTTAATAGAACGAAAGGAACAAATGGTGTCGGAACGAGTAATGGCGGAGCAAGTAGTGTCGGAGCAAGCAATGCCAATGTAGTTTGTTATAAATGTGGAAAACCGGGCCACATTATTAGAAATTGCCCGAACCAGGAGAACACGAATGGACAAGGCCGCGGAAGAGTTTTCAATATTAATGCGGCAGAGGCACAGGAAGACCCGGAGCTTGTTACGGGTACGTTTCTTATTGACAATAAATCTGCTTACGTTTTATTTGATTCGGGTGCGGATAGAAGCTATATGAGTAGAGATTTTTGTGCTAAATTAAGTTGTCCATTGACGCCTTTGGATAGTAAATTTTTACTTGAATTAGCAAATGGTAAATTAATTTCAGCAGATAATATATGTCGGAATCGAGAAATTAAACTGGTTAGCGAAACATTTAAGATTGATTTGATACCAGTAGAGTTAGGGAGTTTTGATGTGATAATCGGTATGGACTGGTTGAAAGAAGTGAAAGCGGAGATCGTTTGTTACAAAAATGCAATTCGCATTATACGAGAAAAAGGAAAACCCTTAATGGTGTACGGAGAAAAGGGAAACACGAAGCTACATCTTATTAGTAATTTGAAGGCACAAAAACTAATAAGAAAAGGTTGCTATGCTGTTCTAGCACACGTCGAGAAAGTACAAACTGAAGAAAAGAGCATCAATGATGTTCCCATTGCAAAAGAATTTCCCGATGTATTTCCGAAAGAATTACCGGGATTACCCCCACATCGATCCGTTGAATTTCAAATAGATCTTGTACCAGGAGCTGCACCAATAGCTCGTGCTCCTTACAGACTCGCACCCAGCGAGATGAAAGAACTGCAAAGCCAATTACAAGAACTTTTAGAGCGTGGTTTCATTCGACCAAGCACATCACCGTGGGGAGCTCCTGTTTTGTTTGTCAAGAAGAAAGATGGTACATTCAGGTTGTGTATCGACTACCGAGAGTTGAACAAACTTACCATCAAGAACCGCTACCCACTACCGAGAATCGACGACTTATTTGATCAACTACAAGGCTCGTCTGTTTATTCAAAGATTGACTTACGTTCCGGGTATCATCAAATGCGGGTGAAAGAAGATGATATTCCAAAGACTGCTTTCAGAACACGTTACGGTCATTACGAGTTTATGGTCATGCCGTTTGGTTTAACTAATGCACCAGCTGTGTTCATGGACCTTATGAACCGAGTGTGTGGACCATACCTTGACAAGTTTGTCATTGTTTTCATTGATGACATACTTATTTACTCAAAGAATGACCAAGAACACGGTGAACATTTGAGAAAGGTGTTAGAAGTATTGAGGAAGGAAGAATTGTACGCTAAGTTTTCAAAGTGTGCATTTTGGTTGGAAGAAGTTCAATTCCTCGGTCACATAGTGAACAAAGAAGGTATTAAGGTGGATCCGGCAAAGATAGAAACTGTTGAAAAGTGGGAAACCCCGAAAACTCCGAAACACATACGCCAGTTTTTAGGACTAGCTGGTTACTACAGAAGGTTCATCCAAGACTTTTCCAGAATAGCAAAACCCTTGACTGCATTAACGCATAAAGGGAAGAAATTTGAATGGAATGATGAACAAGAGAAAGCGTTTCAGTTATTGAAGAAAAAGCTAACTACGGCACCTATATTGTCATTGCCTGAAGGGAATGATGATTTTGTGATTTATTGTGATGCATCAAAGCAAGGTCTCGGTTGTGTATTAATGCAACGAATGAAGGTGATTGCTTATGCGTCTAGACAATTGAAGATTCACGAACAAAATTATACGACGCATGATTTGGAATTAGGCGCGGTTGTTTTTGCATTAAAGACTTGGAGGCACTACTTATATGGGGTCAAAAGTATTATATATACCGACCACAAAAGTCTTCAACACATATTTAATCAGAAACAACTGAATATGAGGCAGCGTAGGTGGATTGAATTATTGAATGATTACGACTTTGAGATTCGTTACCACCCGGGGAAGGCAAATGTGGTAGCCGATGCCTTGAGCAGGAAGGACAGAGAACCCATTCGAGTAAAATCTATGAATATAATGATTCATAATAACATTACTACTCAAATAAAGGAGGCGCAACAAGGAGTTTTAAAAGAGGGAAATTTAAAGGATGAAATACCCAAAGGATCGGAGAAGCATCTTAATATTCGGGAAGACGGAACCCGGTATAGGGCTGAAAGGATTTGGGTACCAAAATTTGGAGATATGAGAGAAATGGTACTTAGAGAAGCTCATAAAACCAGATACTCAATACATCCTGGAACGGGGAAGATGTACAAGGATCTCAAGAAACATTTTTGGTGGCCGGGTATGAAAGCCGATGTTGCTAAATACGTAGGAGAATGTTTGACGTGTTCTAAGGTCAAAGCTGAGCATCAGAAACCATCAGGTCTACTTCAACAACCCGAAATCCCGGAATGGAAATGGGAAAACATTACCATGGATTTCATCACTAAATTGCCAAGGACTGCAAGTGGTTTTGATACTATTTGGGTAATAGTTGATCGTCTCACCAAATCAGCACACTTCCTACCAATAAGAGAAGATGACAAGATGGAGAAGTTAGCACGACTGTATTTGAAGGAAGTCATCTCCAGACATGGAATACCAATCTCTATTATCTCTGATAGGGATGGCAGATTTATTTCAAGATTCTGGCAGACATTACAGCAAGCATTAGGAACTCGTCTAGACATGAGTACTGCCTATCATCCACAAACTGATGGGCAGAGCGAAAGGACGATACAAACGCTTGAAGACATGCTACGAGCATGTGTTATTGATTTCGGAAACAGTTGGGATCGACATCTACCGTTAGCAGAATTTTCCTACAACAACAGCTACCATTCAAGCATTGAGATGGCGCCGTTTGAAGCACTTTATGGTAGAAAGTGCAGGTCTCCGATTTGTTGGAGTGAAGTGGGGGATAGACAGATTACGGGTCCGGAGATTATACAAGAAACTACCGAGAAGATCATCCAAATTCAACAACGGTTGAAAACCGCCCAAAGTCGACAAAAGAGCTACGCTGACATTAAAAGAAAAGATATAGAATTTGAAATTGGAGAGATGGTCATGCTTAAAGTTGCACCTTGGAAAGGCGTTGTTCGATTTGGTAAACGAGGGAAATTAAATCCAAGGTATATTGGACCATTCAAGATTATTGATCGTGTCGGACCAGTAGCTTACCGACTTGAGTTACCTCAACAACTCGCGGCTGTACATAACACTTTCCACGTCTCGAATTTGAAGAAATGTTTTGCTAAAGAAGATCTCACTATTCCGTTAGATGAAATCCAAATCAACGAAAAACTTCAATTCATCGAAGAACCCGTCGAAATAATGGATCGTGAGGTTAAAAGACTTAAGCAAAACAAGATACCAATTGTTAAGGTTCGATGGAATGCTCGTAGAGGACCCGAGTTCACCTGGGAGCGTGAAGATCAGATGAAGAAGAAATACCCGCATCTATTTCCAGAAGATTCGTCAACACCTTCAACAGCTTAAAATTTCGGGACGAAATTTATTTAACGCGTAGGTACTGTAGTGACCCGAACTTTTCCATGTTTATATAAATTAATTAAGATTTATATTTACATGATTAAATGTTTCCAACATGTTAAGCAATCAAACTTGTTAAGACTTGATTAATTGAAATATGTTTCATATAGACAATTGACCACCCAAGTTGACCGGTGATTCACGAACGTTAAAACTTATAAAAACTATACGATGACATATATATGGTTATATATATAGTTAACATGTTTTTATTATAAGTATGTATCTCATTAGGTATTTTAACAATGAGTTATATACATAAAAATGAGACTATTAATTTAAGAAACTCGAAAACGATATATATAACGATTATCGTTATAACAACGTCTTACTAGGTACATATGAATCATATTAAGATACTGATACACTTGGTTAATTATGTTAAATTATAAGTAAATATATTATTAAGTGTATTAACAATGAAATACATATGTAAAAATAAGACTACTAACTTAATGATTTCGAAACGAGACATATATGTAACGATTATCGTTGTAACGACATTTAACTGTATATACATCATACTAAGATATATTATATATCATAATATCATGATAATATAATAATTTAACATCTCATTTGTTATAATAAACAATGGGTTAACAACATTCAACAAGATCGTTAATCTAAAGGTTTCAAAACAACATTTACATGTAACGACTAACGATGACTTAACGACTCAGTTAAAATGTATATACATGTAGTGTTTTAATATGTATTTATACACTTTTGAAAGACTTCAAGACACTTATCAAAATACTTCTACTTAACAAAAATGCTTACAATTACATCCTCGTTCAGTTTCATCAACAATTCTACTCGTATGCACCCGTATTCGTACTCGTACAATACACAGCTTTTAGATGTATGTACTATTGGTATATACACTCCAATGATCAGCTCTTAGCAGCCCATGTGAGTCACCTAACACATGTGGGAACCATCATTTGGCAACTAGCATGAAATATCTCATAAAATTACAAAAATATGAGTAATCATTCATGACTTATTTACATGAAAACAAAATTACATATCCTTTATATCTAATCCATACACCAACGACCAAAAACACCTACAAACACTTTCATTCTTCAATTTTCTTCATCTAATTGATCTCTCTCAAGTTCTATCTTCAAGTTCTAAGTGTTCTTCATAAATTTCAAAAGTTCTAGTTTCATAAAATCAAGAATACTTTCAAGTTTGCTAGCTCACTTCCAATCTTGTAAGGTGATCATCCAACCTCAAGAAATCTTTGTTTCTTACAGTAGGTTATCATTCTAATACAAGGTAATAATCATATTCAAACTTTGGTTCAATTTCTATAACTATAACAATCTTATTTCAAGTGATGATCTTACTTGAACTTGTTTTCGTGTCATGATTCTGCTTCAAGAACTTCGAGCCATCCAAGGATCCATTGAAGCTAGATCCATTTTTCTCTTTTCCAGTAGGTTTATCCAAGGAAATTAAGGTAGTAATGATGTTCATAACATCATTCGATTCATACATATAAAGCTATCTTATTCGAATGTTTAAACTTGTAATCACTAGAACATAGTTTAGTTAATTCTAAACTTGTTCGCAAACAAAAGTTAATCCTTCTAACTTGACTTTTAAAATCAACTAAACACATGTTCTATATCTATATGATATGCTAACTTAATGATTTAAAACCTGGAAACATGAAAAACACCGTAAAACCGGATTTACGCCGTCGTAGTAACACCGCGGGCTGTTTTGGGTTAGTTAATTAAAAACTATGATAAACTTTGATTTAAAAGTTGTTATTCTGAGAAAATGATTTTTATTATGAACATGAAACTATATCCAAAAATTATGGTTAAACTCAAAGTGGAAGTATGTTTTCTAAAATGGTCATCTAGACGTCGTTCTTTCGACTGAAATGACTACCTTTACAAAAACGACTTGTAATTTATTTTTCCGACTATAAACCTATACTTTTTCTGTTTAGATTCATAAAATAGAGTTCAATATGAAACCATAGCAATTTGATTCACTCAAAACGGATTTAAAATGAAGAAGTTATGGGTAAAACAAGATTGGATAATTTTTCTCATTTTAGCTACGTGAAAATTGGTAACAAATCTATTCCAACCATAACTTAATCAACTTGTATTGTATATTATGTAATCTTGAGATACCATAGACACGTATACAATGTTTCGACCTATCATGTCGACACATCTATATATATTTCGGAACAACCATAGACACTCTATATGTGAATGTTGGAGTTAGCTATACAGGGTTGAGGTTGATTCCAAAATATATATAGTTTGAGTTGTGATCAATACTGAGATACGTATACACTGGGTCGTGGATTGATTCAAGATAATATTTATCGATTTATTTCTGTACATCTAACTGTGGACAACTAGTTATAGGTTACTAACGAGGACAGCTGACTTAATAAACTTAAAACATCAAAATATATTAAAAGTGTTGTAAATATATTTTGAACATACTTTGATATATATGTATATATTGTTATAGGTTCGTGAATCAACCAGTGGCCAAGTCTTACTTCCCGACGAAGTAAAAATCTGTGAAAGTGAGTTATAGTCCCACTTTTAAAAATCTAATATTTTTGGGATGAGAATACATGCAGGTTTTATAAATGATTTACAAAATAGACACAAGTACGTGAAACTACATTCTATGGTTGAATTATCGAAATCGAATATGCCCCTTTTTATTAAGTCTGGTAATCTAAGAATTAGGGAACAGACACCCTAATTGACGCGAATCCTAAAGATAGATCTATTGGGCCTAACAAACCCCATCCAAAGTACCGGATGCTTTAGTACTTCGAAATTTATATCATATCCGAAGGGTGTCCCGGAATGATGGGGATATTCTTATATATATGCATCTTGTTAATGTCGGTTACCAGGTGTTCACCATATGAATGATTTTTATCTCTATGTATGGGATGTGTATTGAAATATGAAATCTTGTGGTCTATTGTTACGATTTGATATATATAGGTTAAACCTATAACTCACCAACATTTTTGTTGACGTTTAAAGCATGTTTATTCTCAGGTGAATATTAAGAGCTTCCGCTGTTGCATACTAAAATAAGGACAAGATTTGGAGTCCATGTTTGTATGATATTGTGTAAAAACTGCATTCAAGAAACTGATTTCGATGTAACATATTTGTATTGTAAACCATTATGTAATGGTCGTGTGTAAACAGGATATTTTAGATTATCATTATTTGATAATCTACGTAAAGCTTTTTAAACCTTTATTGATGAACTAAAGGTTATGGTTTGTTTAAAAATGAATGCAGTCTTTGAAAAACGTCTCATATAGAGGTCAAAACCTCGCAACGAAATCAATTAATATGGAACGTTTTTAATCAATAAGAACGGGACATTTCATCGGCTACCACATTTGCCTTCCCCGGGTGGTAAAGAATCTCAAAGTCGTAATCATTCAATAATTCAATCCACCTACGCTGCCTCATATTCAGTTGTTTCTGATTAAATATGTGTTGAAGACTTTTGTGGTCGGTATACATAATACTTTTGACCCCATATAAGTAGTGCCTCCAAGTCTTTAATGCAAAAACAACCGCGCCTAATTCCAAATCATGCGTCGTATAATTTTGTTCGTGAATCTTCAATTGTCTAGACGCATAAGCAATCACCTTCGTTCGTTGCATTAATACACAACCGAGACCTTGCTTTGATGCGTTACAATAAATCACAAAATCATCATTCCCTTCAGGCAATGACAATATAGGTGCCGTAGTTAGCTTTTTCTTCAATAACTGAAACGCTTTCTCTTGTTCATCATTCCATTCAAATTTCTTCCCTTTATGCGTTAATGCAGTCAAGGGTTTTGCTATTCTGGAAAAGTCTTGGATGAACCTTCTGTAGTAACCAGCTAGTCCTAAAAACTGGCGTATGTGTTTCGGAGTTTTCGGGGTTTCCCACTTTTCAACAGTTTCTATCTTTGCCGGATCCACCTTAATACCTTCTTTGTTCACTATGTGACCGAGGAATTGAACTTCTTCCAACCAAAATGCACACTTTGAAAACTTAGCGTACAATTCTTCCTTCCTCAATACTTCTAACACCTTTCTCAAATGTTCACCGTGTTCTTGGTCATTCTTTGAGTAAATAAGTATGTCATCAATGAAAACAATGACAAACTTGTCAAGGTATGGTCCACACACTCGGTTCATAAGGTCCATGAACACAGCTGGTGCATTAGTTAAACTAAACGGCATGACCATAAACTCGTAATGACCGTAACGTGTTCTGAAAGCAGTCTTTGGAATATCATCTTCTTTCACCCGCATTTGATGATACCCGGAACGTAAGTCAATCTTTGAATAAACAGACGAGCCTTGTAGTTGATCAAATAAGTCATCGATTCTCGGTAGTGGGTAGCGGTTCTTGATGGTAAGTTTGTTCAACTCTCGGTAGTCGATACACAACCTGAATGTACCATCTTTCTTCTTGACAAACAAAACAGGAGCTCCCCACGGTGATGTGCTTGGTCGAATGAAACCACGCTCTAAAAGTTCTTTTAATTGGCTTTGCAGTTCTTTCATCTCGCTGGGTGCGAGTCTGTAAGGAGCACGAGCTATTGGTGCAGCTCCTGGTACAAGATCTATTTGAAATTCAACGGATCGATGTGGGGGTAATCCCGGTAATTCTTTCGGAAATACATCGGGAAATTCTTTTGCGACGGGAACATCATTGATGCTCTTTTCTTCAGTTTGTACTTTCTCGACGTGTGCTAGAACAGCATAGCAACCTTTTCTTATTAGTTTTTGTGCCTTCAAATTACTAATAAGATGTAGCTTCGTGTTGCCCTTTTCTCCGTACACCATTAAGGGTTTTCCTTTTTATCGTATAATGCGAATTGCATTTTTGTAACAGACGATCTCTGCTTTCACTTCTTTCAACCAGTCCATACCGATTATCACATCAAAACTCCCTAACTCTACTGGTATCAAGTCAATCTTAAATGTTTCGCTAACCAGTTTAATTTCTCGATTCCGACATATATTATCTGCTGAAATTAATTTACCATTTGCTAATTCGAGTAAAAATTTACTATCCAAAGGCGTCAATGGACAACTTAATTTAGCACAAAAATCTCTACTCATATAGCTTCTATCCGCACCCGAATCAAATAAAACGTAAGAAGATTTATTGTCAATAAGAAACGTACCCGTAACAAGCTCCGGGTCTTCCTGTGCCTCTGCCGCATTAATATTGAAAACTCTTCCACGACCTTGTCCATTCGTGTTCTCCTGGTTCGGGCAATTTCTAATAATGTGGCCCGGTTTTCCACATTTATAACAAACTACATTGGCATAACTTGCTCCGACACTACTTGCTCCGCCATTACTCGTTCCGACACCATTTGTTCCTTTCATTCTATTAACCCCTGGTCCGTAGACCTCACACTTCGCCGCGCTATGACCATTTCTTTTACACTTGTTGCAAAATTTGGTGCAGAACCCCGAGTGATTCTTTTCACACCTTTGGCATAGCTGCTTCTGATTGTTGTTGTTGTTGCGGTTATTATTGTTGTTGGGATGATTGTTGTAGTTGCTGTTGTTGTTGTTGTTGTTGTTGTTGTTGGGCCGTTTGTTGTAGTTGCGATTGATGTTGCGATTGTTGGGATAATTGTTGCGATTATTGTTGTAATTGCTGTTGTTGTTGTATTGGTGATTCTTATCACCGTTTTCCTCCCACTTTCTTTTGACTTGCTTCACATTGGCCTCTTCAGCAGTCTGTTCTTTAATTCTTTCTTCAATTTG
The DNA here is from genome assembly GCF_046630445.1 of Rutidosis leptorrhynchoides. NCBI lineage: Eukaryota > Viridiplantae > Streptophyta > Magnoliopsida > Asterales > Asteraceae > Rutidosis > Rutidosis leptorrhynchoides. The sequence goes on from NC_092333.1 coordinate 196,085,272, forward strand.
GTTCACGAGTTTGTGAGCCATTCTACATGCCTGTTGTATGGAGGCGGGCTCGTGTGAACTTATATCTTCTTGGATTCTTTCCGGTAATCCTTTCACAAACGCGTCGATCTTCTCTTCCTCATCTTCGAATGCTCCCGGACACAATAGGCACAATTCTGTGAATCGTCTTTGTGACAACCCGGAAATTTCCAACCAAATTTAAACTTTAATCTTTATATGTTTCCGACACAATAAGCAATATTTGTTAAGTTAAATTTCAAGAATTTTAAACTATGTTCATACATTCATTCAACTTCGACCAAGTTCCAACGATTCACGAACCATTAAACGAATATGATTATATATGTATATGTGTATATATATTATAACTTGAAACGTAAATGAAATATTATATTAAATACTTTATATGATTGTATCTGTTTCAAAATATTTATCAATGGAATTAGAAGATAAGATCAACTGATTGAATTATCAGATATATTAAATTATGATTACAAGTCTCTGTTGAAAGGCCCACGTTGATTTGAGAAATCTTTGCATTTTAACAATATTCGGAAAATGGTAAAGTAATTTATAAATAAGAACAAATTGTCAATCATTGAGAACTAGACAAAGGATAGTGGAAGATTGAATCTCATAAAGACTCGATTGATCTATTTAGTTTCAAACGTACAAAAACGTTTTCAGTTTAAAAAGAACTTTATTATTAAAACGTATATAACTTTTATAAATATCTAGAACCACTTTTGACAACTCATTACTTAACTACTATGATAAAGATAACGATATTTATATTTTATTTTATTAAATATATATAACGATTTAAATTAATATTATATATATTTATACGCGTATAATACGTACATAGTTTTATACTTTTACTATACTTAAACTTTACCTTTACTTTATTTTTACTTTACTTTAACTTTAATAATTCACTTTAATAATTCATACTTTAATAATTTATACTTTAATAATTCACTTTAATAATTCATACTTTAATAATTCACTTTAATAATTCATACTTTAATAATTCACTTTAATAATTCATACTTTAATAATTCATTTTAATAATTCAAAAATCTATTATAAATAGAATTCAATAGGTTTCATTATTTCATAGAAACTTGAAAATATTTTTCTCTAAACTCTCTCAATCGATTTACATATATATATTTACTCCGTATTATTTCAAGATATTATTAGTATACATAAAATATTACGACGGAGTGTTGTCTGAGTGATTTCGAAATTGTTTTTCGAGTAGGATAGGATTAAGGAAATTATGGGTTATAGCTATAGAGGTGATTGAGTATGGTTCATGGGTATGCTCGTGAGGTCAATATAGTGTTTATCATTTCCGTTGCGTCTACGTACCTTTCCTGCAATATTGAATCTCAATATTGATACGTGAGTACTCATAATTTAACTTTTACATACTAATAGTGTATCCTTGACTAGTGCTCGAGTATTTAGGATTATGCATACTTGTACTTTTGATATTGCCCTTAGACAGGTTAGGTTGAATCTTGAATTAGTTACACTTGCGGTTGAGATAAGGTATAAGATATGCATGTCCTTGGAAAGCTAGCGAAAAATTAAGAACTTTTCCTTTAGATATCGAATGGTTTCGATGAACGGATTAGAAGTTATAATCAATTGAATTTTCGATATTTTTATTAAAAATGATTATTATTATCGTCGTTTTTATCGTCGTTCTAGTTTTATCTTATTATTATCATTATTATTATCTTTATCAATAAAAGGGATTTATCATTAAAAATTGTTTTCTTTATTACTATCGTTATTATCGTTAAAGTTATAATTAGTATTATTATTATTATTATTATCCCATTATCATTATCATTATTATTATTATTATTATTAGTATTATTATTATTATTATTATTATCATTATTAATATATATATATATATATATATATATATCATTATTTAAAAATGGTTATTGTTATTGTTATTATTATTATTACTATATTATCATTAAGATAATTATTAGTATTATCGTTAATAATATTATAGTAACTATCATTATTAATATTAGTGCAATTAAAACAAATAATTGTAACACCTAAATATTTTGATTACTATTATTATCATTATTATGAACACGATATAAAAGACGATTAAAAGCTGTTAAACGAAACGATTAGGAAATAATGAGTAAGAGTATCATGATGAAATTAAAATATTATAAGATATTAATTTAGATAAAATTATCGTTCTTATTATTTTTTATCATTACTATTATTATTAAAAGTATCGTTAGTATTAAAACTATCATTTTAACAAAAATTATCATTTTAATAGAAATGTCATTGTTACTATAAAATATCATTATTATTATAATTTTAAATAGAATTATTTTAAAGATAATATTAAAAATTATCGTAAATATTAAAGTTATCATAATTAGAATTATCGTTTTATCATAATGTCATCTTAGTAATTATAAATATTGATATTTTTATAATAATAATTATTATTACAAAATAATACAACTTTTACTTACTATCATTATAGATATTATTTTATCAAATAAATATGTGATACAAACATATTTTACTACGTGTAATAACTTACTTTAATAATACCTATCATATTATCTTTATGATATTAAATGAACCCTATAAATTTTATTACTTAATATATATAAAAGTATATTTGATTATATAAATTTAATATAAAATTTTATTTATTAATAAATAAATTATATTATTTACTCTAATAAATCTTTTTAAAATATTTAAAAATATAAAACGACGATATTTAAACTATATATTAATCATGTATAGATTTTTAGAAATTATTTTGAGTCAAATTTACTTTTGTTGACTTTTGCATATTAGTCTCGAGCATTAGGATTGTGGTACACTATGACTTGACCTAATTTGTTAGACAAATATTGACCAACATATAAATATATATAATTAATTTAGGTTCGTGAATCCGAGGCCAACCTTGCACTTGTTCAATGACGTTATATGTATTTTTACTACGAAATACAGTATGGTGAGTTTCATTTGCCTTTTTACCTTTTATATTTTTGGACTGGGAATACATGCGCAACTTTTATAAATGTTTTACGAAATAGACACAAGTACGTGAAACTACATTCTATGGTTGAATTATCGAAATCGAATATGCCCCTTTTTATTAAGTCTGGTAATCTAAGAATTAGGGAACAGACACCCTAATTGACGCGAATCCTAAAGATAGATCTATTGGGCCTAACAAACCCCATCCAAAGTACCGGATGCTTTAGTACTTCGAAATTTATATCATGTCCGAAGGAGGATCCCGGAATGATAGGGGATATTCTTATATGTATCTAGTTAATGTCGGTTACCAGGTGTTCACCATATGAATGATTATTTTTGTCTCTATGCATGTGACGTATATTTATGAGAACTGAAAATGAAATTCTTGTGGTCTATTAAAATGATGAAAATAAATGATTATGATAAACTAATGAACTCACCAACCTTTTGATTGACACTTTAAAGCATGTTTATTCTCAGGTGTTAAAGAAATCTTCCGCTGTGCATTTGCTCGTTTTAAAGATATTATTTGGAGTCTTTCATAGCATATTTTGAAGAACGTTGCATTCGAGTCATTGAGTTCATCAAAGATTATTATTAAATCAATTTATAGTTGGATAGTGGATATTATGAAATGGTATGCATGCCTGTCAATTTTCGATGTAAAGAAAGTTTGTCTTTTAAAAACGAATGCAATGTTTGTAAAATGTATCATATAGAGGTCAAATACCTCGCAATGTAATCAACTATTGTGAATCGTTTATAATGTATATGAACGGGTCCTTTCAGTTGGTATCAGAGCGGTGGTCTTAGCGAACCAGGTCTGCATTAGTGTGTCTAACTGATAAGTCGATAGGATGCATTAGTGAGTCTGGACTTCGACCGTATCTGCATGTAAAAAGTTTTGCTTATCATTTTGTGTCGAAAATTAACTACTTATCATCCTCAGAAAATTACCTGCTTATCATTTTTAGTCTAAGACACGTCTTGCTGTATTGATTGCGTGAATAGTGTATAGACAAAAATTCATATCTTAGCATATCTTATCGTATCTGTTACTTTAAACTTTGCCTGACATATCCCGCAAAGTCCTCCGTAATCTACGAAATCTTTTGATCTATATATATATATATATATATATATATATATTCTATGTAATTAGAATACCATCCGTTAGCCAAAATCATTTCATATCGAAAAAAAAATCCTTTATCCAATCGTACGAAATGGAATTCGTCATCAGTTCAAGTCACTCAGATTCCGAAATGGAATCCCATTCAAGCTCCGAAAGTAGTGTGACCGGAATAGATCAACCAATCAGTCATCACCTATTCTGGATGAATTGGGGATGGGTTCGTAGCCTCCTCAATCATTGGAGACAAGAAGAAGGTGATCCCTTCCATCCACCACATTGCCCTCTTGATGAAGAACCTGAAGCACTTACCGGCGAACCTGTCCGAAACACCATTTTCTCGCTCATTTCCAGAGTATCTCGTCACGATTATATATTACATCAAATTTTAGATTTTATTTATCCGCTCGTCCGAACCGACAATCACCCCGGTGTAATAGAAGAAGTCAACGAGCTTCGCGCTCGGGTAGTGGCTTTGGAGAATATGGTGCAGAGATTACAAACACCAGCAGCAGCATCAGCAGCATAACCAGTACCACCATCATCAACACCAACAGTACCATTACCACCTCCAACCACAACCGCGTCGTAAACCTCAACTTCACAATCTGTCCCACGAGCATCAACGTCATACGCACCATAGATACCAAGGAGTACCAACAACAATAACTGACGAAGTATTAATTCATAACTTCATTGGAGAAACATTCCGCGGCGATTATGTAATCTCTAAAGTCTTAGAGATTATCTAATCTAGCCCTAACCATAAATCAGTTAAGCGAACCAAAATGATGGAAGGAAGAGTAGAAACCCTGACAAAAATGGTGTGTGATTAACAAGCTAAACTTGCTTTACCAACAACATCAATAGTACCATCAGTGTTACCAGCATCGTCAGTACAGTCAACATCCGAATCAACAACACCGATAACATCACAAACTCCGTCAGTTCAAGAATCACTGTGGACATCATTACGAATCAATAACGTTTATATTGTATCAACGAGTTATGAAGAATTAACTCATTTTCTCTGAAGAAATTACATGTATATATATATATATATATATATATATATATATATATATATATATATATATATATATATATATATATATATATATATATATGTATATATATATGTATATATATATTGAAATAAATCTTTCAGTGCTAAGCTATTGTGTGTGAATCTTAACTACTCGGTTAATTCATATTACAAATATGCAATAATGTACGTCCTTCGGCCGCAACTTAACCAGCGTTAACTACAATCTCTGTCGCAATTCAACAAATTCCAATTCATAATAAATCAAGTATATATTTGATTTTACACTTTCATCATCAATGTACCCGAAACTTTTCAGATAACATCATTCGTACTTTGCGAAATTCACAAGAATTCCACGAACCGAACACCATACATCAACAAATAACGAAGTATTGATTCATAATTTTAATGTCATTAAAGAAATACTGCGTAAAAGTTATGTACTTTTTAAAGCCTTTAGGGATTATTCAATTCTAGTTTCAACCGTAAATTAAATGAGTTTAATTTAACATTAACTCATTAAATCTATGTTACATCTGAAGAAAATATACATATATATATTTTCATAAAGACTGTAATAAAATTCTTTTGTACAAAATATTAATTGTGAATTTTTTTTTAACGGGTAGGTAATACCCGAGAGATATATAAATTCACAATTAATATGTTACATTCTTCGAATCTGATTCAGCAAATCATCCATTATAGTCCCTACTTTCACAACAATATACATTCTTTTATAGAAATCAAAACAACCATACTCATTCAAAATTTAATTACATATTCTGATTTTGAAATCTCAAAATTTAACTTGAGATATGACCAAAATCATCACTCTTAGATCCTTACATCTTTCACAAGCTATATTTTGACTTCAAAACTGTGTTAGAACATCAAATGTATGTTAACGATTACAATCTGTGTTCAAACCCTTCGAAAATTTCTGAAGACACTTCGAATGATGAGCAATCGAGATGATGATCCAACCACATGTTACCCACAGTTATGTACCCGAAAAACTCTTGAAACCAAAGTAAAAGTTTAAACAACGTATCCGCGTCAGATTCTTTGGCATTTATTAGCAAAAATAACTTTGCGACTCCTATTTAAAGTAGCCAGTTTTGTCACAGCTCCAGCAAGTCAACTTCGAATTTTCAGTCAGACTAACCTTATTATAACCTTGAGATATACACCATCGTTACCAGGGAACCTTTTACATTCCACCATATTATTAGCAGATGTACCAACAACTTCATTACCCTTTGACTTTAGCCTATCCAAAAAGTCATCATAATTATTCATTGAAACCCCATCATTTACTCATTCGCATCTTGTAATGAGAATTGCCATACGAATCATTGGGAATTAGCAATCAGTATTTTGAAATCTTGCAGCATGTCTGCGCCAACAGTTATATGTGTATATATAACGTCTATCTTCTGGACTTAATTTGAATGTGAAGTTTCTGAAAAACACTCCGAACTACGAATTGGTTCTCCGAAAATGGAAAAAATGCTGATGAAGCAGCAAAAGCTATAAACGACTTTAAATGGTAAAAGCTGGATGATAATGATGAAGTGTGCTGGCAAAGCGCAGAAAAAGAGAAGTTTTGGAACTGGAAAACGGATTGAGCAAAGTAGGAAGGAGGCTGTGGACAAATTACAAAGACTGAACCTTGACTTTAAAGGATCCAAATGATTCAGTACCTGCTGAAGTCATTAACGAATACCTTGCTCCTGACTCTAAACCCCTGCGGACAATATTCTTCATCATCCTCTGATATTAGAAATTCTAAAATATCATCATATCTTTCATTATAAATATCCTCCATATTTCTGAAGATATTTTCTTAATTCTTCTTATTTGAAATCATTTACCTCTTCGCGCTATCTGTATTACATCATAAAAGAAACTATTTTAGTTTCTAAATTCTGAAAGATTCAAGTTTAAAATAGGAATATTTTGAAGTAGTGTTGAGAACTGACGCATGAATTAGTATAATATAATGACACTTGATCAATGTGATTATATTACAGTAAGTCATGCTGAGTTTCTAAATGGAACGTGATGATTCACAGATCATAACATCATCATGTGCCATGTTATACGACTCTTGTATTCTATTTAACCTCTAAAATATCAAAAAAATATTTCTTGATGATTCGGCCTTTTCCAAGGTATTCTAGTAATTTGACAAGTCAAGATCGTGCCATCACAATTTCCTTCCTAGAACATTAACAATGTTCATTCCGTAATTCATATCTGTGAATTCTGGACCATTACAAGCGGTGCTTAATCGCAAGAAGAAGAAACGAAAGGACAAAACTCCGAAATAGAAATTGGGGTATAAATTGCAGCAAATAAAAGAGAGCATTAACTGTGAATGATAATGATTATAGAAGACAGAAGCAGAGACTTTGAAATATAAGGGAACATATAAAGCTCAACGACAAACCAGAAATTATAAACCATATATCGATGCATATAGCAATATAAAGACACGGGAGAACTAGAAACACTATAAACCCAAGAGTATAGTAGAAGTAAATAGATTCTTCCGGCGGTAGATGAAAAAGAAGAATGACCGATATGAAAGTTAGAAGTATATCGAGAATCAGAGCTGGATGGAGCATATTGATGAATACTTTAAAATATGAGTTGAGGGGGAAAGAATAGAAGGTGATGAAACATGACTAGGAACTTAGAAATCAACAGATTTAACTCACACAATGGCAGAATAAGTGAATCAAACCCTCTAGTGAATAGGTTAAGTTTTTTTTGATTAATTTAGTCAAACCACAACTAAATCAAGTGTGATTAAATCAACACCTAGAGCTATTATTCACCACATGGGTGATTTGGACTGAGAGAGAATCGGAGGAGCTCACTAGATCTGAGTGTGTGTAACAAATAAGAGGCTTAACCTAAAATGAAGAACATAAGACTTTATATACCCCTGCTGTTGACTCACCCATACGATTCATTCATCGCACGTACGAGTTGGCTTCATCAGCCGTACGGGTGATCACTCACTCGTGTCTTCTCATTTAGGTTGTAATTGTGACTTAGCTCAGCATCAACCGTGCGTATGAGCCTGTCAGCCGTACTAGTGAGGCTTCACTCGTACGTCTGACTAAGTCTAACATAGTCAAACATCTAAATCTCGTTCCTGCAGTTCCTGTAACCACATACAAACACAGGATAATAATGAGCAATCATGGTGGCCTGTAAACTGTTGTACCTGCAATGGACGTGGGTAGATGTCTAGGGACTTGCATAAAATGCATCAACAGAAGGTGTGAGTTGTAAGGAAACGAAGGAGGTGAATTTATAAGAAAATCTCCGACAGAATAATTAAAATGGACGATCGCATTTAAAGCGGATCCTAATTTCCTTGATTACCGGAGAGTCAAATCTTATTAAGAAGATTTTCTTCAAATCCCTTGAAATCTGGGAATCAATCATATCTACGTCAAATGATAAGATGAATCTACACTTACTCATTTCACTCTTCTATGTTAGCTTCATTCGTACTCTTCATATAAATGGATTGTTTATCCAAATTATTCGCTGATGATAAAACTCTAATTTTCAGCCCGTATGTATCATGAAAACATACTTATTATCATTCACGACCTTTCCACTTAAATTTCGGGACGAAATTTCTTTAACGGGTAGGTACTGTGACAACCCGGAAATTTCCAACCAAATTTAAACTTTAATCTTTATATGTTTCCGACACAATAAGCAATATTTGTTAAGTTAAATTTCAAGAATTTTAAACTATGTTCATACATTCATTCAACTTCGACCAAGTTCCAACGATTCACGAACCATTAAACGAATATGATTATATATGTATATGTGTATATATATTATAACTTGAAACGTAAATGAAATATTATATTAAATACTTTATATGATTGTATCTGTTTCAAAATATTTATCAATGGAATTAGAAGATAAGATCAACTGATTGAATTATCAGATATATTAAATTATGATTACAAGTCTCTGTTGAAAGGCCCACGTTGATTTGAGAAATCTTTGCATTTTAACAATATTCGGAAAATGGTAAAGTAATTTATAAATAAGAACAAATTGTCAATCATTGAGAACTAGACAAAGGATAGTGGAAGATTGAATCTCATAAAGACTCGATTGATCTATTTAGTTTCAAACGTACAAAAACGTTTTCAGTTTAAAAAGAACTTTATTATTAAAACGTATATAACTTTTATAAATATCTAGAACCACTTTTGACAACTCATTACTTAACTAGTATGATAAAGATAACGATATTTATATTTTATTTTATTAAATATATATAACGATTTAAATTAATATTATATATATTTATACGCGTATAATACGTACATAGTTTTATACTTTTACTATACTTAAACTTTACCTTTACTTTATTTTTACTTTACTTTAACTTTAATAATTCACTTTAATAATTCATACTTTAATAATTTATACTTTAATAATTCACTTTAATAATTCATACTTTAATAATTCACTTTAATAATTCATACTTTAATAATTCACTTTAATAATTCATACTTTAATAATTCATTTTAATAATTCAAAAATCTATTATAAATAGAATTCAATAGGTTTCATTATTTCATAGAAACTTGAAAATATTTTTCTCTAAACTCTCTCAATCGATTTACATATATATATTTACTCCGTATTATTTCAAGATATTATTAGTATACATAAAATATTACGACGGAGTGTTGTCTGAGTGATTTCGAAATTGTTTTTCGAGTAGGATAGGATTAAGGAAATTATGGGTTATAGCTATAGAGGTGATTGAGTATGGTTCATGGGTATGCTCGTGAGGTCAATATAGTGTTTATCATTTCCGTTGCGTCTACGTACCTTTCCTGCAATATTGAATCTCAATATTGATACGTGAGTACTCATAATTTAACTTTTACATACTAATAGTGTATCCTTGACTAGTGCTCGAGTATTTAGGATTATGCATACTTGTACTTTTGATATTGCCCTTAGACAGGTTAGGTTGAATCTTGAATTAGTTACACTTGCGGTTGAGATAAGGTATAAGATATGCATGTCCTTGGAAAGCTAGCGAAAAATTAAGAACTTTTCCTTTAGATATCGAATGGTTTCGATGAACGGATTAGAAGTTATAATCAATTGAATTTTCGATATTTTTATTAAAAATGATTATTATTATCGTCGTTTTTATCGTCGTTCTAGTTTTATCTTATTATTATCATTATTATTATCTTTATCAATAAAAGGGATTTATCATTAAAAATTGTTTTCTTTATTACTATCGTTATTATCGTTAAAGTTATAATTAGTATTATTATTATTATTATTATCCCATTATCATTATCATTATTATTATTATTATTATTATTATTAGTATTATTATTATTATTATTATCATTATTAATATATATATATATATATCATTATTTAAAAATGGTTATTGTTATTGTTATTATTATTATTACTATATTATCATTAAGATAATTATTAGTATTATCGTTAATAATATTATAGTAACTATCATTATTAATATTAGTGCAATTAAAACAAATAATTGTAACACCTAAATATTTTGATTACTATTATTATCATTATTATGAACACGATATAAAAGACGATTAAAAGCTGTTAAACGAAACGATTAGGAAATAATGAGTAAGAGTATCATGATGAAATTAAAATATTATAAGATATTAATTTAGATAAAATTATCGTTCTTATTATTTTTTATCATTACTATTATTATTAAAAGTATCGTTAGTATTAAAACTATCATTTTAACAAAAATTATCATTTTAATAGAAATGTCATTGTTACTATAAAATATCATTATTATTATAATTTTAAATAGAATTATTTTAAAGATAATATTAAAAATTATCGTAAATATTAAAGTTATCATAATTAGAATTATCGTTTTATCATAATGTCATCTTAGTAATTATAAATATTGATATTTTTATAATAATAATTATTATTACAAAATAATACAACTTTTACTTACTATCATTATAGATATTATTTTATCAAATAAATATGTGATACAAACATATTTTACTACGTGTAATAACTTACTTTAATAATACCTATCATATTATCTTTATGATATTAAATGAACCCTATAAATTTTATTACTTAATATATATAAAAGTATATTTGATTATATAAATTTAATATAAAATTTTATTTATTAATAAATAAATTATATTATTTACTCTAATAAATCTTTTTAAAATATTTAAAAATATAAAACGACGATATTTAAACTATATATTAATCATGTATAGATTTTTAGAAATTATTTTGAGTCAAATTTACTTTTGTTGACTTTTGCATATTAGTCTCGAGCATTAGGATTGTGGTACACTATGACTTGACCTAATTTGTTAGACAAATATTGAACAACATATAAATATATATAATTAATTTAGGTTCGTGAATCCGAGGCCAACCTTGCACTTGTTCAATGACGTTATATGTATTTTTACTACGAAATACAGTATGGTGAGTTTCATTTGCCTTTTTACCTTTTATATTTTTGGACTGGGAATACATGCGCAACTTTTATAAATGTTTTACGAAATAGACACAAGTACGTGAAACTACATTCTATGGTTGAATTATCGAAATCGAATATGCCCCTTTTTATTAAGTCTGGTAATCTAAGAATTAGGGAACAGACACCCTAATTGACGCGAATCCTAAAGATAGATCTATTGGGCCTAACAAACCCCATCCAAAGTACCGGATGCTTTAGTACTTCGAAATTTATATCATGTCCGAAGGAGGATCCCGGAATGATAGGGGATATTCTTATATGTATCTAGTTAATGTCGGTTACCAGGTGTTCACCATATGAATGATTATTTTTGTCTCTATGCATGTGACGTATATTTATGAGAACTGAAAATGAAATTCTTGTGGTCTATTAAAATGATGAAAATAAATGATTATGATAAACTAATGAACTCACCAACCTTTTGATTGACACTTTAAAGCATGTTTATTCTCAGGTGTTAAAGAAATCTTCCGCTGTGCATTTGCTCGTTTTAAAGATATTATTTGGAGTCTTTCATAGCATATTTTGAAGAACGTTGCATTCGAGTCATTGAGTTCATCAAAGATTATTATTAAATCAATTTATAGTTGGATAGTGGATATTATGAAATGGTATGCATGCCTGTCAATTTTCGATGTAAAGAAAGTTTGTCTTTTAAAAACGAATGCAATGTTTGTAAAATGTATCATATAGAGGTCAAATACCTCGCAATGTAATCAACTATTGTGAATCGTTTATAATGTATATGAACGGGTCCTTTCAGTCTTTCGTACGTGGTAATATCAAATCCTTGGGTTCGTAACCCTCTAAGTTCTGTCTTGAGCTTATTGACCTCGGTTCTGGGACGGTACTTCTCGTTCATCAAGGGCTTAAATGCTGACCACGGTAGTGCGTACGCATCGTCTTGTCCCACTTGCTCTAGATAGGTATTCCACCATGTTAATGCAGAACCTGTGAAGGTATGCGTAGCGTACTTTACTTTGTCCTCTTCAGTACACTTACTTATGGCAAACACCGATTCGACCTTCTCGGTCCACCGTTTCAATCCGATCGGTCCTTCGGTTCCATCAAATTCCAAAGGTTTGCAGGCAGTGAATTCTTTGTAGGTGCATCCTACACGATTTCCTGTACTGCTAGATCCAAGGTTATTGTTGGTATGTAGCGCAGCCTGTACTGCGGCTATGTTTGAAGCTAGAAAAGTACGGAATTCCTCTTCATTCATATTCACGGTGTGTCGAGTAGTCGGTGCCATTTCCTTCAAAATAGTTAAATGGAACAAGTTAATCATACAGAATATTAAGAGTAGTTAATAGTATTTCGTAGCATAATATGAACTCATTTATAAAAGCTTTTTCTTCATATTAGCGTTTTATAAGTTTAAATCCGGGTAGTACCGACCCGTTAAGTTCATACTTAGTAGCTAATATATAATTCAACTACTACAATTCTATATGAAAAACTGATTATAATAATATTTCGCGTTCAAACTTTTATACAATATTTTACAAACTTACAATACCGCTTATTTTACATAAAGCATGAAATATAGCACACAATAACTTTGATACAAGATAGTTGTGAAGATAATTCTAGCTAGTACACAAGTCGTTCAGCAAAGGCAATAAAGACACGTAATTCATACGTCCAGAAACAAGTCATGCATTCTGGTTTTACTAGGACTACTTCCCATCCTTGGTCTTGTGCAACATAACCGTTATGGCCGTTGATAAGACAGCGTGTTGTAACGTCGTCAAAGGGACGAGGGTTACGTAATGTCCAACAGTCCCGTAATAATCTAAAAACCTCATTTCTTACCCCAATTACCGACTCCGTCACTTGTGGAAACGTTTTGTTTAATAGTTGTAGCCCGATGTTCTTGTTCTCACTTTGGTGAGAAGCGAACATTACTAATCCGTAAGCATAACATGCTTCTTTATGTTGCATGTTAGCCGCTTTTTCTAAATCACGAAGTCCAATATTCGGATATATTGAGTCAAAATAATTTCTTAACCCGTTGCGTAAAATAGCATTTGAGTTCCCCGCAATATATGCGTCAAAGTAAACACATCGTAACTTATGGGTTTCCCAATGTGATATCCCCCATCTTTCAAACGAAAGTCTCTTATAAACCAAGACATTCTTGGAACGTTCTTCGAATGTCTTACAAACTGATCTCGCCTTAAATAGTTGTGCCGAGGAATTCTGGCCGACTCTAGACAAGATTTCATCAATCATGTCTCCGGGTAGGTCTCTTAAAATATTGGGTTGTCTATCCATTTTGTGTTTTTAAACTGTAAAATAGACAAGAGTTAGATTCATAAAAAAAATACTTATTAATACAAGCAATTTTTACATATATCATAAAGCATAAGAATACTATATTACATATATTACACCACACGAATACAACTATCTTATTCCGACTCGCTCGTTTCTTCTTCTTCAGTTTTGGTTCGTTTTGCCAAGTTTCTAGGGATATATGATGTTCCCCTAATACGAGCCGTCGTTGTCCACATTGGTTTAGAAAAACCTGGTGGTTTAGAGGTTCCCGGGTCATTGTTACAACTTAAGGACTTCGGGGGTTGACGATACATATAAAGTTCATCGGGGTTGGAATTAGATTTCTCTATTTTTATGCCCTTTCCCTTATTATTTTCTTTTGCCTTTTTAAATTCAGTTGGGGTAATTTCTATAATATCATCGGAATTCTCGTCGGAATCCGATTCATCGGAGAATTGGTAATCCTCCCAATATTTTGCTTCCTTGGCGGAAACACCATTGACCATAATTAACCTTGGTCGGTTGGTTGAGGATTTTCTTTTACTTAACCGTTTTATTATTTCCCCCACCGGTTCTATTTCTTCATCCGGTTCCGATTCTTCTTCCGGTTCCGATTCTTCTTCCGGTTCCGACTCTTCTTCCGGTTCCTCTTCGGGAACTTGTGAATCAGTCCACGAATCATTCCAATTTACATTTGACTCTTCATTATTATTAGGTGAGTCAATGGGACTTGTTCTAGAGGTAGACATCTATCACATAATATCAAACGCGTTAAGAGATTAATATATCACATAATATTCACATGTTAAAAATATATAGTTTCCAACAAAATTTGTTAAGCAATCATTTTTCAAGTAAACACGGTCGAAGTCCAGACTCACTAATGCATCCTAACAAACTCGATAAGACACACTAATGCAAAATTCTGGTTCTCTAAGACCAACGCTCGGATACCAACTGAAATGTCCCGTTCTTATTGATTAAAAACGTTCCATATTAATTGATTTCGTTGCGAGGTTTTGACCTCTATATGAGACATTTTTCAAAGACTGCATTCATTTTTAAAACAAACCATAACCTTTATTTCATAAATAAAGGTTTAAAAAGCTTTACGTAGATTATCAAATAATGATAATCTAAAATATCCTGTTTACACACGACCATTACATAATGGTTTACAATACAAATATGTTACATCGAAATCAGTTTCTTGAATGCAGTTTTTACACAATATCATACAAACATGGACTCCAAATCTTGTCCTTATTTTAGTATGCAACAGCGGAAGCTCTTAATATTCACCTGAGAATAAACATGCTTTAAACGTCAACAAAAATGTTGGTGAGTTATAGGTTTAACCTATATATATCAAATCGTAACAATAGACCACAAGATTTCATATTTCAATACACATCCCATACATAGAGATAAAAATCATTCATATGGTGAACACCTGGTAACCGACATTAACAAGATGCATATATAAGAATATCCCCATCATTCCGGGACACCCTTCGGATATGATATAAATTTCGAAGTACTAAAGCATCCGGTACTTTGGATGGGGTTTGTTAAGCCCAATAGATCTATCTTTAGGATTCGCGTCAATTAGGGTGTCTGTTCCCAAATTCTTAGATTACCAGACTTAATAAAAAGGGGCATATTCGATTTCGATAATTCAACCATAGAATGTAGTTTCACGTACTTGTGTCTATTTTGTAAATCATTTATAAAACCTGCATGTATTCTCATCCCAAAAATATTAGATTTTAAAAGTGGGACTATAACTCACTTTCACAGATTTTTACTTCGTCGGGAAGTAAGACTTGGCCACTGGTTGATTCACGAACCTATAACAATATATACATATATATCAAAGTATGTTCAAAATATATTTACAACACTTTTAATATATTTTGATGTTTTAAGTTTATTAAGTCAGCTGTCCTCGTTAGTAACCTACAACTAGTTGTCCACAGTTAGATGTACAGAAATAAATCGATAAATATTATCTTGAATCAATCCACGACCCAGTGTATACGTATCTCAGTATTGATCACAACTCAAACTATATATATTTTGGAATCAACCTCAACCCTGTATAGCTAACTCCAACATTCACATATAGAGTGTCTATGGTTGTTCCGAAATATATATAGATGTGTCGACATGATAGGTCGAAACATTGTATACGTGTCTATGGTATCTCAAGATTACATAATATACAATACAAGTTGATTAAGTTATGGTTGGAATAGATTTGTTACCAATTTTCACGTAGCTAAAATGAGAAAAATTATCCAATCTTGTTTTACCCATAACTTCTTCATTTTAAATCCGTTTTGAGTGAATCAAATTGCTATGGTTTCATATTGAACTCTATTTTATGAATCTAAATAGAAAAGTATAGGTTTGTAGTCGGAAAAATAAGTTACAAGTCGTTTTTGTAAAGGTAGTCATTTCAGTCGAAAGAACGACGTCTAGATGACCATTTTAGAAAACATACTTCCACTTTGAGTTTAACCATAATTTTTGGATATAGTTTCATGTTCATAATAAAAATCATTTTCTCAGAATAACAACTTTTAAATCAAAGTTTATCATAGTTTTTAATTAACTAACCCAAAACAGCCCGCGGTGTTACTACGACGGCGTAAATCCGGTTTTACGGTGTTTTTCGTGTTTCCAGGTTTTAAATCATTAAGTTAGCATATCATATAGATATAGAACATGTGTTTAGTTGATTTTAAAAGTCAATTTAGAAGGATTAACTTTTGTTTGCGAACAAGTTTAGAATTAACTAAACTATGTTCTAGTGATTACAAGTTTAAACCTTCGAATAAGATAGATTTATATGTATGAATCGAATGATGTTATGAACATCATTACTACCTTAATTTCCTTGGATAAACCTACTGGAAAAGAGAAAAATGGATCTAGCTTCAATGGATCCTTGGATGGCTCGAAGTTCTTGAAGCAGAATCATGACACGAAAACAAGTTCAAGTAAGATCATCACTTGAAATAAGATTGTTATAGTTATAGAAATTGAACCAAAGTTTGAATATGATTATTACCTTGTATTAGAATGATAACCTACTGTAAGAAACAAAGATTTCTTGAGGTTGGATGATCACCTTACAAGATTGGAAGTGAGCTAGCAAACTTGAAAGTATTCTTGATTTTATGAAACTAGAACTTTTGGAATTTATGAAGAACACTTAGAACTTGAAGATAGAACTTGAGAGAGATCAATTAGATGAAGAAAATTGAAGAATGAAAGTGTTTGTAGGTGTTTTTGGTCGTTGGTGTATGGATTAGATATAAAGGATATGTAATTTTGTTTTCATGTAAATAAGTCATGAATGATTACTCATATTTTTGTAATTTTATGAGATATTTCATGCTAGTTGCCAAATGATGGTTCCCACATGTGTTAGGTGACTCACATGGGCTGCTAAGAGCTGATCATTGGAGTGTATATACCAATAGTACATACATCTAAAAGCTGTGTATTGTACGAGTACGAATACGGGTGCATACGAGTAGAATTGTTGATGAAACTGAACGAGGATGTAATTGTAAGCATTTTTGTTAAGTAGAAGTATTTTGATAAGTGTATTGAAGTCTTTCAAAAGTGTATAAATACATATTAAAACACTACATGTATATACATTTTAACTGAGTCGTTAAGTCATCGTTAGTCGTTACATGTAAGTGTTGTTTTGAAACCTTTAGGTTAACGATCTTGTTAAATATTGTTAACCCAATGTTTATAATATCAAATGAGATTTTAAATTATTATATTATCATGATATTATCATGTATGAATATCTCTTAATATGATATATATACATTAAATGTCTTTACAACGATAATCGTTACATATATGTCTCGTTTAAAAATCATTAAGTTAGTAGTCTTGTTTTTACATATGTAGTTCATTGTTAATATACTTAATGATATGTTTACTTATCATAGTATCATGTTAACTATATATATATCCATATATATGTCATCATATAGTGTTTACAAGTTTTAACGTTCGTTAATCACCGGTCAACTTGGGTGGTCAATTGTCTATATGAAACATATTTCAATTAATCAAGTCTTAACAAGTTTGATTGCTTAACATGTTGGAAACATTTAATCATGTAAATAACAATCTCAATTAATATATATAAACATGGAAAAGTTCGGGTCACTACAGTAATTATGGCAATCAGGGAAACGGAGGAAAGACCAGGTGAATGTATCCTCGAAACAAGAGAAGAAGGTTCGAACGAAGAGAAAATCTCCATCAACCCTCTATTCCCTGAGCAAAAAGTAGTTATCGGAAGGTCGCTACCTTCGAAAGTGAAGAAAAAGCTTCGCAAGCTACTACAGGCCAATATCGACATCTTCGCTTGGGAATATGGAGATATGACAGGTATTCCTTAAACGCTCAGTATCGACGGAATAACCTTTTCTACGGAACACAAGCTCAACGAATACAAGCACCTAGAGCCAATACATCAGAAGAAAAGAAACCTCGCTGATGAGAGAGATGAGGCTGCTTGCAAAGAGGTTGAAGAACTACTCCAGGCTGGCATAATCCGAGAAGCGAATATCCCACCTGGGTTGCAAACCACGTCATGGTGAAGAAATCTAACGGAGGGTGGAGAATGTGCGTCGATTTTACAAATATCAACAAAGCTTGCCCTAAGGATTGCTACCCCCGCCGGAGATCGATTGGAAGCTGGAATCCCTAACCAGGTACAAGTACAAATGTTTTCTTGATGCCTACAAAGGCTACCATCAGATCCAAATGGCTGAAGAAGACGAGGAAAAGACATCGTTCTTCACAAGCAAGGGGATATATTGCTATAAGAAAATGCCCTTCGGATTAAAGAACGCCGGAGCCACCTACCAAAGGCTGGTGGACAAAGTCTTTCGTAAGCAACTAGGGAGAAACTTGGAGGCTTATGTTGATGACATGGTGATCAAGAGCCCTGAAGAAAGCACTTTGCTGAAAGACATTCAAGAAACCTTCGACACCCTTCGGTCAGTCAACATGAAGCTAAACCCCAAGAAGTGCTCATTCGGGGTAGAAGAAGGAAGGTTCTTAGGGTATTATATCACTAAGAAAGGAATTTTAGCAAATCCAGAGAAAGTAGACAAGCTCCAACAACTCAAAACCCCAACCACGGTCAAAGAGATGCAGAGTTTAAATGGGAAGCTAGCGCCATTAAGTTGTTTTCTGTCCAAGGGGGCTGAGAAGCAATTGCCTTTCTTCAAAGTTTTAAAAGGATGCTTGGGAGCAAAGAAAATATCATGGATCGAAGAGGCCGAAAAAGACTTCGTTGATATGAAGGCACACATTGCTAATCTGCCAACCCTGACGTCACCAAAGATAGGAGAGACGCTATATCTCTACCTAGCGACGTCCAAGGAATGCATCAGTGCGGTGTTAGTAGCAGAACGTGAAAGGGTACAGGTCCTGATATATTTCATAAGCCGAGTCCTGCAAGGTGCATAAGTCAATTACCCAGAGCTCAAAAAGCTCACGCTTGCCCTGGTTCACACTGCGAGAAAACTACGAAGGTATTTCCAAGCTCATCCTATCATTGTGTTAACTAACAAGCAAATTAGACAGGTCCTTATGAAGCCATAAAAGTCGGGCAGAATGGCCAAGTGGGCAATAGAGCTCGGCGAACATGACATCGATTTCTAAGCTCGCCATTCAATCAAAGCCCAAGTGCTAGCAGACTTCATGGCAGAAACAATGGAGACAGACGAAGAAAACAACTCCACCTTCGCACAAATTATCACTCCGACTATTGAAACGAAGGAATGGAAATTGTTCACTGATGGAGCCTCTAGCTCTGATGGTTCGGGGACAGGACTTATGCTAATCAATCCAGAGGGACAAGAGTTTACTTACGCGCTTCGTTTCGAGTTCAACACAACTAACAACGAAGCAGAATACGAAGCTCTGCTCGTCGGGCTCAGAATAGCGAAGGAGATGAAAATTGAGCATTTGCAAGCCTTTGTAGACTCACAAATCATTGCTAACCAAGTCCTAAGTATCTTCGAAGCAAGACAGCCAACCATACAACTCTATCTGTCAAAGGTCAGGGAACTAGTATAAAGCTTCAGAAGCTTCACAATAGAACATGTGAGAAGAAGTCAGAATAAGAAAGCAGACACTCTGAGCAAATTAGCTTCTATCACCTTCGCACACCTGGCAAAGGAAGTGTTGGTCGAAGTGTTGGAAAAAAGGTCCATCGAAGCTCAGGAAGTCCACGACTTAATCACCGAAGAAGAAAACACATGGATGAAGCCATTAAGTAATATTTGGAGCTCGGGATCTTACCCGAGGATAAAAAAGAAGCAAAAAAGATCCGGATCAAAGCACCGTTATACAAGATAATGAACGGAGCCTTGTACAGGAAATCTTTCCTCACCCCGTGGCTTCGCTGTGTCGGACCAAACCAAGCTTCGATGATCATCAAAGAAATGCACGAAGGCATCTGTGAACTTCACTCCGGACCAAGGTCAATAGTGGCAAAAATACTAAGGATGAGGTATTATTGGCCAACCATGCACGAAGATACGGTCACGCTCTTACGAACCTGTGAGCCATGTCAGATCCACGCTAAAGTTCAAAAATAGCCAAAGCAAGATATGATATCGGTGTTATCAGCATGGCCTTTCTCAAAGTGGGGGCATAGATCTAGTAGGTCCACTCACCGAAGCACCAGGAGGCTACAAATGGTTGGTGGTTGCGATAGACTACTTCACAAAGTGGACGGAAGCAAAACCGTTAAGCACCATGACAGGGAAACATATAGAAAAGTTCGTTTGGGAACATATCGTGTATCGATTTGGGATACCCCAAGAAATCATTTCGGATAATGGGAAACAATTTTCTGAAGGTATCTTCCCGGGGTTCTGCGAAAAACTACAGATAAAGCAAACCTTTACCTCCGTTTACCACCCACAAAGGGAACGGACATGTTGAAGTAACCAACATGGATATCTTAAATGGTCTCGAGAAATGATTGGGTAAATGCCACCAAGGATGGATGGAAGAACTCCCCCTGGTCCTATGGGCTCACCGAACCACACCCAAAAGGAGTAACGGAGAAACCTCCTTACAGTTTGGTTTATGGAACTGAGGCAGTATTACCCGCAGAGATACAGGTATTAACCAACAGGACCGCAAACCTTGAAGAAAACGAGGAGAATCTCCGTCTCAATCTTGACCTCATGGAGGAAAGAAGGGAGGCTGCGTTAATTCGGGAAGCAGCATACAAGAAAATGATTGAGAAGTATTACAATAAGAGAGTCAAACCATTGGTATACAAGGTCGGAGATTATGTCCTAAGGCTCATTAGCACCAAAAAAGTGGAATATGAAGGAAAGATGGGCCCAACCTGGGAAGGTCCGTACATAATCTCCGAAGCTTTTGGGAACGGTTCATACAAACTCGAAACGACGGAAGGGAAACAGATCCCCAGAACCTGGAATGGGGTAAACCTTTGAAAGTTTTATTTCTAGATTTCTAGTTGTATGTAAGTAGGAAAATTCATAATGGGTAGTTGAAACTTATACGCTTCCTACCACGAGAAATTTGAATGAAATCCTACTATCTTTTGGAAACATCAATTATAAGTGTTGTAATACTTACTTAACTCTAGAAATAAGCAAGAGGTAACCCAAGAGGTATATCGAAGCTGTTGCAAAGTATTCCCCAGAGGAATACTTACCAAACTCTAGCGATAAGCAAGAGGTAACCCAAGAGGTATACCGAAGCTATTGCAAAGTATTCCCAAGAGGAATACTTACCAAACT
Organism: Rutidosis leptorrhynchoides; assembly: GCF_046630445.1. Taxonomy (NCBI): domain Eukaryota; kingdom Viridiplantae; phylum Streptophyta; class Magnoliopsida; order Asterales; family Asteraceae; genus Rutidosis; species Rutidosis leptorrhynchoides. The sequence continues at coordinate 196,107,219 of NC_092333.1, forward strand.
CTAACAATAATCAAGAGGTAACCCAAGAGGTATACCGAAGCTATTGCAAAGTATTCCCAAGAGGAATACTTACCAAACTCTAGCAATAAGCAAGAGGTAACCCAAGAGGTATACCGAAGCTATTGCAAAGTATTCCCAAGAGGAATACTTACCAAACTCTAGCAATAAGCAAGAGGTAACCCGAGAGGTATACCGAAGCTATTGCAAAGTATTCCCAAGAGGAATACTTGCCAACTCTATCAATAAGCAAGAGGTAACCCAAGAGGTATACCGAAGCTATTGCAAAGTATTCCCAAGAGGAATACTTACCAAACTCTAGCAATAAGCAAGAGATAACCCGAGAGGTATACCGAAGCTATTGCAAAGTATTCCCAAGAGGAATACTTGCCAACTTTATCATTGAGCAAAGGTAACCCGAGAGGTATACTGAAGCTATTGCAAAGTGTCATGACCCGGAAAATTTCGACTAATTTCGAACCAAACTCACGATACGATTTCATAATTCTGACATGATAAGTAAAGTCCGCCATGTTGCGTCTCAAAACTTTTGAACTATTTTGGTACACTCATTTGATTTCGACCATTCCCGACGATTCACGAACAATTATTTGTAAAAAGATACATATATAAATATATAATAATTTGAAATATTATTGTAACTATTGTATGATTAAATTTTTGGAAATAAATACGTAAAATAATACGCGATGTAATGAAAACGTTTTGTGATATAATAAGTTCTATTATTAAAACATTTTTAATAAATATAAAAGGTAATTTGAATATATTTAGTTTTGAAAACCTTATTATGAATATATTAAGTTTTCAAATATATATATTTATGATATAATAAAAATCTATTATTTAAACGTAAGAATATATATTATTTTGAATATAGGGTATGGTTTATACAAGCTAATTAAAATACAAAATGTAGGATGTAATTACATCCTTCGATTGATCAAACAACTACTTTGAGATTTGATGGTCATTTTGTAGATATATATGACAATTTGAATGGCATGTAGTAATGTTTTGATCATTGAGTGCATTGAACTATATGCCACTTTTTCTTTTAGACTCAAATTTTCAATCTATTTTCTTATTATTATTATATTAAAAATTAAAATAGATATTGATTTGTGTTTGCTAATTTAAACTACTATAAACGCTTATGTATCATTTTTGTTTATGAAACTGAGATAGAACATTGGAACTTATTGACTATTATGAAAAATATTATCGATGCACTATGAATCTATATATTGTTACATATCCATTGATGTAATGAAGAACGATTTAATCTTTATATCTCCTTTCTCAACCGTTCTGATAAAAATAAATATTTTAACTTTATCCTAAATTATGAAATTTCTATATGATTTTTTTTGACATTTATTGTTAATGGTACATCAGATAACGGATTGTGATTTAATATATTTTTAAATTAAATTTTGTGCCGGCAATTACAAACCCAATTGATGACTAAGATTTCAATTACACTCATCACTTTCACGTGAACTTATTTATTTATTTATTATATTATTATATTATTATAATTAAATTATTATATTATTATTATATTATATCTAAATTCTATATATAGATGGAGAACATAACATACACATGATACATGCAAATTTTTTTTCTTTCCTTTCACATAGTTACTTCGTATATTAATATTATTATTTATATTATTATTATTATTAATATTGTTTCCATTATTAGTATTAAGGTTATTAATATTATTATTAACCTTATTAGTAGTATTATTATTACAAAATAATATATAAAATACTACGACGGGGTTAGGTTCGGGTGATTTGCAAACGTGTTTTCAAACAAGTTAAAGCTAAGGAATTTATTGGTATTATCTAAGGAGGTTATGGGTATTGTTCGGGTGTATTGTTCGTGAATCAAAGGCTAACCTTTCATTTTTTTATCTCCGTTGCGTCTGCATACTTTTTCTACAATATTGAACCACAATATTGATATGTGAGTTTCATTTGCTCCCTTTTTAATTGCTTTTGCAATATATATTTTTGGGCTGAGAATACATGCACTGTTTTATAAATATTTTACGAAATAGGCACAAGTACTAAAACTAATTATACGTGGGTTTAAACCAGAAATATACCCTTAGCTTGGTAACATTAAACTACTTGTCTATGTGCGGTAGGCGCGAATCCTAAAGATAGATCTATTGGGCCTGACAAACCCCATCCTGACTATGGGATGCTTTAGTACTTCGAGGTTATTTTAAACACACATGATCTGGTGTACTTCAGAGGGTAAAACATGAACGTTAAGGCTTGTTACCGGGTGCCTACAACTTATAGAATACTTTTATACACTTGCGAGTGTACATATATTTATAAACGGAAATCTTGTGGTATATTAATATATTGAAATGATTGTTATGATAAACCTATGAACTCACCAACCTTTTGGTTGACACTTTTAAGCATGTTTATTCTCAGGTATGAAAGAAATCTTCCGCTGTGCATTTGCTTATTTTAAAGATGTTACTTGGATTCATTCATGGCATATTTAGGTCAGTACCTCGCAATGGGACCAGATGTTGATGACTTCGTCCAGATGGATTAGGACGGGTCGTCACACAAAGTATCCCCAAGGGAAACACCTATCAAACTTAAGCAATATACAAAGGGCATAGTCTACATGGAAACAGTGCATATGTTTGAATGCTAAAAGGTTACACTTAGACAGCCAAGATGAAATTAAAGAAAGCAACCTGCTTACAAGATAAGTAGAGTAGTAATAGACAAACGGGTATGACAACCCACAAAATACTAAACACAAATTGTTTATAGGCAACAGAGCCCCAAATCAGCAGGCACGCAGGCCTGATAAAAGTACGTTAAACATAAAGTAATTAGCATACAAGTCATCACATCAAAAGAGGATCATAACACAACAAACCACAAAGATCATTACTCTGCAACCAAGGCGAGGAGCTCCACAGGCTTAGAATCAGAATGAGCAGCAACAGAGGTGACATAATTAAGCTCATCATCGGCAAATCGAGCACACGCAGCATCAACAAGGTCTGAAGCCTGATCAGTATACTCTGGATAACTGCTAAGCTCAAGCTTGCCTTGCTGGGATAACTCGGTCAACAATTTACACCTCTCCTAAAGTTTGCTAGCAAGAACAACATCACCAACAAACGTGCTCAATTCTTTGCTGCGAATAACCTGCATGCAGACATGTGGAATGACCTGGGTAATCACATCAGAATAATTTGTTTTCAAACCATCAAACCTCTTCTTATGATCTGCCAACACCTTCGCTTCCTGATGAAGAACCTTATTCTCTTCTTCCAAGTCAGCTATTCTCTTCTCATCCAGCTTCTGTTTCTCCTGCATGCTCAGAATCTCACTCTTGGCTGACTTCACCTCCTCCTCCCAAGATGTGTTCAACAACAATTGTTCCTGTAGCTTCCTCACATACTCTTTGGAAGATGCATTGACATCCCTAAGCTCTTCCACCTCCCTCTCTAGACATACAACATCGCTAGATTTCTGCTTCAAACGAGATAGGACGAGGTGATTATAAATAGCAGAACGATAACAATGAGCGGTATAAACATCAATGAGTTTGGAGGTATCCACAAAAGCATCTTCGAATTCAGAAGGAATCATCTCATCGAACACATCGAAACAAGCTTCTAAAGAAGGGATAACAGGAGTATCACCTACAAGGGCACATAAATTTGCTCAAGCAAGAAGCACAGTTAATATAAAAAACACTAACAAATAAAAAGCATACCCAAGGGAACGTTGTCACCGGAACCTTCAATTTGAGCTTCATCATTGGTATCTTCATCATGGAGAGCAAACTTAGCCTTCTTCAAGGGGGAACCAGAAATAACCTCCTTCATTTTCCTGGCAGCCTTCTGGCGCCTAGAGGCCCTAACAGGAATGCTCTTAGATACGTCAGGCTCAGCATCAACATCAATAGGTTCGTGCTCCGAGGCAACCTTGGCGTTGGGTTGAACCTTGGGGGCACTTGACTCAGCCACTTTCTCCGGTTTGCTATCCACCTCCATAAAATCAGAACATGAGGGAGAACCAAGCTCCTTGACCACAGTACTAGCACGGACGGATTCAGTCATCTGTTTCACCCCAAAAGATTTGATAACATTTCGCAAAGACATCTCTGCAAAAGCGAGCAAAGTCAGAAAAAATTAACACAAGAAAGTATAAACAAGAATAAAACCTAAGACATACAAAACCTACCCCTTTCCCCACAAAAGTACACAGGGATAGCTTCGCCTTTCTCCCAGGAAGGTGCCATGCTGAGCTTAAAAAGAAGGGAATCCGGAAGAGTTGAAGGAATTATAGGATGATGACAAATCCTACCGTAGAGAGGATCATTCTTAGCATCCTCAGGGATAGGATCACTATATTGTTTGGGAACAATGGCCCATCTGATCTCAACGGCATTAGGAAATTTGTCCGGAAAGAAAAAAGATTTCTTGATATAAACAAAGGAATTCTTCCAATTCCTTACATCAGGAATGGAAGAAGCAAAGCACATTGGAGTATCAATCATACTACCCCTCTTTTTACGGCACTTGGCAATGGTAACCCAATTCCCAGCGTCACCAGTTTGAAAGAAACAGCGAAACAACTCAACCGAGGGTTGACCGCCATAAGCTTTGCACATATATTCAAAAGCCAAGATCTTTTTAATGGCGAGAGGGTGGACATCGAAACATGGACTTGGAAGTAATCAAGAACACTAAGAAAAAATGATGAAATGGGAATCCTAAGGTTGCACTCTGTAAATGATTGCGTGTACATTCCGACGTAATCTGCCGGAAAATCTAGCATAAACTTACCAGATTCCGGCAAAATTATGTCGTCTCCTTTGAGACCTAGGGTTTTACAGAGGCGTTCATAATGCTCAGGGGTCACGACACTAGAGATCGATCGAAGCCCTACTTTAGACATAACAAAATAACAAAAAAGACAGCAAGATGGGAGCAATACCTTTTTTGAGAAATAGGGAAGATGATCGGATGATGAAGAGAATAGCAAAAGAAAAAGGAAAGAAAAAATGAAAGAGTAAATCAAAGATTAACTCTTTATTACCCTCGAGTAGCAACCGTCTCATCAGTTACAGACTTACTTTGGTAACTGCACCGAAAAATTACCATTTCACCCTTCAACCCTATTTAAACAGAAAATAATTAGTAGGGGCAGAAAGGTAATCGCACCCGGGTAAATAATTATTAGGATCAGAGACGTCAAATCAAGTAATTATGTGGCAGATTGAGTTTAATTCAACATAGCTTGGTTAAAAAGCTTCGTAAAATTAAACTGGGGGCTTGATAGTGTATCCTCCCGTCAAGACACACGAAGCTACACTAACGAAGGTATCACGCCTAACGATGATAGAAGATATAAGATTGGGTCACAAGAGCACATATGTCAAATACAAATCAAAGGCGGGATATCCTCGAAATCGAATAATGGCGCCCAAATGATAAAAGAAGAATGCTACCAAAGTAGAATCCCAATATTCAGAGTTGGTACGAAACCACTTCCGTTATACGAAGCTATAGTAATGAAGGGACGTATTGACGAAGGGATCACGGTTATCAATGGACAAGGACTTCTCCTAAAGTCACAAGATCACCTAGACTAAAGGAGAGAAGTAAGTGGGTTGACCAAACTCACTTCCACTAGCATCCAAATGACAAAAGAGGAATGCTGCAGGATAGCTTTCTTGGACCAGCAGAGGTTGCAGTCAGCTGGAGGGAAAGTCCCCTTTGTCTCATCAGAGGTTGCCTCGAAGACTGAATCCACCTAGAAAGCTGGTGATAAAGCTATTGCCTCACCCTATATAAAGGGAACATGGTCTCTGGACAAGGCATTCACTCTAAGTCATAATCACTCATATATAAACACTCTCAATGAGTTACCTTCGTATCTTGATGACGTAAAGTATGATACCTTCGTACTACCTTCGGGGAATCGCCAACAAACATACATCCATCATCATACCACGTTATATCACCCATTCAGCGATCAGATCTAATTATCCTTGTTCCACCAACAAGGAGTGCCAAGAATTGTACAAACAGTTGATAATGTCCAGTTTCAAAATAGTGTAGGACTGTAGATGATCAAACTGAGGTAGTGGAGGTTCCATATATCCCACAAAATCGGGTCAAGTGCAAAGATAATGGGGCGCATAAATTTATTCTATTATCCTTCTGATGAGAAAGGCACCTAATGGAATTTTGGCATGCCATCTCCGTTATTCATGTTGGGCCACATTGGTTCACGCTATCAAATTCAAGGTTTTCAATGGGTGTCTCGGCTAAAGTTTGCGCCTTGTTTAATGTTGTTTAGGTGATAGCAAGGCTGAACTTTTTGTAGTCCGAATGGTCTTGTTAATGTGGTAGTTTTTTGGGCTACATGAGTAGCTTTTATTACCTTTGTATGTAGGGTTAAAAACAACTTATATTCCCATGTTTATGGGTACAGTTGTAATGTTTCTTTTCACATCTTGATGAAAAACCTTCTTTTATAATTTAATTTATGTTTTTCGCCGGGAAAAAAATAGAGGGATGTCAATAAATGGTATAATTTATTGGATAACTATTTGATATTTGATTCAATCATTTAAAAATGAATATTGATAATTTAAATTGATGATAAGCCGACATAGATATGAGTGATGTGAAAAATTAGTAAATTAGTTATGGATGACAAATTTATTTTATCACCCGAAATATGTGATAAATATATTCATATCTACTCAAATATATGCATATACATTTACATATTTTTATAAATAGACACTATAAACTACTACGGAGTAAAAATTTATTGAAAATATGATTTCTGAAACTACAATTATGTGAATATTATAAAAATATAGATCTTTTTTACATATAATAATCAACTATCAACTATAATAATTAAAATTATATAAAAACATGTGCGAATAATTAATATTCTTAAATATCACATGTAACATTAATTAATGCATACATATTTTGCTCAATTAACTAACGACAGGTAGAATCAAAACGTAGACTTCAATCTCATTATCATTGGTTAAAGCTCGGGAATAAGATTTCAAGATTTTTCCATCTAGTTTCTCGTATTAGACAAAAATCTTCTATTGTGGGTTTGCAAATCAATAATTTTGGCAAGATGATCCATCAATCATTAAAGAATATGATGTCCATTTTTCTGAATCTTTGTTCGCTACCAACTTCGATACGTTTGCTGAGGTTATCCTAGAATGGGCCTCTTTAATCTTAGCCCAAGTTTCAGCCCATTCGAGGCTCAACCATTAATCTCAAATCACAGCTATAAAGGGTCTAGTTCTTTTTAATGGGTTCGATGTATTTAAGGTTATCTTATGGTCATCCAACTCAAGCTATTGTCAAGGGCTCCATTATTATATATCGGATCAAAACCCATACATGTTGTTCTTTAGGCCTTAGTTGCCTCCTTTTGTAATCTTGTAATCCTGTTTTCTTTTAACCTTGATCTTCATGATCAAGTCAAGCTGCTTTTTTGTTTCTTTTGTTTGATACCCTTCATTATTTTAATGATGGTATCTAATTTATTGATAAAAGTTTCTCCTTTTCTCCGAAAAAAAAAGATTACACTTTTTTGTATAAAATTTATTAAATCATTATAATTATAATTGTTAAAGATATTTGATGATTTCATTAAAAAAATAAGAATATATGTAAACATATTCAAGATGCAACATATATCCATTAACCCACTTATTTCAACATATATTGTAACGACCCGGCTTTTTCGACTTGCTTTTGTGTTTTGTGCTTTCACAAAACTGTGCATATGTGTGTACTGAGCTATTTTATGCTCTGGGATCTTATTTAATGATTAATTACTTTCATTAATATCTTACAACGTGCTATTAAGTGTGTAATCACTTAACTTGATCCCCGAAAGCTTTTACGACCGTTGGTGTCACTTGACGTTTAAAACGAGCTATGTATTTCGGTACACGTTTAACATTGGTCATAATCGGAATATTATGACTACGAAACACTAGTTGTTATTTTATAATAACAATTATTTGGGTTTTTGGATGCTTAATTACGCTTAGTAATTTACTAGAACACACTAGTTAGTCTTGTTAGACTTTCTACCTTGTTGGACTTTAGCCCACCCTACACTAGCTAGTGGACTATTAAATTAGCCCAATTTTAATAAGTTAGTGACCCATATTAATGTAAGACAAATGCCCATTTATTAGAGGAAATATACTAGCATTTTTGTTAAGCATTATCCTTAATGTTGCATGAGATCCTAACATAAGCACCAACTTTAGACAACCATTAACCAAAAAGCAAAAAGTTGTCCCCCTCCCATACCCACGGCCACCATACCCCTCCCACCTCCTCACCACCTATAAATACAAGCCTTATTTCACCCATTCTACACTAGATCTCATTTGCAATTTACACACACTTACTCTCTAATTCTCTCTCTAGTCTTTCTCACTCTAAAAAGTGTAAGTTTTAAATTTTCTTCTTCTTCTTTTCTTCTTCATAAATTCGACATCATCGTCATCATTTTATGGATCTAGCTTTTAGCTTTTGATCTTGTTATATCTTATAGATTCAAACTTGGGTTTGAATCCTTCAAGAACATGAAAGATTCAAGCTTTCTAGCTTGGAATCTTCATTTACTTGTTAGATCTAGCTTTTAATTTCTTTGTTTTGTTATAAAGATCAAAACTTGTGATTATGATCTTCATATATCTTAAAGATCCAAGCTTTATGCTTCAAGATCTTCAAGAACACTAAAGATCCAAGCTTTCTAGCTTAGGGTTTCATTATTATGTTAAAGATCTTAGCTTTTTAGAATATGGTCTCATTACTTTCATTATTTTGTTAAAGATCTTAGATTTCTAGCTTATGGTCTCATTAATCTTGTAAAGATCCAAGCTTTCTAGCTTAGGGTTTTCTTAATACTTGAGATCTAAGTTATTATTGTAGATCTCACTTACTTGGAACCTTTTTGTGTTTGTTGTGATGATAAAGATCAAGTCTCCATCATCATATATGATGGAGATGCATAAACTTGTGTAAAATGGACAAAGGTTGAAGCTTTATTGAATTTATGCAATAAAGAGGCAATCTTGATGTTCAAAACTTGTAGAATGATATATTTTACTCTTAGTTGTGTATTAATGGTTGAACCTTGGTCAAAGTGATGCTAAAACATCAACGATTTGTACACTTGAAGCTTACAAGCATCAAGGATGAGAACCGTGATGAGCATCAAGCACCAAGGACCTCACCGGAGCACTTGTTTGCTGATTTTTAGGGTCTGATCAGACTCCTGTGTAGTGACATGAACTTTTCCATGTTTATATATATTAAATGAAATTGATATTTACATGATTAAGTGTTTCCAACATGTTAAGCAATCAAACTTGTTAAGACTTGATTAATTGAAATAGGTTTCATATAGACAATTGACCACCCAAGTTGACCGGTGATTCACGAACGTTAAAACTTGTAAAAACTATATGATGACATATATATGATTATATATATAATTAACATGATATTATGATAAGTAAGTATCTTATTAGGTATTTTAACAATGAGTTATATACATAAAATTTAGTTTATTGAATTAAGAAACTCGAAACGATATATATAACGATTATCGTTATAACAACGTCTTACTAATTATATATGAATCATATTAAGATATTGTTAAACTATGTTTAATCATGATAAATGATAATTAAACATGTCATTATGTATATTAACAATGAACTACATATGTAAAAATAAGACTACTAACTTAAGGATTTTGAAACGAGACATATATGTAACGATTATCGTTGTAACGACATTTAAATGTATATATATATCATATTAAGATATATTAATATATCATAATATCATGATAATATAATAATTTAACATCTCATTAGATATAATAAACATTGGGTTAACAACATTTAACAAGATCATTAACTTAAAGGTTTCAAAACAACATTTACATCTAACGACTAACGATGACTTAACGACTCAGTTAAAATGTATATACATGTAGCATTTTAATATGTATTTATACACTTTTGAAAGACTTCAAAACACTTATCAAAATACTTCTACTTAACAAAAATGCTTACAATTACATCCTCGTTCAGTTTCATCAACAATTCTACTCGTATGCACCCGTATTCGTACTCGTACAATACACAGCTTTTAGATGTATGTACTATTGGTATATACACTCCAATGATCAGCTCTTAGCAGACCATGTGAGTCACCTAACACATGTGGGAACCATCATTTGGCAACTAGCATGAAATATCTCATAAAATTACAAAAATATTAGTAATCATTCATGACTTATTTACAAGTAAACAAAATTACAAATCCTTTATATCTAATCCATATACCAACGACCAAAAACACCTAAAAACACTTTCATTCTTTAATTTTCTTCATCTAATTTATCTCTCTCAACTTCTATCTTTAAGTTCTAAGTGTTCTTCATAAATTCTATAAGTTCTAGTTTCATAAAATCAAGAATACTTCCAAGTTTGCTAGCTTACTTCCAATCTTGTAAAGTGATCATCCAACCTCAAGAAATCTTTCTTATTTACAGTAATATATCTTTCTAATACAAGGTAATACTCATATTCAAACTTTGATTCAATTTCTATAACTATAACAATCTTATTTCGAGTGTAAAGCTTACTTGAACTTGTTTTCGTGTCATGATTCTGCTTCAAGAACTTTCAAGCCATCCAAGGATCATTTGAAGCTAGATCTATTTTTCTCATTTCCAGTAGGTTTATCCACAAAACCTGAGGTAGTAATGATGTTCATAACATCATTCGATTCATATATATAAAACTACCTTATTCGAAGGTTTAAACTTGAAATCACTAGAACATAGTTTAGTTAATTCTAAACTTGTTCGCAAACAAAAGTTAATCCTTCTACCTTGACTTTTAAAATCAACTAAAAACATGTTCTATATCTATATGATATGCTAACTTAATGATTTAAAACCTGGAAACACGAAAACACTGCGGGCTATTTTGGGTTAGTTAATTAAAAACTATGATAAACTTTGATTTAAAAGTTGTTCTTCTGGGAAAATGATTTTTAGTATGAACATGAAACTATATCCAAAAATCATGGTTAAACTCAAATTGGAAGTATGTTTTCCAAAATGGTCATCTAGACATCGTTATTTCGACTGAAATGACTACCTTTACAAAAATGACTTGTAACCTGTATTTCCGACTATAAACTTAAACTTTTTCTGTTTAGATTCATAAACTTAAGATCAATATGAAATCATAGCAACTTGAAACACTCAATACGGATTTAAAACGAAGAAGTTATGGGTAAAACAAGATTGGATATTTTTGCTTTTTGTAGCTACGTGAAAATTGGTAACAAATTTATATTAATCATATCCTAGCTAACTTATATTTTATTATACATGTATTCTAATATATTATGTAATCTTGGGATACCATAGACACGTATGCAAATGTTTTGACATATCATATCGACCCATCTATATATATTATTTGGAACAACCATAGACACTCTATATGCAGTAATGTTGGAGTTAGCTATACATGGTTGAGGTTGATTCCAAAAATATATATACTTTGAGTTGTGATCTAGCCTGAGACGTGTATACACTGGGCCGTGGATTGATTCAAGATAATATATATCAATTTATTTCTGTACATCTAACTATGGACAACTAGTTGTAGGTTACTAACGAGGACAGCTGACTTAATAAACTTAAAATATCAAAATGTATTAAAAGTGTTGTAAATATATTTTGAACATACTTTGATATATATGTACATATTTGTTATAGGTTCGTGAATTGACAGGTGGCCAAGTCTTACTTCCCGACGAAGTAAAAATTTGTGAAAGTGAGTTATAGTCCCACTTTTAAAATCTAATATATTGGGATGAGAATACATGCAGTTTTATAAATGTTTTACGAAATAGACACAAGTAAATGAAACTACATTATATGGGTGAATGATCGAAGCCTAATATGCCCCTTTTGCTTGGTAACCTAAGAATTAGTAAACCGATCTACTAATTAACGCGAATCCTAAAGATAGATCTATTGGGCCTAACGAACCCCATCCAAAGTACCGGATGCTTTAGTACTTCGAATTCATTTTTATCATGTCAGAAGGATTTCCTGGAATGATAGGGGATATTCTTATATGCATCTTGTTAATATTGGTTACCAGGTGTTCACCATATGAATGATTTTTATCTCTATGTATGGGATGTATATTGAAATATGAAATCTTGTGGTCTATTATTATTATGATTTGATAATATATAGGTTAAACCTATAACTCACCAACATTTTTGTTGACGTTTTAAGCATGCTTATTCTCAGGTGATTATTAAGAGCTTCCGCTGTTGCATACTAAAATAAGGACAAGATTTGGAGTCCATGCTTGTATGATATTATGTAAAAACTACATTCAAGAAACTTATTTTTGATGTAATATATTCTTATTGTAAACCATTATGTAATGGTCGTGTGTAAATGGTATATTTTAGATTATCATTACTTGATAATCTACGTAATGCTTTTTAAACCTTTATCGATAAAATAAAAGTTATGGTTGTTTTAAAAATGAATGCAGTCTTTGAAAAACGTCTCATATAGAGGTCAAAACCTCGCGACGAAATCAATTAATATGGAACGTTTATAATCAATATGAACGGGACATTTCAGTTGGTATCTGAGCGTTGGTCTTAGAGAACCAGAAATTTGCATTAGTGTGTCTTATCGAGTTTGTTAGGATACATTAGTGAGTCTGGACTTCGACTGTGTTTTCTTTAAAAAGGATTGCTTAACACTTTTGCTGGAAACTATATATTATTAACATGTAAATATTATGTGATATATTAACCTCTTAATGTGTTTGATATTGTGTGATCGATGTCTACCACTAGTACAAATCCCATCGATTCACCTAATAATAATGAAGAGTCGAATATATTTTGGGTAGATTCACAAATTCCCGAAGAGGAACCGGAAGAAGAGGAACCGGAAGAGGAGGAACCGGAAGAGGAGGAACCAGAAGAAGAGGAACCGGAAGAGGAGGAACCGGAAGAGGAGGAACCGGAAGAAAAAGAGGTTCCGGAGGAAGAAATATTGATACCTATAGTAAATCGATTAAATAAAAGAAAATCCTCAACCAACAGACCAAAATTAATAATGGTCAATGGTGTTTCCATCGAGGAAGCAAAATATTGGGAAGATTACCAATTTTCTGATGAATCGGATCCCGATGAGGATTCCAATGATGTTATAGAAATTACCTCGACCCAATTTAATAAAGCGAAAGAAAATAATAAGGGAAAAGGTATAAAAATAGAGAAACCCGATTCCAACCCCGATGAACTTATATGTATCGGCAACATCCGTATTTCCTAAAATGTAACAATGACCTGGGAACCTCTAAACCACCAGGTTTTTCTAAACCATTATGGAAAACGACGGCTCGTATTAGAGGAACATCATATATTCCTAGAAAATTAGGAAAACGAACCAAGTCCGAAGAAGAAGAAACCAGTGATTCACATTAGAGGGTTGTAATCATGTTGTGTATTATATGTATTGTAGTGTGCTTGTACTTTTATGTTCTATGTAAAAATTGCTTGTATTGTTTGTAAATTATCTTTTACGAATCTAATCCTTGTCTATTTTACAGTATAAAAACAAAATGGACGTTAAGGGTAGACAACCGAATATTTTAGAAGATCTACCAGAGGATATGATTGAGGAAATCTTGTCTAGAGTCAGTCAGAATTCATCAGCACAATTAATTATGGCAAAATTAACTTGTCAAACATTTGAAAATATTTCTAGAAATGCCTTAGTTTATAAAAGGATTTCCTTTGATAGGTAGGGTATATCACATTGGGGAGACCGTAAGTTACGCCGTGTTTTCTTTAAAGCGTTAAATGCGGGGAACCCAAATGCAATTTTACGCTACGGGTTAAGAACCTATTTTGACTCAACATATCCCAACATAGGATTTCGTGAATTAGAAAGAACTTCTAACATGCAACATAAAGAAGCATGTTATGCTTACGGGTTAGTGATGTTCGTTTCTTACCAAAGTGAGAAAAAGAACATCGGATTGCAACTTTTAAATAAAACCTTCCCACAAGTGACAAATTCAGTAGTTGGGGTGAGAAACAAGGTTTTTAGATTATTACGGGTTTGTTGGGCATTACGAAACCCTCGTCCTTTTGACAACATTACAACATGCTGCCTAGCCAATGGTCATAACGGTTATTTTCCACAAGACCAAGGATGGGAAGTCGTCTTAATAAAACCAGAATGCATGACTTGTTTCTGGACTTATGAATTACGTGTCTTTATTTCCTTTGCCGAACAACTTGCGTATTAACTAGGTTTATCTTCAAAAATGTTCTGTATCAAAGTGTACTATATTTCATGTTATATGTAATATAGTGAAGTTGTAAGTTTAAAGAATATTTGTATGTGATATATTATTATAATCAGTTTTTCATATGGAATTGTAGTAGTTGAATTGTATATTAGCTACTAAGTATGAACTTAACGGGTAGGTAGTACCCGAATTTAAACTTATAAAACGCTAATATGAAGAAAAAGCTTTTATAAATGAGTTCATATTATGCTACGAAATACAATTGACTACTCTTAATATTCTGTATGATTAACTCGATTCAGTTGGCTATTTTGAAGGAAATGACACCGACTACTCGACACACCATGAATATGAGCGAAGAGGAATTTCGTACCTTTCTTACTGCAAACATAGTCGCAGTACAGGCTGCGCTACATACCAACAATAACTCTGAATCTAGCAATGCAGCTAACGGCGCATGAAATCGTGTAGGATACTCCTACAAAGAATTCACTGTTTGCAAACCTTTGGAATTTGATGGAACCGAAGGACCAATTGGATTGAAACGGTAGACCGAGAAAGTCGAATCGGTGTTTGCCATAAGTAAGTGTACTGAAGAGGATAAAGTTAAGTACGCTACGCATACCTTCACAGGTACTGCTGTGATGACCCGAGAATTTCCGACCAAATTTAAACTTAATCTTTATATGTTTACGACATGATAAGCAAATTTTGTAATGTTGAGTCTCGAAAACTTTGGAACAGTTGTATGAATGCATTTGCCCTTTTGACCATTACCGACGATTCAAGAACAATTGTTGTAAATAAATATCTATATGTAAATGTAAGTATATGTATATTAATTTGAGATTATAAAATATAATTTAAGCATTTGAATTAATTATGTAAAATAAGATACCAAATAATTAAGTGTAATTTAAAATAAGTCTATATATAAAAATATATGATTGTTATATATAATTGATAAGGATATATATATATTGTAATATATTAAAATGTATAATTAATAAATATTAAATATATGTTATTATATGATTAGTAAATATTACATAACTAGTAATAGATTATTAACAAGTTAAAAATATAGTTGTTATAGTAATATTATTATTACTTTCTTTAATATCAGTATTAGTAATATTAGTATTTTAACAAAAATGGAAACATGCAACTTATTATATCTCTATTAATACAAGTATTATTATTTGATATTATTATTTTATCATAAAAAGAATCATTATTTTAGTTATCATCAATATTATTATTATAAAAATAATACAAATTATTATTATTATTATTATTATTATTATTATTATTATTATTATTATTATTATTATTATTATTATTATTATTATTATTATTATTGTTAATATCAATAATATTATTGTTATGATCAACTTCACTAAAATTATTATTTTTGTGCCTTAATATTATCATTACTATTATTATTTTTACCATTAATATTATTACTATTATATGTATTTAGATTTAGATTATTATTAAAGTAATTATAATTATTAATTAATAATAATAACTAAATAAATCATATGCACAAATTAGGATCCAATGCAACTTTATATCTCTTTCCAACTGTAACTAATTGGTACGAAAGATTACAATGTTTCCATAACCAAACAAAGTCAGTTGTATGTCTCGATCTGTTTTCATTTTTTTATTTCGTTTATCCTTTTCTGGATTGAAAACTGTCGATACCCTCATCTTATATCTAAAAATCGATACATTCAGATGGAAAACAAGTCATTCAACCCACCATCACTAAACCACTAATCACTTTGCAAACCACCACCTATATCGAGCTTCCACCACCTTATCACAACCATGTAACTATCATTATTCATTGTTATTACTTCTACCTGTTTATGTCTTCATAAAATACACAAACAACCATATATATTGTGACTCGATGATACGGTGTATATTACATCTTCATTCAGCCGATTCTAGTTCCAGTTGAGTACTCAGGTTAAACTATCCATCTATTTTTCTTTCACATTATGATCTTGTGTCGGTGCCACATAAAAACCGCCACCTACAATCATTTTCTGATAACTGTCATGCTGCTAATTTCTATTTTGATTCGAACAAACAACAACACCCATTTAACCACCATGAAAAATCACCAAAGCCTATCACCGTTACCACCTCAAACAAACTTTGTCGATCACTATTTTACTGCTAACAGAAGTAGTATATTTCTGTTTCAGATTTCATATAATGAACGATACATGGTATTAGTCGAGCGTGAATGAAATGAATTCCTGCACACTGTTTTCAGTCGGCAATGAAAGAAGAAAGTAGGTTGTTTTGGTATTAGATTTGAATATAATTAGCAAAAGTGGAAGATAAATAATGACATTCCTTTTCTTGATTGTTTGTTGGCCGACAACCACAATTCAAGTAAACCTCACATCCACTAAGTAGTTGTTAAAGATACATAACTAGTATTATTACTCCATTCGGTTATGACAAAGAAAACCGTCCCCATTTGCACTTTATTTACGATCATGAGGATTATTAAAATGAATTTGATTAGATTACTAATGAATTGAACATTTCTATCTACTATTGGACCGAAAATCATCATATATTCTTGCTCAAAATTTAGAAGATTAAGGTTAAGATTTTTATGATTAGTAAGTTATTGATGTTAAAAGAGGAGGATGATTAGAAACAGATGGCGAAGTAAAGGACGATCTTAGATACACTTTCTAATACAGCGAATATTAGAGAATGTTATGATTTTATGTTAGTTAATGATTTGATGATGGTTGTCGTGTTGGATCGAGACAAATACAGGAAAACAATGAACACCGAAATTACTATTTTTACTTGGGCTTCCGTTTATTTACTAAATGGGTTTGATTAAATTTGTTTGTTGGGCCGAACTCTAGTTTCTCTGAGTGGACCGAGAACTAGTCTATCTAGTTGGGCTGTGAATATATTGTAGGAGTTGGGCCGTAAAAACTTAAATTCTATTTGTTGGGCCGTTATGTTTAAGACTATTGGGCCGAATTAAATATAGACTAAAACATACGAGTTCCATATAGATGACGATTATGAGATGAAAATGAAGTTGAGTATGATTCGGGATTTTATGTATGATGATAAAGGTGAAGATAGAACGGGTATTATGATGATCATGATGGAGTAAAGGTTATGATATAAGGATGTTATCGGGTTAGCGGGACGTCGCGGGTTCAAACCCGGACTTGGGCATTTTTTTTAAGGATTACTTCTATGAGGTAGTATTACTATTACCATTATTATTATTATTATCTTATAATTATTATTTTTATCATTATTATTATATTTATTATTATTATTATTAATATTATTAATAAGTATTAAGTATCATTATCAAAATTATTATTTTCATTATCGTTATTATTAAACTTATCAGTTTATTAAAAACTACTACTATTATTATAAGTATCGTTATTTTTACTATCACTATTATTTTTATTATTAAAAATTATTACTATTATTATTATTATTATTATTATTATTATTATTATTATTATTATTATTATTATTATTATTATTATTATTGTTATTATTATTATAAGCTAATATAACTTTTTATTAATATTATATTATCAAATAACAATTAGTTACATAAATAACATCATATTTAATACATATAACATATAATTTACTAAAATAACAAGTATATCATTAATAATATAAAACTTCGATCGATGTCAATTATATGTGTTAATATATATAAATGATATAGGTTCGTGAATTCGAGGCCAACCCTGCATTGTTTAGTTGATCAATGTCGTCATATGTATTTTTACTACAAAATACATTAGGTGAGTTTTCATTTGCTCCCTTTTTAAATGCTTTTGCTATATATATTTTTGGGACTGAGAATACATGCGCTGCTTTTATAAATGTTTTACGAAATAGACACAAGTACTTAAAATTACATTCTATGGTTGGATTATTAAACCGAATATCGCCCTTCAAGTCTGGTAACCTAAGAATTTAGGGAAATGGCCCCTGATTGACGCGAATCCTAAAGATAGATCTATGGACCTTGACAAGTCCCATTCGGGGTACGAATGCTTTAGTACTTTGAGATTATTATACAGACGAGAGGTTCTGTTTTGGGGATATTCTATGCATTAAGTTAACGTCGGTTACCAGGTGTTCAATCCATATGAATGATTTTTATCTCTATGCAGTTTGCGAAATGCCTGATATGAGATGTATATTTATGGAAAAATGAAAATCTTGTGGTCTATTAAAATGATGGAAATGAATGATTATGATAAACTAATGAACTCACCAACCTTTTGGTTGACACTTTAAAGCATGTTTATTCTCAGGTTTGAAAGAAATCTTCCGCTGTGCATTAGCTCATTTTAAAGATATTACTTGGAGTCATTCATGACATATTTCAAAAGACGTTGCATTCGAGTCGTTGAAGTTCATTAGAGATTATCATTAAGTAAATGACAGTTTAGGTTATTTATAGTTTGGATATTATGAAATGGTATGCATACCTGTCAACTTTCGATGTAATGAAAGTTCGTCTTTTTAAAAACTAATGCAATGTTTGTAAAATGTATCATATAGAGGTCAAGTACCTCGCAATGAAATAAACTATTGTGAATTATTTATAATCGATATAGACTTCGTCCGGATGGATTAGGACGGGCCGCTTCAGTTGGTATCAGAGCGGTGGTCTTAGCGAACCAGGTCTGCATTAGTATGTCTAACTGATAGTTGTTAGGATGCATTAGTGAGTCTGGACTTCGACCGTGTCTGCATGTCAAAAGTTTTGCTTATCATTTCGTGTCAGAAATCATCTGCTTATCATCCTTAGGAAATTACCTGCTTATCATTCCTAGTCTAGACACATCTTACTGCAATGATTGCTTGAATAGTGTATAGACAAAATTCGTATCTTAGCGTATCTGCTAATTCATATCTTAGCATATCTGTTACTGTAGACTTTGCCTGACAGCTTCCGTAGATTTCTCCGTAACTTATGGGATTTTAATATTATATATGCATATGTAAATTATGTATTGCAGGGTACTAATCTACATCCTATAATCCATTTCTTACCGAAAAGTCCTTCATCTGATCGTACGAGATGAATCCCTCAACCAGTTCGAATTCCTCGGATCCCGACAGTTATTCCGATATGGAGTTTCACGTATCAGTGTCACCGGAATGAATCAACCAATCAGTCATCCCCAATTCATCTGATGGGTTCGTAGTCTACTTAATCATTAGAGACAAGAAGAAGGTGATCCTTTCCATCCACCATATCGCCCTCTTGGCAAAGAACCTGAAACACTTACCGGCGAACCTGTTCGTAATACCATTTTCTCTCCCATTTCCCGAATATCTCGCCATGATTATATACTATCTCAAAACCTTATTCACTCGCTCATTTCTACCGACAATCATCCCAGAGTAATACAAGAAGTCAATGAACTTCGCGCTCGAGTAATCAATTTGGAGAATATGGTGCAAAACGTACCAGCTTCAGCAACATCACCAGTATCAACAGTACCACCAGCACCAGTAGCCTCAACATCACATACCTCAACATCACAATCTATACCCCGAGCATAATCTTCGTTCTACCTGGCGATTATGTAATCTCTAATGTTTTAGAGATTATGTATTCTAGTTCTAACAATGAGTCTAATATCATATTAACTCATTAAATCCATGATTACATCTGAGGAAAATATATATGCAAGTATATTTTCATAAAGATTGTAATTAAAAATTCTTTTGTACAAACTGTTAATGGTGAAAATATTTTAACAGGTAGGTAATACCCTAGAAATATTTAGATTTCACATTAATAGGTTACACTGTACATTATTCGAATCTGATTCAATAGTCATTCACTATCCTATTTACAACCACCGATATACATATCCGTTCACCGCAGAATAACCCTTTTCATTCAATTTCATATTTGGATTTTGACCTATCAGAATCCAACAAGTGGCATAATAAAAAAAAACATTGGACAAAATAAAACTTGTTAGAAACAAACAAATTAATTATGAGAAATTTTGTTAAGAATCCACGCTAACTGTTCCTAGCTAACTGATTACATTTTATTTATCGCATTTTATTTATCGCAATTTAATTATCGCAATTTTATTTATCATCATTTAATTTCTGTTATTTACTTTACGCATTTTATTTATCGTCATTTAATTTCTGTATTTATTTTACGCACTTTAAATATCGGGACACGTATACAAGGTTTTGACATATCATATCGACGCATATTTATATATTATTTGAAATAATCATAGATACTCTATATGCAGTAATGATCGAGTTCTCTATACAGGGTTGAGGTTGATTCTATAATAATATATATACTTTGAGTTGTGATCGAGTCTGAGACATGTACATGGGTCACGATACGTATTAATTAATTCGAATATTATATATTAAACTATATATGAATTATTGGACTATCAACTGTGGACTATCGACTGTGGACTAATAACATTGGACAATTAAAATGAATTAAAATATTGATTATAACATATGAAACTAAACAATTCTTCAAGTTTGCCACTTGATTTCATCTTAAACCTCATTTGTATCTTGACGATTACAATCTGCGATTCAAACCTTTCACAATTCTTGAAAACACCTCAATCGAGAGGATGAACCAGCCGCACTTCATCTACGGAAGAAAAGATTGATGCATATAGTCATGCACCTGAAAAACTCCCGAAAACTGAGTAAACGTTTAACACATAGCTGTGCTAATTCCTTTAGTGTTATTATTACCCAAAATAACTTTGCAGTTCTTTTTCAAAATAGCTAATTTTGTCACAGCTCCAGCAAGACAACTCCGACTTTTCATTCGAAACAACCTTATTATAACCTTGATATATATGCTTGTTCTTTATTGTTACTAGGAAACCTTTCATATTACCATCAGCGTTTAATCATCTAAAAAAAAAAATTCTCTTGAAACCACCTCGGATTGATAACCGATAATTCAGATATCGTAGCATTAAATGTCGAGGAAACAGAAAAATTGTAGATGGTCTGAACGGTCAAAAGTTTGATGATAAAGAAGGGAGTGTTAGGAACGCTCGATAGAAAATTTGGTACTGAAAAATGGATTGAGCTAACCATGAAGGAAACAAAGAACAAATACAAGGACCAAACCCTATATTCAAAGAATCCAGGTAAATCTGGATCCGATGAAATCTTTAGAGAATATCTTGCTCCGTACCCACGTTAAAATCTTGAAATTTTTTTTTTCTTCATCAACTTTCGAACTTAGAAATTCCAAAATATCATCATAAATATCTTCGATATTTCTGAGGATATTTTCATAAATATTCTTGTCCGAAATTATCTACCTCTTTGTATTTTCTGTATTCCATTATATTGGAAACTTCTGTAAAATCTAAGTTTAAATTATGAATGGTTTTTGGAGAAGTGTAGGAAATTGAAGCATGAGTTAGTATAATATAATGACGCCCGGCCAACGTGATTATATTACAGTAAGTCATGCTGAGTTTCTAATGAAACATGATGATTCACAGATCATAACATCATCATGTGCCATGTTACACGACTCGTTCAATCTGTTCAATCTCCGAACATATCAAGAAAATATATTCTTATAGTTCTATCCTCCGTGATTCTCGTAATTTATCAAATCAAATCGTGCTATTACGTTCCTTCCTGCTTAGAACATTATAATCATTCGAAACTCTATATCTACGAATTATGGACCACTATTCGCTTGACTTAAAGTTAGGAAAAGAAGACAAGAGCATGAAACTCCGAGATACAAGGGAAAATACCAAGCCCAACAACAACACCGAAATTACAAGCCATAGATATCAGTGCGTATAGCAATATAAAGATACGGGAGGATTATAAATACAATAATCACTAGAGCATAGTAGAAATAAATAGATTCTTCCGGTGGGAGTTGGAAAAGAAGGACGATCATTGCGATAGTCAGAATGAGAACAAGGATTAGAACCGGATTAAGCATTATTATAATCTTTTGGTATATGAACTGGGAGAGAAGGTATAGAAGTAGTGAAACCTAATGAAACAGAAAAGGTAAATTTATAATGGAAACATCAGGCGTAGTAATTAGGACAGATCATCGCATTTAATTAAAGAGATCCTAATTTCCTTAAATCTCGAAGAATCAGATCTTATAGATTTCCAAGATTTTCTTTTAAATTCCTTAAATTCCGGAAATTCACCGTGACTACGTCAAAAGGTAAATCTTTATCTCGATCTTTTGTGACAACTTCACTCGTACGCTTCACATCATCGAATCGTTTAATCTATATTAATCAAAAATGATAAAACTCTATTTATCAACTCATATTCGTCATGAACACATTTTTATTGTTAGCCATGACCACCTCACTCAAATTTCGGGACGAAATTTCTTTAACGGGTAGGTACTGTGATGACCCGGGAATTTCCGACCAAATTTAAACTTAATCATTATATGTTTACGACATGATAAGAAAATTCTACAATGTTGAGTCTCGAAAACTTTGGAACAGTTATATGAATGCATTTGCCCTTTTGACCATTACCGACAATTTACGAACAATTGTTGTAAATAAATATGTATATGTAAATGTAAGTATATGTATATTAATTTGAGATTATAAAATATAATTTAAGCATTTGAATTAATTATTTAAAATAAGATACCAAATAATTAAGTGTAATTTAAAATAAGTCTATATATAAAAATATATGATTGTTATATATAATTGATAAGAATATGTATATATTGTAATATATTAAAATGTATAATTAATAAATATTAAATATATGTTATTATATGATTAGTAAATATTACATAACTAGTAATAGATTATTAACAAGTTAAAAATATAGTTGTTATAGTAATATTATTATTACTTTCTTTAATATCAATATTAGTAATATTAGTATTTTAACAAAAATGGAAACATGCAACTTATTATATCTCTATTAATACTAGTATTATTATTTGATATTATTATTTTATCATAAAAAGAATCATTATTTTAGTTATCATCAATATTATTATTATAAAAATAATACAAATTATTATTATTATTATTATTATTATTATTATTATTATTATTATTATTATTATTATTATTATTATTATTATTATTATTATTATTATTATTATTGTTGTTAATATCAATAATATTATTGTTATGATCAACTTCACTAAAATTATTATTTTTGTGCCTTAATATTATCATTACTATTATTATTATTACCATTAATATTATTACTATTATATGTATTTAGATTTAGATTATTATTAAAGTAATTATAATTATTAATTAATAATAATAACTAAATAAATCATATGCACAAATTAGGATCCAATGCAACTTTATATCTCTTTCTAACTGTAACTAATTGGTACGAAAGATTACAATTTTTCCATAACCAAACAAAGTCAGTTGTATGTCTCGATCTGTTTTCATTTTTTTATTTTGTTTATCCTTTTCTGGATTGAAAACTGTCGATACCCTCATCTTATATCTAAAAATCGATACATTCAGATGGAAAACAAGTCATTCAACCCACCATCACTAGACCACTAATAACTTTGCAAACCACCGCCTATATCGAGCTTCCAGCACCTTATCACAACCATGTAACTATCATTATTCATTGTTATTACTTCTACCTGTTTATGTCTTCATAAAATACACAAACAACCATATATATTGTGACTCGAGGATACGGTGTATATTGCATCTTCATTCAGCCGATTCTAGTTCCAGTTGAGTACTCAGGTTAAACTATCCATCTATTTTTCTTTCTCATTATGATCTTGTGTCGGTGCCACATAAAAACCGCCACCTATAATCAATTTCTGATAACTGTCATGCTGCTAATTTCTGTTTTGATTCAAATAAACAACAACACCCATTTAACCACCATGAAAAATCACCAAAGCCTATCACCGTTACCACCTCAAACAAATTTTGTTGGTCACTGTTTTACTGCTAACAGAAGCAGTATATTTCTGTTTCAGATTTCATATAATGAACGATACATGGTATTAGTCGAGCGTGAATGAAATGAATTCCTGCACACTATTTTCAGTCAGCAATGAAAGAAGAAAGTAGGTTGTTTTGGTATTAGATTTGAATATAATTAGCAAAAGTGGAAGATAAATAATGACATTCCTTTTCTTGATTGTTTGTTGGCCGACAACCACAATTCAAGTAAATCCCACATCCACTAAGTAGTTGTTAAAGGTACATAACTAGTATTATTACTCCATTCGGTTATGACAAAGAAAACCATCCCCATTTGCACTTTATTTACGATCATGAGGATTATTAAAATGAATTTGATTAGATTACTAGTGAATTGAACATTTCTATCTACTAATGGACCAAAAATCATCATATATTCTTGCTCAAAATTTAGAAGATTAAGGTTAAGATTTTTATGATTAGTAAGTTAATGATGTTAAAAGAGGAGGATGATTAGAAACAGATGGCGAAGTAGAGGACGATCTTAGATACACTTTCTAATACAGCGAATATTAGAGAATGTTATGATTTTATGTTAGTTAATGATTTGATGATGGTTGTCGTGTTGGATCGAGACAAATACGGGAAAACAATGAACACTGAAATTACTATTTTTACTTGGGCTTCCGTTTATTTACTAAATGGGTTTGATTAAATTTGTTTGTTGGGCCGAACTCTAGTTTCTCTGAGTGGACCGAGAACTAGTCTATCTAGTTGGGCCGTGAATATATTGTAGGAGTTGGGCCGTAAAAACTTAAATTCTATTTGTTGGGCCATTATGTTTAAGACTATTGGGCCGAATTAAATATAGACTAAAACATACGAGTTCCATATAGATGATGATTATGAGATGAAAATGAAGTTGAGTATGATTCGGGATTTTATGTATGATGATAAAGGTGAAGATAGAATGGGTATTATGATGATCATGATGGAGTAAAGGTTATGATATAAGGATGTTATCGGGTTAGCGGGACGTCGCGGGTTCAAACCCGGACTTGGGCATTTTTTTTAAGGATTACTTCTATGAGGTAGTATTACTATTACCATTATTATTATTATTATTATCTTATAATTATTATTTTTATCATTATTATTATATTTATTATCATTATTAATATTATTAATAAGTATTAAGTATCATTATCAAAATTATTATTTTCATTATTGTTATTATTAAACTTATCAGTTTATTAAAAACTACTACTATTATTATAAGTATCATTATTTTTACTATCACTATTATTTTTATTATTAAAAATTATTACTATTATTATTATTATTATTATTATTATTATTATTATTATTATTATTATTATTATTATTATTATTATTATTATTATTATTATTATTATTATTATTATTATTGTTATTATTATTATTATTATTATTATTATTGTTATTATTATTATAAGCTAATACAACTTTTTATTAATATTATTTTATCAAATAACAATTAGTTACATAACATCATATTTAATACATATAACATATAATTTACTAAAATAACAAGTATATCATTAATAATATAAAACTTCGATCGATGTCAATTATATGTCTTAATATATATAAATGATATAGGTTCGTGAATCTGAGGCCAACCCTGCATTGTTTAGTTGTTCAATGTCGTCATATGTATTTTTACTACAAAATACATTAGGTGAGTTTTCATTTGCTCCCTTTTTAAATGCTTTTACTATATATATTTTTGGGAATGAGAATACATGCGCTGCTTTTATAAATGTTTTACGAAATAGACACAAGTACTTAAAATTACATTCTATGGTTGGATTATTAAACCGAATATCGCCCTTCAAGTCTGGTAACCTAAGAATTTAGGGAAATGGCCCCTGATTGACGCGAATCCTAAAGATAGATCTATGGACCTTGACAAGTACCATTCGGGGTACGAATGCTTTAGTACTTTGAGATTATTATACAGACGAGAGGTTCTGTTTTGGGGATATTCTATGCATTAAGTTAACGTTAGTTACCAGGTGTTCAATCCATATGAATGATTTTTTTATCTCTATGCAGTTTGCGAAATGCCTGATATGAGATGTATATTTATGGAAAAATGAAAATCTTGTGGTCTATTAAAATGATGGAAATGAATGATTATGATAAACTAATGAACTCACCAACCTTTTGGTTGACACTTTAAAGCATGTTTATTCTCAGGTTTGAAAGAAATCTTTCGCTGTGCATTAGCTCATTTTAAAGATATTACTTGGAGTCATTCATGAGATATTTCAAAAGACGTTGCATTCGAGTCGTTGAAGTTCATTAGAGATTATTATTAAGTAAATGACAGTTTAGGTCATTTATAGTTTGGATATTATGAAATGGTATGCATACCTGTCAACTTTCGATGTAATGAAAGTTTGTCTTTTTAAAAACGAATGCAATATTTGTAAAATGTATCATATAGAGGTCAAGTACCTCGCAATGAAATCAACTATTATGAATCGTTTATAATCGATATGGACTTCGTCCGGATGGATTAGGACGGGTTGCTTCAACTGCGTTAACGTGGTGGAACACCTATCTTGAACAGGTAGGACAAAATGCTGCTTACGCACTACCGTGGTCGGCATTCAAGAAATTGATGAACGAGCAGTACCGTCCTAGAAACAAAGTCAATAAACTCAAGGCAGAACTTAGAGAGTTACGAACACAAGGGTTCGACGTTACCACATATGAACGACGATTCACAGAGTTGTGCCTATTGTATCCGGGAGCATTCGAAGATGAAGAAGAGAAGATCGACGCATTTGTAAAAGGGTTACCAGTAAGGATTCAAGAAGATGTGAGTTCACACGAGCCCGCTTCTATACAGAAGGCAAGTCGAACGGCTCATTAACTCATAAATCAGATTGAGGGAAGAATTAAAGAGCAGGCGACCGAAGAAGCCAACACGAAACAACTCAAGAGGAAGTGGGAGGAAAACAGTGACAAGAGTCACCAGTACAACAACAACAACAATTACAACCACAATCGCAACAACTATCCCAACAACCGCAACAACAATCGCAACAATAACTGCAATCCTAACAATAACTACAACAAACATCCCAACTACAACAACAAGTACAACAACCGTTTCAACAACAATAACAATCCCAACAACAACCTCAATAACAACAACGACAGCAAAAACCAAAAACAGCCATGTCATAGGTGTGAAGCAAATCATCAGGGGTTTTACACGACATTTTGCAACAGGTGTAAAAGAAATGGTCATAGCGCGACAAAGTGTGAGGTCTACAGACCAAATTTTAACAGAACTAAAGGAACAAATAATGTCAGAACAAGTAATGCCGAAACGAATAGTGTCGGAGCAAGTAATACCAACGCTGTTTGTTATATGAAATGTCCCGTTCTTATTGATTAAAAACGTTCCATATTAATTGATTTCGTTGCGAGGTTTTGACCTCTATATGAGACGTTTTTCAAAGACTGCATTCATTTTAAAACAAACCATAACCTTTATTTCATCAATAAAGGTTTAAAAAGCTTTACGTAGATTATCAAATAATGATAATCTAAAATATCCTGTTTACACACGACCATTACATAATGGTTTACAATACAAATATGTTACAACAAAATAAGTTTCTTGAATGCAGTTTTTACACAATATCATACAAGCATGGACTCCAAATCTCGTCCTTATTTAAGTATACGACAGCGGAAGCTCTTAATAATCACCTGAGAATAAACATGCTTAAAACGTCAACAAAAATGTTGGTGAGCTATAGGTTTAACCTATATATATCAAATCATAATAATAGACCACAAGATTTCATATTTCAATACACATCCCATACATAGAGATAAAAATCATTCATATGGTGAACACCTGGTAACCGACATTAACAAGATGCATATATATAAGAATATCCCCATCATTCCGGGACACCCTTCGGATATGATATAAATTTCGAAGTACTAAAGCATCCGGTACTTTGGATGGGGTTTGTTAGGCCCAATAGATCTATCTTTAGTATTCTTAGATTACCAGACTTAATAAAAAGGGGCATATTCGATTTCGATAATTCAACCATAGAATGTAGTTTCACGTACTTGTGTCTATTTTGTAAATCATTTATAAAACCTGCATGTATTCTCATCCCAAAAATATTAGATTTTAAAAGTGGGACTATAACTCACTTTCACAGATTTTTACTTCTTCGGGAAGTAAGACTTGGCCACTGGTTGATTCACGAACCTATAACAATATATACATATATATCAAAGTATGTTTAAAATATATTTACAAAACTTTTAATATATTTTGATGTTTTAAGTTTATTAAGTCAGCTGTCCTCGTTAGTAACCTACAACTAGTTGTCCACAGTTAGATGTACAGAAATAAATCGATAAATATTATCTTGAATCAATCCACGACCCAGTGTATACATATCTCAGTATTGATCACAACTCAAACTATATATATTTTGGAATCAACCTCAACCCTGTATAGCTAACTCCAACATTCACATATAGAGTGTCTATGATTGTTCCGAAATATATATAGATGTGTCGACATGATAGGTCGAAACATTGTATACGTGTCTATGGTATCTCAAGATTACATAATATACAATACATGTTGATTAAGTTATGGTTGGAATAAATTTGTTACCAATTTTCACGTAGCTAAAATGAGAAAAATTATCCAATCTTGTTTTACCCATAACTTCTTCATTTTAAATCCGTTTTGAGTGAATCAAATTGCTATGGTTTCATATTGAACTCTATTTTATGAATCTAAACAGAAAATTATAGGTTTATAGTCGGAAAAATAAGTTACAAGTCATTTTTGTAAAGGTAGTCATTTCAGTCGAAAGAACGACGTCTAGATGACCATTTTAGAAAACATACTTCCACTTTGAGTTTAACCATAATTTTTGGATATAGTTTCATGTTCATAATAAAAATAATTTTCTCAGAATAACAACTTTTAAATCAAAGTTTATCATAGTTTTTAATTAACTAACCCAAAACAGCCCGCGGTGTTACTACGACGGCGTAAATCCGGTTTTACGGTGTTTTTCGTGTTTCCAGGTTTTAAATCATTAAGTTAGCATATCATATAGATATAGAACATGTGTGTAGTTAATTTTAAAATTCAAGTTAGAAGGATTAACTTTTGATTGCGAACAAGTTTAGAATTAACTAAACTATGTTCTAGTGATTACGAGTTTAAACCTTCGAATAAGATAGTTTTATATATATGAATCGAATGATGTTATGAACATCATTACTACCTTAAGTTCCTTGGATAAACCTACTGGAAAAGATAAAAATGGATCTAGCTTCAACGGATCCTTGGATGGCTCGAAGTTCTTGAAGCAGAATCATGACACGAAAATAAGTTCAAGTAAGATCATCACTTGAAATAAGATTGTTATAGTTATAGAAATTGAACCAAAGTTTGAATATGATTATTACCTTGTATTAGAATGATAACCTACTGTAAGAAACAAAGATTTCTTGAGGTTGGATGATCACCTTACAAGATTGGAAGTGAGCTAGCAAACTTGAAAGTATTCTTGATTTTATGTAACTAGAACTTGTAGAATATATGAAGAACACTTAGAACTTAAAGATAGAACTTGAGAGAGATCAATTAGATGAAGAAAATTGAAGAATAAAGTGTTTGTAGGTGTTTTTGGTCGTTGGTGTATGGATTAGATATAAAGGATATGTAATTTTGTTTTCATGTAAATAAGTCATGAATGATTACTCATATTTTTGTAATTTTATGAGATATTTCATGCTAGTTGCTAAATGATGGTTCCCACATGTGTTAGGTGACTCACATGGGCTGCTAAGAGCTGATCATTGGAGTGTATATACCAATAGTACATACATCTAAAAGCTGTGTATTGTACGAGTACGAATACGGGTGCATACGAGTAGAATTGTTGATGAAACTGAACGAGGATGTAATTGTAAGCATTTTTGTTAAGTAGAAGTATTTTGATAAGTGTATTGAAGTCTTTAAAAAGTGTATAAATACATATTAAAACACTACATGTATATACATTTTAACTGAGTCGTTAAGTCATCGTTAGTCGTTACATGTAAGTGTTGTTTTGAATCCTTTAGGTTAACGATCTTGTTAAATGTTGTTAACCCAATGTTTATAATATCAAATGAGATTTTAAATTATTATATTATCATGTATGAATATCTCTTAATATGATATATATATACATTAAATGTCTTTACAACGATAATCGTTACATATATGTCTCGTTTAAAAATCATTAAGTTAGTAGTCTTGTTTTTACATATGTAGTTCATTGTTAATATACTTAATGATATGTTTACTTATCATAGTATCATGTTAACTATATATATATCCATATATATGTCATCATATAGTTTTTACAAGTTTTAACGTTCGTGAATCACCGGTCAACTTGGGTGGTCAATTGTCTATATGAAACATATTTCAATTAATCAAGTCTTAACAAGTTTGATTGCTTAACATGTTGGAAACATTTAATCATGTAAATATCAATCTCAATTAATATATATATAAACATGGAAAAGTTCGGGTCACTACAGTACCTACCCGTTAAATAAATTTCGTCCCGAAATTTTAAGCTGTTGAAGGTGTTGATGAATCTTCTGGAAATAGATGCGGGTATTTCTTCTTCATCTGATCTTCACGCTCCCAGGTGAACTCGGGTCCTCTACGAGCATTCCATCAAACCTTAACAATTGGTATCTTGTTTTGCTTAAGTCTTTTAACCTCACGATCCATTATTTCGACGGATTCTTCGATGAATTGAAGTTTTTCGTTGATTTGGATTTCATCTAGCGGAATAGTGAGATCTTCTTTAGCAAAACATTTCTTCAAATTCGAGACGTGGAAAGTGTTATGTACAGCCGCGAGTTGTTGAGGTAACTCAAGTCGGTAAGCTACTGGTCCGACACGATCAATAATCTTGAATAGTCCAATATACCTTGGATTTAATTTCCCTCGTTTACCAAATCGAACAACGCCTTTCCAAGGTGCAACTTTAAGCATGACCATCTCTCCAATTTCAAATTCTATATCTTTTCTTTTAATGTCAGCGTAGCTCTTTTGTCGACTTTGGGCGGTTTTCAACCGTTGTTGAATTTGGATGATCTTCTCGGTAGTTTCTTGTATAATCTCCGGATCCGTAATCTGTCTATCCCCCACTTCACTCCAACAAATCGGAGACCTGCACTTTCTACCATAAAGTGCTTCAAATGGCGCCATCTCAATGCTTGAATGGTAGCTGTTGTTGTAGGAAAATTCTGCTAACGGTAGATGTCGATCCCAACTGTTTCCGAAATCAATAACACATGCTCGTAGCATGTCTTCAAGCGTTTGTATCGTCCTTTCGCTCTGCCCATCAGTTTGTGGATGATAGGCAGTACTCATGTCTAGACGAGTTCCTAATGCTTGTAGTAATCTGCCATCCCTATCAGAGATAATAGAGATTGGTATTCCATGTATGGAGATGACTTCCTTCAAATACAGTCGTGCTAACTTCTCCATCTTGTCATCTTCTCTTATTGGCAGGAAATGTGCTGATTTGGTGAGACGATCAACTATTACCCAAATAGTATCAAAACCACTTGCAGTCCTTGGCAATTTAGTGATGAAGTCCATGGTAATGTTTTCCCATTTCCATTCCGGGATTTCGGGTTGTTGAAGTAGACCTGATGGTTTCTGATGCTCAGCTTTGACCTTAGAACACGTTAAACATTCTCCTACGTATTTAGCAACATCGGCTTTCATACCCGGCCACCAAAAATATTTTCTGAGATCCTTGTACATCTTCCCCGTTCCAGGATGTATTGAGTATCTGGTTTTATGAGCTTCTCTAAGTACCATTTCTCTCATATCTCCAAATTTTGGTACCCAAATCCTTTCAGCCCTATACCGGGTTCCGTCTTCCCGAATATTAAGATGTTTCTTCGATCCTTTGGGTATTTCATCCTTTAAATTTCCCTCTTTTAAAAGTCCTTGTTGCGCCTCCTTTATTTGAGTAGTAAGGTTATTATGAATCATTATATTCATAGATTTTACTCGAATGGGTTCTCTGTCCTTCCTGCTCAAGGCATCGGCTACCACATTTACCTTCCCCGGGTGGTAATGAATCTCAAAGTCGTAATCATTCAACAATTCAATCCACCTACGCTGCCTCATATTCAGTTGTTTCTGATTAAATATGTGCTGAAGACTTTTGTGGTCGGTATATATAATACTTTTGACCCCATATAAGTAGTGCCTCCAAGTCTTTAATGCAAAAACAACCGCGCCTAATTCCAAATCATGCGTCGTATAATTTTGTTCGTGAATCTTCAATTGTCTAGACGCATAAGCAATCACCTTTATTCGTTGCATTAATACACAACCGAGACCTTGCTTTGATGCGTCACAATAAATCACAAAATCATCATTCTCTTCAGGCAATGACAATATAGGTGCCGTAGTTAGCTTTTTCTTCAATAACTGAAACGCTTTCTCTTGTTCATCATTCCATTCAAATTTCTTCCCTTTATGCGTTAATGCAGTCAAGGGTTTTGCTATTCTGGAAAAGTCTTGGATGAACCTTCTGTAGTAACCAGCTAGTCCTAAAAACTGGCGTATGTGTTTCGGAGTTTTCGGGGTTTCCCACTTTTCAACAGTTTCTATCTTTGCCGGATCCACCTTAATACCTTCTTTGTTCACTATGTGACCGAGGAATTGAACTTCTTCCAACCAAAATGCACATTTTGAAAACTTAGCATACAATTCTTCCTTCCTCAATACTTCTAACACCTTTCTCAAATGTTCACCGTGTTCTTGGTCATTCTTTGAGTAAATAAGTATGTCATCAATGAAAACAATGACAAACTTGTCAAGGTATGGTCCACACACTCGGTTCATAAGGTCCATGAACACAGCTGGTGCATTAGTTAAACCAAGCGGCATGACCATAAACTCGTAATGACCGTAACGTGTTCTGAAAGCAGTCTTTGGAATATCATCTTCTTTCACCCGCATTTGATGATACCCGGAACGTAAGTCAATCTTTGAATAAACATATGAGCCTTGTAGTTGATCAAATAAGTCGTCAATTCTCGGTAGTGGGTAGCGGTTCTTGATGGTAAGTTTTTTCAACTCTCGGTAGTCGATACACAACCTGAATGTACCATCTTTCTTCTTGATAAATAAAACAGGAGCTCCCCACGGTGATGTGCTTGGTCGAATGAAACCACGCTCTAAAAGTTCTTGTAATTGGCTTTGCAGTTCTTTCATCTCGCTGGGTGCGAGTCTGTAAGGAGCACGAGCTATTGGTGCAGCTCCTGGTACAAGATCTATTTGAAATTCAACGGATCGATGTGGAGGTAATCCCGGTAATTCTTTCAGAAATACATCGGGAAATTATTTTGCAATGGGAACATCATTGATGCTCTTTTCTTCAGTTTGTACTTTCTCGACGTGTGCTAGAACAGCATAGCAACCTTTTCTTATTAGTTTTTGTGCCTTCAAATTACTAATAAGATGTAGCTTCGTGTTGCCCTTTTCTCCGTACACCATTAAGGGTTTTCCTTTTTCTCGTATAATGCGAATTGCATTTTTGTAACAAACGATCTCTGCTTTCACTTCTTTCAACCAGTCCATACCGATTATCACATCAAAACTCCCTAACTCTACTGGTATCAAATCAATCTTAAATGTTTCGCTAACCAGTTTAATTTCTCGATTCCGACATATATTATCTGCTGAAATTAATTTACCATTTGCTAATTCGAGTAAAAATTTACTATCCAAAGGCGTCAATGGACAACTTAATTTAGCACAAAAATCTCTACTCATATAGCTTCTATCCGCACCCGAATCAAATAAAACGTAAGCAGATTTATTGTCAATAAGAAACGTACCCATAACAAGCTCCGGGTCTTCCTGTGCCTCTGCCGCATTAATATTGAAAACTCTTCCGCGGCTTTGTCCATTCGTGTTCTCCTGGTTCGGGCAATTTCTAATAATGTGGCCCGGTTTTCCACATTTATAACAAACTACATTGGCATAACTTGCCCCGACACTACTTGCTCCGCCATTACTCGTTCCGACACCATTTGTTCCTTTTGTTCTATTAACCCCTGGTCCGTAGACCTCACACTTCGCCGCGCTATGACCATTTCTTTTACACTTGTTGCAAAATTTGGTGCAGAACCCCGAGTGATACTTTTCACACCTTTGGCATAGCTGCTTCTGATTGTTGTTGTTGTTGCGGTTATTATTGTTGTTGGGATGATTGTTGTAGTTGCTGTTGTTGTTGTTGTTGTTGTTGTTGTTGTTGTTGTTGGGCCGTTTGTTGTAGTTGCGATTGATGTTGCGATTGTTGGGATAATTGTTGCGATTATTGTTGTAATTGCTATTGTTGTTGTATTGGTGATTCTTATCACCGTTTTCCTCCCACTTTCTTTTGACTTGCTTCACATTGGCCTCTTCAGCAGTCTGTTCTTTAATTCTTTCTTCAATCTGGTTCACTAGTTTGTGAGCCATTCTACATGCCTGTTGTATGGAGGCGGGCTCGTGTGAACTTATATCTTCTTGGATTCTTTCCGGTAATCCTTTCACAAACGCGTCGATCTTCTCTTCCTCATCTTCAAATGCTCCCGGACACAATAGGCACAATTCTGTGAATCGTCTTTCGTACGTGGTAATATCAAATCCTTGGGTTCGTAACCCTCTAAGTTCTGTCTTGAGCTTATTGACCTCGGTTCTGGGACGGTACTTCTCGTTCATCAAGTGCTTGAATGCTGACCACGGTAGTGCGTACGCATCATCTTGTCCCACTTGCTCTAGATAGGTATTCCACCATGTTAACGCAGAACCTGTGAACGTATGCGTAGCGTACTTCACTTTGTCCTCTTCAGTACACTTACTTATGGCAAACACCGATTCGACCTTCTCGGTCCACCGTTTCAATCTGACCGGTCCTTCGGTTCCATCAAATTCCAAAGGTTTGCAGGCAGTGAATTCTTTGTAGGTGCATCCTACACGATTTCCTGTACTGCTAGATCCAAGGTTATTGTTGGTATGTAGCGCAGCCTGTACTGCGGCTATGTTTGAAGCTAGAAAAGTACGGAATTCCTCTTCATTCATATTCACGATGTGTCGAGTAGTCGGTGCCATTTCCTTCAAAATAGTCAAATGGAACAAGTTAATCATACAGAATATTAAGAGTAGTTAATAGTATTTCGTAGCATAATATGAACTCATTTATAAAAGCTTTTTCTTCATATTAGCGTTTTATAATTTTAAATTCGGGTAGTACCTACCCGTTAAGTTCATACTTAGTAGCTAATATACAATTCAACTACTACAATTCTATATGAAAAACTGATTATAATAATATTTCGCGTTCAAACTTTTATACAATATTTTACAAACTTACAATACCGCTTATTTTACATAAAGCATGAAATATAGCACACAATAACTTTGATACAAGATAGTTGTGAAGATAATTCTAGCTAGTACACAAGTCGTTCAGCAAAGGCAATAAAGACACGTAATTCATACGTCCAGAAACAAGTCATGCATTCTGGTTTTACTAGGACTACTTCCCATCCTTGGTTTTGTGGAACATAACCGTTATGGCCGTTGATAAGACAGCGTGTTGTAACGTCGTCAAAGGGACGAGGGTTACGTAATGACCAACAGTCTCGTAATAACCTAAAAACCTCATTTCTTACCCCAATTACCGACTCAGTCACTTGTGGGAACGTTTTGTTTAATAGTTGTAGTCCGATGTTCTTGTTCTCTCTTTGGTGAGAAGCGAACATTACTAATCCGTAAGCATGACATGCTTCTTTATGTTGCATGTTAGCCGCTTTTTCTAAATCACGAAGTCCAATATTCGGATATATTGAGTCAAAATAATTTCTTAACCCATTGCGTAAAATAGCATTTGGGTTCCCCGCAATATATGCATCAAAGTAAACACATCGTAACTTATGGATTTCCCAATGTGATATCCCCCATCTTTCGAACGAAAGCCTTTTATAAACCAAGGCATTCTTGGAACGTTCTTCAAATGTCTTACAAACTGATCTCGCCTTAAATAGTTGTGCCGAAGAATTCTGACCGACTCTAGACAAGATTTCATCAATCATGTCTCCGGGTAGGTCTTTTAAAATATTGGGTTGTCTATCCATTTTGTGTTTTTATACTGTAAAATAGACAAGAGTTAGATTCATACAAAAAATACTTATTAATACAAGCAATTTTTACATATATCATAAAGCATAAGCACACTATATTACATATATTACACCACACGAATACAACTATCTTATTCCGACTCGCTTGTTTCTTCTTCTTCAATTTTGGATTGTTTTGCCAAGTTTCTAGGGATATATGATGTTCCCCTAATACGAGCCGTCGTTTTCCATATTGGTTTAGAAAAACCTGGTGGTTTAGAGGTTCCCGGGTCATTGTTACAACTTAAGGACTTCGGGGGTTGACGATACATATAAAGTTCATCGGGGTTGGAATTAGATTTCTCTATTTTTATACCCTTTCCCTTATTATTTTCTTTTGCCTTTTTAAATTCAGTTGGGGTAATTTCTATAACATCATCGGAATTCTCGTCGGAATCCGATTCATCGGAGAATTGGTAATCCTCCCAATATTTTGCTTCCTTGGCGGAAACACCATTGACCATAATTAACCTTGGTCGGTTGGTTGAGGATTTTATTTTACTTAACCGTTTTATTATTTCCCCCACTGGTTCTATTTCTTCATCCGGTTCCGATTATTCTTCCGGTTCCGATTCTTCTTCCGGTTCCGACTCTTCTTCCGGTTCCTCTTCGGGAACTTGTGAATCAGTCCACGAATCATTCCAATTTACATTTGACTCTTCATTATTATTAGGTGAGTCAATGGGACTCACATAATATTCACATGTTAAAAATATATAGTTTCCAACAAATATTGTTAAGCAATCATTTTTCAAGTAAACACGGTCGAAGTCCAGACTCACTAATGCATCCTAACAAACTCGATAAGACACACTAATGCAAAATTCTGGTTCTCTAAGACCAACGCTTTGATACCAACTGAAATGTCCATTTCTTATTGATTAAAAACGTTCCATATTAATTGATTTCGTTGCGAGGTTTTGACCTCTATATGAGACGTTTTTCAAAGACTGCATTCATTTTAAAACAAACCATAACCTTTATTTCATCAATAAAGGTTTAAAAAGCTTTACGTAGATTATCAAATAATGATAATCTAAAATATCCTGTTTACACACGACCATTACATAATGGTTTACAATACAAATATGTTACAACAAAATAAGTTTCTTGAATGCAGTTTTTACACAATATCATACAAGCATGGACTCCAAATCTCGTCCTTATTTAAGTATGCGACAGCGGAAGCTCTTAATAATCACCTGAGAATAAACATGCTTAAAACGTCAACAAAAATGTTGGTGAGTTATAGGTTTAACCTATATATATCAAATCATAATAATAGACCACAAGATTTCATATTTCAATACACATCCCATACATAGAGATAAAAATCATTCATATGGTGAACACCTGGTAACCGACATTAACAAGATGCATATATATAAGAATATCCCCATCATTCCGGGACACCCTTCGGATATGATAAAAATTTCGAAGTACTAAAGCATCCGGTACTTTGGATGGGGTTTGTTAGGCCCAATAGATCTATCTTTAGGATTCGCGTCAATTAGGGTGTCTGTTCCCTAATTCTTAGATTATCAGACTTAATAAAAAGGGGCATATTCGATTTCGATAATTCAACCATAGAATGTAGTTTCACGTACTTGTGTCTATTTTGTAAATCATTTATAAAACCTGCATGTATTCTCATCCCAAAAATATTAGATTTTAAAAGTGGGACTATAACTCACTTTCACAGATTTTTACTTCGTCGGGAAGTAAGACTTGGCCACTGGTTGATTCACGAACCTATAACAATATATACATATATATCAAAGTATGTTTAAAATATATTTACAACACTTTTAATATATTTTGATGTTTTAAGTTTATTAAGTCAGCTGTCCTCGTTAGTAACCTACAACTAGTTGTCCACAGTTAGATGTACAGAAATAAATCGATAAATATTATCTTGAATCAATCCACGACCCAGTGTATACGTATCTCAGTATTGATCACAACTCAAACTATATATATTTTGAAATCAACCTCAACCCTGTATAGCTAACTCCAACATTCACATATAGAGTGTCTATGGTTGTTCCGAAATATATATAGATGTGTCGACATGATAGGTCGAAACATTGTATATGTGTCTATGGTATCTCAAGATTACATAATATACAATACAAGTTGATTAAGTTATGGTTGGAATAGATTTGTTACCAATTTTCACGTAGCTAAAATGAGAAAAATTATCCAATCTTGTTTTACCCATAACTTCTTCATTTTAAATCCGTTTTGAGTGAATCAAATTGCTATGGTTTCATATTGAACTCTATTTTATGAATCTAAACAGAAAAGTATAGGTTTATAGTCGCAAAAATAAGTTACAAGTCGTTTTTGTAAAGGTAGTCATTTCAGTCGAAAGAACGACGTCTAGATGACCATTTTAGAAAACATACTTCCACTTTGAGTTTAACCATAATTTTTGGATATAGTTTCATGTTCATAATAAAAATCATTTTCTCAGAATAACAACTTTTAAATCAAAGTTTATCATAGTTTTTAATTAACTAACCCAAAACAGCCCGCGGTGTTACTATGACGGCGTAAATCTGGTTTTACGGTGTTTTTCGTGTTTCCAGGTTTTAAATCATTAAGTTAGCATATAATATAGATATAGAACATGTGTGTAGTTAATTTTAAAAGTCAAGTTAGAAGGATTAACTTTTGTTTGCGAACAAGTTTAGAATTAACTAAACTATGTTCTAGTGATTACGAGTTTAAACCTTCGAATAAGATAGTTTTATATATATGAATCGAATGATGTTATGAACATCATTACTACCTTAAGTTCCTTGGATAAACCTACTGGAAAATATAAAAATGGATCTAGCTTCAACGGATCCTTGGATGGCTCGAAGTTCTTGAAGCAGAATCATGACACGAAAACAAGTTCAAGTAAGATCATCACTTGAAATAAGATTGTTATAGTTATAGAAATTGAACCAAAGTTTGAATATGATTATTACCTTGTACTAGAATGATAACCTACTGTAAGAAACAAAGATTTCTTGAGGTTGGATGATCACCTTACAAGACTGGAAGTGAGCTAGCAAACTTGAAAGTATTCTTGATTTTATGTAACTAGAACTTGTAGAATATATGAAGAACACTTAGAACTTTAAGATAGAACTTGAGAGAGATCAATTAGATGAAGAAAATTGAAGAATGAAAGTGTTTGTAGGTGTTTTTGGTCGTTGGTGTATGGATTAGATATAAAGGATATGTAATTTTGTTTTCATGTAAATAAGTCATGAATGATTACTCATATTTTTGTAATTTTATGAGATATTTCATGCTAGTTGCTAAATGATGGTTCCCACATGTGTTAGGTGACTCACATGGGCTACTAAGAGCTGATCATTGGAGTGTATATACCAATAGTACATACATCTAAAAGCTGTATAT
Source organism: Rutidosis leptorrhynchoides (assembly GCF_046630445.1). Lineage (NCBI taxonomy): Eukaryota > Viridiplantae > Streptophyta > Magnoliopsida > Asterales > Asteraceae > Rutidosis > Rutidosis leptorrhynchoides. The sequence continues at coordinate 196,147,436 of NC_092333.1, forward strand.
TGTACGAGTACGAATACGGGTGCATACGAGTAGAATTGTTGATGAAACTGAATGAGGATGTAATTGTAAGCATTTTTATTAAGTAGAAGTATTTTGATAAGTGTATTGAAGTCTTTCAAAAGTGTATAAATACATATTAAAACACTACATGTATATACATTTTAACTGAGTCGTTAAGTCATCGTTAGTCGTTACATGTAAGTGTTGTTTTGAATCCTTTAGGTTAACGATCTTGTTAAATGTTGTTAACCCAATGTTTATAATATCAAATGAGATTTTAAATTATTATATTATCATGATATTATCATGTATGAATATCTCTTAATATGATATATATATATATACATTAAATGTCTTTACAACGATAATCGTTACATATATGTCTCGTTTAAAAATCATTAAGTTAGTAGTCTTGTTTTTACATATGTAGTTCATTGTTAATATACTTAATGATATGTTTACTTATCATAGTATCATGTTAACTATATATATATATATATATAAATATCCATATATATGTCATCATATAGTTTTTACAAGTTTTAACGTTCGTGAATCACCGGTCAACTTGGGTGGTCAATTGTCTATATGAAGCATATTTCAATTAATCAAGTCTTAACAAGTTTGATTGCTTAACATGTTGGAAATATTTAATCATGTAAATATCAATCTCAATTAATATATATAAACATGGAAAAGTTCAGGTCACTACATTATAAATGTGGAAAACCAGGCCACGTTATTAGAAATTTCCCGAATCAGGGGAATACTAATGGGCAGGGCCATGGAAGAGTTTTCAATATTAATGAAGCAGAAGCACAGGAAGACCCGGAGCTTGTTACGGGTACATTTCTTATTGACGATAAATCTGCTTATGTTTTATTTGATTCGGGTGCGGATAGAAGCTATATGAGTAGAAAATTTTGTGCTAAATTAAGTTGCCCATTGACGCCTTTGGATAGTAAATTTTTACTCGAATTAGCAAACGGTAAATTAGTTTCAGCAGATAATATATGTCGGGAGAGAGAAATTAAACTAGGAGATGAAACGTTTAAAATTGATTTAATACCAGTCGAGTTAGGGAGTTTTGATGTAATAATTGGCATGGACTGGTTGAAAAAGGTGAGAGCAGAGGTCATTTGTTACAAAAATGCGATTCGCATTATGCGTGAAAAAGGAAAACCTTTAATGGTGTACGGAGAAAAGAACAACGCGAAATTAAATCTTATTAGTAGTTTGAAGGCGCAAAAACAAATAAGAAAAGGTTGTTACGTCATTCTAGCACACATCAAGGAAGTTAAACCTGAAGAAAAGAACATCAGTGATGTTCCCTTCGCAAAAGAATTTCCCGATGTATTTCCGAAAGAATTACCGGGATTACCCCCACATCGATCCGTTGAATTTCAAATAGACCTTGTACCAGGAGTTGCACCAATAGCTCGTGCTCCATATAGACTCGCACCCAACGAAATGAAAGAATTACAAATTCAGTTACAGGAACTTTTAGAGCGTGGTTTCATTCGACCAAGCACATCACCATGGGGAGCTCCTATTTTGTTTGTCAAGAAGAAAGATGGTACATTCAGGTTGTGTACCGACTACCGAGATTTGAACAAACTTACCATCAAGAACCACTACCCACTACCGAGAATCGACGACTTATTTGATCAACTACAAGGCTCGTCTGTTTATTCGAAGATCGATTTACGTTCTGGATATCATCAAATGCGGGTGAAGGAGGATGATATTCCAAAGACTGCTTTTAGGACGCGTTACGGTCATTACGAGTTTATGGTTATGCCGTTTGGATTGACTAACGCACCAGCTGTGTTCATGGACCTCATGAACCGAGTGTGTGGGCCATATCTTAACAAGTTTGTAATTGTTTTCATCGATGACATACTTATTTACTCGAAGAATGATCAAGAGCACGAAGAACATTTGAGAAAAGTGCTAGAGTTGCTGAGAAAAGAAAAACTGTACGCTAAGTCTTCAAAGTGTGCATTTTGGTTGGAAGAAGTTCAATTCCTCAGTCACATAGTGAACAAAGAAGGTATTCAGGTGGATCAAGCAAAGATTGAAACCGTTGAAAAGTGGAAAATCCCAAAAACTCCAAAACACATACACCAGTTTTTAGGACTAGCTGGTTACTACAGAAGGTTCATCCAAGACTTTTCCAGAATAGCAAAACCCTTGACTGCATTAACGCATAAAGGGAAGAAATTTGAATGGAAAGATGAACAAGAGAAAGCGTTTCAATTGTTAAAGAAAAAGTTAACTACGGCACCTATATTGTCATTACCTGAAGGGAATGATGATTTTGTGATATATTGTGATGCCTCAAAGCAAGGTCTCGGTTATGTATTAATGCAACAAACTAAAATAATTGCTTATGCGTCTAGACAATTGAAGATTCACGAACAGAATTATACGACGCATGATTTGGAATTAGGCACGGTTGTTTTTGCATTAAAGACTTGGAGGCACTACTTATATGGGGTCAAAAGTATTATATATACCGACCACAAAAGTCTTCAACACATATTTAATCAGAAACAACTGAATATGAGGCAGCGTAGGTGAATTGAATTGTTGAATGATTATGACTTTGAGATTCGTTACCACCCGAGGAAAGCAAATATGGTAGCCGACGCCTTGAGCAGAAAGGACAGAGAACCCATTCGAGTAAAAGCTATGAATATAATGATTCACACTAACCTTACTACTCAAATAAAGGAGGCGCAACAAGGAGTTTTAAAAGAGAGAAATTTAAAGGATGAAATATCCAAAGGATCGGAGAAGCACCTTAATATTCGGGAAGATGGAACCCGGTATAGGGCTGAAAGAATTTGGGTACCAAAATTTGGAGATATGAGAGAAATGGTACTTAGAGAAGCTCATAAAACCAGATACTCAATACATCCTGGAACGAGGAAGATGTACAAGGATCTCAAGAAATATTTTTGGTGGCCAGGTATGAAAGCCGATGCTGCTAAATACGTAGGGGAATGTTTGACGTGTTCTAAGGTCAAAGCGGAGCATCAGAACCATCAGGTCTACTTCAACAACCCGAAATCCCGGAATGGAAATGGGAAAACATTATCATGGATTTCATCACTAAATTGCCAAGGACTGCAAGTGGTTTTGATACTATTTGGGTAATAGTTGATCATCTCACCAAATCAGCACACTTCCTGCCAATAAGAGAAGATGACAAGATGGAGAAGTTAGCACGACTGTATTTAAAGGAAGTCATCTCCAGACATGGAATACCAATCTCTATTATCTCTGATAGGGATGCCAGATTTATTTCAAGATTCTGGCAGACATTACAGCAAGCATTAGGAACTCGTCTAGACATAAGTACTGCCTATCATCCACAAACTGATGGGCAGAGCGAAAGGACGATACAAATGCTTGAAGACATGCTACAAGCATGTGTTATTGATTTCGAAAACAGTTGGGATCGACATCTACCGTTAGCAGAATTTTCCTACAACAACAGCTATCATTCAAGCATTGAGATGGCGCCGTTTGAAGCACTTTATGGTAGAAAGTGCAGGTTTCCGATTTGTTGAAGTGAATAGGGGGATAGACAGATTACGGGTCCGGAGATAATACAAGAAACTACCGAGAAGATCATCTAAATTCAACAACAGTTGAAAACCGTCCAAAGTCGACAAAAGAGCTACGCCGACATTAAAAGAAAAGATATAGAATTTGAAATTGAAGAGATGGTCATGCTTAAGGTTACATCTTGGAAAGGCGTTGTTCGATTTAGTAAACGAGGGAAATTAAATTCAAGGTATATTGGACCATTCAAGATTATTGATCGTGTCGGACCAGTAGCATACCGACTTGAGTTACCTCAACAACTCGTGGCTGTACATAACACTTTCCATGTCTTGAATTTGAAGAAATGTTTTGCTAAAGAAGATCTCACTATTCTGTTAGACGAAATCCAAATCAACGAAAAACTTCAATTCATCGAAGAACCCGTCGAAATAATGGATCGTGAGGTTAAAAGACTTAAACAAAATAAGATACCAATTGTTAAGGTTCGATGAAATGCTCGTAGAGGACCCGAGTTCACCTGGGAATGATAAGATCAGATGAAGAAGAAATACCCGCACTTATTTCCAGAAGATACGTCAACACCTCCAACTGCTTAAAATTTCGGGACGAAATTTATTTAACGGGTAGGTACTGTAGTGACCCAAACTTTTCCATGTTTATATATATTAAATGAAATTGATATTTACATGATTAAGTGTTTCCAACATGTTAAGCAATCAAACTTGTTAAGACTTGATTAATTGAAATAGGTTTCATATAGACAATTGACCACCCAAGTTGACCGGTGATTCACGAACGTTAAAACTTGTAAAAACTATATGATAACATATATATGATTATATATATAATTAACATGATATTATGATAAGTAAGTATCTGTGATGACCCAGAAAATTTAAACTAATTTAAACCAATTCTCTATATGATTTAATAACGTAGTAACTCGCTATAATTTTTCATAGTGGAATATTATTAGGATTTTAGTAGTTAATTCCTTGTACTAGCTATTATGTATGAACTTAACGGGTAGGTAATACCCTAGAAATAATTATATAATGCTAATAAGAAGAAAAGGCTTTTATAATAATTGGTTCATTTTATTAATATGCTACGATTAACTATTGACAACTCATTTTACCTATAATATTCTATATGATTAAATTATCTCTGTTATGTTTATTGAAGAAACATGTCTCAAATGTCGGATGCTGAGTTTGAGGAACTAGTCGAGAAACGTGTGAATGAAAGAATTGCTGCAGCTGAGGCAGCAAAAGCAACAGCCAAAGCAGCAGCCAAAGCAGCAGCCGTAAACACAAACTCACGAAACGGATGCTCGTACAAAACTTTTCAAGGATGCAAACCACAGACGTTTAGTGGAACCGAGGGACCAGTCGGTCTAACCCGATGGTTTGAAAAGATGGAGTCCGTTTTCAAAATCAGTAATTGTGCGGACGAAGACAAGTCAAAGTATGCTTCGTGCACGTTGCAAGACGGTGCACTTACTTAGTGGAACAATTATGCTAAAGCAGAAGGAGTAGATACAGCATATGATATCTCTTGGGAAGAACTGAAAAAGATGCTAATCGAGGAGTACTGTCCTCGAAACGAGATCAGAAAAATGAAATCTGAGTTACGTAATCTGAAGGTTTTCGGCGCGAATCTCAATAACTATGAAAAGCGTTTCATGGAACTAGCCTTGTTGTGTCCCGAATTGGTGCCAAACGAGAAACGAAAGATAGAAATGTATATTGACGGTTTATCGATCAATATCAAAGGAAATGTTACATCGTCCAAACCGAATACGATGCAGGAAGCCATGACAATGGCACACCAACTCATAGACCAGATCACAGAGAGTTCGATTAAGGCACCAATTACCGAAGTCAAGACAACTGAAGGAAAGAGGAAATTGGAAGACTATAAGGGCAAAAGTACTCACCTGAAGAAACAAGAAACTTTTAAAGGTAAACAAGATGGGGCAACTTCAAGTCCAAACTATAAGGGACCCCATCCGTTCTGCAAAAGATGTTACACACATCATGCAGGTTATTGCCAAGTGGTCTGTGATAAGTGCAACAAGAAAGGACATGTGGCGAAAGATTGTTATGCCACCGTTTCTGAAGTAAAGACAAAACCGACCGATGTCAAGAAATGTTTTGGATGCGGGAAGTCTGGTCACTTTATAAATCAATGCCCTGATAAGGAGAAGAACAAAGAACCCGCACGTGGGAGGGCATTTAATGTTAGTACCAGTGAAGCACGTGAGGATCCTTATCTTGTCACGGGTACGTTTACCGTTAATAATCAACTAGCTTCTATTATGTTTGATACGGGTGCTGATAGAAGTTATATGTGTAAAGACTTTAGTTCTAAACTAAAATGTGCATCATTGCCTCTAGACGATAAATATACTATTGAATTAGCTAATGGTAAACTGATAAAAGCCGATAAAATTTGCCATGGTTGCGAAATAAATCTCGCTGGTGAAACCTTCAAAATCGATTTGATACCCGTAGAATTAGGAAGTTTTGACGTAATCGTTGGCATGGACTGGATGTCCAAAACAAGAGCGAAAGTTGTTTGCGCTGAAAAAGCAATCCGCATCCCTCGTAAGGATGAAACGTCATTAATGATTTATGGGGAGAAGAGCAACTCAAAGCTGAACCTTATCAGCTGTATGAAGGCCCAGAAACTTATAAGAAAAGGTTGTTATGCTATTCTGGCATACGTAAAGAAGATCGATACTGAAGAAAGAAGCATTGATGACATGCCGGTTATAAGAGAATATCCCGGAGTATTTCCAGAAGAATTACCGGGGCTACCTCCACATAGATGTGTAGAATTCCAGATTGATCTCGTACCAGGAGCCGCACCTGTAGCCCGATCCCCATATAGACTTGCACCTTCAGAAATGTAAGAATTACAAAATCAGTTGCAAGAATTATCGAACTGTGGATTTATTCGTCCCAGTTTTTCACCTTGGGGTGCTCCTATTCTGTTCGTCAAGAAGAAGGATGGATCTATGAGAATGTGCATAGATTACTGAGAATTAAACAAATTAACGATCAAGAATCGGTACCCATTACCGAGGATTGATGATTTGTTTGATCAATTGCAAGGATTAAGTGTTTATTCTAAGATTGATCTACGCTCCGGATATCATCAGCTGAGAGTGAAGGAAGAAGATGTTCCTAAAACCGCGTTCAGAACCCGTTACGGTCACTATGAATTTTTAGTCATGCCTTTTGGATTGACTAATGCTCCAGCAATATTCATGGATCTAATAAATCGCATCTATAGACCGTATTTAGACAAATTTGTCATTGTTTTTATCAATGACATATTGATTTACTCGAAGAACAAGGAAGAACATGAGCAACACTTAAGACTGGTACTAGAGATACTCAAGAAAGAAGAATTGTACGCAAAATTTTCGAAGTGTGATTTCTGGTTACAAGAAGTACAGTTTTTAGGCCATGTTGTCAGTAAACATGGAATTAAAGTTGACCCTGCTAAGATCGAAGCCATTAGTAAATGGGAAACACAGAAGACTCCAACACAAATCCGCCAATTCTTAGGTCTTGCTGGTTACTACCGAAGATTCATTCAAGATTTCTCTAAAATCACCAAACCCTTAACTGCATTGACTCAAAAGGGAAAGAAGTATGATTGGTCCACGGAACAAGAATCCTCATTCCAGTTATTAAAGAAGAAGTTAACGTCTGCACCCATTTTGTCATTACCGGAAGGAAATGATGAATTCGTGATCTATTGTGACGCTTCGCGCCAAGGTTTAGGATGTGTATTATGAAAGTTTTTCGTATGCCCGAGAGACATATTTAATTAATGTGGCTAATGTGTTATGATCCAAGTCGGGTCATATCCAATAACAAGCTTACCAACACTTTATATGTATTTAATTTTAACGACTGGATCGTTAAATAAATATGCGACACTTGAACTTTAGAAAATCGGTTTTCTAAAATATTATTACTTGAGATAAATTATTTGAATAATTTATAAATTAAGGATTTAATTGTTTATAAGGATAAACAATATATTGTGTTATATTTTATAAAAGGTTTATAAAAAAATATGTATGTAACTTAACAAGTCATTTTTATATATGCAAGTTTTATAAAAAAAATAAAAGGATTATTTTATAAAACTCATGGAAATGGAGTGCAGTTTTTGGGACTCCAAGATATGCATCACATGCTTGTTTTGTTGCTTTTAACATAACACAAGTATTAAGGGATATGGGCATTAGGTCCTTGACTCAAGTAAGAGAGAGATATACAAAATATAACAAGAAAATTCTGGTTTTTTGCTGCTGCCTGGCCGAACTGTTTGGGGGTCATAGAGGAGGTCTTTGCTTGTTATTTTAGCTCTCTCTAGTGTCTAAAATCCTAACATAAACAAAGGTGGTGTTGGTGCATCAAAAGCTTGGGGTATTACACACTTGAGGCTTCAAGTTAGAGGCTTTATTCCATCATCTTCTTCATCGATATTGCTGTCCAAATTCAGCTTTCAACTCATCATAGAGGAGGTATAATCTTGTTCCTTTATATTTATATGTAAGCATTATTTCATGACTTGATAACTATATGGAATTCATCTAAAGTGGTTTAACATATTAACATGCTTTCTTAATATTTTGCTTCCGCTTGTTGTAACTCTATATGAATTGGTTTCATGAATAAGTTAACATTAAGAACTTGTTGAAATGTTGAATTCCATCAATGGTATCTAGAGCCGAAGTCTATGAAATATGCTTCTTATATATGGTCTTTAAAACCCACCAACTTTGCATTATATGTACATGCATGAAAGTAGAATGTAAAAATATTCGGGTTTGGGTGGGTTCATGATTTTGGCCGAATTTTAAGGGTTCCAAAAGTGGGTTTGGAACTTGCAAATTGGTCATATTTGTTGTATATTGTAGTTCACAATCAATGCCTTGACCTTATGATGTATGCATGTGTGTTTGAATGGATATTTGTTTGATTGAATGGTTGTAATATTCATTCAATTTGGTTTGTAAAATTAATTATTCATTTGGTATGTAATATTAATTTTGGTTATGTAATTTATTTTATATTTGGCATGTAAAATAGATTAGGATGTATTTTCATTTCCTAGATAAAATGTATTAGGATATATTTTGTAACAAGATGAAGATGCATGAAGATCACAAGGAAGAACACAAGAAGCATGTGGATGCAAGGTTAAGTGGGAGGTTAAAACCTCTTACTTTGTGTTTTACCCATTGACAGGTGGCATTTTGTTTTCGGCTAAACAAAATGTCTACCAAAAGGCTTGATTGTGAACATTAGTTTTGCATGCGTGGTTGTTTTAATTTCTTGTATGATTGTGGATTGTGTATGTTACTACAACAAGTTATCACACAAGTTAACAACAAGCAAAACTACAATTTAATCGGTTAAATTGAAATGGCTAAAAGGACATTAATAAATGGTTATTAAGAACTAGAAACGAATTGCACATATAAAAGGTTTATATCAAAGTAATAAAATTGGCATTATTACATGACATGAAAATGGATTTTCATAAGTACCATACACTAAATGCATGTTGGTGTATGGCATAAAAGTTTTCTCAAACTAGAAATAATGAAAACTTAAAATCCCTTTAACAAACGAGGTAAACAAGTTAAACGCCATCCTTTTGTGTCACACTTAGGTGTATTAGGGAACTCATGATGGGATAAAGGTCACCTAACCGTTATGAGCAAACTAATATGATTAAGGTAAATTTTGCACACTTGTGGGATAAAGGTCACCTAACCACTTGTATGTTAAGTTTACACGTTTTCACAAGTAGGACGACTTGATTTGGAAATCATGAACTTAGGGTCACCGAAGCATGATGAACAAATAGGCGTTGATGGGATAATATGCCATGCAAAAGGATTGCATGATCCCATAACTTAGAAGTTGCAAAAGGATTGCAATTGTCATTTTAATGACTACCAAGCTAAATCAAATGAAGGGATAAAGGTCACCTAACCGAAATTTGGTTTACCGTTGGATTCTAAAATTTAATAAATATCAATTGGATTTAAAGGGTATTGATTGTTAAATTAAAAATAATACTTAAACAACTTTGTTAAATTTTGTAGATGGCCGCCAATAGCAACAACATTCCAAACGCACCTATTAACTTTAACAACCTATCGTTGAGGTCAATCCTCGAAAAGGAAAAACTCAACCATACGAACTTCATGGATTGGTTCGGCAATCTAAGAATTGTCCTCAAACTAGAGGACAGGGCGTATGTGTTGGAGGACCCCATTCCCGATCAACCGGACGAGGATGATACGGAAGCCATGGCATATTGGGAGAAATATTGCACCGATTCGTTGCAAGTTTCTTGCCTCATGCTTGGGACTATGATACCCGAACTCCAAAAGGACTTCAAGCATCATAGTGCATACGACATGATCACACAGTTGAAGGAGATGTTCCTTCAACAAGCTCATGTCGAGCGCTTTGAAACGGTCCGAGCGCTTCATGCATGTCGGATGGACGACTCCCAATCCGTTTCATCTTATGTCCTTAAGATGAAAAGCCTTATTGATCGAGCAAACCGTCTAAATTGTAACGTGTCTAATGAATTAGCCACGGACCTTATCCTTAACTCATTGTCAAAGAGGTTTGACACATTCGTGTTAAATTATAACATGAATGGATGGGATAAGAGCATCGGCGAATTACATGCCATGCTTAAGACGGCCGAAGCGAGCATGGGTAAAAGGGCTTCAGCCGTGTTTACGATCAATGAAGGCGAGTCTAAAAACAATAACACTCCTAAGCCGAAGGCGGCTAAAAGGAAAGGACCCACCTACCAAGGCAAGGGCAAGGGAAAGGGAAAGATGGTTACCCCAACCAATAACAACAAGAAGTAAAAGGTTGCCGGTAAAGCTAACCCCAAGGAAGATCCGTGCTTCGGTTGCGGTGAAATGGGTAACTGGAAACGAAACTGCCCGGTCTACCTTAAGGAGTTGAAGGAAAAGAGGGATGCAGGGCAAACCTCAGGTAATGTATATATGGTATACATTGAGCTTAGTATTACTTCTTCTAATACATGGGTATTAGACACAGGATGTGGAACTCATATTTGCAATTCTTTGCATGGGTTCAAAAGAAGTGATCAAGAAGCGGGAACGACAAGTCTCTTCATCGGAAATGGAGCAAGGGTGCAAGTGAAAGCTCAAGGAAACTTTGTTTTAAAGCTACCAAGTGGTTTGGAGCTTATTTTGAAAAATGTTTTGTATGCACCAGATTTATCTCGAAACATTATTTCTGTATCCCGTTTGAAACAATATGGTTTTAATCTTAATTTCATTAATGATGATATCCATGTTTCTTTAAATAATGTGTTCTATTTTAAGGCTTCGCCTTCGAATGGTATTTATGAATTGGTTCATAATGACACTTCATGCAGTAGCTCAATGTTCCATACGAACACCAAGAAACTCAAAAGGGATTTGAGTGATTCCTACTTGTGGCATTGTCACCTTGGTCATATAAACAAGAACCGAATGCATACACTTTAAAAGAATGGACTTTTGAAATCAAATGAACCAGACTCGTTTGACGTATGTGAATCTTGTTTACAAGGAAAAATGACTAAAGCACCTTTCAAAGGGACCTATGAAAGGGCTAAAGACTTATTGGGATTAATACACTAGGATGTATGTGGACCCTTTAAGTCCATAACTAAGAATGGTGAAAGATACTTCGTTACTTTCATTGATGACTTCAGTCATTTCGGATATGTCTACTTATTAAGACACAAGGACGAAACTTTTGAGGCATTCAAGGAATATCAAAACGAAGTACAAAATCAACTCAATAAGACAATTAAGGTACTTCATACCAATAGAGGAGGTGAATACCTAAGCGATGCTTTCCAAGATCATCTTAAAGGTTGTGGAATTATCTCGCAACTTACTCCTCCTGGAACACCCCAACTAAATGGAGTTTCCGAAATGAGGAACCGAACCCTAATGGATATGGTTCGATCTATGATGGCTAGAAGCTCGTTACCTCTATCATTTTAGGGTTATTGTCTATGCTCCGCGGCTCGTATTTTAAATATGGCCCCAACCAAGAAAGTGGAACGAACACCTCATGAGATGTGGTTTGGAAAACCTCCATCTCTATCATACTTAAAGGTATGGGGATGTGAAGCTTATCCTAAGCGTTACGTCCCTAATAAGTTGAATGCTCGATCCATGAAGTGTATCTTCATAGGGTATCCCAAGGATGATATGGGATACTATTTCTATGATCCATCCGAGCAGAATGTATTTGTTGCTCGAAAGGCTGAATTCCTTGAAACTAAGTTCCTAATGGAAGGTAATAGTGAAAGGAAGATAGATCTTGAAAAGGTTCAAGATCAAGTAGATGATACACAATTGGTTGACACTAGCACTCAACATGAAAATGTTGAGAATGATCAAATGGATGATCAAAGTATACAAGACGTTCGCAGATCTGGTAGGATTAGTAATCCTCCTGAGAGATATGGGTTTCTCATGGATGATTGCTATGTGGTTGATTTGGATGAACCAACAAACTACCAAGATGCTTTATCAAGGATTGATAAAGATAAATGGCAGGAAGCCATGAACGCTGAGATGCAATCCATGTATGACAACCAAGTTTGGGAACTAGTTGTGCAACCTGCTAACTCCAAGTTAGTTGATTGTAAATGGATTTTCAAGATGAAAACCGACATGCATGGAAACTTAAATACATATAAAGCTAGACTTGTAGCAAAAGGTTTCACTCAAACTCAACGGGTTGACTATGATGAAACTTTTTCGCCTGGGGCAATGCTAAAGTCTATTAGGATACTATTTGCCATTGATGCTCATTATGATTATGAAATATGGCAAATGGATGTCAAGACCGCTTTCCTAAATGGATATCTTGAGGAAGATGTCTATATGGTTCAGCCTGAAGGTTTTGTCGATCCAAAACATCCTAACAAGGTATGTAAGTTAAAGAAGTCAATCTACGGATTGAAACAAGCATCTAGAATGTGGAATCATCATTTTAATGAGGAAGCCAAGAAATTTGGCTTCATTAAAAATGGTGATGAAGCTTGTGTATACAAGAAAGCTAGTGGGAGCACTATCATGTTCCTTGTATTATATGTGGATGATATATTGTTATTTGGAAATGATATTCCAACAATGCAAGGTGTTAAGACTTGGCTAAAAAGCTGCTTCTCCATTAAGGATCTTGAAGAAGCACAATACATTTTGGGGATTAGGATCTACAGGGATAGATCTAAGAAATTGATAGGTTTGAATCAAAGTGCATACATTGAAAAGATCTTGAAAAGGTTCAAGATGGAGAATTCTAAGAAAGGTTTAGTAACTATTCAAAGAGGAATGCTCCTTAGTTCATCTCAGTGTCCAACCACGAAAGATGAACAGGAGAGAATGAAGAAAGTCCCATATGCGTCTACTATTGGGTCAATCATGTATGCAATGATATGCACTAGACCGGATGTGTCATGCGCTCTTAGCCTGAAAAGTAGATACCAGAATAACCCAGGAAACAGTCATTGGATTGTTGTTAAAAGCATATTGAAATACCTTAGGAGGACTCAGGATATGTTTCTAATATATGGGTCTGGTGAGGAGGAACTTGCTGTAAGAGGTTATGTGGATGCGAGTTTCCAAACTGATCGTGATGATTCTCGATCACAATCCGGTTATGTCTTCACATTAAATGGAGGTGCGGTCTCTTGGAAGAGTTCAAAACAGGATGTCGTTGCATTATCCACTACAGAGTCGGAGTACATTGCCGCCTCATTGGCAGCTCAGGAAGCTGCATGGATGAAGAAATTCATCGACGACTTAGGAGTAGTCCCTTCCATTCAGGACCCTCTTGAGATCTTTTGTGACAACGAGGGTGCGATTGCTCAAATCAAGGAACCTCGTGCTCACCAAAAGACCCGTCACATTGAGTGGAGATTCAACTACATAAGGGATGAGGTTGAAAAAGGAAAGATATGTATTCGCAAAGTTCACACAGATCTTAATATAGCGGATCCACTCACGAAACTCTTACATGGTGCAAAACATCAAGGACATGTTTGTGCATTAGGGCTTCGATATTCTAGTGATTGGTTATGATCTGTTTTAAGTACTGTAACGGAACGAAATTGTTCAAACTCATTAATATAATTATGGCATTAATTTATTTTGAGTTATGTTCCTATTTTGCATATTTTATCCATGAATAAGTAATTATTCTAAATTCCGTAGTCGATCACATTTGCGGGAGCAAGTGTGAGGTTTGGACTATTATGAACTTGGATTGGTGTACATTCACGGGATGAATGTGGGGCAAGGTTGCTACCAAGGTGAAATGTCCCGTTCTTATTGATTAAAAACGTTCCATATTAATTGATTTCGTTGCGAGGTTTTGACCTCTATATGAGACGTTTTTCAAAGACTGCATTCATTTTTAAAACAAACCATAACCTTTATTTCATAAATAAAGGTTTAAAAAGCTTTACGTAGATTATCAAATAATGATAATCTAAAATATCCTGTTTACACACGACCATTACATAATGGTTTACAATACAAATATGTTACATCGAAATCAGTTTCTTGAATGCAGTTTTTACACAATATCATACAAACATGGACTCCAAATCTTGTCCTTATTTTAGTATGCAACAGCGGAAGCTCTTAATATTCACCTGAGAATAAACATGCTTTAAACGTCAACAAAAATGTTGGTGAGTTATAGGTTTAACCTATATATATCAAATCGTAACAATAGACCACAAGATTTCATATTTCAATACACATCCCATACATAGAGATAAAAATCATTCATATGGTGAACACCTGGTAACCGACAATAACAAGATGCATATATAAGAATATCCCCATCATTCAGGGACACCCTTCGGATATGATATAAATTTCGAAGTACTAAAGCATCCGGTACTTTGGATGGGGTTTGTTAGGCCCAATAGATCTATCTTTAGGATTCGCGTCAATTAGGGTGTCTGTTCCCTAATTCTTAGATTACCAGACTTAATAAAAAGGGGCATATTCGATTTCGATAATTCAACCATAGAATGTAGTTTCACGTACTTGTGTCTATTTTGTAAATCATTTATAAAACCTGCATGTATTCTCATCCCAAAAATATTAGATTTTAAAAGTGGGACTATAACTCACTTTCACAGATTTTTACTTCGTCGGGAAGTAAGACTTGGCCACTGTTGATTCACGAACCTATAACAATATATACATATATATTAAAGTATGTTCAAAATATATTTACAACACTTTTAATATATTTTGATGTTTTAAGTTTATTAAGTCAGCTGTCCTCGTTAGTAACCTATAACTAGTTGTCCACAGTTAGATGTACAGAAATAAATCGATAAATATTATCTTGAATCAATCCACGACCCAGTGTATACGTATCTCAGTATTGATCACAACTCAAACTATATATATTTTGGAATCAACCTCAACCCTGTATAGCTAACTCCAACATTCACATATAGAGTGTCTATGGTTGTTCCGAAATATATATAGATGTGTCGACATGATAGGTCGAAACATTGTATACGTGTCTATGGTATCTCAAGATTACATAATATACAATACAAGTTGATTAAGTTATGGTTGGAATAGATTTGTTACCAATTTTCACGTAGCTAAAATGAGAAAAATTATCCAATCTTGTTTTACCCATAACTTCTTCATTTTAAATCCGTTTTGAGTGAATCAAATTGCTATGGTTTCATATTGAACTCTATTTTATGAATATAAACAGAAAAAGTATAGGTTTATAGTCAGAAAAATAAGTTACAAGTCGTTTTTGTAAAGGTAGTCATTTCAGTCGAAAGAACGACGTCTAGATGACCATTTTAGAAAACATACTTCCACTTTGAGTTTAACCATAATTTTTGGATATAGTTTCATGTTCATAATAAAAATCATTTTATCAGAATAACAACTTTTAAATCAAAGTTTATCATAGTTTTTAATTAACTAACCCAAAACAGCCCGCGGTGTTACTACGACGGCGTAAATCCGGTTTTACGGTGTTTTTCGTGTTTCCAGGTTTTAAATCATTAAGTTAGCATATCATATAGATATAGAACATGTGTTTAGTTGATTTTAAAAGTCAAGTTAGAAGGATTAACTTTTGTTTGCGAACAAGTTTAGAATTAACTAAACTATATTCTAGTGATTACAAGTTTAAACCTTCGAATAAGATAGCTTTATATGTATGAATCGAATGATGTTATGAACATCATTACTACCTTAATTTCCTTGGATAAACCTACTGGAAAAGAGAAAAATGGATCTAGCTTCAATGGATCCTTGGATGGCTCGAAGTTCTTGAAGCAGAATCATGACACGAAAACAAGTTCAAGTAAGATCATCACTTGAAATAAGATTGTTATAGTTATAGAAATTGAACCAAAGTTTGAATATGATTATTACCTTGTATTAGAATGATAACCTACTGTAAGAAACAAAGATTTCTTGAGGTTGGATGATCACCTTACAAGATTGGAAGTGAGCTAGCAAACTTGAAAGTATTCTTGATTTTATGAAACTAGAACTTTTGGAATTTATGAAGAACACTTAGAACTTGAAGATAGAACTTGAGAGAGATCAATTAGATAAAGAAAATTGAAGAATGAAAGTGTTTGTAGGTGTTTTTGGTCGTTGGTGTATCGATTAGATATAAAGGATATGTAATTTTGTTTTCATGTAAATAAGTCATGAATGATTACTCATATTTTTGTAATTTTATGAGATATTTCATGCTAGTTGCCAAATGATGGTTCCCACATGTGTTAGGTGACTCACATGGGCTGCTAAGAGCTGATCATTGGAGTGTATATACCAATAGTACATACATCTAAAAGCTATGTATTGTACGAGTACGAATACGGGTGCATACGAGTAGAATTGTTGATGAAACTGAACGAGGATGTAATTGTAAGCATTTTTGTTAAGTAGAAGTATTTTGATAAGTGTATTGAAGTCTTTCAAAAGTGTATAAATACATATTAAAACACTACATGTATATACATTTTAACTGAGTCGTTAAGTCATCGTTAGTCGTTACATGTAAGTGTTGTTTTGAAACCTTTAGGTTAACGATCTTGTTAAATGTTGTTAACCCAATGTTTATAATATCAAATGAGATTTTAAATTATTATATTATCATGATATTATCATGTATGAATATCTCTTAATATGATATATATACATTAAATGTCTTTACAACGATAATCGTTACATATATGTCTCGTTTAAAAATCATTAAGTTAGTAGTCTTGTTTTTACATATGTAGTTCATTGTTAATATACTTTATGATATGTTTTCTTATCATAGTATCATGTTAACTATATATATATATATATCCATATATATGTCATCATATAGTTTTTACAAGTTTTAACGTTCGTGAATCACCGATCAACTTGGGTGGTCAATTGTCTATATGAAACATATTTCAATTAATCAAGTCTTAACAAGTTTGATTGCTTAACATGTTGGAAACATTTAATCATGTAAATATCAATCTCAATTAATATATATAAACATGGAAAAGTTCGGGTCACTACAGTACCTACCCGTTAAATAAATTTCGTCCCGAAATTTTAAGCTGTTGAAGGTGTTGACGAATCTTCTGGAAATAGATGCGGGTATTTCTTCTTCATCTGATCTTCACGCTCCCAGGTGAACTCGGGTCCTCTACGAGCATTCCATCGAACCTTAACAATTGGTATCTTGTTTTGCTTAAGTCTTTTAACCTCACGATACATTATTTCGACGGGTTCTTCGATGAATTGAAGTTTTTCGTTGATTTGGATTTCATCTAACGGAATAGTGAGATCTTCTTTAGCAAAACATTTCTTTAAATTCGAGACGTGGAAAGTGTTATGTACAGCCGCGAGTTGTTGAGGTAACTCTAGTCGGTAAGCTACTGGTCCGACATGATCAATAATCTTGAATGGTCCAATATACCTTGGATTTAATTTCCCTCGTTTACCAAATCGAACAACGCCTTTCCAAGGTGCAACTTTAAGCATGACCATCTCTCCAATTTCAAATTCTATATCTTTTCTTTTAATGTCAGCGTAGCTCTTTTGTCGACTTTGGGCGGTTTTCAACCGTTGTTGAATTTGGATGATCTTCTCCGTAGTTTCTTGTATAATCTCCGAACCCGTAATCTGTCTATCCCCCACTTCACTCCAACAAATTGGAGACCTGCACTTTCTACCATAAAGTGCTTCAAACGGCGCCATCTCAATGCTTGAATGGTAGCTGTTGTTGTAGGAAAATTCTGCTAATGGTAGATGTCGATCCCAACTGTTTCCGAAATCAATAACACATGCTCGTAGCATGTCTTCAAGCGTTTGTATCGTCCTTTCGCTCTGCCCATCAGTTTGTGGATGATAGGCAGTACTCATGTCTAGACGAGTTCCTAATGCTTGCTGTAATGTCTGCCAGAATCTTGAAATAAATTTGCCATCCCTATCAGAGATAATAGAGATTGGTATTCCATGTCTGGAGACGACTTCCTTCAAATACAGTCGTGCTAACTTCTCCATCTTGTCATCTTCTCTTATTGGTAGGAAGTGTGCTGATTTGGTGAGACGATCAACTATTACCCAAATAGTATCAAAACCACTTGCAGTCCTTGGCAATTTAGTGATGAAATCCATGGTAATGTTTTCCCATTTCCATTCCGGGATTTCGGGTTGTTGAAGTAGACCTGATGGTTTCTGATGCTCAGCTTTGACCTTAGAACACGTCAAACATTCTCCTACGTATTTAGCAACATCGGCTTTCATACCCGGCCACCAAAAATGTTTCTTGAGATCCTTGTACATCTTCCCCGTTCCAGGATGTATTGAGTATCTGGTTTTATGAGCTTCTCTAAGTACCATTTCTCTCATATCTCCAAATTTTGGTACCCAAATCCTTTCAGCCCTATACCGGGTTCTGTCTTCCCGAATATTAAGATGCTTCTCCGATCCTTTGGGTATTTCATCCTTTAAATTTCCCTCTTTTAAAACTCCTTGTTGCGCCTCCTTTATTTGAGTAGTAATGTTATTATGAATCATTATATTCATAGATTTTACTCGAATGGGTTCTCTGTCCTTCCTGCTCAAGGCATCGGCTACCACATTTGCCTTCCCCGGGTGGTAACGAATCTCAAAGTCGTAATCATTCAATAATTCAATCCACCTACGCTGCCTCATATTCAGTTGTTTCTGATTAAATATGTGTTGAAGACTTTTGTGGTCGGTATATATAATACTTTTGACCCCATATAAGTAGTGCCTCCAAGTCTTTAATGCAAAAACAACCGCGCCTAATTCCAAATCATGCGTCGTATAATTTTGTTCGTGAATCTTCAATTGTCTAGAAGCATAAGCAATCACCTTCGTTCGTTGCATTAATACACAACCGAGACCTTGCTTTGATGCATCACAATAAATCACAAAATCACCATTCCCTTCAGGCAATGACAATATAGGTGCCGTAGTTAGCTTTTTCTTCAATAACTGAAACGCTTTCTCTTGTTCATCATTCCATTCAAATTTCTTCCCTTTATGCGTTAATGCAGTCAAGGGTTTTGCTATTCTGGAAAAGTCTTGGATGAACCTTCTGTAGTAACCAGCTAGTCCTAAAAATTGGCGTATGTGTTTCGGAGTTTTCGGGGTTTCCCACTTTTCAACAGTTTCTATCTTTGCCGGATCCACCTTAATACCTTCTTTGTTCACTATGTGACCGAGGAATTGAACTTCTTCCAACCAAAATGCACACTTTGAAAACTTAGCGTACAATTCTTCCTTCCTCAATACTTCTAACACCTTTCTCAAATGTTCACCGTGTTCTTGGTCATTCTTTGAGTAAATAAGTATGTCATCAATAAAAACAATGACAAACTTGTCAAGGTATGGTCCACACACTCGGTTCATAAGGTCCATGAACACAGCTGGTGCATTAGTTAAACCAAACGGCATGACCATAAACTCGTAATGACCGTAACGTGTTCTGAAAGCAGTCTTTGGAATATCATCTTCTTTCACCCGCATTTGATGATACCCGGAACGTAAGTCAATCTTTGAATAAACAGACGAGCCTTGTAGTTGATCAAATAAGTCATCGATTCTCGGTAGTGGGTAGCGGTTCTTGATGGTAAGTTTGTTCAACTCTCGGTAGTCGATACACAACCTGAATGTACCATCTTTCTTCTTGACAAACAAAACAGGAGCTCCCCACGGTGATGTGCTTGGTCGAATGAAACCACGCTCTAAAAGTTCTTGTAATTGGCTTTGCAGTTCTTTCATCTCGCTGGGTGCGAGTCTGTAAGGAGCACGAGCTATTGGTGCAGCTCCTGGTACAAGATCTATTTGAAATTCAACGGATCGATGTGGGGGTAATCCGGGTAATTCTTTCGAAAATACATCGGGAAATTCTTTTGCAATGGGAACATCATTGATGCTCTTTTCTTCAGTTTGTACTTTCTCAACGTGTGCTAGAATAGCATAGCAACCTTTTCTTATTAGTTTTTGTGCCTTCAAATTACTAATAAGATGTAGCTTCGTGTTGCCCTTTTCTCCGTACACCATTAAGGGTTTTCCTTTTTCTCGTATAATGCGAATTGCATTTTTTTAACAAACGATCTCCGCTTTCACTTCTTTCAACCAGTCCATACCGATTATCACATCAAAACTCCCTAACTCTACTGGTATCAAATCAATCTTAAATGTTTCGCTAACCAGTTTAATTTCTCGATTCCGACATATATTATCTGCTGAAATTAATTTACCATTTACTAATTCGAGTAAAAATTTACTATCCAAAGACGTCAATGGACAACTTAATTTAGCACAAAAATCTCTACTCATATAGCTTCTATCCGCACCCGAATCAAATAAAACGTAAGCAGATTTATTGTCAATAAGAAACGTACCCGTAACAAGCTCCGGGTCTTCCTGTGCCTCTACCGCATTAATATTGAAAACTCTTCCACGGCCTTGTCCATTCGTGTTCTCCTGGTTCGGGCAATTTCTAATAATGTGGCCTGGTTTTCCACATTTATAACAAACTACATTGGCATAACTTGCTCCGACACTACTTGCTCCGCCATTACTCGTTCCGACACCATTTGTTCCTTTCGTTCTATTAACCCCTGGTCCGTAGACCTCACACTTCGCCGCGCTATGACCATTTCTTTTACACTTGTTGCAAAATTTGGTGCAGAACCCCGAGTGATTCTTTTCACACCTTTGGCATAGCTGCTTCTGATTGTTGTTGTTGTTGCGGTTATTATTGTTGTTGGGATGATTGTTGTAGTTGCTGTTGTTGTTGTTGTTGTTGTTGTTGGGCCGTTTGTTGTAGTTGCGATTGATGTTGCGATTGTTGGGATAATTGTTGCGATTATTGTTGTAATTGCTGTTGTTGTTGTATTGGTGATTCTTATCACCGTTTTCCTCCCACTTTCTTTTGACTTGCTTCACATTGGCCTCTTCAGCAGTCTGTTCTTTAATTCTTTCTTCAATCTGGTTCACTAGTTTGTGAGCCATTCTACATGCCTGTTGTATGGAGGCGGGCTCGTGTGAACTTATATCTTCTTGGATTCTTTCCGGTAATCCTTTCACAAACGCGTCGATCTTCTCTTCCTCATCTTCGAATGCTCCCGGACACAATAGGCACAATTCTGTGAATAGTCTTTCGTACATGGTAATATCAAATCCTTGGGTTCGTAACCCTCTAAGTTCTGTCTTGAGCTTATTGACCTCGGTTCTAGGACGGTACTTCTCGTTCATCAAGTGCTTAAATGCTGACCACGGTAGTGCGTACGCATCATCTTGTCCCACTTGCTCTAGATAGGTATTCCACCATGTTAACGCAGAACCTGTGAAGGTATGAGTAGCGTACTTCACTTTGTCCTCTTCAGTACACTTACTTATGGCAAACACCGATTCAACCTTCTCGGTCCACCGTTTCAATCCGATCGGTCCTTCGGTTCCATCAAATTCCAAAGGTTTGCAGGCAGTGAATTCTTTGTAGGTGCATCCTACACGATTTCCTGTACTGCTAGATCCAAGGTTATTGTTGGTATGTAGCGCAGCCTGTACTGCGGCTATGTTTGAAGCTAGAAAAGTACGGAATTCCTCTTCATTCATATTCACGGTGTGTCGAGTAGTCGGTGCCATTTCCTTCAAAATAGTTAAATGGAACAAGTTAATCATACAGAATATTAAGAGTAGTTAATAGTATTTCGTAGCATAATATGAACTCATTTATAAAAGCTTTTTCTTCATATTAGCGTTTTATAAGTTTAAATTCGGGTAGTACCTACCCGTTAAGTTCATACTTAGTAGCTAATATACAATTCAACTACTACAATTCTATATGAAAAACTGATTATAATAATATTTCGCGTTCAAACTTTTATACAATATTTTACAAACTTACAATACCGCTTATTTTACATAAAGCATGAAATATAGCACACAATAACTTTGATACAAGAAAGTTGTGAAGATAATTCTAGCTAGTACACAAGTCGTTCAGCAAAGGCAATAAAGACACGTAATTCATACGTCCAGAAACAAGTCATGCATTCTGGTTTTACTAGGACTACTTCCAATCCTTGGTTTTGTGGAACATAACCGTTATGGCCGTTGATAAGACAGCGTGTTGTAACGTCGTCAAAGGGACGAGGGTTACGTAATGACCAACAGTCTCGTAATAACCTAAAAACCTCATTTCTTACCCCAATTACCGACTCAGTCACTTGTGGGAACGTTTTGTTTAATAGTTGTAGTCCGATGTTCTTGTTCTCTCTTTGGTGAGAAGCGAACATTACTAATCCGTAAGCATGACATGCTTCTTTATGTTGCATGTTAGCCGCTTTTTCTAAATCACGAAGTCCAATATTCGGATATATTGAGTCAAAATAATTTCTTAACCCATTGCGTAAAATAGCATTTGGGTTCCCCGCAATATATGCATCAAAGTAAACACATCTTAACTTATGGATTTCCCAATGTGATATCCCCCATCTTTCGAACGAAAGCCTTTTATAAACCAAGGCATTCTTGGAACGTTCTTCAAATGTCTTACAAACTGATCTCGCCTTAAATAGTTGTGCCGAAGAATTCTGGCCGACTTTAGACAAGATTTCATCAATCATGTCTCCGGGTAGGTCTCTTAAAATATTGGGTTGTCTATCCATTTTGTGTTTTTAAACTGTAAAATAGACAAGAGTTAGATTCATAAAAAAATACTTATTAATACAAGCAATTTTTACATATATCATAAAGCATAAGAACACTATATTACATATATTACACCACACGAATACAACTATCTTATTCCGACTCGCTCGTTTCTTCTTCTTCGGTTTTGGTTCGTTTTGCCAAGTTTCTAGGGATATATGATGTTCCCCTAATACGAGCCGTCGTTGTCCACATTGGTTTAGAAAAACCTGGTGGTTTAGAGGTTCCCGGGTCATTGTTACAACTTAAGGACTTCGGGGGTTGACGATACATATAAAGTTCATCGGGGTTGGAATTAGATTTCTCTATTTTTATGCCCTTTCCCTTATTATTTTCTTTTGCCTTTTTAAATTCAGTTGGGGTAATTTCTATAACATCATCGGAATTCTCGTCGGAATCCGATTCATCGGAGAATTGGTAATCCTCCCAATATTTTGCTTCCTTGGCGGAAACACCATTGACCATAATTAACTTTGGTCGGTTGGTTGAGGATTTTCTTTTACTTAACCGTTTTATTATTTCCCCCACCGGTTCTATTTCTTCATCCGGTTCCGATTCTTCTTCCGGTTCCGATTCTTCTTCCGGTTCCTCTTCGGGAACTTGTGAATCAGTCCACAAATCATTCCAATTTACATTTGACTCTTCATTATTATTAGGTGAGTCAATGGGACTTGTTCTAGAGGTAGACATCTATCACATAATATCAAACACGTTAAGAGATTAATATATCACATAATATTCATATGTTAAAAATATATAGTTTCCAACAAAAATGTTAAGCAATCATTTTTAAAGAAAACACGGTCGAAGTCCAGACTCACTAATGCATCCTAACAAACTCGATAAGACACACTAATGCAAATTTTCTGGTTCTCTAAGACCAACGCTCGGATACCAACTGAAATGTCCCGTTCTTATTGATTAAAAACGTTCCATATTAATTGATTTCGTTGCGAGGTTTTGACCTCTATATGAGACGTTTTTCAAAGACTGCATTCATTTTTAAAACAAACCATAACCTTTATTTCATAAATAAAGGTTTAAAAAGCTTTACGTAGATTATCAAATAATGATAATCTAAAATATCCTGTTTACACACGACCATTACATAATGGTTTACAATACAAATATGTTACATCGAAATCAGTTTCTTGAATGCAGTTTTTACACAATATCATACAAACATGGACTCCAAATCTTGTCCTTATTTTAGTATGCAACAGCGGAAGCTCTTAATATTCACCTGAGAATAAACATGCTTTAAACGTCAACAAAAATGTTGGTGAGTTATAGGTTTAACCTATATATATCAAATCGTAACAATAGACCACAAGATTTCATATTTCAATACACATCCCATACATAGAGATAAAAATCATTCATATGGTGAACACCTGGTAACCGACAATAACAAGATGCATATATAAGAATATCCCCATCATTCCGGGACACCCTTCGGATATGATATAAATTTCGAAGTACTAAAGCATCCGGTACTTTGGATGGGGTTTGTTAGGCCCAATAGATCTATCTTTAGGATTCGCGTCAATTAGGGTGTCTGTTCCCTAATTCTTAGATTACCAGACTTAATAAAAAGGGGCATATTCGATTTCGATAATTCAACCATAGAATGTAGTTTCACGTACTTGTGTCTATTTTGTAAATCATTTATAAAACCTGCATGTATTCTCATCCCAAAAATATTAGATTTTAAAAGTGGGACTATAACTCACTTTCACAGATTTTTACTTCGTCGGGAAGTAAGACTTGGCCACTGGTTGATTCACGAACCTATAACAATATATACATATATATTAAAGTATGTTCAAAATATATTTACAACACTTTTAATATATTTTGATGTTTTAAGTTTATTAAGTCAGCTGTCCTCGTTAGTAACCTATAACTAGTTGTCCACAGTTAGATGTACAGAAATAAATCGATAAATATTATCTTGAATCAATCCACGACCCAGTGTATACGTATCTCAGTATTGATCACAACTCAAACTATATATATTTTGGAATCAACCTCAACCCTGTATAGCTAACTCCAACATTCACATATAGAGTGTTTATGGTTGTTCCGAAATATATATAGATGTGTCGACATGATAGGTCGAAACATTGTATACGTGTCTATGGTATCTCAAGATTACATAATATACAATACAAGTTGATTAAGTTATGGTTGGAATAGATTTGTTACCAATTTTCACGTAGCTAAAATGAGAAAAATTATCCAATCTTGTTTTACCCATAAATTCTTCATTTTAAATCCGTTTTGAGTGAATCAAATTGCTATGGTTTCATATTGAACTCTATTTTATGAATCTAAACAGAAAAAGTATAGGTTTATAGTCAGAAAAATAAGTTACAAGTCGTTTTTGTAAAGGTAGTCATTTCAGTCGAAAGAACGACGTCTAGATGACCATTTTAGAAAACATACTTCCACTTTGAGTTTAACCATAATTTTTGGATATAGTTTCATGTTCATAATAAAAATCATTTTCTCAGAATAACAACTTTTAAATCAAAGTTTATCATAGTTTTTAATAAACTAACCCAAAACAGCCCGCGGTGTTACTACGACGGCGTAAATCCGGTTTTACGGTGTTTTTCGTGTTTCCAGGTTTTAAATCATTAAGTTAGCATATCATATAGATATAGAACATGTGTTTAGTTGATTTTAAAAGTCAAGTTAGAAGGATTAACTTTTGTTTGCGAACAAGTTTAGAATTAACTAAACTATATTCTAGTGATTACAAGTTTAAACCTTCGAATAAGATAGCTTTATATGTATGAATCGAATGATGTTATGAACATCATTACTACCTTAATTTCCTTGGATAAACCTACTGGAAAAGAGAAAAATGGATCTAGCTTCAATGGATCCTTGGATGGCTCGAAGTTCTTGAAGCAGAATCATGACACGAAAACAAGTTCAAGTAAGATCATCACTTGAAATAAGATTGTTATAGTTATAGAAATTGAACCAAAGTTTGAATATGATTATTACCTTGTATTAGAATGATAACCTACTGTAAGAAACAAAGATTTCTTGAGGTTGGATGATCACCTTACAAGATTGGAAGTGAGCTAGCAAACTTGAAAGTATTCTTGATTTTATGAAACTAGAACTTTTAGAATTTATGAAGAACACTTAGAACTTGAAGATAGAACTTGAGAGAGATAAATTAGATAAAGAAAATTGAAGAATGAAAGTGTTTTTAGGTGTTTTTGGTCGTTGGTGTATGGATTAGATATAAAGGATATGTAATTTTGTTTTCATGTAAATAAGTCATGAATGATTACTCATATTTTTGTAATTTTATGAGATATTTCATGCTAGTTGCCAAATGATGGTTCCCACATGTGTTAGGTGACTCACATGGGCTGCTAAAAGCTGATCATTGGAGTGTATATACCAATAGTACATACATCTAAAAGCTGTGTATTGTACGAGTACGAATACGGGTGCATACGAGTAGAATTGTTGATGAAACTGAACGAGGATGTAATTGTAAGCATTTTTGTTAAGTAGAAGTATTTTGATAAGTGTATTGAAGTATTTCAAAAGTGTATAAATACATATTAAAACACTACATGTATATACATTTTAACTGAGTCGTTAAGTCATCGTTAGTCGTTACATGTAAGTGTTGTTTTGAAACCTTTAGGTTAACGATCTTGTTAAATGTTGTTAACCCAATGTTTATAATATCAAATGAGATTTTAAATTATTATATTATCATGATATTATCATGTATGAATATCTCTTAATATGATATATATACATTAAATGTCTTTACAACGATAATCGTTACATATATGTCTCGTTTAAAAATCATTAAGTTAGTAGTCTTGTTTTTACATATGTAGTTCATTGTTAATATACTTTATGATATGTTTTCTTATCATAGTATCATGTTAACTATATATATATATCCATATATATGTCATCATATAGTTTTTACAAGTTTTAACGTTCGTGAATCACCGATCAACTTGGGTGGTCAATTGTCTATATGAAACATATTTCAATTAATCAAGTCTTAACAAGTTTGATTGCTTAACATGTTGGAAACATTTAATCATGTAAATATCAATCTCAATTAATATATATAAACATGGAAAAGTTCAGGTCACTACACAAGGTTCATAGATATTTGTGGGATACAAATATTGGAAGACCCGCCCTCAAGATTTACTAAATGGAGCCTTTGTGGTTGATCACATGTAATCTTGAGTAAAGGTGAATATCATTGTATCCTCTGACCTGAGATACATATTGAGTTCAGATATTTACCAAGTATTGTGCCTTGATTCTTTCCTTCGCTATTTTGAAATATGGTAGTTCATAAGGAAGAGCTCAGGTATAATGCATGGTATATATTTAGGACGTATGTAGTCAAGATGGAATTTGTCCCTCTTATTCGTTGAGAGTCAGATGTCTAAGGCCTGATAAAGTTAAATCTAGAAGAGAGTGATCACTCTGTATCTCTTGGATATAACATGACATCTAGGACAAAAGGAAATAATGAAAGATTCACCTATTCATATTCGAGATGGGAACTCGAAAAGGATGATGTTATTGAATGGCACAAATTCATAACATATTGGGGGTGATGGACGGTTGTTAGGTGGTATCCATCACTTGCATTAATTTCTTATGTTTCTCGTGCAAGTGGGAGATTGAAAGTTTTTCGTATGCCCGAGAGACATATTTAATTAATGTGGCTAATGTGTTATGATCCAAGTCGGGTCATACCCAATAACAAGCTTACCAACACTTTATATGTATTTAATTTTAACAACTGGATCGTTAAATAAATACGCGACACTTGAACTTTAGAAAATCGGTTTTCTAAAATATTATTACTTGAGATAAATTATTTGGATAATTTATAAATTAAGGATTTAATTGTTTATAAGGATAAACAATATACTGTGTTATATTTTATAAAAGGTTTATAAAAAAATATGTATGTAACTTAACAAGTCATTTTTATATATGCAAGTTTTATAAAAAAAATAAAAGGATTATTTTATAAAACTCATGGAAATGGAGTGCAGTTTTTGGGACTCCAAGACATGCATCACATGCTTGTTTTGTTGATTTTAACATAACACAAGTATTAAGGGATATGGGCATTAGGTCCTTGACTCAAGTAAGAGAGAGATATACAAAATATAACAAGAAAATTCTAGTTTTTTGCTGCTGCCTGGCCGAACTGTTTGGGGGTCATAGAGGAGGTCTTTGCTTGTTATTTTAGCTCTCTCTAGTGTCTAAAATCTTAACATAAACAAAGGTGGTGTTGGTGCATCAAAAGCTTGGGGTATTACACACTTGAGGCTTCAAGTTAGAGGCTTTATTCCATCATCTTCTTCATCAATATTGCTGTCCAAATTCAGCTTTCAACTCATCATAGAGGAGGTATAATCTTGTTCCTTTATATTTATATGTAAGCATTATTTCATGACTTGATAACTATATGGAATTCATCTAAAGTGGTTTAACATATTAACATGCTTTCTTAATATTTTGCTTCCGCTTGTTGTAACTCTATATGAATTGGTTTCATGAATAAGTTAACATTAAGAACTTGTTGAAATGTTGAATTCCATCATATTAATGCAACGCACAAAAGTTATCGCATACGCCTCACGACAACTAAAAATTCACGAAAGGAACTATACGACGCACGATTTGGAACTTGGAGCAGTAGTTTTTGCACTCAAAATATGGAAACACTATCTATATGGCACCAAATGTACAGTATACACCGACCATAAGAGTCTTCAGCATATTTTTGATCAAAAACAACTCAATATGAGACAACGTCGCTGGGTAGAGTTGTTAAACGATTACGATTGTGAAATCCGTTACCACCCCGGAAAGGCTAATGTTGTAGCTAATGCCCTAAGTCGGAAAGAAAGAGTAAAACCTCTTAGGGTACGAGCTTTGAACATTACAATTCATACTGATCTCACAAAGCAAATTCAAGCAGCACAGTTAGAGGCTTTAAAAGAAGAAACCGAAAAAGGCGAAATGAGCAAAGGGTTAGAAAAACAACTTGAAGTAAAAGCCGATGGAGCCCTGTATTTTGCTGGTTGGATATGGGTACCAAAACATGGTAATCTAAGGCAACTAGTACTGGATGAAGCACACAAAATGAGGTACTCAATTCACCCAGGAAATGGGAAAATGTACCATGATCTCAAGAAGTTCTATTGGTGGCCTAATATGAAGACAGAAATTGCTACTTATGTAAGCAAATGTTTGACGTGTGCAAAGGTCAAAGCTGTGCACCAAAAGCCGTCAAGATTACTGCAACAACCGGAAATTCTGCAGTGGAAATGGAAAAGAATAACCATGGATTTCATTACAAAATTGCCAAGGACCGCAAGTAGTCATGATACTATTTGGGTGATAGTTGATCGTCTAACTAAATCAGCTCACTTTCTACCAATAAAGGAGACAGACAGTATGGAGAAATTATCACGCCTATATTTGAAGGAAGTAGTTTCCAGGCATGGTATACCCATCTACATCATATCTGATTGCGACACCCGATTCACATCACGTTTTTGGCAGTCATTACAAAAAGTATTGGGAACTCGATTAGATATAAGCACCGCTTATCACCCATAGACAGATGGTCAAAGTGAAAGAACAATACAAACATTGAAAGACATGTTACGGGCATGCGTGATTGACTTTGGAACCAGTTGGGATCGACACTTACCGTTGGTAGAATTTTCATACAATAACAGCTATCATACGAGCATCAACGCAGCGCCATTTGAAGCGCTTTACGGTAGAAAGTGCAGATCTCCTATTTGTTGGAGTGAAGTAGGAGAAAGACAACTTACCGGACCATAAATTATTCACGAAACCACCGAAAAGATCATTTAAATACAACAGCGATTGAAAACGGCCATGAGTCGCCAAAAGAGTTATGCTGATGTAAGAAGAAAACCTCTAGAATTTCAAGTGGGCGACAAAGTCATGCTAAAAGTGTCACCCTAGAAAGGTGTTGTACGATTCGGTAAACGAGGAAAGCTAAGTCCTAGGTACGTAGGACCCTTTAAAATCACCGAAAGAATTGGAGCAGTTGCTTATCGATTAAAGCTACCGCAAGAACTTAGTAGTGTTCATGACACATTTCACGTGTCAAATTTAAAGAAATGTTTAGCTGAAGAGGATGTCGTAATTCCTCTTGACGAAATACGAATCAATAATAAACTCCATTTTATCGAAGAACCTGTTGAAATCATGGACCGTGAAGTCAAACAATTAAAACAAAGCAAAATACCGATAGTTAGAGTTCGTTGGAATGCTAGACGGGGACCCGAGTTTACTTGGGAACGTGAGGATCAAATGAAGCAAAAGTATCCACATTTGTTCACTGATATCGCTCATAAAACAGGTACTACTCAAAATTTCGGGACGAAATTTTCTTTAACGGGGAGGTACTGTGGTGACCCGGAAAATTTCAACTAATTTAAACCAATTCTCTATATGATTTAATATTATGTAAATATACATACATATACATATATATATATATATATATATATATATATATATATATATATATATATATATATATATACACATATATATATATATAAGATATACAAGTAAAACACTAATTGCTACCGTAAAAACGACTTTGCTGCAGTAAAACACTATTTGCTACAGTGAAAACGACTTTTCTACAGTAGCTACAGTGAAAACGACTTTGCTACAGTGAATTGCTGCAGTGAAAACGACGTTGCTACAGTAAACACTATTTGCTACAGTAAATACTATTTGCTACATTAAACACTATTTGCTACAGTAAACACTATTTGATATCGGCGAACTAGCAAACAAAAATGGATAAGGCGGCCATGCGATCGTATGGCAAAAACACTGAAAACTCATGCGATCGCATGAGCTACAGTAAATGGAAAAGTACTATAAAAGGTCAGTTTTGCTCGACGAAGTAACACATCCTTTTTTTTTTCTTCTTCTGTAATTTATTTATATTTATATTATAATTATAATTTTAAATTTAAGTTTAATAATAATAAGGTATATACGAGGGTTTTTTCAATTCGGGTTTCAAACCGCTTTAAGCTAAGGAAATATTGGGTATTATTCGGGGTATTATTCTTGAATCCAAGGCCAATCATACAGTCGTCTAACATCATTACGTCTACGCAATTTTCCTACAATATTGAATCGCAATATTGAACTGTGAGTTTCATTTGCTCCCTTTTTAATTGCTTTTGCAATCTATATTTTTGGGCTGAGAATACATGCACTTTATTTTAAATGCAATGGATACAAGTACATATTAAATTCTACACCGAGTTTGAACCGAAAATCCCTTAGCTTTGGTAACTAGTAGCTGCCAGTACATAGGATATGGACTGGTGGGCGCGAATAATTGTATATGGATCCATAGGGCTTGACATCCCCGTCCGAGCTAGAGCGCTAGCCTTTTAACGGACGTATGTTATTTGAGTTTATGACACGTTGGTTTGCGTGTATTAAAACAAATGGGATAATTATCCTTATAGCATTAAGTTTAGTTACTAGGGTGCTCTGTTACGTAGAATCTATTGATAAAGTTTTGATGAAATCTTGTGGTCTATCTTTATATACTTATGACTCGAGCAATTAAACCTATAACTCACCAACATTCGTGTTGAATTTTTAGCATGTTTTATTCTCAGATCCTTAGAATGCTTCCGCTGTAATGTGCTTGTTGCCTGCATGGAGTCTCTCATGCTTTGTACAAAGTTTATTGCATTCAAAATAAAACTGCGTTGTGTAATAAATAATTGGACTGTGATGTCAACTTGTAAATTAAAGACTTATGTATTTTGGAGTTTTTCTTATACCTAAGCACTCGCCCATATGTTTATAACTTTCTATGTTTAGAAAGTCACTTATTTTAATGAATGCAATATTTTATCAAAACGTATCATATAGAGGTCAAAACCTCACTGTGGAATCAATGATTAACGTGTCGCGTCAATAGCGATTTTGACGGGTCGTTACAGTATCTTATTAGGTATTTTAACAATGAGTTATATACATAAAATTGAGTTTATTAAATTAAGAAACTCGAAACGATATATATAACGATTATCGTTATAACAACGTTTTACTAATTATATATGAATCACATTAAGATATTGTTACACTATGTTTAATCATGATAAATGATAATTAAACATGTCATTATGTATATTAACAATGAACTACATATGTAAAAACAAGACTACTAACTTAAGGATTTCGAAACGAGACATATATGTAACGATTATCGTTGTAACGACATTTAAATGTATATATATCATATTAAGATATATTAATATATCATAATATCATGATAATATAATAATTTAACATCTCATTAGATATAATAAACATTAGGTTAACAACATTTAACAAGATCGTTAACTTAAAGGTTTCAAAACAACATTTACATCTAACGACTAACGATGACTTAACGACTCAGTTAAAATGTATATACATGTAGTGTTTTAATATGTATTCATACACTTTTGAAAGACTTCAAGACACTTATCAAAATACTTCTACTTAACAAAAATGCTTACAATTACATCCTCGTTCAGTTTCATCAACAATTCTACTCGTATGCACCCGTATTCGTACTCGTACAATACACAGCTTTTAGATGTATGTACTATTGGAATATATGCTCCAATGATCAGCTCTTAGTAGCCCATGTGAGTCACCTAACACATGTGGGAACCATCATTTGGCAACTAGCATGAAATATCTCATAAAATTACAAAAATATTAGTAATCATTCATGACTTATTTACAAGTAAACAAAATTACACATTCTTTATATCTAATCCATATACCAACGACCAAAAACACCTACAAACACATTTATTCTTTAATTTTCTTCATCTAATTGATCTCTCTCAAGTTCTATCTTCAAGTTCTAAGTGTTCTTCATAAATTCTATAAGTTCTAGTTTCATAAAATCAAGAATACTTCCAAGTTTGCGAGCTAACTTCCAATCTTGTAAAGTGATCATCCAACCTCAAGAAATTTTTCTTATTTACAGTAAGATATCTTTCTAATACAAGGTAATACTCATATTCAAACTTTGATTCAATTTCTATAACTATAACAATCTTATTTCGAGTGAAAATCTTACTTGAACTTGTTTTCGTGTCATGATTCTGCTTCAAGAACTTTCAAGCCATCCAAGGATCCTTTAAAGCTAGATCTATTTTTATCATTTCCAGTAGGTTTATCCACAAAACTTGAGGTAGTAATGATGTTCATAACATCATTCGATTCATATATATATAAAACAACCTTATTCGAAGGTTTAAACTTGAAATCACTAGAACAGAGTTTAGTTAATTCTAAACTTGTTCGCAAACAAAAGTTAATCCTTCTAACTTGACTTTTAAAATCAACTAAAAACATGTTCTATATCTATATGATATGCTAACTTAATGATTTAAAACCTGGAAACACGAAAAAGCACCGTAAAACCGGACATACGCCGTCGTAGTAACAATGCGGGCTGTTTTGGGTTAGTTAATTAAAAACTATGATAAACTTTTATTTAAAAGTTGTTCTACTGGGAAAATGATTTTTATTATGAACATGAAACTATATTCAGAAATCATGGTTAAACTCAAAGTGGAAGCATGTTTTCCAAAATGGTCATCTAGACGTCGTTCTTTCAACTGAAATGACTACCTTTACAAAAACGACTTGTAACCTGTATTTCCGACTATAAACTTATACTTTTTCTTTTTATATTCATAAACTTAAGATCAATATGAAACCATAGCAACTTGGAGTTAGCTATACAAGGTTGAGGTTGATTCCAAAAATATATATACTTTGAGTTGTGATCTAGCCTGAGACGTGTATACACTGGGTCGTGGATGGATTCAACATAATATATATCAATTTATTTCTGTACATCTTGTAGGATTAATGTGCAAGGTACAACATATAACTATATGGCCAACATCATTTGAGCCTTCGGGGTCACACACATATACACCGAGACGTCAAATAAAATATATATATGATGTATATATATTACTCAAGTAACAAAATAGTAAATCGAAATTAATTCATTTACTATTCATATAAATAGTAAATAAATCGAAATTAATTAATTTACTATTCACATGAAAGCGACATGATAGAAATTATTAATTATAAGTTACATAACATACCCCTGAAGTATTTGAGAAATACAACTTTATGATATTACATAAATCGAATACAATATCCTATTTTGGATTCTTTCAAAAAGAAAAAAATTCACGGAGTAATATAAGGTTCACGGGTGTTTCTAAAAGGTAATATATATTACTCTCTTTTGCAAGTGTGAATTAGATTATTAAAATTTTTTGGTCGATACATATAGAAAGAGAGAAAGTAAGAAATGAAATAACAATGTTTCATACGGAGTATTATTTTGGGTTCATAATATTAATCAAATGTTGATTAATTATTACTTAGGTTTGGACTAGCATCCATTGACGTTGTTTGAAGTGTAGTGTGGACTATCCTAAGAGACGGTCATATTTTTGATCGTAGGTTTCTCTCCTTCAATCAGTTTTTTCAATAAAGGTTTCTCTCCTTCAATCAGTTTCTTCAAGAAAGGTATATCGTTTACTCACTTTGTGAATTACATATTTTGACAATTATTAGTGGTGTAACTGGATCTTTGGAACCGATTAATCGTGTGCATGTTTCATTAAATAAGTGAAAATTTAATCTTGTTAAATTTAGTTCATAAAATAATAAAAGATTATTATTTTAACTATCCGCTGCGTTAATCTATTTTAGTAAAAGTACACACGATTTTCCATCAGTGGTATCCCAGCCGCTTTTACACCATCTTAATTGTCGTGTGACTATTCTTTAGATTTAGCTTTGTGGTATATTGGTGAAAGTTGAAACCTTTTTGGTTTTTAAAGTCAACTCGGTTGATCTAGACTTAACCTCATGACGCACAAATATGATTGAAAGAATATCACTATTTTAAATTGTAGATTTAATTGTTATTGTTTGAATATTTATTATAATTGTTGATTGTTTTATTCCATGGTTATACACATGCATTGTAACCATGGACAAGCCATATTTAAGTTTTAATAATGTAGTTATTAAAATTGTGATTGCACACATAGCCCATAATGCCCCGACCTATGTATGATTGTTGTGATTGTTGATTACGGCAATATTATGTCATGTTGATTATTTATTAGGAAGGCCATTTTGAAGCCAAAGTTGTATTATATTTATTTTCCATTTTCATAGTATTATATTTAAGTTTATTTCAATTTGTAAAAGTACTAGTTTAGTTGTATTTTCAAATTTAAATAAATGTAACAAGATGAAGATTGAAGATAAAATACAACATGTTTTTGGCTTAGAAGATGGCGAACAGGTCAAGTTGACAACAATGGCGTTTGTCAAGTTTTCACTTGATTCTTGAATCAAGTGGGAGCTACGATATTACCCTTAGTTTGACCTCTTGATCCCATGTCGGCTCATGGGATCAAGCATAGGATTTTTGGGCTAGGCTATGTGTGTGTGATGCATGGTATGGTTGTGTTTTATTTTTACGCATTTATATTTAATTGTTGATTATAATATATGCTAAATGTTTTTGATGAAAACATCAAATAAAACTAGTAACGAGTTTTAAAGGTTAAAATTGATGATTTTAAAAAGTTAAACTCTAACGAGTTTAAAGTTAAATATTTTTTTTTGAAACTCAAATAATATATATGAGCGACATCTTTTAAAAATGTTTTAAAATGATACACAGTGTGTATTTGTTATTTTCTTTACATATAAAATAAAATAACAAACTTGACGCATAAACACGATCGACATATATAAAATTGGTTAAAATGTTTTTTAACAAATTGTAGCGAATCTTGTGTGCATGCATTATTCGTTAACACAAACTTTTTTTAAAATACCCGTCAAATTTAAGTCATGCCATCCAATGAGCTTGCAAACACTCCTCGTTATTTTTTGATTATGGTGAGACCTAATCGAATTATAGCCACGAGGTGGAATTTCAGTTACGAATGAGACTAGGCTGAATTTTCACTATTTCCAAATTAGACGACTTAATCGTATTCATGGTGAGACCTGAGTTCGAGGCAAGGATGGGACAAACATGCCAATAGATAATAGTGGTTTGTTAGACTACACATATCTCAAGGTCCCATAAAGATCTAAGAGTTGCATCTGTGATGCAATTGGTACTCGCTACCTACCAGTAGACTCTATAACTGCTAGCTGATCAACAGATGTAGTTATGGAACCTCTATGTGGATATTAGGCTTTCGTAAATTAATTGTTTTTAAATATATTAAAACTTGGGTAATTAATTTATTAAAGTACAATATCGAAAATACTAAAATTGAATCTTGTTCTCTTGTAGATGTCAAACAATCAAAACGTAAACCAAATCAACCTCCGTTCTTTGTTGGAGAAGGAAAAACTCAATGGTTCAAACTTTCTCGATTGGCACCGCAACCTGAGAATTGTTCTCAAATTTGAAGGGAAGTTGAACAAAATTGAAGAACCCTTACCCGAAGCTCCTCTTGAGACAGCTACTGCTGCTCAAAAGAATGCTTATCAGAAGTTGTTTGATGAGCAAGAGAAGATAGCTTTAATCATGCTTGCTAGTATGACTTTTGACCTCCAAAAGGAAATGGAAGATCGTACAGCATATGATATGATGACTGAGCTGAAAAATATGTTTCAGAAACAGGCTAGTCAAGAGTTATATGAAACTTATAAGCTTCTTCAAACATACAAAATGGAGGAGGGTCAATCAGTGAGCTCTCATGTCTTAAAAATGAAAAGCTACATTGACCGATTGGAAAAACTTGGAACTACCTTGCTGCCTAACTTGGCCGTGAACACGGTTTTGGTTTCACTACCAAAATCGTATCACCAATTTGTGATGAATTACAATATGCAAGGTTGGGAGAAATCTCTGGCAGAGGTGCACTCGATGCTCAAAACTGCTGAACAGGATATTCCATATAAGGTTTCCAATCCAGGTGTCCATATGATTAGGGAAGGTAGAGTGAAAAAGAATAAGCCGAAAACTTGGGGAAAAGGAAAAGGCAAGTCAATTGCTAAGAAAAAGATTCCATCACCTCCCAAGAAAGAAAACCCAGCGAAAGACGCCGAATGTTTCCACTGTGGAAAGGTTGGCCACTGGAGGAGGAACTATCCTTCCTACCTATCTGAGTTGAGAAAAGGTAAAGCTGGCCAGACCAGCAAATCAGGTATATTTCATATACAGTTATATACTTTTTTTAGTGATTCCTGGATTTTTGATACTGGTTGTGGTACTCACATCTGTAACAATATGCAGGGAATGAGAAGAAGTAAGAGACTGAAGAAAGACACACTAGACTTAAGAGTGGGCAATGGGGCTCGAGCTGCTGTTGAAGCTATTGGCACCTATGAGCTTACTTTACCTAGTGGTCTTATTGTTTTGTTGGAACAATGTCATTATGCTCCTAGTATTACGAGCAATGTAATTTCAGTTTCTCTTTTGAAAAATGTTGGTTTTGAACTTACATTTACGCACTTTGGTATTTCAGTTTCTAAGAATAATGTATTTTATTTTAATGCTATTCCACGTGATGGTATTTTTGAAATTGATATGCATGGTGTAATTTCAAATAATAATTCTGTATATACATGTACTGCCAAACGAGTCAAGAAAGACTTGAATAATACCTATCTATGGCATTGTCGTCTTGGTCATATAAACAAACAACGCATTTCAAAACTCCAATCTGATGGGATTTTGGAATCAACTGGCTCTGAGTCATTTGATGTATGCGAGTCATGTTTATGTGGAAAAATGACAAAGGCTCCTTTCTCCGGTTTAGGTGAAAGAGCTAAAGATCTTTTAGGACTAATACATACTGATGTATGTGGCCCTTTTAGAACTATGTCTAGAAATGGTGAAACATACTTCGTTACATTTACTGATGATTATAGTAGATATGGTTATGTTTACTTGCTGAAACATAAACATGAAGTTTTTGAAACGTTCAAAATCTTCCAAAATGAAGTAGAGAATCAACTTGGAAAGACCATTAAAGCCCTTCGTTCTGATCGGGGAGGGGAATATATGAGTCAAGAGTTTTTGGACCACCTGAAGAATTGTGGGATTGTCTCACAATTCACTCCACCTTATACACCACAGCACAATGGTGTGTCGGAGCAGAGGAATCAAACTTTACTTGATATGGTTCGATCTATGATGAGTCTAACTACTCTACCGATGTCTTTTTGGGGTTATGCATTAGAGTCTGCTGCACGCATACTCAATATGGTTCCAACCAAGAAGGTAGATAAGACACCATATGAGTTATGGCATGGAAAGAGTCCTGAGTTGTCTTATTTGAAAGTCTGGGGTTGTGAAGCGTATGTGAAACGTGACACTTCAAACAAGTTAGAACCCAGAGGTATCAAATGTCACTTTGTGGGATACCCAAAGGAAACAATAGGTTACTACTTTTACTACCAAGCTGAAAACAAAGTGTTTACTGCTCGGTTTGCTGAATTCTTTGAAAGAGATCTTCTCTTACAAGAAGTCAGTGGGAGTAAAGTAGATCTTGAGGAAATTCAAGAATCATAAAGTAACATACCTTCTGAAGGCACTAGCCAACCGCACGTTGAAGCTGGACACACTGTTGGTGAGCCAGAACGTGTTGTACCTATACTTCGTAGATCTAGTAGAACTCTTCATCAACCTGAGAGGTTAAATCTTCTGATTAATTCAGATGTACCTCATCTAGGGGATTATGATGAACCCTCTAGCTATGATGAAGCCATGTCAGATCCACAATCTGACAAATGGGGAGATGCTATGAAGGCAGAGATGCAGTCCATGAAATATAATCAAGTATGGGACTTGATTGATCTTCCACCCAATTGCAAGATAGTGGGCAGTAAATGGTTCTTTAAGAAGAAGGCTGACATGGACGGTAATGTAAACACTTTTAAGGCTCGATTGGTGGCAAAAGGTTATACTCAAACTCAAGGAATTGATTATGAGGAAACTTATTCACCAGTCGCGAGCACTAAATCAATTAGGATACTTATTGCCATAGCTGCTTTTCATGATTATGAAATATGGCAAATGGATGTCAAAACTACTTTCCTAAATGGCGACCTAAGCGAGGACGTATATATGGTTCAGTCGGAAGGGTTTGTGAATCCTAAGTTTCCTACTAAAGTATGCAAGCTTCTAAAATCTATTTATGGATTAAAGCAAGCATCCAGGAGCTGGAATCTTAAGTTTGATCAGAAAATCAAAGAGTTTGGTTTTTCTCAAAACCAAGATGAGCCCTGTGTTTGCATTAGAGCTAGTAGGAGCAAAGTTGTCTTCTTGATCTTGTATGTTGATGACATACTACTTATTGGAAATGACATTCCAACTTTGCAAGATGTCAAATCTTGGCTTGGAAAATGTTTTGCCATG
Organism: Rutidosis leptorrhynchoides; assembly: GCF_046630445.1. NCBI lineage: Eukaryota > Viridiplantae > Streptophyta > Magnoliopsida > Asterales > Asteraceae > Rutidosis > Rutidosis leptorrhynchoides. The sequence goes on from NC_092333.1 coordinate 196,186,906, forward strand.
AAAGATCTTGGAGAAGCTAAGTATATTCTTGGAATCGGGATCTATAGAAATAGATCCAAAAGGCTTATTGGTTTGAGTCAAAGTACATAAATTGACAAAATCTTGAGAAGATTTAACATGCAAAACTCCAAGCGCGGAGCATTGCCCATGCAAAAGGGCATAACCTTGAGCAAGTCTCAAAGTCCTATCACACCTGATGAGATAAGACGAATGAAATATGTTCTGTATGCTTCGGTTATAGGATCCATTATGTATGCCATGTTATGTACTAGACCTGATGTCTCGTTAGCTTTGAGTTTGACGAGTCGTTATCAACAGAATCAAGGTGAAGAACATTGGATTGCTGTTAAGAGCATTCTTAAATATTTGTGGAGAACTAAAGATATGTTCTTGGTTTACGGTGGTTTGGAAGAAGAGTTGAGTATTAGATGTTATACAGATGCTAGTTTCCAAACTGATCGAGATGATTCTCGATCCCAGTCAGGGTATGTCTTTGTCATGAATGGCGGGGCAGTTGATTGGAGAAGCTCAAAGCAGAGCACAGTTGCACAGTCTACAACAGAAGCAGAATACATTGCTGCCTCAGAAGCTGCTTAAGAAGCTGTCTGGATAAGGAAGTTTATTGCTGAACTTGGAGTAGTTCCCAGCATTGAATCCCCTATGGAAATGTACTGTGATAATTCAAGTGCTATTATACTTGCGAAAGAATCACGTGTACGTAAAGGTAGCAGACACATTCTTCGAAAGTTTGACTACATTCAAGAAGTCGTTGAGAGGAATGATATTAGTATTCTTAAGGTTCATACAGATGATAATGTGGCTGACCCGTTCACGAAGCCCATGACACACAACAAGCATGATGATCATGCTAGTAGTATTGGACTTCGTTATGCTGCTGATATTTTTAATTTGTAATTTAGTATTTGGATATTTTTGGAACATTAAACAGTTTTATCATAATGAATTGATATATTGATGGTATGATCGTTTTCATATATATCATTGTGTTCTATATTAGCATGTTTAATCCATGAGTAATTGTTGATTATTCAAAATCTCCATAATCAATCATGTTATGGGAATAACATGAATTAAGATTAATATGAAGTTTTGGTTATATTTATTGATGATAAATAGTTAACTTGTTGAGACCAAATTTCATATGTATTCATTGATGATGAATATTGGAATGACCCAACCATGAGATGTCACTACATGGATCGTAGTCAGTAGTGAATCTTTTAGTAATTATGTCTTTGTGTCCTTAGACTTGAGATGCACGCCCATCTTGATGAGTGTAGCATTGTACTTTGATATGGTTAAACGCTGTCCTGAATAAGTCTGTTATAAAGGCCATTATTGGGTATAATGTAAAGCTCGTGATAGACACGTGTATGCAATATAGGATTTGTTCCTCCGAAATGTTTGGGGTTAGATACTTTTGAGCTCCTCGATGAATGAATAAGATATTTGTGTGGCCGCACCCAGATGTAATTAAGATGATACTTAATTAATTTGGTGATCTAATTCAGTTCTAAGATCGAGAAACAAAATTGTTAAACAAATGAGAATGACCGATGATCCATATCTCAAGTTTAACTAAAGTTATCTGAAACAAAAGGACGAATGACATTTAACACTTACCATAAACAGTTTCGAGAAACTACCCTCATATGAATTTGGGGACAATGACGTGTTGCTAGATGCTTACCATTGTTTGTATAGTTACTTGATGTTGTGCCATGCACAAGTGGGAGTCTGTAGGATTAATGTGCAAGGTACAACATATAACTATATGGCCAACATCATTTGAGCCTTCGGGGTCACACACATATACACCGAGACATCAAATAAAATATATATATGATGTATATATATTACTCAAGTAACAAAATAGTAAATCGAAATTAATTCATTTACTATTCATATGAATAGTAAATAAATCGAAATTAATTAATTTACTATTCACATGAAAGCGACATGATAGAAATTATTAATTATAAGTTACATAACATACCCCTGAAGTATTTGAGAAATACAACTTTATGATATTACATAAATCGAATACAATATCCTATTTTGGATTCTTTCAAAAAGAAAAAAAATTCACGGAGTAATATAAGGTTCACGGGTGTTTCTAAAAGGTAATATATATTACTCTCTTTTGCAAGTGTGAATTAGATTATTAAAATTTTTTGGTCGATACATATAGAAAGAGAGAAAGTAAGAAATGAAATAACAATGTTTCATACGGAGTATTATTTTGGGTTCATAATATTTATCAAATGTTGATTAATTATTATTTGGGTTTGGACTAGCATCCATTGACGTTGTTTGAAGTGTAGTGTGGACTATCCTAAGAGACGGTCATATTTTTGATCGTAGGTTTCTCTCCTTCAATCAGTTTCTTCAAGAAAGGTTTCTCTCCTTCAATCAGTTTCTTCAAGAAAAGGTATATCGTTTACTCACTTTGTGAATTACATATTTTGACAATTATTAGTGGTGTAACAGGATCTTTGAAACTGATTAATCGTGTGCATGTTTCATTAAATAAGTGAAAATTTAATCTTGTTAAATTTAGTTCATAAAATAATAAAAGATTATTATTTTAACTATCCGCTGCGTTAATCTGTTTTGGTAAAAGTACACAAGATTTTCCATCACATCTAACTATGGACAACTAGTTGTAGGTTACTAACGAGGACAGCTGACTTAATAAACTTAAAACATCAAAATGTATTAAAAGTGTTGTAAATATATTTTGAACATACTTTGATATATATGCACATATTTGTTATAGGTTCGTGAATCGACCAGTGGCCAAGTCTTACTTCCCGACGAAGTAAAAATTTGTGAAAGTGAGTTATAGTCCCACTTTTAAAATCTAATATTTTGGGATGAGAATACATGCAGTTTTATAAATGTTTTATGAAATAGACACAAGTAAATGAAACTACATTATATGGGTGAATGATCGAAGCCGAATATGCCCCTTTTGCTTGGTAACCTAAGAATTAGTAAACCGATCTACTAATTGACGCGAATCCTAAAGATAGATCTATTGGGCCTAATGAACCCCATCCAAAGTACCGGATGCTTTAGTACTTCGAATTCGATTTTATCATGTCCGAAGAATTTCCCGAAATGATAGGGGATATTCTTATATGCATCTTGTTAATGTCGGTTACCAGGTGTTCACCATATGAATGATTTTTATCTCTATGTATGGGATGTATATTGAAATATGAAATCTTGTGGTCTATTATTATTATGATTTGATAATATATACGTTAAACCTATAACTCACCAACATTTTTGTTGACGTTTTAAGCATGTTTATTCTTAGGTGATTATTAAGAGCTTCCGCTGTTGCATACTAAAATAAGGACAAGATTTGGAGTCCATGCTTGTATGATATTATGTAAAAACTGCATTCAAGAAACTTATTTTTGATGTAATATATTCTTATTGTAAACCATTATGTAATGGTCGTGTGTAAACGGTTGATGTCGTGCAAGGTGTATACGGAATACTATATATTTTTAATACGAAATACGATACAAATTACACAAGTTTTAATTATTTATTTACAGATGGGATATACCTAAACCTTGCTACAACACTATAGGCAGTGTACCTAATCGTAGAGTAGTATAGTTTTTAGTAAGTCCGGTTCGTTCCACAGGGAGACGGCTTATTTTACACTATATTTTTATATAACTATATTTGTACAAAATATATATATTACAATTATTATTATTATTATAAAAGGGGGTTTTACCGTTTAATGACTGGTTTGTCGATTTTATATTTTAAGTGAATCGTAAAGTAAATGACAATAATTAAAGTGCGTAAAATATGTAGTGACCCGAACTTTTCCATGTTTATATATATTAATTGAGATTGATATTTACATGACTAAATGTTTCCAACATGTTAAGCAATCAAACTTGTTAAGACTTGATTAAATGAAATAAGTTTCATATAGACAATTGATCACCCATGTTGACCGGCGATTCACGAACGTTACAAAATTGTAAAAACTACATGTTGTGGTATATGTATAGACATATATATATGGTTGACATAAGATTATGATGAGTAAGTATCACACTAAGTATATTAACAATGTGTGATATACATAATAAATGAGATTACTAAGTTAAGAAACTTGAAATGATATATATAACGATTATCGTTATGATAACGTCTACTAAATACATATGTATCATATTAAGATATTGATACACTATATTTAACATGATAAAGTGATATTTAAATATATCATTAAGTGTGTTAACAATGAACTACATATGTAAAAACAAGACTACTAACCCAAGAATTACGAAACGAGACTTATATGTAACGATTATCGTTGTAACAATATTTTAATGTATATATCATATTAAGAGATATTCATACATCATAATATCATTATAATATAATAATTTAACATCTCATTTGATATAATAAACATTGGGTTAACAACATTAATTGAGATCGTTAACTTAAAGGTTTCAAAACAACACTTACATGTAACGACTAACGAAGACTTAACGACTCCATTAGAATGTATATACATGTTGTGTTTTGATATGTATTCTTACACTTTTTAAAGACTTCAAGACACATATCAAAATACTTCTACTTAACAAAAATGCTTACAATTACATCCTCGTTCAGTTTCATCAACAATTCTACTCGTATGCACCCGTATTCGTACTCGTACAATACACAGCTTTTAGATGTATGTACTATTGGTATATACACTCCAATTATCATCTCTTAGCAGCCCATGTGAGTAACCTAACACATGTGGGAACCATCATTTGGCAACTAGCATGAAATATCTCATAAAATTACAAAAATATGAGTAATCATTCATGACTTATTTACATGAAAACAAAATTACACATCCTTTATATCTAATCCATATACCAACGACTAAAAACACCTAAAAACACTTTCATTCTTCAATTTTCTTCATCTAAGTGATCTCTCTCAAGTTCTATCTTCAAGTTCTAAGTGTTCTTCATAAATTCCATAAGTATAGTTTCATAAAAATCAAGAATACTTCCAAGTTTGCAAGTCTACTTCCAAGCTTTCTAATCTATTCCAAGTAATCATCTAAGATCAAGGAACGTTTGTTATTTACAGTAGGTTATCTTTCTAATTCAAGGTAATATTCATTTTCAACCTTTGATTCAATTTCTACAACTATAACAATCTTATTTCGAGTGAAAATCTTACTTGAACTGTTTTCGTGTCATGATTCTGTTTCAAGAACTTTCAAGCCATCCAAGGATCCTTTGAAGCTAGATCCATTTTTCTCATTTCCAGTGATTTTATAAAGAAAACTTGAGGTAGTAATGATGTTCATAACATCATTTGATTCAGACATATAAAGCTATCTTATTCAAAGGTTTAAACTTGTAATCACTAGAACATAGTTTAGTTAATTCTAAACTTGTTCGCAAACAAAAGTTAATCTTTCTAGCTTGACTTTTAAAATCAACTAAACACATGTTCTATATCTATATGATATGCTAACTTAATGATTTAAAACCTGGAAACACGATGAACACCATAAAATCGGATATACGCCATCGTAGTGAAACCGGGGGCTGTTTTGGTTTGGATAATTAAAAACTATGATAAACTTTGATTTAAAAGTTGTTCTTCTGGGAAAATGATTTTTCTTATGAACATGAAACTATATCCGAAAATCATGGTTAAACTCTTCAAAATGGTCATCTAGACGTCGTTCTTTCGACTGAAATGACTACCTTTACAAAAACGACTTGTAACCTGTAATTCCGACTATAAACTTATAATTTTTCTGTATAGATTCATAAAGTTAAGTTCAATATGAAATCATAGCAATTTGATTCACTCAAAACGGATTTAAAATGAAGAAGTTATGGGTAAACAAGATTGGTTATTTTTGCTTGTTGTAGCTACATGAAAATTGGTAACAAATCTATATTAATCATATCCTAGCTAACTTATATTGTATTATACATGTATTCTAATATATTATGTAATCTTGTTATACCATAGACACGTATGCAAATGTTTTGACATATCATATCGACCCATCTATATATATTATTTGGAACAACCATAGACACTCTATATGCAGTAATGTTGGAGTTAGCTATACAGGGTTGAGGTTGATTCCAAAAATATATATAGTTTGAGTTGTGATCTAGCCTGAGACGTGTATACACTGGGTCGTGGATTGATTCAAGATAATATATATCGATTTATTTATGTACATCTAATTATGGACAACTAGTTGTAGGTTACTAACAAGGACAACTGACTTAATAAACTTAAAATAGTAAAACGTATTAAAAATGTTGTAAATATATTTTGAACATACTTTGATGTATATGTACATATTTTTTATAGGTTCGTGAATCGACCAGTGGCCAAGTCTTACTTCCCGACGAAGTAAAAATCTGTGAAAGTGAGTTATAGTCCCACTTTTAAAATCTAATATTTTTGGGATGAGAATACATGCAGGTTTTATAAATGATTTACAAAATAGACACAAGTAAGTGAAACTACATTCTATGGTTGAATTATCGAAATCGAATATGCCCCTTTTTATTAAGTCTGGTAATCTAAGAATTAGGGAACTGACACCCTAATTGACGTGAATCCTAAAGATAGATCTATTTGGCCTAACAAACCCCATCCAAAGTATCGGATGCTTTAGTACTTCGAAATTTATATCATATCCGAAGGGTGTCCCGGAATGATGGGGATATTCTTATATATGCATCTTGTTAATGTCGGTTACCAGGTGTTCACCATATGAATGATTTTTATCTCTATGTATGGGATGTATATTGAAATATGAAATCTTGTGGTCTATTATTATGATTTGATAATATATAGGTTAAACCTATAACTCACCAACATTTTTGTTAACGTTTTAAGCATGTTTATTCTCAGGTGATTATTAAGAGTTTCCGCTGTTGTATACTAAAATAAGGACAAGATTTGGAGTCCATGCTTGTATGATATTATGTAAAAACTGCATTCAAGAAACTTATTTTTGATGTAATATATTCTTATTGTAAACCATTATGTAATGGTCGTGTGTAAACGGTATATTTTAGATTATCATTATTTGATAATCTACGTAATGTTTTTAAACCTTTATCGATAAAATAAAGGTTATGATTGTTTTAAAAATGAATGCATTCTTTGAAAAACGTCTCATATAGAGGTCAAAACGTCGCGACGAAATCAATTAATATGGAACGTTTATAATCAATATGAACGGGACATTTCAAAATAAATAACAATAATTAAAATAACAAAAAAATAAAAGTACGAGGAAATATGAAATAAAATATATTATGCTTATTTAAACTTCCGTACTCATGATGTTTGACGTTTTGATTTTTATTTATTACCCTGAGTTAATTGTCCTTTGTCCTGGATTATTCGATAAGTCCATCTGGTTTTGTCCATAATAGTCCATCGGTCATAATTATAAAGTGCGAGGGTCTTCGCCAAATTAACCTTATACCCGAAGTCAAATATTCCAACTAATTGGGGATTTAAACCGTAATAAGGTCTTAATACATTATTTAATGATTACACCAGGTTATCGACTACGTGTAATCCAAGGTTTTAATACTTTATTAACAATTACACCAATTACCCTTGTATGTAATCCACCCCTGTTTTAATGAGTCCATTGATTATTAATCCATTCCCCGTGTCCGGTCAAATGAACAATTATTAGTATTTATAAATATCCCGCCTACCGTACCCGATCAAGCGTATGTGGTTATATATAACTACGTCAAATTGTAAATCTCTATATTAATCAAATATAAAGTCTATTAATAACCCATAGTCTCATTTCTACAAGTGTCATTCTTTTGTCCAAACCCCAATTATAGTCCAAAGCCCAATAACCCCGTCTTAATATTTAGCCCAACATCATGATTACTTCGGCTCAAATAAGCATAATAATAACTTAAGTACGAGACATTAATTTAAAAAGGAGAACATAGCTTACATTGATTATTTATCGCGTAGTGTTACACGGACAGAACTTCGACTTCAAAACCCGTAAAATAACCGTTACAATACCCAAACTAATCTAATATAAAACTAAACTATGTATTTTATATATATATATATATATATATATATACATATACATATATTATACAGAGGGAGTATATATATTTTGGTGTGTTCTCTCGGCTGAATTCGATGGGTTTTATAAGCCATTTCTGAAACACACAGCTCCGCGAGTGCGAAGTTTTTACCCTTTACAGCTCCGCGAGTGCAGAGCTTCGGATTCCAGCTCACCAAATTTTGGATCCTAGCTTTGTCGACATATTTATTATATATATATATATAATATATAAATAATTTATATAATTATTTATATATTATATTTTATTCTTGTGCATAGTTGACTTGTAATTTTAGGTCCGATGACTTGCGCATTGATGCTCGGTTCATGTCTCGGTTCCGTATTTTCGAACGTCTTTTCGTACGCGTAGATATTTTGTACTTTGTGTTTCGCAACTTGTACTCTTGTCATTTTTAGACGCTTCTTATCAATAAATTGAACCACTTGAATTGTATCTTGTACATTTGAGCTTTTTGGTCATTTGCGTCTTCAAATCTTCGTTTTCGCCTCTTGTCTTCGCACTTATTTATTTAAACGAATATTACTTGAAAATAGAACATTTGCAACTAAAAACTTCACATATTGGAAGGATATTGCGCCTAAATATATGTTCATTTGGAGCACTATCAAATATCCCCACACTTGAACGTTGCTTGTCCTCAAGCAATACAGAACTTGAAATTAAATCACACTTCACTCGAATCACTTTTTTATTCTCACACTTTATACATCAGTGATTTTGATACGGTGGTATAAACAATGATAGTAATGTTGTGGTTTACAGTCCCACATGACTATGAAAATTTAGATCCTTTAGGAAATTGGATCTTTATGAAAACATTTGATCTTTTAAAAATTCAATCTAGCTTCTACCCTAGATAAGTTTTCGAATTTGACCCACCATCGGTGTTGCAAAATATATTTGTGGATCAATATTTTGGCTAAAAACTTTTAGGTTCGTGTAATCCACTACTATTCCTGTATCGGAAAGCACACATCCAGTTTACTTGTTCCGTATATTACCTTTCGACAAACTACCGTCCGGTTGTAAAGGAAAGCGGTGAACAAGAAACTGTTAAGGCAATGTCTAATGACATGCATTTGTTCATGGTCTAAAAATGTGTCGGATGCAGTTATTATCCTTTGTAGGAGCAATAGTAAAGATCACCCTATGATTTTCGGTCTGGCACAAGGTCCTGTCTTCGACCATGCTATGCAACCACCGTTCTTACGGTTGATACCCGATTTGGTTCAGGTGACCTAATGAATTCCAGATGAATTCCTAGGATTTTACGTTTAATGGTAATGAACGCATTGAAAATGGGTTTTCAGAAAACAAATCGGTTTGTAATTTGATCAAAATATTTTCTCGTTCAAGCTCGAGTTTAGATATTATTGAATTCCATGAGTTTGTAATTCTCAATATTTAAGGTCAATCTCAAGGATTGAGTAATATCAGGCTTAAAAGTTGATTTTTAATCTTTAAGGAGATTATCCTTTCTGGGGGTCTGATTCATTAGTCTTATCAAGCTAATTTGCACGGCGTCCTCCCCATTTTACGAGACAGATCCTCTCATAGTTAGGATAAGTCTGACCATTTGGCGACCCTGTTTGATACTGAGGTCCGTGGATTTCCTGCTGATTTTAGAGATGACTTTTCTAGATTTTTCGTCAACCTACAGCTGGTCTGGACGACAACTTCTTGACCTAAATCAAGAAGCGCGTGTCTTTTTCAGAAGACTTTACTTCCTTTTACTGATGGAATTGATTCATCGTGTAGATCCATCTATTCTTTCAAAAGTATTACAATAAATCGGGTAAAACAGTTAATTTAGTCCAAAACAAAAGCACCTGCAATAACTTTACAGAAACATGTGATAGATAGTTTTTAATTGAATAACTTGGTATATTCTGCCCACACTTGGCTTTTTTCATGCGTCTTTTTATATATTAATAAATAAATTCAAGCGTTTTAGTTGTTTATCAATTTATGTCCTTTTTGAGGTAACGATAATTTCGGCATTAACACCTAGATTTATCGTTCATAAATATATATAAACATGATTTTGAATTCATTTAGTTAAAAAAAATTCAAATTTTCACAATATTTAGAAAATAAGCCAAGTATAAACTCGAGAGAATTTATAACCCTTCCCCACACTTGAGATCATGCAATGCCCTCATTTGCATGAAATTAGACTCTAATTATAAATTCATGAGGGTGATTAGTGTAGAAAGTGATTAAAAATACCCAGTTTGTATTTACAAAGCTCGTCGAATGATAGATGGTGCACCTCATCGTTCATTCCTTCTTGTTTTATCGCACATGTTTTTCTTCAAAAACGGTTGCTTTTCTGAACTGTTTGTTAATCTTTGAAAATGCGTCTTTTACCCTTACTCATCATGCATGTTTATTAACGAGTTATGCACTAACCCGAACCCCTAATTTAACGTTAAGTGGGTTAGACTTCCCCACACTTAGCTGACGACATGTGAAGTCGGTAGAATAAGTTCCGCGAATTAAAATAGTGAGCCAGTTATTTACATCTCGAGTGGTATAAAATATATCAATGGGTTTAAAGTTTAGACCCACCCGATCGTCACTACTTAATTCTTTTTTAAGTGTAGCTTTTAGTAAATGGATATGTCCCTTTTCTGGTTCTTGGTCAAATGGATCGATATACACCGACATACATATTTCTTTAGGGTGGACAATTCCTAACATTTCCTTCCGTTCATTCTCGGGATCAAAATTTTCACCTCTATTACCCAATTGGGTGAAATTTGATGTGTCAATATCTATTACAGCTCGTAGTTCATCTTCGGTAGATGACTCGTCTATTGAGAATATTGGGTTAGAAGGTTGTGGAATGGTGAATTTCGGGATCGAAGTAGATTCTTCTTCATTAACGGTACTTATCGGTCCCGATATTTTGGTCTCGGGGGTAAAATTTTCAACGTTATCGTTTTCCCAAGAGTACCAATTTGTCACCCTTACTTCTTCTTCATCCATTGATGGGTCGATGATTTCGTCGGTAGAGGCTAATGTGTCGATATGTTGTAAAATTGGTAAAGCTGAATAAAAAAGTATCATCGGGATAATTGGTGATCTCGGAGCTCTCGAATTCATCAAAATTCGATGATATGAGATTTTCTTGCACATGACTCCTCAGATCAACAGGTGTGTAGTCTGATAGATTTTCAGCTTGCCAATTTGCAAACTCTCTCATTTGTTCATTTTGAGCGTCAAATTCTTCGAGTTTGATTTTCATATAATCTAATAAATTTTCAGACACATAATTTTCCTCGTCCTCTGGTTATTGAGTTTGGATATATTCTTGGGAATAATCCCAATTTGAATATTATTCCTCATAATCATTCCATTCAGGCTCTATGGGTGGGTAATTTTCCATAGGAACGTAATAATAACATTCCCATGTTGAGTGATAATCTCCACAGATTTCACAACCAGTTATTGTTTCGTCGTTCGTGATCCAAGATTGACCGAATGAATTGTCATCAACACTCCTTTGAGAGTATTGATTTAATTGATTTTGGTTATCAGAAAGAGTTTCGAAAATATTTTTGAGATTTTCCATAATGCGCTTATTATCAAATTTTAGCTACAATGTGGTGCATTTACTAATTATTCTATTAGTTATAAAACTAAAAATTATATAAGTTATCAAATTAATAAACTTTTCTGCTTTTGCCCACGTTTTGAATAGCCAATAGATGCAGCAAGTAGCCAGGACCCTTTAAATCGGAAGCTCACAACTCGCCACTAACAAATCCAACTATTACTACGAACCAGAAAATTGGTGTCTATTAATTCAATCGCTTATAATAATTTTTTCGTCGAAATTTAAAGAAGATAAAAATCTATGTCCTAAAAACTAGCGCGTAGAAATGAAAAAGAAAAAGAAACGCGTCGAAAAATAAAAATAAGAAAGAAAAACGTCGAAACTTAAAAGTCTAAAAAGTTGCGCCTAAAGGTATTAAAGCTTAAAGGAATTCTATATCCAAAACGTCAATAACTTAATAAGGCACTAAAATCTAAAAAACTGCGTCGCAAAATTCTAAAGCGCCTAAATCTTAATCTAAAGAAAAGCACTTAAGGGATTTTACGGCAAAGCCTAAAAATTTAGAAATACTACGGCAAAAGTTTAAAACTAATTACGAACGATAAATATACAAATTACAAAAAGAAACAAAAAAATGATAAAATTACTTATTTTTATAAAAATATTATTTTTATATTATTATTTTATAAAAGTATTAATTTATATAGTTAATAATAATAAATAAACTTAATATTATAAAATGTAAACTAAAATTAAAACTAATTAAATACTTAAAATCCTAATTAATAATAATTATAAATTAAAAACCCTAATCCGTAATAAATGATGCGTACCAGGTTTGATGTGTAAGACGGCTCCGCGAATGCGGTGCCACATGCCAGAAAAGCTCCGCGAGTGCGGATGTTTGCAGACTCAGATGATTGCAGGTTAAACTTCGCAGGTACAGTTTTTTTTTTTTTTTTAATTTTATATTGTTTTTCTAAAAATATATTTATACAAATATATATAAAAAAAAATATAGCGTTTTGCCGAGTCCCCGGCAGCGGCACCAAAAACTTGATGTCGTGCGAGGTGTATACGAAATACTATATATTTTTAATACAAAATACGATACAAATTACACAAGTTTTAATTATTTATTTACAGATGGGATATACCTAAACCTTGCTACAACACTATAGGCAGTGTACCTAATCGTAGAGTAGTATAGTTTTTAGTAAGTCCGGTTCGTTCCACAGGGAGACGGCTTATTTTACACTATATTTTTATATAACTATATTTGTACAAAATATATATATTACAATTATTATTATTATAAAAGTGGGTTTTACCGTTTAATGACTGGTTTGTCGATTTTATATTTTAAGCGAATCGTAAAGTAAATGACAATAATTAAAGTGCGTAAAATAAATAACAATAATTAAAATAACAAAAAAAATAAAAGTACGATGAAATATGAAATAAAATATATTATGCTTATTTAAACTTCCGTACATGATGTTTGACGTTTTGATTTTTATTTATTACCCTGGGTTAATTGTCCTTTGTCCTGGATTATTCGATAAGTCCATCTGGTTTTGTCCATAATAGTCCATCGGTCATAATTATAAAGTGCGAGGGTCTTCGCCAAATTAACCTTATACCCGAAGTCAAATATTCCAATTAATTGGGGATTTAAACCGTAATAAGGTCTTAATACTTTGTTTAATGATTACACCAGGTTATCGACTGCGTGTAATCCAAGGTTTTAATACTTTATTGACAATTACACCAATTACCCTTGTATGTAATCCACCCCTGTTTTAATGAGTCCATTGATTATTAATCCATTCCCTGTGTCCTGTCAAATGAACAATTATTAGTATTTATAAATATCCCACCTACCGTACTCGATCAAGCGTATGTGGTTATATATAACTACGTCAAATTGTAAATCTCTATATTAATCAAATATAAAGTCCATTAATAACCCATAGTCTCATTTCCACAAGTGTCGTTCTTTTGTCCAAACCTCAATTATGGTCCAAAGCCCAATAACCCCGTCTTAATATTTAGCCCAACATCATGATTACTTCGGCTCAAATAAGCATAATAATAAGTTAAGTACGAGACATTAATTTAAAAAGGAGAACATAGCTTACATTGATTATTTATCGCGTAGTGTTACACGGACAGAACTTCGACTTCAAAACCCGTAAAATAACTGTTACAATACCCAAACTAATCTAATATAAAACTAAACTATATATATATATATTATATATATATATATATATATATATATATATATATATATATATATATATATATATATATATATATATATATATATATATATATATATATATATTAAACAGAGGGAGTATATATATTTTGGTGTGTTCTCTCAGCTGAATTCGATGGCTTTTATAGGCCATTTCTGAAACAGACATCTCCACGAGTGCGGAGTTTTTACCCTTTACAGCTCCGCGAGTGCGGAGCTTCGGATTCTAGCTCACCAAATTTTGGATCCTAGCTTTGTCGACATATTTATTATATATATATATAATATAAATAATTTATATAATTATTTATATATTATATTTTATTCTTGTTCATAGTTGACTTGTAATTTTAGGTCCGATGACTTGCGCATTGATGCTCAGTTCATGTCTCGGTTCCGGATTTTCGAACGTCTTTTCGTACGCGTAGATATTTTGTACTTTGTGTTTCGCAACTTGTACTCTTGTCATTTTTAGACGCTTCTTATCAATAAATTGAACCACTTGAATTGTATCTTGTACATTTGAGCTTTTTGGTCATTTGCGTCTTCAAATCTTCGTTTTTGCCTCTTGTCTTCGCACTTATTTATTTAAACGAATATTACTTGAAAATAGAACATTTGCAACTGAAAACTTCACATATTGGAAGGATATTGCGCCTAAATATATGTTCATTTGGAGCACTATCAACGGTATATTTTAGATTATCATTACTTGATAACCTATGTAATGCTTTTTAAACCTTTATCGATAAAATTAAGGTTATGGTTGTTTTAAAAATGAATGCAGTCTTTGAAAAACGTCTCATATAGAGGTCAAAACCTCGCGACGAAATCAATTAATATGGAACGTTTATAATCAATATGAATGGGACATTTCATCCTGGGCTTCTGGAAAATTTATTTTCAGATAGTTCGTTTTGAGTAGATGACTTTTTGTTTAGGCCTCGACTTAATCCGATATACGGTTTAGTATTTATAACCTTCCGAAAGTCACTACGCCTTTGTAACGTTGTGCTAAAATTTCTGACCTACTCGCACTTAAACCGTCGCCACGGTCAAACAGAAACGAGTTAGGTTCTGAAAATTGGTCAGCGGTTAGAGGACTCACATACGGAGCCATGGCCACTGACTACGCGTCTTTTCGATTTGTATATAGGTCGTAACAGCTGTCCGAAGTCAGCCTTTTGTTTCGATATCTATTCTTGTTAAACTTACCTTAGTGTTGATTAATGATGATGATAATGATGATGTTGATGATGACACTTAAACTAAATTTATGTACTTTTAAACCTTTTGGGACAACATACTGACCTAGTAACCTTTGACTTGGGTTGACGACCTTTCGGACCGACTTACTACCTGCATACGTTTCATATCGACTTTTACTGCTTATCCACTGTGAGTTATAGCTTCCCTTTTTACTTATACTATTTTTGGGACTGAGAATACATGCGCTTTTTATGTTTTACATACTTGACACGAGTACTTAAACTTTACATATGTGTGAGTTATATAACGGCATAAACATCCCCCTTAGCACGGTAACGTTTAATCATTGGTTTTTGAACCGGTGAACGCGAATATTAGATATGGATCCATAGGGTTTGACATCCCCACTCGGGCTAGTCGTGCTAGTATTTAACGGGTGTTTGATACTTCGAGGACATACGCACTCGCCAAGTGTACTTTTAGGGGCTATTATTATTACGTTAAGTTAGTTACCGGGTGCCCACGGTTAAGCATATACTTTATCATACTATTTTGAAACGCTGTTTGAAGCACTGAAATCTCGTGGTCTACATTACGTTACTGATTACAAATAAACTATAGCTCACCAACATTCGTGTTGACTTTTTAAGCGTGTATTTCTCAGGTGCTTAGACGTTGTTGCTTCCGCTATTAGAATTGCTGTCTTGGTGTTATAGACTTGCTGTTATGGACCTGCTGTGTTAGATTTTCGCTGCATTACTTAGAGATGTCTCAATCATGAAACTTTTATTTTGCATTCGTAACTTATGTTATTTTCAAACAAAGGCTTTGTAACGACTTTTGGGTCACATACTTATGTTAACGCTTCTATTCATAGGAAGCACGTTATCTTTTGTAAAACGCTATCTTTTTATGAATGCAAACTGGTTTTCAAACAGCATGTAGTGTTTGACCTTGTAATGATCTTGTTGTTGATGAACCGTACACGATGGTTTTGTACGGGGCGTCACATATATGGATATGAATGAATTATATTTAAATTGATATTGATATGGATGTGAAATTAAAATTTAAACGGATATGAATATAGATATGGGATTACTCTACACCAACACGCGTGTAGTGCGACCTGTTGGAGGCATCCAACCTTGTCATCTCTTTAATTGATGTTTACCATCAAACTTCCTCTTAAAAAATCTAAAAAAGAAGCCTTTTTTACATTAGTCAGATTAGTTACCCATTCCCTATCGATCATAAAACCATTTATTATCTGATGACACCTTTTTGTTCAAATAGATTATGGAAAAACTTTGAGTTCACATCCCCTTCAACATCCCATTTTACCCCAGCCTTTAGATACACATCCAAATCTGCATCCATCTTATGGTCTATCTCTTCATCTTCTAAAGTAACAGACCACATTCCTACTTCCCGAGCTCGCACTTCGTATGCCACTCCATGAATCTTCACAATAATCTCCTCAGAAATTTGATCGATGTTTCTGGTTGCCACACAAACACAACCCTTACACAATGGTGACGATGAGTTTGTCTCAAAAAACTGAAACTTACCCACTAAATTGGAGTTATCAACCTTAATACCCAATATATCTATTTTGAAAGCAGCTGATCCCCACCCACACAAAGGCATACTTAGAATATCTAGCCAGACTATTCTTTCATCCACAATGAAGCTTTTTGCAAATGGTTTCATGGCCACAAAGAAACCCTTCACGTTAGTATTTATCTCGAAAGCATTACATGCCTCGACAGAAACCACCTGAACTTAAGTTTCAATGTCCTTAACCTTGACGAGGACAGATTCCATTGAGTTTGAAAGATGAACCATGTCATTTTCTTGAAGACAAATGGAGTTATCAACCTTAATACCTTATTCTGCCCTGCATCCTTAGTTTCACCTATAAAAGTATCAACAAAAGATCTTTTATCGCCATTATCCTCTACAGTTTGACTCGGTAGGAGACTCCATCGCCTTCCCTTCCCATTGTTAACTTTCTTATTCTCACCAAATGAGTTCTCGCCGAAGCATACAAATGATAATTAACGATCCATATAGAAGACAAGGACGGCGCGTCGGCGCCATTGCACCCAAATACCGAACAAATCAGAATCTTTTCCCCTATTTAGTTCCTTTATTTGCTACAATACTGTTTCATTTAGCCAAAAACTCTCTTTACATGGACACACTAAAGTACCTACTTCACTTCATGTATTTGTTTTAAACCAAGAAATTGCTATGTTAGGCAATGCAAACCTCAGAAAGCAAATGAATCCTCGTGTAACTTTACCATTATCATGACCATAAAAGACTCGTATAGCGCACATTGCATCTGCAAATCAAGTTGTGCCAGTGGATTCAGATATTGCAGCTGAAGATTCGTTCAGATTTTAAAAAATTTCAATAGTTTCTTGAACCAGCCATTAGATTTTCGAAAATACGGAACTTAGACTAGAATTTGCAATTGTATCTGATCTGCACTCTTCCTTTTTTTTACTTAAAAGTGACTGTGTGTACTGGGTAACACACATGAGCTAGTAAAAATAATGAATTGCTCAGGTTTTTGTCATCGATATCAATTTCAATATAAACTTCACACTTCAAATTGATGTTTTATTCAACTCTTTTGTAGTTTTGTTCAATGTTAATAGTTGACAGCCAACAAAATTCATGATCTAAAATCTACAAAATGGTGTAACAACTAATCCGTAACACACTAACAGATATGCAGTATGCTAATTAACAAGTATATTAACAGTTGTCCTGAACTAAATACTGTAATATTCTGTGATGAACTAAAAGACAAAGCCAAAATTAATATTCAAGATCATATGCTAGATTAATCTAATAATCTATGATCAATTAACATATGATTAATACAAAACAACTGATGTAATGTAAAGTGATCATTTCAATTCAAAATCATATAAGTTGAAGTGATCATTTCAACTCAAATTTTCATTGATTAACATTGATTTGCAAACTACGCATCAACTAAACCATAAAATAGATCTAAACAATAAAGCAACCATAGATCTACCAGTTTCACAAAACATGAATCACCATGAACAATCAAATACAAACCCTAACCCTAGGCTCTCTCACCACGGATCCTTCGAGCAAGCGGCATATCCTTCGGCATAATCGTAACTCTCTTCGCATGAATCGCACACAAATTAGTATCTTCAAACAGTCCAACCAAATAAGCTTCAGAAGCTTCCTGAAGTGCAGCAACAGCAGAGCTCTGAAACCGCAGATCAGTTTTAAAATCCTGAGCAATTTCTCTCACAAGTCTCTGAAACGGCAATTTCCTAATCAAGAGCTCGGTACTCTTTTGATACTTCCTAATTTCTCTCAACGCTACAGTTCCTGGCCTGAATCTGTGCGGCTTCTTCACTCCTCCGGTCGCCGGTGCCGATTTTCTGGCGGCTTTTGTCGCCAATTGCTTCCTCGGAGCTTTTCCTCCGGTGGACTTCCTGGCGGTTTGTTTGGTACGTGCCATTTGAGATTTTGGAAATTTAATAACAAAGGAGAGATTGATAGATTATAAAGATGAGTTTGAATGAGAATCGTGTGTGATTATGAATTGGGAATGGCTAGGGTTTATATAATGAGCAGAATTGGGGAAATTTTTAGCGGTAAAGGTTTTGGTGAAATGAATTTTGGAGTTTTTGAATTAGTGAAATTTGGCGTTTTCAAATTGTATGGTTGGACAATATGACACGTTGGCGATCTGTGTGAGAGACAAAATGTGATCCGTTGGATTATATTTGACCACGGAAGTACCGACTTTAATAGCATGGCCCCCAAAATGTTACTTTCCAATTTTCTCTTTTTCGCCAAAAAAAAAAAAAAAAAAATCATATATCGTATACGTAGTATATACGGTGTAATATTTTTTGTTTGTGAGAAAACATAAATATATAAATATTATGGAAAATTTTCATATGAACATCCAAAAAATTACATGAAGAAGAATTGTATATAATTCTTCAAAGTTACCTATGATTACAATGATAGAAATTGATTAATGAAAACCAAGTATCTCATATGATCTCCATCTTTTGCAAAAAAAAAAAAAAAAAAAAAAAGTTGTCTACTCCTTTAAAGTACCATAATCGTATATTCTCAACCTTTTAAGAATCTATGATTGATGGAAGTCAAATTATCATCTATTCTTACGTTGAGTCCAATACAATGGAACTCACCATCACCACTCTTTGTAAAACAAAAGCCACAATATCCTCGTATGCTTTAAAATGGGCTGTAAAACCCAAAATGCCAATATGAATTCAAAATGACAGAAAATACTTGAATCACGCATTGTACCTTAGTTTCTTGGGTCGTAACAAATTGAACATTGAAGTGTACTACCATAAAATCCAGCACACCACGAGGCGATCTTCGTGGTTTTGGATCGTTGATTGGGTATTCATCATTTGCCATGTTCT
Organism: Rutidosis leptorrhynchoides; assembly: GCF_046630445.1. NCBI lineage: Eukaryota > Viridiplantae > Streptophyta > Magnoliopsida > Asterales > Asteraceae > Rutidosis > Rutidosis leptorrhynchoides. The sequence continues at coordinate 196,206,601 of NC_092333.1, forward strand.
CAAGTTCATCGAATTTGAGCATTTCTTCTTTGTACGTCAATTTTCCCCAACTTGTTGGTCGTTGAGTTTAGTTTTTTTGAGAGTTGAAGTTTGACCGACTACATGGTTTATTTAACCTGTTGTATCAAAAATATCAGAAATATTTGGCACCTCGTCGATCCAATGGTACGTTTTGGACTTGGGATTCTTCTAGCCTCCTACGATTTTTGGTTGAAGCAAAGGCACCTCTTGGATCCAATGGTCTGTTTTGGACTTGAGATTCTTTTGAAGCAAGTGAAATGTCATCGTGATAAGGATAGTTAGTTATTGTTGTATTTATCTAGTCCTACTTTCTCTCTTGCATAGCTTATCTCTAAGTCTATGTTGTAACCCTATATATGTATCTGTATATCGTTCATATTGAATACAATGAGCACTTTTATCCTCTATATGGTATCAAGAGCAAAATAACCTATGTATTTTTTTTTCTTTCCTCCTATTCACGGCACTGACATTACTATGTCTTCCCACAACATCCCTAATGATGCAGATCCAAAATCTCCAATTATTGTTGTCACCCTCAACAATATTATCAAACTCACATCTCTCAATTACACATCTTGGAAACTACAAATCCAAGCAACCCTAGATGGTTATGGTTTATTCAAGTTTCTTGATGGATCATACCCAGCCCCAAACCCTACCACGACCGATGATACTTCTGCTTCCACACCCAATCCAGTATACATTACTTGAGTGCGCCAAGATCGGATATTATTTGGTGCACTCATCGGTACGTTGGATCAACATGTAGTACCCTTGGTTTCTCTAACCACTACAACCAAGGATCTATGGGATACACTAGCGACAACCTTTGCAAGTTCATCGCGAGGGCACATCAAGCAACTCAAGATGCGCCTCAAAAGCATAACCAAAGGACCTCAAACAATCACCGAATTTATGCACGTGATAAAATCATGTGCTGATCATCTAGCTCTTCTCGATTATGTTGTTCCCCCCAGAAGATCTCACTGATCGCATTCTTGATGGCCTTGATGAATCATACCAGGGTGTGATTGATGCTGTTAATGCTTGCGACTACTGTTGTAAACGGCGTCCGTTGCGTCCGTTGCGACGCCCGTTGCGGCGTTTTGGTGGCTAAACCGTTTCGACCCCGTCCCGTTTTCTTATAAGCCGGTCAACGGTCAAAAGTCAGGTCAAATGCAGGAAAAATTGGGTCAACGCCGGTCAAAACTCAGAAATTCTGTTAAAATCGGTCATAAGTCGGTCAAATCAATCAAAATTGACTTAGTTTAGTATTCCATTTTGTATTATATTAACGCTAATAGCAATTATAGGTACAAACTTGTCAACGAAGATTTTTTAGCTCTAAAATATGTGTAAATATATATTTATATATATAAAAGTCAACATTAGTCAACATCCGTTTCGACCCCGTCTCGGCCCCGTTTTTCCCGTTTCGACGTTTTGAGGTCGCTACCGTTTCGGCCCCGTTTCGCGTCTTTTTCAACCTTGCTTGTGAGAAAGCTATTTCGTTCACAGGACTACATGAGAAGTTAATAAATCGAGAACTCACCATCAAAAATCAATCGCTTATTGCTTCTGTTCTAGTAACAGCAAATCCCACTTTCACCCGTACAGCTCAACGCTCACCTGGCCAATCAAATCGATCATACACGAGCAACAACTCTTAAACCAGGCAATCAACATCATACACTGGATCACGCCCGTTTCTTGGTAAATGTCAGTGGTGCAACACACACGGTCATTCCCTACAATGATGTCATGTTGTAACACCCCGTCAAAATTTATTAACGGATTGTTAACTCTGGTCCCAGTGCTTGACTTGACTTCTACGTGACAGCAATGTTTTACAGCGGAAGCAATTAATACTTGAGAATAAAACACGCAAAACAGATAACAATAATATTGAGTGAATCTACGTGTTTTTAGAAAATAATACAGTATGTTTAAGAAATGATTTTTCAGAAAACATTTATTAGTGAAAGACCACCAAGGTTTAATGTTAAAATTTTGCAGACTATGTTTGTCAAGTTTTAGTCCATTTGTGTACATCAATATCAAGTTCAGTTGTGTAAGACATTCAAAATGTTTTGTCTTCTCCTGATTTCAAAACACAAGTTTAAGTGACCGATTACAACATATAGAACCACAATGGTTTCATGTATAAAATTTGTAGACAACACCGTGTCCTGTTTTAAAAGTTTGTAGACACTATCATGCCAATTTTCAAATATTCATAGACAATACCATGTCAAGTTTTTATCTCTCTTGTTTGTAAACCACAGTTTTAAATAGCGTTATATAGTATATGAAAAACAATATTCAAAACAATAGTTTTAATCGCATTTGACCACATGATTTCAATAAGTACAACCCAGTTGCAAAATATTTACATAATTCATGAGCGCCTGAATACTAACAATGACCATAGTATAGAACCCACTACACTCCCTTTACCCCATAAAAATGTATACACTTGTTCAAGTGTATTTAATGTTCAAAGTAAATGCACCACAGTTGATATTGTTTGGGTGAGGTTTGTCTAACCTAATGGATCCGTCCATCTAAATTGTGCTTACCCGAAGGTAATAAAAGTATTCAAGCTAGGGGCTTTGTGAACAAAACTCAATATGTATAATAAGTACTCGTGTCAAACATAAAAGCATTTATAAAAATGTGTAACTCACAGCGTGTATTCTCTTCCCAAAAATAGTAAGTAAAAGTGAGACTGTAGACTCACCTTTGAATAGCTCTTGAACAAAAGTAAGCAAGTAACTTGTATGGTTTATTTCCGAGTAATGCAACCTAAGTATACGTATATAGGTTGGTAATTATTTATGTATTATAACATAGTGGTTTCATAGAGTAAGTTGTCCTATTGCTCGGCTCGACGCGTTTCAAAGTAAAAGTCAACACATAGTCAATTAATTCATGCAAGTCAATAAAAGTCAAACCAAAAGTCAGACTTGGTCAAAGTGGTCAACTAAAGTCAACATCGGTAGGTTCATGTCAAAGGTTGGTCAACATGTCAAACCTAAGTCAACTAACACGTTTCAGATCATAATATGTCAAATACGCGGTCACAGTTTATCGTATAGCATAACGTTCATGTACAAGTTGCAAACAATGCATAATATCTCATAGCATATAGTACATGGTAGTATGAAAAGCTCCAGATCTCAACTAGATATATAAACGTTTCTAAAAAGCAATAGTAGGGTCTCATACGATATCTACAAGTCGGGTTTCAGAATGGATGCAGTTATGGTTCACTAAATCAATTTCTGACTGCGCACCAATCTCGTATTGGCTATAACCGGAGTTAGGGGCATGCAAATCAAGCTAGGTCAGTGGACATAGTTCAAGAACAAATCAAATTACGATGTATCCAAAATTCAGCTATTTTTGTTTAGCCAATTAGTACAGTTAATTCAACCAAGTTGGGCATCCTGTTTCAGCTCAAATCAGAAGTCATCAAAACTATGGCCTTAGTGTGCATAATGAATCAGTTTTCACAACTTGACATAAACTAGACATAGGTCACATAACATGAAAAGTTTCAATATCCAGAAGTAAAAGGTCTCAAAAGGTCCACAACTCATGCTATAAAGCTATAGGTGCATACGTTACAGATTTGGACTGAATTCAGGTTATCATTTTGATTCGCATATTACTCAAACTTCACAAATCCAAATGACGCGAGGACTGGATGAAAAGTTAACTATAACATATAAATTTTTCAGAAATGCAAAGACCTAAATCATCAACTCATTCCAAATGAATTAAAAAGTCAGTTTCAAGATAATGATCAAATTAGTTTTTCATGTTCATTCAATTAAGCATAACGGAAGCTATACAAATCCAAAAAGCATGGAATCATAGTCTAACTTGAGTGTTTTTGAGTCCTCTATACAATGGTTAACATGTTATAACATAATTCACAGAGTATACAACTTAGAAAATTCGGATTCATAGCAAAATCACAACAAAACTTCGATTTAACATATCTAGAGCATACGATAACGAAATCCATTGATTCTTGAGCCTGACGTTATTAATTTTCCGACCTCTTTCCATCTAGATAATAATCATTTACAGTAAACAAGTCCATCATTTCAGTATCATCAATATTAAATTCGGTTTTTACACAAAACATTCAATACTCTGTGTAATCTAGGGCCCGGAACGCTAAACCACATGTGTAATCTGTGCAGTCGTTTCAAGTGTCGTTTAAAAGTACCAAAGGCCCGGAACGCTAAACCAATCGTTAAAACGCAACCAAACGTTTAATTTATTAAAAACCCAATAAATTAAATATATTTTTTTTAAAAGTTAATAATTATTAAAATAATTGTTAAAATAAACCCAAGCGTTTCGTTGCTCGAAAGGCAGTTTTTGTAGTTATCCAAACCGTAGTGTTTTTATCGTATTTCTTTATCCGGAATATATTTATCGATTAATGTTAACCCATATTAATTCAAATATCCCTCCAAGGATCACGTATGCATTTAATACACTTAAACGCATAAAAAGTCAAATAATCACCGTTAAATCAACTAAAGGACAGTTAACAGAAGTGACGGAAAAAGCAGGGTTGTTACATTACCCACCTGTTATTGAAAATTTCGTCCCGAAATTTTAGTGAACGTCTGCTGAAGTAGTTCATTCCGGAAACATTTGCGGGTATTTTAGTCTCATTTGATCTTCACGCTCCTACGTGAACTCTGATCCTCTTCTCGTGTTCCACCAAACCTTAATGATAGGAATTCTACTTTGCTTTAACTATTTGACCTCACGGCCCATGATCTCGACAGGTTCCTCAATGAAATGAAGTTTATCATCGATACGCAGTTCCTCTAGAGGAATCACCAAGTTTTCGTTGACTAAGCACTTCTTCAGGTTGGACACATGGAAAGTATCGTGTATTCCACTAAGTGCTTGTGGCAGTTTCAATCTGTAAGCCACTAGTCCAATTCTTCTCGTTATCTCGAATGGTCCAACATATCTAGAACTCAATTTATCGCGTTTCCAGAACCGTATCACACCCTTCCAGGGTGATACCTTAAGCATGACCTTATCGCCAAATTGGAATTCTAAATCTTTCTGTCTAACGTCAGCATAATTCTTTTGACGACTGATGTGTGCGAGGTGTACTAGGAAATAGTATTATTTTTACAACGAAATACTATTAAATACGATACAATTTTACACAAGATATTTATTTATTTATAGAATGGATATACCTAAACCTTGCTACAATACTTATAGGCAGTGTACCTAACGTACAGTAGTGTAGTTTTTAGTAAGTCTGGTTCGTTCCACAGGGAGACTTTTAAACAAGCTTAACGCTATATTTTTAAAAACTATATTTGTAAAAATACAAAAATATATAAGTAATATTATTATTATAAAAAGGGGGTTTTTACCATTTAATGACCGGTTTGTCGATTTTAAAACTTTTAGTCGCAGTTAAAACCTAATGTAAAATATTAAAAATAAATATAACTTAATTTAAAGCGTAAAGTAAATAACGATAATGAAATTGCGATAAAAGTGCGATAAAATAAAATTGCGATAATTAAAGAGTACGATAATTAAAAGTGCAATTAAATATAATGACAAAAAATAAAAGTGCGATAATTAATAGTGCAATTAAATAAAATGACAATAAATAAAAGTGCGATAATTAAAAGTGCAATTAAATATGAAATATATAAATTATGCTTATTTAAACTTCCGTAATCATGATGTTTGACGTGTTGATTTTAGTTTTATTACCATGGGTTAATTGTCCTTTGTCCTGGATTATTCGATATGTCCTTACGGATTTGTCCATAATAGTCCATCAGTCATAATCATAAAGTGTGAAAGTCTTCGTCAAATTATTCTTATTCCCGAAGTCAAATATTCCAACTAATTGGGGATTCGAATTGTAACAAGGTCTTAATACTTTGTTTAATGAATACACTAGGTTATCGACTGCGTGTAGTCCAAGGTTTTACTACTTTGTTAACAATTACACCAATTACCCTTGAATGTAATCCACCCCTGTTTCAACAAGTCTATTAACTATTAATCCAGTTCCGTGTCCGGTAAAATGAATAATTATTGGTATTTATAGATATCCCGCCCACCGTACCCAGTCAAGCGTATGTGGTTATATATAAATACGTCAAATTATAAGTCTATATATTAAATCAACGAGGTATCATTTAGTTAATATAAAACCCATTAATAGCCCATAGTCTAATTTCTACAAGTGTCGTTCTTTTGTCCAAACCCCAATTATGGTCCAAAGCCCAATTACCCAATTTTAATATTTAGCCCAACATCACGATTACTTCGGCATTAAATAAGCATAATAATAACTTAGCTACGAGACATTAATTTAAAAATAACATTAACCATAACTTACAGTGATTAAAAATAGCGTAGCGTTACACGGACAGAATTTCGACTTACACCCTTACAACATTCGCTAACATACCCTTATTATTAGAATTTAAAATTAAAAGTAAAATTATAATATATATATATATATATATACGTGAGTGAGATAGAGAGATGGATGGAAAAAGGTGTAAAAATTCGTCCAAAACTCGCGAACTTTATAGGCCCAGACCTGTCCCTGTTCACCATGCGATCGCACGGTTTTTTGCCTTCCAGGCCATGCGATCGCATGGCCAGCTTTTCCAGGTCGCATGTCTTTGTTTGCATTCTGCCGACGATTTATATAAATATATATAATATATAAATAATTTTAAGAATTATTTAAATATTATATTATATTTATGTGCATAGTTGACATGTAATTTTTAGTTCGTTGCATCGAGCGTTGAGAGTTGACTTTAGTCTCGGTTCCGAATTTTCGAACGTCCTTGCGTACAATTTAATATCTTGTACTTTGCATTTTGCGTCTTGTACTCTTGTAATTTGGAGACGTTTCTCATCAATAATTTGAACCACTTTGATTGTACTTTGTTCTTTTGAGCTTTTTGGTCATTTGCGTCTTCAATTCGTCAAATCTGTCTTTTGTCTTCACTTTTTATTATTTAAACGAATATCACTTGTAAATAGAACAATTGCAACTAAAAGCTTGTCTTTCTTGAGGAATAATGCTATGGAATATATGTCCGTTTTTAGCATTATCAAATATTCCCACACTTAAGCGTTGCTTGTCCTCAAGCAATATAGTCTTGAAATACAAATACTAGAATCACTTCTTTATTCTTCACACTTTGTACATCAGTGATTTCTATACGGCGGTATAAACAATGGTAGTAACGTTGTGGTTTACAGTCCCACATGACTATAAAAATTTAGATCCTTTAAGGAAATTGGATCTTTATGAAAACATTTGATCTTTTGAAAATTTAATCTAGCTTTTACCCTAGATAAGTTTTCTGGAATAACCCTTCACCGGTGTTTGCAAATTGTTTTTGTGAGTTTGGTGGGTTTCAGATTTGAAAACTTTAGCTCAAAACTTGCAGTTTTGTGTCACCCACTTGCTAACCTTGTATTGGGAAAGCAACACGTCCAGTATACTTGCTCCGTATATTACCTTAAACTACCGTCCGGTTGTAAAGGAAAGCGTTGAACAAGCAACTGTTGAGGCAATGTCCCCTGACATGCTTTTAATTATGGTCTATAACGTGTCGGATGCAATTACTATCCTTTGTAGGAGCAATAGTAAAGCTCACCCTTATAATTTTTCGGTCTGGCATAAGGTCCTGTCTTCGACCATGCTATGCAACCACCGTTCTTACGGTTGATACCCGATTTGGTTCAGGTGACCTAATGAATTCCAGGTGAATTCCTAGGATTTTACGTTCAATGGTAATGAACGCATTGAAAATGGGTTTTCAGAAAATAAATCGGTTTGTAATTTTGATCAAAATATTTTCTCGTTCAAGCTCGAGTTTAGATATCATTGAATTCCATGAGTTTGTAATTCTCAATCTTTAAGGTCAATCTCTAGGATTGAGTAATATCAGTCTTAAAAGCTGATTTTTGATCTTTTAAGGAGATTATCCTTTCTGGGGATCTGGTTCATTAGTCTTATCCAGTTAATTTGCACGGCGTCCTCCCTATTTTACAAGACAGATCCTTTCATGGTTAGGATAAGTCTGACCACTTGGCGACCCTGTTTGATGCTGAGGTCCGTGGATTTCCTGCTGATTTTTGTGATGACTTTTCTAGATTTTTCGTCAACCTACAGCTAGTCTGGACGATAACTTCCTGACCTAAATCAAGAAGCGCGTTTCTTTTTCGGAAGACTTTACTTCCTTTTAATGATGGAATTGATTCATCGTGTAGATCCATCTTTCTTTCAAATATATTCCACTAAATCGGGTAAAACTGATTAGTTTAGTCCAAAACAAAAGTATTTTCAATTATTTGTACAAAAATATGTGATATGTATTTTAAATAACTTGGTAAATTTTTCCCACACTTGGCTTTTATTTTTCTTTCTTTGCCTTTTTATTGTCCTCTATTCTATTTTAAATGAATTCTAACATTTTGGGTTGTTTCTCAATTTATGTCCTTTCCGAGGTAACAATAATTTCGGTGTTAACACCTAGTTTTATCGTTCATAAATATGTATAAACATGATTTTGAATTCATTTAATTGAAAATTTTGAAAAATTTTACTAGAATTGGGTAGTCAGTATATAAGACTAGGGTTGTTCTTTATTATCAGAGAGCACTAGATTCTAATACAACTACTGTGTTACTAGTATTTCTAATGGTAACCAAGTGTTTAAATTTAAAATTTTAAAAATCCGAAAGAATTTAACCCCTTTCCACACTTAAGATCTTGCAATGCCCTCATTTGCAAGAAATCAGTAACAATTTAAATTATTGAGTGTGATTAGCGTAGAAAAAATTGATTAAATTTTACCAAAGTTTCCAAACATATTGACATTTGTTTTAAAAGCAAAGATTTTTTGTTTTTGTTTTTTTAATGTTTTTGGCATACTTTAATTCAATAAGATTCAAAATAATGATAATAAAATTTCTCGTCCCTCCCTCGGGTAAAGCAATTTCGGTTCAACGACATAGTTTTCAACTCACGACGAATTTTAAAAATTATATTTTTAACTTAACGAAATAAAGTAAATTTTTGTTTTTAAATTCACACTAACTTAAATTTAAAATGCATAAAATTAAAAATTCATTTTATTAAAAATTCATACTAAATTTATATTATATTTTTGTTTTTATACATACAAACTTATATTAAAAATATAAAAAATTTCAAATATTTACAAACTTAAATCTATTAATTTTAAAAGTTTTACAATATTAATTTAATATTTATATATTAAATTTAAAAACATAGTAAAATTAAAAATTAAAAATCTTTTTGGTATTTTATCCCATTTTAATCAATCAAATATTATCAAAAATATACGCCCCTCTTTTCGGTAAAGTAATTTCGGCTATATTACCTAGTTTTACTCCTGACGAATTTTTGAAATATTTTGGGTTGATTGATTAAAGATATTTATACCTTAAGAATAAACGGTAAATTTCGAAGTGATGTAATAAATTTTTGCATGATATCAATAATTTCGATCGCAAAACCTAATTTTATTGAATATCAATTTAATACTTTATAGCGAACGATTTAGCGTTTATTATCAAAAGGTTAAAAGCAATAAAATAAAAATTGTACATACTTACCTGTGAAATAGAATTCTCAGTGACCTGTTTTAGCCCACTCATAAGATAGTCGGACTAATTGGTTTTCCATAGCTACATAGGCGTAACCTCGAGCATTCAACGTTTTTCTTCGAAACATATGAACGGTCCATCTCTGCATAAAGTAACGAATTCGGTATTGGAATATGTCTGATTCGTCGAACATTTTCCTTAGTGTGACCATTTTCCGCATTTGTGACATTTTTCAAGGTGTCTTGCTCTTCTTTTCGCTGAGGATTTTGATTTTCCTTTACCAAAATGTAACTTATTATTTTCGTTCCTGGATTCTTTTCTTACTCCGTCCAATTTACCTCTGATTAATGATACCAATTCACTTGGAAGGGTGTCATTATTACGTTTAGTGATCAAAGCGTGTAGCATTAGACCATGGTTTAGTTCACAGGAAGTCTTCATCTCGTAAAACCAAAAAAAAAAAAAAAAATCAGAATGGGGGGAGAAGACTAGTTCTTTAGGGTCTGCTAGGGAAAGACCATTCGGATTCCATTCTCGAGAACTACACGAAAACAGAATATCTAACTCTAACAGAAATATATATTATCCTTTAAAGACTTGATTCTCCCCACACTTAGTTAGCCGTGGTGTTGAAATTGTGATTAACTTCGTTGTCAACTTCCATCGGATCATGTACGTAATGTTTAACTATGTGACCATTAACTTTAAATTCAATCCTATTTGAATTTATTAACTCTATTGTTCCATATGGGAAAACTCTTTTGACTATAAATGGTCCAGACCATCTTGATTTCAATTTTTCAGGAAATAGCTTGAATCGTGAATTAAAAAGAAGAACTCTGTCTCCTTCTTTAAATTCTTTTAAACTTCTGATTCTTTTATCATGCCATTTCTTCGTTCTTTCTTTATAGATTAACGAATTTTCATATGCTTCTTGTCTTAATTCTTCTAATTCATTTAATTGACTTAACCGTAGACGTCCAGCTTCATGTAAATCAAGATTACATGTCTTCAAAGCCCAAAATGCTTTGTGTTCAATTTTTACTGGAAGATTACATGCTTTTTCATAAACGAGTTTAAAAGGTGTGGTTCCAATTGGAGTTTTGTAGGTTGTTCTAAAAGCCCAGAGTGCATCCTCTAATTTCATGGACCATTCCTTCGGATTTGATCCTATGGTATTCTCTAGAATACGTTTTAATGCTCGGTTGGTATTTTCAACTTGTCCACTTGTTTGTGGATGATATGCGGTGGAGATTTTATGAGTTACTCCATATCTTTTAAGAACTTTCTCAAATTGACTATTACAAAAATGAGTACCCCGATCACTTATTAAAGCTTTCGGTGTTCCGAACCTTGCAAAAAGACGTTTTAAAAAGTTGACTACAACTCGTGCATCGTTAGTTGGGAGAGCTTGTGCTTCCGTCCATTTAGATACATAATCAATGGCAACGAGAATGTAAAGATTATTATGAGATTTTGGAAATGGACCCATAAAGTCAATACCTGAAATGTCAAATACTTCACATACTTGAATGACATTTTGTGGCATTTCATCACGTTGACTTATTTTTCCGGCCCTTTGACATGCATCACAGGATTTGCAAAGAAGGTGTGCGTCTTTGAAAATTGTAGGCCAATAGAATCCAGCATCGTAAACTTTTCTTGCTGTGAGCTGAGGCCCATAATGCCCTCATGTTGGTCCTGTGTGACAATGGTTTAACATTTTACTAGCTTCATCTCCGAATACACATCGGCGTATTATTCTATCGGGACAACTTTTAAACAAAAGTGGATCTTCCCATAAATAGTGTTTTATATCGCTAAATAATTTCTTTCGTTTTTGGTACGATAATCCTTTTTCAAGGAATCCACATACTAAGTAGTTTGCATAGTCTGCAAACCATGGAATTTCATTATAATCTATCTTCAATAGATATTCATCAGGAAAGTTGTCTTGTATGGCCGATTTATTTAGAACTTCTAATTCGGGATTTTCAAGACGAGAAAGATGATCAGCGGCGAGATTTTCTGCTCCCTTTTTGTCTCGGATTTCAATATCGAACTCTTGTAAGAGTAAGATCCAACGGATTAATCGTGGTTTGGCATCTTATTTTGAAAATAGGTATCTAAGAGCAGAATGGTCGGTATAGACCACCGTTTTAGCTAGAACGAGATATGATCGAAATTTGTCAAAAGCAAAGACAATAGCAAGGAGTTCTTTTTCAGTAGTTGTATAGTTCGTTTGTGCTCCTTGTAACGTCTTACTAGCATAATAAATAGGTTGAAATCATTTTTCAATCCTTTGACCTAAAACGGCTCCCATTGCAAAATCACTTGCATCGCACATAAGTTCAAATGGTAGATTCCAATTTGGAGTTATCATGATCGGTGCATTAGTAAGTTTTTCTTTAAGAATATTAAAAGATTTGATGCATTCATCTGAAAAGATGAATGGAGCATCCTTTTCTAGGATTTTATTCATAGGAGTGGCAATTTTAGAAAAATCTTTTATGAAACGTCGGTAAAAACCGGCATGCCCTAGAAAACTCCTAACTCCTCTAACATTGGTGGGATGTAGAAGTTTAGCAATTACATCTACTTTAGCTCTATCCACTTCCATTCCTTCCTTTGAGATTTTATGTCCAAGAACGATGCCTTCTTTAACCATGAAATGGCATTTCTCCCAATTAAGAACTAGATTTGATTGTTCGCATCTAATAAGCATTCGATCAAGATTAACTAGACATGTTTCAAAAGTATCACCGAAGACTGAAAAGTCATCCATGAAAACTTCCATGCATTCTTCTATCATGTCGTGAAAAATTGCCATCATGCACCTTTGAAAGGTTGCAGGGGCGTTGCAAAGTCCAAATGGCATGCGTTTGTAAGTAAAAGTACCATAAGGGCACGTGAATGTGGTTTTCTCTTGGTCCTTGGGTGCTATTGGTATTTGAAAATATTCGGATAAACCGTCAAGAAAACAATAGTAACTATTTCCAGCTAAATTCGTCCAAAACTCGCGAACTTTATAGGACCAGACCTGTCCCTGTTCACCATGAGATCGCATGGTTTTTTGCCTTCCAGGCCATGCGATTGCATGGCCAGCTTTTCCAGGTCACATGTCTTTGTTTGCATTCTGCCGACGATTTATATAAATATATATAATATATAAATAATTTTAAGAATTATTTAAATATTATATTATATTTATGTGCATAGTTGACATGTAATTTTTAGTCCGTTGCGTCGAGCGTTGAGAGTTGACTTTAGTCCCGGTTCCGGATTTTCGAACGTCCTTGCGTACAATTTAATATCTTGTACTTTGCGTTTTGCGTCTTGTACTCTTGTAATTTGGAGACGTTTCTCATCAATAATTTGAACCACTTTGATTGTACTTTGTTCTTTTGAGCTTTTTGGTCGTTTGCATCTTCAATTCGTCGAATCTGTCTTTTGTCTTCACCTTTTATTATTTAAACGAATATTACTTGTAAATAGAACAATTGCAACTAAAAGCTTGTCTTTCTTGAGGAATAATGCTATGAAATATATGTTCGTTTTTAGTATTATCAACGACTTCGAGCCGTTTTCAATCGTTCTTAAATCTGTACGACTTTCTCTGTTGTCTCCTGAATAATCAGGACCTGTCAACTCACTATCCCCCAATTCGCTCCAACACACGGGAGATCTACATTTCCTTCCGTACAATGCTTCGAAAGGTGCAGCTTTAATGCTCGTATGATAGCTGTTGTTGTATGAGAATTCAGCTAATGGTAAATACTTATCTCAACCGTTTTCGAAATCAATGACACATGCTCGCAACATGTCCTCAAGAGTTTGAATAGTTCGTTCACTTTGGCCATCTGTCTGGGGATGATATGATGTACTCATATCTAGACGAGTCCCCATTGCTTTATGTAACATCTGCCAGAATCTAGAAGTAAATCTGCTGTCACGATTGGATACAATAGATATAGGCACTCCATGCCTAGAGATGACTTCCTTAATGTAAACCTGAGCCAACTTTTCCATCTTGTCATTTTTTTCTATTGGTAAGAAGTATGCAGACTTAGTGAGATGATCTACGATAACCCAAATGGTGTCGTAACCTCCCACGGTTCTTGGCAATTTCGTGATGAAGTCCATTGAAATACGTTCCTATTTCCACTGGGGAATCTCTAGTTGAGTCAGTAGCCCTGATGGCTTCTAGTGTTAAACTTTGACTTTAGTGCATGTCAAACACTTCTCGACATAGGTAGCAATGTCAGCTTTCAAATTTGGCCACCAATAAAACGCCTTCAAATCTTGGCACATTTTATCTGACCCAAGATGAATTGAGTACCTTGACTTGTGTGCTTCCTCCAACACTAGTTCTCTCAATCCACCAAACTTTGGTACCCAGATTCGGTTAGCAAAATATCGTGTTCCGTCCTCTTTGATGTCAAATTTCGTATCCATCCCTTTGATAAATTCAACATCGATGTTCTCTTGCTCTGCGTCCTCCTGTTGTGCTTCGCGGATCTGTGATGTGAGATTCGTACGGACAACTATATTAAGAGCTTTAGCCCTGAGAGGTTTCTCTCTCTCTTTTCTGCTCAAAGCATCCGCCATAACATTCGCTTTGCCAGGATGGTATTTAAGTTCACAATTATAATCGTTAAGTAATTCCATCCAACGTCGTTGTCTCATGTTGAGCTATTATTGATCAAATATGTGTTGTAGGGCTCTTATGGTCGGTGAAGATAGTAAACCCAGTTCCGTACAGGTAGTGTCCCCACATTTTGAGTGCGAAGACTACAGCTCCTAGTTCGAGGTCGTGCATAGTATAGTTCTGCTCATGAATCTTTAACTGTCGTGATCCATAAGCAATAACCTTGTTTCGTTGTATAAGCACGCAACCCATTCCTTGACGCGAGGCATCACAATAAATAACAAATTCTTCACTTCCCTCGGGTAGAGACAATATCGGTGCAGTTGTTAACTTCTCCTTCAACAAATGAAATGCAGATTCCTGCGGTTCTGACCACTCATATTTATTGCCTTTATGAGTCAATGCAGTTAATGGTCGGGCAATCTTAGAGAATCCTTCAATGAATATCCTGTAGTAACCAGCTAAACCCGAAAATTGTTAGATCTGAGTTGGCGTCTTTGGAGTTTCCTAATTCTTAACCATTTCAATCTTTGTGGGATTGACCTGTATTCCATTGGCCCCTACAACATGACCAAGAAATTGTACCTCTGGTAACCAAAAGTCACACTTAGAGAACTTTGCATACAATTGCTCTTTTCTAAGCATAGTCAATATCGAACGTAAATGCTGCTCGTGCTCTTCTCTATTCTTGGAGTACACCAATATATCACCAATAAACACAATGATAAATTTATCTAGGTATGGCTTACACACACGATTCATGAGATCCATGAACACTGCTGGTGCGTTCGTCAAACCAAACGGCATCACTGTAAACTCATAATGTCCATAGCGCGTTCTAAACGCCGTCTTCGGGACATCAACTTCTTTAACCCTCAACTGGTGATATCCGGATCTCAAATCAATCTTCGAGTAATAACTAAATCCTTGTAATTAATCGAATAAGTCATCAATTCTCGGTAGTGGATACCGATTCTCGATTGTCCACTTGTTCAATTTTCTGTACTCGATACATAACCTCATCGACTCATCCTTCTTCTTAACGAACAAGATCGGAGCTCGAACTATGAACTCCTCGGTCATAAAGTCCATCTGATTGCACCAGACGCGGATCAAAGTATTGCAACCCCGATGTTCTTCACCATGGAAAGTTCCTATTTAATGTGAGCACCTTATTCCTCAGTTTGGCATTCATAGCCAACAACTCTTATGGCTCTGGGGGTAAAGTGTAAATGGTGCGCGTGCCACTGGGGCCGCTCCTAGCATTAGATCAATATGAAGTTCGTCTTCCCGGTGAGGTGGAAGACCAGGTACTCATCCGGAAAGACCTTAAGGAAAGTTTCTAATGGTTAGGACATCTTCGGGTCCCTTAAATGTCGATTCAACTTTACTCACATGTTCCAGAATTGCGAGACATTCTCATCTCATGTACCTCTGGACCTTCGAGTAATTATTGTAACATGATGGTGTACTGATCTCCTCTCCGTACACCATTATCATAGATGAAAGGAATTCGAATAACCTTCTGGTCGCAGCTGCCCTGGTTGTATCGTCAGATAGCCACTTTTTTTCAACCCCGAGGTTAAAACTTCCCAGTGTAATAGTTCTATAGAGTACACATTGTCTAAGGAAGGTACATGATTATAAATGTTGGGACTAAATTCTCTAGCGTTAAAGCTTCTATCGGCACCGGTGTTGACTGTATATATAAACGTTGTGATTTATGAGTAAGAACAAACTTATGACGAATTTCATGGGGAACGATACTGTAACATCCCGAAAATTTGGAGTATTATTTTAAATGGTAATATAATAATACCAAGGGTGATCGAGATGTTTCGAGACATTGTAGTGACTTGAAATATTATTATTTCCAATGATGATATTGTGTTGGAGCGTCGAGATTTTGATGTACTAAAGTTTGGTGTATGTTCCGAGGTTATGCACACATTCACCGTTTGGGCCATAACTTCCTCATACGAACTCGGATTGAGGCGAATCAAAAGCCCAGACGACCGTAATTCGAACGCGGACGTTTTTAGTTTCAAGTTGTGAGCTAAAAGGCTCCAGGAGCGCCACTATTGTGCCAACAGCGCCGCTTTTGACGCTGATCAGGTGCTGTTTGTATTTTTGGGCTTTTAAATGAAGGGCATTTTGGTCAATTCACCTATGAACGTGTATATGGTTGGGGGAGCAGATTCTTATCCTCATTTTATCCCCTTTTCACTCACAAAACTCTCTCATCTAATTCTAGAGAGAGAAATCCATTTCTAGAGAGAGAAAGCTTGATTGGAGAAGAAGGAGCTTGATTCTCTTCAAGGTGCAAGAATTAATGTTGTTCATGAAATGTCCCGTTCATAATAATTATAAACGTTTCATATTAATTGATTTCGTTGCGAGGTTTTGACCTCTATATGAGACGGTTTTCAAAGAGTGCATTCGATTTTTGAAACAAATCATAACCTTTATTTTATCGATAAAGGTTTAAAGTATTATGACGATTATCAAATAATGATAATCTAAAATATAGAGTTTTCACACGACCATTACATAATAGTTTACAATAATATTACACATTAAAATAAGTCTTCGAATGCAGTTTTTAAACAATATTATACAAGCATTCAGACTCCAATCTTGTCTTTATTTAGCATGCAACAGCGGAAGACCTTAATAATCACCTGAAAATAAACATGCTTTAAACGCAAACAAAAATTTTGGTTAGTTATAGGTTTAATCTTTATCTTAAATCATAATAATAATAATAATAATAATAATAATAATAATAATAATAATAATAATAATAATAATAATAATAATAATAATAATAATAATAATAATAATAATAGGCCACAAGATTTCAATTATAACCACATACGTAACCCGTGTACAAAATAATACGCGTAACCCGCGAATTAAAAATCATTCATATGGAGAACACCTGGTAACCGACATTAACAAAAATGCATCTAGAATATCCCCATCATTCCTAACTCTCATCGGACATGATAAAATCGAATACTAAAGCATCCATAACCCGGATGGGGTTTGTTAGGCCCAATAGATCTATCTTTAGGATTCGCGTCAATTAGGGTTTCCGTTCCCTAATTCTTAGATTACCAGACTAAAAAGGGTGATATTCGGTTTAATAATCTAACCATAGAATGTAGTTTTAAGTACTTGTGCCTATTCTGTAAAACATTTATAAAACTGCATGTATTCTCATCCCAAAAATATTCGTTAGTAAAAATGGGACTGTAACTCACTTTCACAGATTACCAATTTGTCAAGATTTAGACTTGGCCACAGGTTGATTCACGAACCTAAAACAAATATATGTATATATCAAAGTAAGATCGAAATATATTCGCAACATATTTTATTACGTTTTAACAATTTAAGTTTGTTAAGTCCAACATTAGTAATCTACAACTAGTTGTCCACAGTTAGTAGTACATAAATAAATCAATATATATTATCTCGAATCAATCCACGACCCAGTGTATACAAGTCTCAGACTCGATCACAACTCAAAGTATATATATTATTTTGGAATCAACCTCAACCATGTATAGCGAACTCGAGCATTACAGCATATAGAGTGTCTATGGTTGTTCCAAATAATATATATAGATGACGTCAATATGATATGTCAAAACATTGTATACATGTCTATGGTCTATCAAGATTACATAAATATATGTTAGTATACATGTACAATATAAGTTGGTTAGTTATGGTTAGTATAGATTTGTTATAAAATTTTCGTAGCTAAAACTAGCAAAATTAACCAATTTTGTTTTACCTACCATTTCTTCGTTATAAATCCATTTTGAGTGAATCAAGTTGCTATGGTTTCATAATGATCTGAAATTTATGAAAATAAATAGAAAAAGTATAAGTTTATTGTCAGAAATATAGGTTACAAGTCACTTTTGAAAGAGGTAGTCATTTCCGTCGAAAGAACGACATCTTGATGACCATTTTGAAAAACATACTTCCACTTTGAGTTTAACCATGATTTTTGGATATAGTTTCATGTTCATTAGAAAAATCATTTTTCCAGAAGAATAACTTTTAAATCAAAGTTTATCATAGTTTTTAATTATCAAACCCAAAACATCCCCCGGTTTACTACAACGGCATATGTCCGGTTTTACGGTGTTCTTCGTGTTTACAGATTTTAAATCATTAAGTTAGCATATCATATAGATATAGAATATGTGTTTAGTTGATTTTAAAAGTCTAGTTAGAAGGATTAATTTTGTTTGCGAACAAGTTTGAATTAACTAAACTATGTTCTAGTGATTACATGTTTTAATCTTCGAATAAGATAGTTTTATATATATGAATCGAATGATGTTATGAACATCATTGCTACCTCAAGTTTAGTAGGTAAACCTACTGGAAGTGACAAAAATTGATCTAGCTTCAAAGGATCTTGGATGGCTTGAAAGTTCTTGAAGCAGAATCATGACACGAAAACAAGTTCAAGTAAGATTATCACTCGAATTAAGATTGTCATAGTTATAAAAATTGAATCAAAGTTTAAATATGAGTATTACCTTGAATTAGAATGATAACCTACTGTAAGTAAAAAAAGTTTCTTGATCTTAGATGATTACTTGAAATGGATTAGAAAGCTTGGAAGTATACTTGCAAACTTGAAAGTATTCTTGATTTTATGAAACTAGAACTTATAGAATTTATGAATAACACTTAGAAATTGAAGATAGAACTTGAGAGAGGTCAATTAGATGAAGAAAATTGAAGAATGAAGGTGTTTGTATGTGTTTTAGGTCGTGATATATGGATTAGATATAAAGGATATGTAAGTTTGTTTTCTTGTAAATAAGTCATGAATGATTAATAATGTTTTTGTAATCTTGCTAAATAATTCATACTAGATTACAAAGAATGGTTCCCACATGTTTGATGAATCATTAAGGGCTGCTAAGAGCTGATCATTGAAGTGTATATACAAATAGTATGTACATCTAGGAGCTGTGTATTGTACGAGTACGAATACAGGTGCATACGAGTAGAATTGTTGAAGAAAATGAATGAGAATGTAATTGTAAGCATTTTTGTTATGTAGAAGTACTTTGATATGTGTCATGAAGTCTTTCAAAAGTGTAACAATACATCTTAATACATTACATGTATATACATTTTAACTGAGTCGTTAAGTCATCGTTAGTCGTTACATGTACATGTTGTTTCGGAACCTATAAGTTAACGATTTTGTTAAATGTAATTAATCCCATTGTTATTGTATCTAATGAGATGTTAAATTATTACATTATTATGATAACATGATGTACTAATATATCTTAATATGATATGTAAATATTAAGACGTTATTACAACGATAATCGTTACGTATAGATATCGTTTTGAATTTCTTAGGTTGGTAGTCTTGTTTTATGTATAAGGTTCATTGTTAATATACATAATAAGATACTTACTTATCATTTCATCATGTTAAACACACACACACACACACATATATATATATATATATATATATATATATATATATATATATATATATATATATATATATATATATATATATATATATATATATGTTCATATATATAATATCATGTCATATACAAGTTATAACGTTCGTGAATCATCGGACAAACTGGGTGGTCAAATGTTAACACAAAATCCGTAATTAATCAAGTCTTAACAAGTTTGATTGCTTAACATGTTGGAAACATTTAATCATGTAAATATAGTTTTCATTAAATATATAATCATGGAAAAGTTCGGGTCACTACAGTACATCTTCCTTCTAGCTACGCTTTGATGGTGATGGTAAGTTCTAACTCTGAATTTTATTAGTTTGATTGATGATTCGTGTTAGGGTTTGAACTTGTAAGTTCTTAATAAAACCCATTTAGCTCATTAATGGAAGTTTAAAGCTAGTAATTGGGATTGTTGACCCTTGTTGGTGGATTTTGGGTTGGATG
This sequence comes from Rutidosis leptorrhynchoides, assembly GCF_046630445.1. NCBI lineage: Eukaryota > Viridiplantae > Streptophyta > Magnoliopsida > Asterales > Asteraceae > Rutidosis > Rutidosis leptorrhynchoides. Next base: position 196,226,932 of record NC_092333.1, read on the forward strand.
ATGTTTTGGCCATGATTAGGCTTTGATTTTGGGTGTAATCACTTAGTTTAGTGATTATTGAAGTATTGGAACCCATTTGGGTATGTTTGATGGACTAGTTTTGATTTGGGTCAAAATTAGGCTTATGTGTCAAATTGGGTAAGAGAAGTGTTTAACACTTGAGGTTTGGTTTAATTGGTGTATTAGGGCCATTTTCACTTGTGTTAGTGATTATTGGTTAGTTTGGGCATTTTTAGGACTTATGTCAAAATGGGTTGACTTTGAATTGGGGTCAAAATTGATGATGATGCTAACTGGGATTAAATGGATGTTAAACGCTTTTGTTAAGTGTTAAATTATGTTTTTGGATGTAATTACTCGTGAGAAGTAATTTTGGGTTAAAATAATATTTTAACATAAGTCAAACGTGGTCAAAAGCAATATGGGCCAATATTGCACGTGTTGGGGGTTTTGGTGTAAACGACGTTTGAAATGATTAATACCTAAGTAGTAATTTAGTGTTAAGACCTAGTTTGGTCTAATTGGTGTCGAGTATAATTTGGGTCAAATTGTACTTTGTTGAGTGGGTTTGAATTACCACTCGAAGTGGTAATTGGTTTGTGTCCATTAGGTGTTAAATGGGCGAGTTTTGGCGAGGAAGGTGTGATCCCTTGGCCAAGGGATGTTTGTATCAGGTTCTCTTTTAGAGAATGGCTATTTATGTGTATATTGTACCTATGTGTGATATAGGTGGTTACTTGCTCAGACTTGAGGACGGAGATCATGTTGTACATGACTTGTGCGGGCATTCCAAGGTGAGTGGAATAATTATACATGTGTGTATGTAATGTATTTACTTGTACGAAATGCGATGTGCGTTTTAAGTTCGGGTATGCTATGCTACATCGTGTTGGCATGGGATGAGGGTTTAAAGTTCGGGCGTTCGATACCATATCATATGTATGTGTGCGGGCGTGAAGTGTGGGTTTAAAGTTCGGGCGTTCGATACCACATTTCACGTGACGGGTGGGTTTAAAGTTCGGGCGTTCGATACCACCCAAGGGACTAGTGATGCATACTACTGGCGTCTGCGTGGCTAACGGTTCATTCGCGAGAATCGTTCCCTTTTAGATTTTGGTTAACCATGGTTATGTGTTGTAGTTTTAGCATATTATATTGTGAACTATATGCTATTGGTGATGCTAGCTTATTGTGAATTGCGGGTACTTTAGTATGCATTGTGATTGCATGGTTTTTGATTTGGTAGCTCGTATGCGGTATTTGTGTAAGTATTTGCAAGTAAGTAGATTATATATGTATATGTATAATTATTGCATTCACTAAGATTTATGCTTACTCCCTCGTTGTTTACCTTTTTGTATAGGTACCATTGGTTGTATTGGAGAATTCTAGTAGCTCGGCTAGGTTGCTAGAAGTTGGCTTATAGTAGCATTGGCTTTGGATGTGGGTTGGGGATTTGGTAGTGAAAGGACCCGTTCATATACATTATAAACGATTCACAATAGTTGATTTCATCGCGAGGTATTTGACCTCTATATGATACATTTTACAAACATTGCATTCGTTTTTAAAAGGCAAACTTTCATTTACATCGAAAGTTGACGGCATGCATACCATTTCATAATATATCCAACTATAATTGACTTAATAATAATCTTGATGAACTCAACCACTCGAATGCAACTTCTTTTGAAATATGTCATGAATGACTCCAAGTAATATCTCAAAAATGAGCAAATGTACAGCGGAAGGTTTCTTTAATACCTGAGAATAAACATGCTTTAAAGTGTCAACCAAAAGGTTGGTGAGTTCATAGGTTTAATTTCTATATAATAATCATAATATTTAATAAGCCACAAGATTTCATTTAAATGCGCATAATCATTACAACTGCAAAAATCATTCATACGTTGAGTCGCCTGGTAACCGACCTAAACATAGAGCACTTAAGATATCTGGCATCATACATTCCACTATTCAAATGTATGACAAGAACCCTTCGAAGTACTAAAGCATTTCCACTATTCGAAAATGGGGGTGGTTGGTGCCCGTAGATCTACCTTTAGGATTCGCGTCAATTAGTGTTTTTCACTAATTCTTAGGTTACCAAGCATAATAATAATAAGTACAGATATCCGGTATAACAAAACAATCGTAGAATGTAGTTTCATGAACTTGTGCTTATTTTGTAAAACATTTATAAAAGCAGCACATGTATTCTCAGTCCCAAAAATGTAAAGAGAAAAAGGGAGCAAATGAAACTCACCATACTGTATTTTGTAGTAAAAATACATAGAACAACATTGAACAAGTATAGGGTTGGCCTTGGATTCACGAACCTTAAATGTTTTCCAAAAAGAATGGTAACAACCAGAATCGAACCCACAACCTCCTGCTTAAGACCAACACACTTAACCATTCCACTGTCTATGCTTTCTATTTTTATTTGAGTATTTAATTTATTATAACCCGTATATATAACATTAACCGTAGCAGCCCAACATAGGAAATACTATGGACCTCGGCCCAACAACATAACAGCTTCTCTTGATATTAAAAAAATATTGTAGTGGCCAGGGTTCGAACCCAAGACCTCTTGTTACCCAACACCATCCCTTAACCATTCCTCTAGTCCCTCTTTTCTGATTAAAATCCAAGATTATTTATACTTAGCCCGTGATTTAAACTGATTCAACTATCTTCTTCAATTTCATCGACCCAGTCCAAACACCCACTTAAATTAGTGAATTCACGAATTGATTCTAGGATTTAAAACTGAAATAAAATTAAATAATGATTGATTAAAATAAAGGAATAAGAAAAAAAAAAAAGTATAGCTGCTGTCGCAGCAGTTGGAAAAAAAAATTAATTTCAACATCGATCACGTTTTAGAAAAATTTTATAAAATGAAAAACATTGAAAAACAATCCCTAAAACTATTGGAATCGTTAATTTAACTTGAATCATCACAAAAAGTTCGAATTTGATTGAAGAACAAAAGTTGACTTTTTAATTTAAAAACTTTGACTTCGAAATTCTCACTTGATATCAGGAATTGGGAATTGTAACTTTGCAGGTAGTTTAAGTGGAAGATTCAAACACATCTCTATTATTACTTTTTGAAATGTTTTTCGAATTCGAGTTAAGGCAAGTCACAGTTCAAAACAGGGGTGTTCAAGTTGAAGAAAATAAAAATTGGATGAATCAGTTAATTTACAGGAATTGAAAAATTTGTATAATTGATAATGATTAGGAGATTGAGTTCCCTTTTCAACAACTGAGGATATCGTTCTTTATATATAAAAAATGTCGACATAATATACTCAATCCTAAAATGGGTACAGAAGGAAGAATAAAAAAATAAAATAAAAAGGTAAACTTGATTGTAATAGGATTTGTACGCATCCTAATATTATTAAAGGCAGTAGTACAAATTTTCTACAGTGTGATAATGATTTATAACAACTCATATTTTTGATTAGTTTTCAGATTATAAATAAATATTAATCATAATAATTTTATTAATATTGTTAATAATTAATAATAATAATAATAATAATAATCATTAATAATAATATTAGCCATGATATTAATAATAGTAATATTAATTTTTATAAGATACAATTATTATGCTAACATTAACAAGGATAATGATAAAACTAATGATAATAATAACAAATTGTGTTTTTTATATATATTTATAATATAAATAATGATTTTAATAATAATAATAATCACTAAGTTCATAATTTTTCTATTACTTATGATAACAATAATATTAGTGATATAACAAATTAAATATATAAATTTTCGTATATATTTATATATAAATTATATATAGAAACTAATAGTATAGCTAATACAAATATTAACGTGAATATTAACAATAATAATAATGATGAAATTAATGATAATAATATTAACCTATCACTTATATTCAAACTTGTATTTTAATATCATTCATTATTTATGTATTATTATATTATGTGATGGCTTTTACTGAGTAGTTAATATTCATATATATATATATATATATATATATATATATATATATATATATATATATATATATATAATATATTTTTTAACATCATATATATATTTATATTTATTTGCAACACTTGTTCGTGAATCGTCGGGAATGGTCAAAGGTAAATTGAATATATGAAACAGTTCAAAATTTTTGAGACTCAACATTACAGGTTTTGCTTATCGTGTCAAAATCATATAAAGATTGAGTTTAAATTTGGTTGAAAATTTCCGGGTACCTACCCGTTAAAGAAATTTCATCCCGAAATTTGATCGAGGTGGTCATGGCTAACAATAAAAATGTTTTCATGACAAATATGAGTTGATAAATAGAGTTTTATCATTATTGAGTAATATATGTAAAACAATTCGATTTTGTGAAGCGTACGAGTGAAGTTGTTACAAAAGAGTGAAATGAGAAAATAAAGATTCGCCTTAGCTTTTGACGTAGTCACGTTTGAATTCCGGAATTTAAGGAATTCAATAAAATCTTTGAAATCTATAAGATCTGATTCTTCGGCGAATAAGGAAATTAAGATCTCTATATAATTAAATACGGTGATCTGCCTTGATTACTCTGTTTGATATTTTCATTATAAATTAAACTCTTCCGTTCCATTATTCTCACCATTCTTATACATTCCTTCTTAGTTCACACATCCAAAAGATTGTGAAAATGCTTAATTCCATTCTAATCCATATTTTTCTAATTATCATTTCTGTCATCCTTCTTTTCAATCTTCCACCAGAAAAATCTGTTTACTTCTACTATTACCTTGGGGTGATACTATTCTTAATTCTACCGTGTTTTTATGTTGCTATTCGTATTAATATTCATGGTTTGTAACCTCCGTGTTGTTATTGGGATTTATATTTTCTCTTATATTTTAGAGTTCTTTGCCTTTTTATTATCTTCTTAACCTCTAGTAAAGCGAGTAACAGTCCAGAATTCGTAAGTATGGAGTTTCGAATGAACTTAATGTTCTAAACAAGAAAGAACATAATCGCACGATTTGATTTGTTAAATTACCTGAATCACTGATAATAGAATTATCAAGAATATACTTTCTTGATATGTTCAGAAGTTAAGCAGAATGAAAGAGTTATGTAACATGGCACATGGTGACGTTATGATCTGTGAATCATTACGTCTCATTAGAAACTCAGCATGACTTACTGTAATATAATCACGTTAATCAAGTGTCATTATATTATACTAACTCATGCATCAGTTCCCAACATTACTTCAATAACATTCATATTTTAAGCTCGAAAGTTTACAGAATATAGAAACTAACAGTTTCTATATGATGTAATACTGATAGCACGAAGAGATTAATGATTTCAGATAAGAATAGTTATGAAAATATCTTCAGAAATATGGAGGATGTTTATAATGAAAGATACGATGATATCTTGGAATTTCTAATATCGAAGGATGGTGAAGAAAATTTATCCGCAAGAGTTTGGAGTCAGAAACAAGGTATTCGCTAAAGATTTCATCAGAAACAGAATCATCAGGATTCTTAATGTACAAGTTTAGTCCTTGTGATTTGTTCAGAGACTCCTTCATAGTTTGCTCAACTAGTTTTTCAGTTTCAAACTTTTTCTGAGCTTTACCAACATACTATTCTTTATCATCAAACTTCTGACGGTTAAGGTCGTTTACGGTTTTTGCTGCTTCATTCAGCTTTTTCAACATTACGAGTATTGATTCGCATACTGGGTGTTTTTCAGAGTTTCAGAATGGAAGGTCATGATTCTAAGAGATAAATGTTATATGTATACATATAACTGTTGATGTAGAAACGTTGCGAGATTCAAAATACTGATAGCTGATTTCCGGTAATTGGTATGACAATTCTTGTTACAAGGTACGGATGTATATATGATGGAGTTTCGATAATTATAATGATTTTTCGGAAAGTCAAAGATCAATGAAGTTGCTGGTAAGTTTACGGATAATGTGGTGGAATATAAACGGTTCCACGGTAATGATGACGAAAGGCAACTTATATATCGAGGTTATAATAAGGCTAATTCGAATGAAAAGTCGAAGTTGATTTGCTGAATCTGTGACAAAATTGACTACTTTGGAAAGGGATTGCAAAGTTAATTTCGGCAATAACAACGTCAAAGGAATTAGCACAGCTACGTGTTAAACGTTTACTCAGGTTCCGAGAGTTTTTCAGGTGCATAACTATATGCATCAATCTTTTCTTCCGTAGATGAAGTGCGGTTGGTTCATCCTCTCGATTGAGGTGTTTTCAAGAATCATGAAAGGTTTGAACGCAGATTGTAATTGTCAAGATACAAATGAGGTTTAAGATGAAATCAAGTGGCAAACTTGAAGAATTATTTAGTTTCATATGTTATAATCAGTATTTTAATTCATTTTAATTGTCCAATATTATTCGTCCACAGTTGATAGTCCACAGTTAATAGTCCAATCATTCGTATATAGTTTAATATATAACATTCGAATTAATTAATACGTATCGTGACCCGTGTACATGTCTCAGACTCGATCACAACTCAAACTATATATAATATTGTAGAATCAACCTCAACCCTGTATAGCTAACTCCAGCATTACTGCATATAGAGTGTCTATGGTTATTCCAAATAATATATATAGATGCATCGATATGATATGTGAAAACCTTGTATACGTGTCCCGATATTTAAAGAGCGTAAAATAAATAACAGAAATTAAATGACGATAAATAAAATTGCGAGAATTAAAATTGCGATAAATAAAATGCGATAAATAAATTGCGATAAAATAAAATGTAATACAGAATTAACAGTCAGCTAGGAACAGTTAGCTAGGATCTTGTTAGCGTGGTTTCTTAACAAAATTTCATATTGTTAATTAGTCTGTTTCTAATCAATTTTTATTGTGTCCAATATTTCTTCATTATGTCACTTGTTGGATTCTGATGGGTCAAAATCCAAATATGAAATTGAATTTGAATGAAAATAGTTATTCTTTGGTGAACGGATACGTATATCGGTGGTTGTAAATAGGATAGTAAATGATCGTTGAATCAAATTCGAAGAATGTACAGTGTAACTTATTAATGTGAAATCTAAATATTCCTCGGGTATTACCTACCCGTTAAAATATTTTCACCATTAACAGTTTGTACAAAAGAATTTTTAATTACAATCTTTATGAAAACATATATACATATATATTTTCTTCAAATGTAATTATGGATTTAATGAGTTAATATAACATTAAACTCATTTTCTTTTCGGTTAGAATTAGAGTACATAATCTCTAAAACATTAGAGATTACATAATCATCATGTCAAACGAAGATAAATAATGTAGAATGGTACGTAGATTGATGATTATAATCGATGTACAGAATGAGATGTTGAGGCATGTGTTATTGATGGTATGGGTGCTGTTGCTGATGGTGCTGTTGGTGCCGGTGATGTTGCTGAAGCTGGTATGTTTTGCACCATATTTTCCAAGGCTACAACTCGGGCGCGAAGTTCGTTGACTTCTTATATTATTCCGGGAATTGTCGGTCGGAACGAGCAGATGAATAATGTTTTGAATTTGAGATAGTATATAATCATGGCGAGATATTCGGGTAATGAGGGCGAAAATATTGTTTCGGATTGGTTCACCGGTGAATGCTTCAGGTTCTTCGCCAATAGTGCATGTTGGTGGTTGGAAGGGATCGCCTTCTTCTTGTCTCCACCGGTTAAGTCGACTACAAACCCATCAGATGAATTGGTTGATTCATTCTGGTGACACTGCTTTCGGAGCTTAGGTGAAACTCCATATCGGAATAGTTGTCGGAATCCAAGGTATTCGAACTGGTTGAGGGATTCATCTTGTACGATCAGATGAAGAATTTTCGATAAGAAATAGATTATAGGATGTAGATTAGTACCCTGCAATACATAATTTACATATGTATATATAATACTAAAATCCCATAAGTTACGGAGGAATCTACGGAATATGTCAGGCAAAGTTTACAGTAACAGATACGCTAAGATATGAATTAGCAGATACGCTAAGATATGAATTTCGTCTATACACTATTCATGCAATCAATGTAGCAAAACGTGTCTAGACTAAGAATGATAAGCAGATAATTTTCGACACCAAATGATAAGCAAAACTTTTTGACATGCAGACCAGGTTCAAGTCCAGACTTATTAATATAACCTAACAAACTACTAGGTCGAAGTCCAGACTCACTAATGTATTCTAACAACTCCTAGTTAGACATACTAATGTAAGACCTGGTTCGCTACGACCACCGCTCTGATACCAACTGAAAGGACCCGTTCATATACATTATAAACGATTCACAATAGTTGATTTCATCGCGAGGTATTTGACCTCTATATGATACATTTTACAAAAACATTACATTCGTTTTTAAAAGGCAAACTTTCATTTACATCGAAAGTTGACGGCATGCATACCATTTCATAATATATCCAACTATAATTGACTTAATAATAATCTTGATGAACTCAACCACTCGAATGCAACTTCTTTTGAAATATGTCATGAATGACTCCAAGTAATATCTCTAAAATGAGCAAATGCACAGCGGAAGGTTTCTTTAATACCTGAGAATAAACATGCTTTAAAGTGTCAACCAAAAGATTGGTGAGTTCATAGGTTTAATTTCTATATAATAATCATAATATTTAATAAGCCACAAGATTTCATTTAAATGCGCAGAATCATTACAACTGCAAAAATCATTCATACGTTGAGTCGCCTGGTAACCGACCTTAACATAGAGCGCTTAAGATATCTGGCATCATACATTCCACTATTCAAATGTATGACAAGAACCCTTCGAAGTACTAAAGCATTTCCACTATTCGAAAATGGGGGTGGTTGGTGCCCGTAGATCTACCTTTAGGATTCGCGTCAATTAGTGTTTTTCACTAATTCTTAGGTTACCAAGCATAATAATAATAAGTACAGATATCCGGTATAACAAAACAATCGTAGAATGTAGTTTCATGAACTTGTGCTTATTTTGTAAAACATTTATAAAAGCAGCGCATGTATTCTCAGTCCCAAAAATGTAAAGAGAAAAAGGGAGCAAATGAAACTCACCATACTGTATTTTGTAGTAAAAATACATAGAACAACATTGAACAAGTATAGGGTTGGCCTTGGATTCACGAACCTTAAATGTTTTCCAAAAAGAATGGTAACAACCAGAATCGAACCCACAACCTCCTGCTTAAGACCAACACACTTAACCATTCTACTGTCTATACTTTCTATTTTTATTACAGTATTTAATTTATTATAACCCGTATATATATCATTAACCGTAGCAGCCCAACATAGGAAATACTATGGACCTCGGCCCAACAACATAACAGCTTCTCTTGATATTAAAAAAATATTGTAGTGGCCTGGGTTCGAACCCAGGACCTCTTGTTACCCAACATCATCCCTTAACCATTCCTCCAGTCCCTTTTTTCTGATTAAAATCCAAGATTATTTATACTTAGCCCGTGATTTAAACTGATTCAACTATCTTCTTCAATTTCATCGACCCAGTCCAAACACCCACTTAAATTAGTGAATTCACGAATTGATTCTAGGATTTAAAACTGAAATAAAATTAAATAATGATTGATTAAAATAAAGGAATAAGAAAAAATAAAATAAAAAAAATAAAAAAAAGTATAGCTGCTGTCGCAGCAGTTGGAAAAAAAATTAATTTCAACATCGATCACGTTTTGGAAAAATTTTATAAAACGAAAAATATTGAAAAACAATCCCTAAAACTATTGGAATCGTTAATTTAACTTGAATCATCGCAAAAAGTTCGAATTTGATTGAAGAACAAAAGTTGACTTTTTGATTTAAAAACTTTGACTTCGAAATTCTCACTTGATATCAGGAATTGGGAATTGTAACTTTGTAGATAGTTTGAGTGGAAGATTTCAAACACATCTGCATTATTACTTTTTGAAATGTTTTTCGAATTCGAGTTAAGGCAAGCCACAGTTCAAAACAGGGGTGTTCAAGTTGAAGAAAAAAAAATTGGATGAATCAGTTAATTTACAGGAATAGAAAAATTTGTATAATTGATAATGATATTAGGAGATTGAGTTCCCTTTTCAACAACTGAGGATATCGGTCCTTATATAAAAAAAAATTTCGACATAATATACTCAATCCAAAAATGGGTACAGAAAGAAGAATAAAAAAATAAAATAAAAAGGTAAACTTGATTGTAATAGGATTTGTACGCATCCTAATATTATTAAAGGCAGTAGTACAAATTTTCTACAGTGTGATAATGATTTATAACAACTCATATTTTTGATTAGTTTTCAGATTATAAATAAATATTAATCATAATAATTTTATTAATATTTTTAATAATTAAGTATAATAATAATAATAATCATTAATAATAATATTAGCCATGATATTAATAATAGTAATATTAATTTTTATAAGATACAATTATTATGCTAACATTAACAAGGATAATGATAAAACTAATGATAATAATAACAAATTGTGTTATTTTGTTTTTTTTGTTTTTTATATTTATAATATAAATAATGATTTTAATAATAATAATAATAATAATAATAATAATAATAATAATAATAATAATAATAATAATAACTAAGTTCATAATTTTTCTATTACTTATGATAACAATAATATTAGTGATATAACAAATTAAATATATAAATTTTCGTATATATTTATATATAAATTATATATAGAAACTAATAATATAGCTAATACAAATATTAACATGAATATTAACAATAATAATAATGATGAAATTAATGATAATAATATTAACCTATCACTTATATTCAAACTTGTATTTTAATATCATTCATTATTTATGTATTATTATATTATGTGATGGCTTTTACTGAGTCGTTAATATTCATATATATATATATATATATATATATATATATATATATATATATATATATATATATATATATATATATATATACATATATATATTATAACATCATATATATATTTATATTTATTTGCAACACTTGTTCGTGAATCGTCGGGAATGGTCGAAGGTCAATTGAATATATGAAACAGTTCAAAAATTTTGAGACTCAACATTACAGGTTTTGCTTATCGTGTCAAAATCATATAAAGATTAAGTTTAAATTTGGTTAGATATTTCCGGGACGTCACAGGTAGTCCTCGGGATTATGCTCTTAGTATCGGGTTGGGATGTCGAGTCTTAATCCTTGTTTTGGTGTAATTGGGTCAAAATTGTCACCTTGATTACAACGGGCCATTTTGTTGCAACTAATGATTTGTCATGGTTATGTAAGACTAAAATGTGTAAACGGTGGTATTTTGTGTCATGATGAACTTGTGTTTGGGTTCTTGGTTAGTAAACTTATGTTTGGGAAATTTGGTTGGGACGACACTTAGTCAAATTTCGAATCTGCAACATTCAGGTGCAGGAGCGCCGCTTTTAGGGCAAAAGCACCGCTCCTGGTCAGCATCTGGTAGTCCTTTTGATCAGTCGTCAGAAGCGCCGCTTTTGGCAACAAAAGCGCCGCTCCTTAGTCACAAAAGCGCCGCACCTGTGGTGAAGTGCGCCGCTCCTACTTTAAAAAAAAAAATTTAGTCGGTTTTTAATTAAACGGTTTGGAGTCGTTTCAAGTGGTATCAGAGCATAGTCTAAGGGAATTAGGTGACCTTGGAATATGTGCCTATTCTTAGACTTATTGACAGTGGTGCGTTATTTGCGGGACTTGTAGGAATACGGGTCGGATTGAGACTTGTTAGTGCCTTAGAGTAGGTGACTAACTAGGACTTGTGTTTGTCTAAAGTGCGATTATGTGGGGCATTATTTCTTGTGTAAATTAGTGCCTTAGATAGCTAGTACCTAATGTAAGTAGGTGAACTTGAACGTTATTTTAGTGATTGGCACCTAGGTTGTAGGTTGACGTGTTGATGCGGTGTACATGTGTGTATTTATTATTATACTGTATATAGGTGCATATGCAGGTATCTATTGGTGCAGTGTCTTAGAGACGAATCTATTGGGGAGATTCGGATGTTTGGCAGTTTTGAGTGATCGAGGTTCACCGTAAGGACTTTCGTCATTCGAGTACTAGGAGTTATCGCATGTTATTTTGTGTGAATGTTGCGTCAGTCCGGGTAAAGTACTTTGCATGACCATGTGGAAATTGTAAGGTACGCAATTGTAATAGTGACCGATCACCATTATTACAACCTTGTATCTTAACACCAAGCATGACATGACGAGTACCGAACGGAGGAGACGTGGCATGGTTGGGGTAGAATCGGGATGAGTTAGGAATCTTTAAAAGGTTCCTAGGATATAGTTGTCTCGGGTGATATGCTTATTGTCACATTGGGTTCATTATTAGTTGGGAAGTGTTACGGTGGATTCGGTTAGTTAAGGTGAGTGAGTGAAACTCACGAGTTTGGTACGTGCTTAGTCACCATAAGTAGTGGGTGCACTATTGAGATTGTCATTGGTTGTGGTTACCCATCGTAACTAGGATGATCGATGTGTGTGCGTGTGCGTGCGTCGAGGACTTAAATTCCGCAATGGGATGTAACAAGCCTAAGGGTTGTAGTACTGGGTTACACTCGGTAGAGTGTGTGGTTAGAGAACCGTGTTAGGATTCTTATTGTGAGTCGCCTTGGAATTGGCAAATCAAGGAGTATTCGGGTCGTTAAACTCATAAGAATGGGACCCGCATGACAATGGTTGCGTTAGTGTGTTAGTGTGTTGTGAATTATCGGGTAATATTCCTAACGGAATATCCCTTGTAGACTTGTAGTAATGGTTTTGTCGAAGTGTGGAAATGTGTAAGACTTGGTGTTTCCAAGCATCTCCTTAGTGTTAGATGAAAGGCCTCGTTAGGCTACATCATTTGACCTTGTGGAAATAGCTGGTAGTGTATGATCGCTAGAAACTTTTGATGAGATAATAACCCGTAAGGTTTGTCAGGTAGGTATGACTTCGGGTCATTATTGTGGAGAGATGGGTGACATCGCATGTATGGAACCTAAGGATCGAGTTTCTAAATCTCGGTAGATTGTGGTGGTAGTCTGCATGACACTACGTCAGGTGCCTTCTTATACCTGCTGGTGTAATGTTCAACTACGGTGATGGTGTGATCACTTGGTGCTTAGGGTTCCCATGACATACCCTTGGAAGCAGCAGAGATTACAATAGTGATCGACGGGTGATAGTAATTCTACGGTTGCGAAAGTCGAAGTTTAAGAGCATTGCGGTAAATACTTCTGATGAAGTGGCGGATGAGTGAATCTTGTTGCTCAAGTGATAGACGAGTAAAGATGACCGGTGAACCGGTGATGGACTTAATGGTCGGTTAGGCCTAAGGTTATGATGAAGTGTTGATATTGCGGTCAACGCAATTAATGTGTCGGATTGGTCACTCTTCTCCATGAGAGTGAGCAATTGCTGATAAAGGTTCATTGGGTGGAAGGTCGAGTGATCTTGACTGAGATGCATGACTAATTAAGCAGAGAGGCATATGCCAAGGCTTAGAGGCGTATGTGGGACTTTGGTGGAATTCGCCTCGCTAACAATGGAGGGCTGTTGATTGTGATTTGAGGTACGAGGTGTGATATCGTCGCATGTACGAAATATCAAGTGAATGAGTATGTCGGCTCTGAGAAGCCTGAAGTGACTTTGTGGTGATTTGATGCTTATGACCAATGATGAGATTGATCATGTATGTCGTGGAAGGACAATTCTGCGGGATGTTATCATCTTGGCGGTGAAAGTGTGGAGCTGAATCCTAAGTGGGGGAGTTTTACTGCCGCCCTAGGAAGCCCAGATGGTGTTAGATCAAGTGAAGGGTAAGACTTCTTATATAAGGTGGTCATGTAATACCAAAGTGCGGCATGAGACCAAGTGTGAAGTTTGAAATCACGGAAGTGAGAGAATGAAGTTGTCATTGCTGGTGCTCTCATAGTGAAAATCTGGGTTGTCATGAAACTTGGATAGTATTATTTGAATGGGTACAAGTTCGATATCGTGGTGGAAGCTGTATTTTTCCTGTCGGGAAACGTGATCGTGGAAATCATCAGTGGATTATTCCACTTTATGGACGATTGTGAGGCGGGGAGTGCTGGTTCCGATAGTCTCACTTAGAGACGCGCGTATGTTGTTTGTTTGTGAGGGTGTGTTCCCTAACGATGTGACCCGTTGGTTACATCGAAATGTCGAAGCCATCCTTGACGGACGGTCGAGGCAAGAGGATTCACCACGCGTTGGTGGATATTTTGGAGGTCGCGTGAAGAATTGCATATCGTTGTGATGATAATTCATTGTTGACGGGATTCTAGTACACGAATAGTTTCCATGCTAGTACTAGGAAGCCGTATTGTATGGATGTGTTGAAGGGTTTAAGGGAGAAACCCTGTGTCGAGTGTCATTGTTTTTGCCTAGATCGTGTTGTATTATTGTCATCCTGGATTAATCCGGTGACGGATGGTCGTGTGCGGATTGATTGATGGGAAATTGGTGTTCCTAAAGGGAATATTTTGGTGTACTGAGATTTCTTCATTGATGGAATAACTCGGTTGTGGAGACGAGGGAAGTTGCTTCTTGAAGTAGAGAACATTTATGATTGACCGGTGGAGTGGTGCGTTTATGAACCGATGGAGTACGGAGTTTTGACGTGGCATGGATCCTTCTCGATTTGGATTAATGCAAGACTTAGTTCACAGCGTAGTGGACCTAGTAGATCGCATTAGGTGATCATGTTATGGATCTAGCTTGTTACGAGTGTTAGCCGAGAGAACTTGAAGGGATATTGGTGTTTTCCGTATATTCCTAAGTGGGCATTTGGACATTGAGTGTAAGAGATGCCGCTTGTTGCTGTAATGCACACTAGTGATTATTAGCGTGTGGTGAGACATTCAGATTAATGGAAATTATGGTGGACATCGAGTTTGGATGTATGTCAGAGGACCATAGAGGGTGGGTCCAGTTTGTTGAGTGACGAGGATCACGGGGACGTGATCGAGTATAAGTAGGGGAGAGTTGTAACATCCCGAAAATTTGGAGTATTATTTTAAATGGTAATATAATAATACCAAGGGTGATCGAGATGTTTCGAGACGTTGTAGTGACTTAAAATATTATTATTTCTAATGATGATATTGTGTTGGGAGCGTCGGGATTTTGATGTACTAAAGTTTGGTGTATGTTCCGAGGTTATGCGCACATTCACAGTTTGGGCCATAACTTCCTCATACGAACTCGGATTGAGGCGAATCAA
Organism: Rutidosis leptorrhynchoides; assembly: GCF_046630445.1. NCBI lineage: Eukaryota > Viridiplantae > Streptophyta > Magnoliopsida > Asterales > Asteraceae > Rutidosis > Rutidosis leptorrhynchoides. The sequence continues at coordinate 196,242,274 of NC_092333.1, forward strand.
AAGCCCAGAATACCGTAATTCAAATGCAGACGTTTTTAGTTTCTAGTTGTAAGCTGAGAGGCTCCAGAAGCGCCGCTCTTGTGCCAACAGCGCCGCTTTTGACGCTGATCAGGTGCTGTTTGTATTTTTGGGCTTTTAAATGAAGGGCATTTTGGTCAATTCACCTATGAATGTGTATATGGTTGGGGGAGCAGATTCTTATCCTCATTTTATCCCCTTTTCACTCACAAAACTCTCTCATCTAATTCTAGAGAGAGAAACCCATTTCTAGAGAGAGAAAGCTTGATTGGAGAAGAAGGAGCTTGATTCTCTTCAAGGTGCAAGAATTAATGTTGTTCATCTTCCTTCTAGCTACGCTTTGATGGTGATGGTAAGTTCTAACTCTAAATTTTATTAGTTTGATTGATGATTCGTGTTAGGGTTTGAACTTGTAAGTTCTTAATAAAACCCATCTAGCTCATTAATGGAAGTTTGAAGCTAGTAATTGGGATTGTTGACCCTTGTTGGTGGATTTTGGGTTGGTTGATGTTTTGGCCATGATTAGGCTTTGATTTTGGGTATAATCACTTAGTTTAGTGATTATGGAAGTATTAGAACCCATTTGGGTATGTTTGATGGACTAGTTTTGATTTGGGTCAAAATTAGGTTTATGAGTCAAATTGGGTAAGAGACGTGTTTAACACTTGAGGTTTGGTTTAATTGGAGTATTAGGGTCATTTTCACTTGTGTTAGTGATTATTGGTTAGTTTGGGCATTTTTGGGACTTATGTCAAAATGGGTTGACTTTGAATTGGGGTCAAAATTGATGATGACGCTAACTTGGATTAAATGGATGTTAAACACTTTTGTTAAGTGTTAAATTATGTTTTTGGATGTAATTACTCGTGAGAAGTAATTTTGGGTAAAAAAAATATTTTAACATATGTCAAAAGCAATATGGGCCAATATTACACGTGTTGGGGTTTTGGTGTAAACGACGTTTGAAATGATTAATACCTAAGTAGTAATTTAGTGTTAAGACCTAGTTTGGTCTATATGGTGTCGAGTATAATTTGGGTCAAATTGTACTTTATTGAGTGGGTTTGAATTACCACCCGAAGTGGTAATTGGTTTGTATCCATTATGTGTTAAATGGGCTGGTTTTGGCGAGCAAGGTGTGATCCCTTGGCTAAGGGATGTTTGTGTCAGGTTCTCTTTTAGAGAATGGCTATTTATGTGTATATTGTACCTATGTGTGATATAGGTGGTTACTTGCTCGGATTTGAGGACAGAGATCATGTTGTACATGACTTGTACGGGCATTATAAGGTGAGTGAAATAATTATACATGTGTGTATGTAATGTATTTACTTGTATGAAATGCGATGTGGGTTTTAAGTTCGGGTATGCAATACCACATCGTGTTGGCATGGGATGAGGGTTTAAAGTTCGGGCGTTCGATACCTCATATTCATGTATGGCATGTGATATGGATTTAAAGTTCGGGCATTCGATACCATATCATATGTATGTGTGCGGGCATGAAGTGTGGGTTTAAAGTTCGGGCGTTCGATACCACATTTCATGTGACAGGTGGGTTTAAAGTTCGGGCATTTGATACCACCCAAGGGACTAGTGATGCATACTAGTGGCATCTGCGTGGCTAATGATTCATTCGCGAGAATCGTTCCCTTTTGGATTTTGGTTAACCATGGTTATGTGTTGTAGTTTTAGCATATTATATTGTGAACTATATGCTATTGGTGATGCTAGCTTATTGTGAATTATGGGTACTTTAGTATGCATTGTGATTGCATGGTTGTTGATTTGAAAGCTCGTATGCGGTATTTGTGTAAGTGTTTGCAAGTAAGTAGATTATATATGTATATGTATAATTATTGCATTCACTAAGATTTATGCTTACTCCCTCGTTGTTTACCTTTTTGTATAGGTACCATTGGTTGTATTGGAGAATTCTAGTAGCTCGGCTAGGTTGCTAGAAGTTGGCTTATGATGGAGTAGCATTGGCTTTGGATGTGGGTTGGGGATTTGGTAGTCCCCGGGATTATGCTCTTGGTATCGGGTTGGGATGTCGAGTCTTAATCCTTGTTTTGGTGTAATTGTCGAAATTGTCACCTTGATTACAACGGGTCGTTTTGTTGCAACTAATGATTTGTCATGGTTATGTAAGACTAAAATGTGTAAACAGTGGTATTTTGTGTCATGATGAACTTGTGTTTGGGTTCTTAGGGAGTAAACTTATGTTTGGGAAATTTGGTTGGGATGACACTTAGTCAAATTTCGAATCTGCAACATTCAGGTGCAAGAGCGCCGCTTTTAGGGCAAAATCGCCACTCCTGGTCAGCATCTGGTAGTCCTTTTGATCAGTCATCAAAAGCGCCGCTTTTGGCAACAAAAGTGCCGCTCCTTAGTCACAAAAGCACCGCATCTGTGGTGAAGTGCGCCGCTCCTGCTTTAAAATTTTTTTGTCGGTTTTTAATTAAACGGTTTGGAGTCGTTTCAGATACCGAACAAGGTGTAATGCAACTCAAATAAAATCTGATATTTAATCGAAAAGGGTTGGTACAAACTTCTAGACGTATGCGTCTCGCGGGAAACAGATGAAGTGTAGTTCGCGTCAATGTGTTCAAAGTTGGTCGGTATTGTTTTTGGGTATAATGAAAATGATTGTCGCTTAAGAAAAGTACGTTAAAACAGAATGAGAAGGGATACGGTAATGTAGTACTTACTAGTAGCAATGAGTGGTGGTGTTAGCGATAAGTAGTGATAGGTTGTGATGAGCAGTGATGATAGTTGTGACGAATAAGTTATTAAATAGCATGCTCGCATCATAAGAATATACACATGTATATTAATGTGCACAATAATACATATTAATTATCATTCGGTAGGCTCATGTTGGGAAACAAATCGTGAACTGCGGGTGGCTGAATGACAGGTAAGTTAGAAGTCAAGTAGACAATATCTACTACGTATTGTGCGGGCTGTTACCAGGAATTCATCCTCTAAAGGTGTATCAGGAATGAGTTGTGACGTATAGTAGCTAGCAGTAATTCGTGGAGGTGCTAGTAGTGATGAGTAGTACCCAGTAGTGGTAAGTAAATGAGTAGTATTTAGTAGTGGTAAGTAGTATCGAGTAGCATTAGGTTGTAACTAGTAATGACAAGTAGTGAGAAGTAGTGATCAGTCAAGACCAGCAGTGAAGGGTGGCGTTAAGTAGTAGTTAGCAGCGATACATAGTAAGGAGTAGTGGTATGAGATGACGAGTATGTCCAAGTAGTGTCCTTGTAGGGACAAGTAGTGATTGGTGGTGACGGTTAGTGTCGAGCAGTGACGAGTTTGACGTGAATAGACGCTTCTTATAGGTTATAATAGTAATCAATTCGCACAGTGTGAGTTTCTACTCGTATTTGAGATTATACGGCTTATGTTCTAAACGTTGTTTATCCGAGTAACCTACTTGACTCGCTCCCAATTCCTTATTTTGCGATGTCAGAACTTTTATATGAGTTATCGTAATGTAATCCCGATCATTACATTACACTATCTCACATTTCCATTCGACATTACTTCATAAGTTCAAGATGGCATAGTCAACTTAATTCAGTTAAATCTCGCGTCACGTGTACGTATATGATTCGTAATATAGTGTTTATTTCAAGTCCATATCATATGGGTATAAGGTGTATATGTATGTGATGTAATGTGTAGCCCTACATGTAGCATAGTGACGCAAACAGTGCAAGTATGGTGCATAAAAGTCATCCAAGACACACGGCTATAGACTAGACCCACTAATGCGCCCTATGGTTAGACACACTAATGCATCCTAGTTCCCTATAACCTGGCTTTGATACCATATGTAACACCCTGTCAAAATCCATTAACGGAATGTTAACTCTGGTCCCAGTGCTTGGCTTGACTTCTACGTGACACCAATGTTTTACAGCGGAAGCAATTAATACCTGAGAATAAAACACGCAAAACGGATCAACAATAATGTTAAGTGAATCTACAGGTTTTAGGAAAACAATACAGTATGTTTAAGAAATGATTTTTTAGAAAACATTTATTAGTGAAAGACCACCAAGGTTTTATGTTAAAAGTTTGCATACTACGTTTGTCAAGTTCTAGTCCATTTGTGTACATCAATACCAAGTTCAGTTGTGTAAGACATTCAAAATGTTTTATCTTCTCCTGATTTCAAAACACAAGTTTAAGTGACCGATTACAACATATAGAACCACAATGGTTTCATGTTTAAATTTTGTAGACAACACCGTGTACTGTTTCAAAAGTTTGTAGACACTATCCTGCCAATTTTTAAATATTCATAGACAATACCATGTCAAGTTTTTATCTCTCTTGTTTGTAAACCACAGTTTTAAATAGCGTAATATAGTATCTGAAAAACAATATTCAGAACAATAGTTTTAATCGCATTTGACCACAAGATTTCCATAAGTACAACCCAGTTGCAAAATGTTTACATAATCCATGAGCACCTGAATACTAACAATGACCAGAGTATAGAACCCATTACACTCCCTTTACCCCATAAAAATGTATACAATGACCAGAGTATAGAACCCATTTTCACCATTAACAGTTTGTACAAAAGAATTTTTAATTACAATCTTTATGAAAACATATATACATATATATTTTCTTCAAATGTAATTATGGATTTAATGAGTTAATATAACATTAAACTCATTTTCTTTTCGGTTAGAATTAGAGTACATAATCTCTAAAACATTAGAGATTACATAATCATCATGTCGAACGAAGATAAATAATGTAGAATGGTACGTAGATTGATGATTATAATCGATGTACAGAATGAGATGTTGAGGCATGTGTTATTGATGGTATGGGTGCTGTTGCTGATGGTGCTGTTGGTGCCGGTGATGTTGCTGAAGCTGGTATGTTTTGCACCATATTTTCCAAGGCTACAACTCGGGCGCGAAGTTCGTTGACTTCTTATATTATTCCGGGAATTGTCGGTCGGAACGAGCAGATGAATAATGTTTTGAATTTGAGATAGTATATAATCATGGCGAGATATTCGGGTAATGAGGGCGAAAATATTGTTTCGGATTGGTTCGCCGGTGAATGCTTCAGGTTCTTCGCCAATAGTGCATGTTGGTGGTTGGAAGGGATCGCCTTCTTCTTGTCTCCACCGGTTAAGTCGACTACAAACCCATCAGATGAATTGGTTGATTCATTCTGGTGACACTGCTTTCGGAGCTTAGGTGAAACTCCATATCGGAATAGTTGTCGGAATCCAAGGTATTCGAACTGGTTGAGGGATTCATCTTGTACGATCAGATGAAGAATTTTCGATAAGAAATAGATTATAGGATGTAGATTAGTACCCTGCAATACATAATTTACATATGTATATATAATACTAAAATCCCATAAGTTACGGAGGAATCTACGGAATATGTCAGGCAAAGTTTACAGTAACAGATACGCTAAGATATGAATTAGCAGATACGCTAAGATATGAATTTCGTCTATACACTATTCATGCAATCAATGTAGCAAAACGTGTCTAGACTAAGAATGATAAGCAGATAATTTTCGACACCAAATGATAAGCAAAACTTTTTGACATGCAGACCAGGTTCAAGTCCAGACTTATTAATATAACCTAACAACTACTAGGTCGAAGTCCAGACTCACTAATGTATTCTAACAACTCCTAGTTAGACATACTAATGTAAGACCTGGTTCGCTACGACCACCGCTCTGATACCAACTGAAAGGACCCGTTCATATACATTATAAACGATTCACAATAGTTGATTTCATCGCGAGGTATTTGACCTCTATATGATACATTTTACAAACATTACATTCGTTTTTAAAAGGCAAACTTTCATTTTCATCGAAAGTTGACGGCATGCATACCATTTCATAATATATCCAACTATAATTGACTTAATAATAATCTTGATGAACTCAACCACTCGAATGCAACTTCTTTTGAAATATGTCATGAATGACTCCAAGTAATATCTCTAAAATGAGCAAATGCACAGCGGAAGGTTTCTTTAATACCTGAGAATAAACATGCTTTAAAGTGTCAACCAAAAGATTAGTGAGTTCATAGGTTTAATTTCTATATAATAATCATAATATTTAATAAGCCACAAGATTTCATTTAAATGCGCAGAATCATTACAACTGCAAAAATCATTCATACGTTGAGTCGCCTGGTAACCGACCTTAACATAGAGCGCTTAAGATATCTGGCATCATACATTCCACTATTCAAATGTATGACAAGAACCCTTCGAAGTACTAAAGCATTTCCACTATTCGAAAATGGGGGTGGTTGGTGCCCGTAGATCTACCTTTAGGATTCGCGTCAATTAGTGTTTTTCACTAATTCTTAGGTTACCAAGCATAATAATAATAAGTACAGATATCCGGTATGACAAAACAATCGTAGAATGTAGTTTCATGAACTTGTGCTTATTTTGTAAAACATTTATAAAAGCAGCGCATGTATTCTCAGTCCCAAAAATGTAAAGAGAAAAAGGGAGCAAATGAAACTCACCATACTGTATTTTGTAGTAAAAATACATAGAACAACATTGAACAAGTATAGGGTTGGCCTTGGATTCACGAACCTTAAATGTTTTCCAAAAAGAATGGTAACAACCAGAATCGAACCCACAACCTCCTGCTTAAGACCAACACACTTAACCATTCTACTGTCTATGCTTTCTATTTTTATTACAGTATTTAATTTATTATAACCCGTATATATATCATTAACCGTAGCAGCCCAACATAGGAAATACTATGGACCTCGGCCCAACAACATAACAGCTTCTCTTGATATTAAAAAAATATTGTAGTGGCCTGGGTTCGAACCCAGGACCTCTTGTTACCCAACATCATCCCTTAACCATTCCTCCAGTCCCTCTTTTCTGATTAAAATCCAAGATTATTTATACTTAGCCCGTGATTTAAACTGATTCAACTATCTTCTTCAATTTCATCGACCCAGTCCAAACACCCACTTAAATTAGTGAATTCACGAATTGATTCTAGGATTTAAAACTGAAATAAAATTAAATAATGATTGATTAAAATAAAGGAATAAGAAAAAAAAATAAAAAAATAAAAAAAAGTATAGCTGCTGTCGCAACAGTTGGAAAAAAAATTAATTTCAACATCGATCACGTTTTGGAAAAATTTTATAAAACGAAAAATATTGAAAAACAATCCCTAAAACTATTGGAATCGTTAATTTAACTTGAATCATCGCAAAAAGTTCGAATTTGATTGAAGAACAAAAGTTGACTTTTTGATTTAAAAACTTTGACTTCGAAATTCTCACTTGATATCAGGAATTGGGAATTGTAACTTTGTAGATAGTTTGAGTGGAAGATTTCAAACACATCTGCATTATTACTTTTTGAAATGTTTTTCGAATTCGAGTTAAGGCAAGTCACAGTTCAAAACAGGGGTGTTCAAGTTGAAGAAAAAAAATTTGGATGAATCAGTTAATTTACAGGAATAGAAAAATTTGTATAATTGATAATGATATTAGGAGATTGAGTTCCCTTTTCAACAACTGAGGATATCGGTCCTTATATAAAAAAAAATTTTGACATAATATACTCAATCCAAAAATGGGTACAGAAAGAAGAATAAAAAAATAAAATAAAAAGGTAAACTTGATTGTAATAGGATTTGTACGCATCCTAATATTATTAAAGGCAGTAGTACAAATTTTCTACAGTGTGATAATGATTTATAACAACTCATATTTTTGATTAGTTTTCAGATTATAAATAAATATTAATCATAATAATTTTATTAATATTTTTAATAATTAAGTATAATAATAATAATAATCATTAATAATAATATTAGCCATGATATTAATAATAGTAATATTAATTTTTATAAGATACAATTATTATGCTAACATTAACAAGGATAATGATAAAACTAATGATAATAATAACAAATTGTGTTATTTTGTTTTTTTGTTTTTTATATTTATAATATAAATAATGATTTTAATAATAATAATAATAATAATAATAATAATAATAATAATAATAATAATAATAATAACTAAGTTCATAATTTTTCTATTACTTATGATAACAATAATATTAGTGATATAACAAATTAAATATATAAATTTTCGTATATATTTATATATAAATTATATATAGAAACTAATAATATAGCTAATACATAATTTAACATGAATATTAACAATAATAATAATGATGAAATTAATGATAATAATATTAACCTATCACTTATATTCAAACTTGTATTTTAATATCATTCATTATTTATGTATTATTATATTATGTGATGGCTTTTACTGAGTCGTTAATATTCATATATATATATATATATATATATATATATATATATATATATATATATATATATATATATATATACATATATATATTATAACATCATATATATATATTTATATTTATTTGCAACACTTGTTCGTGAATCGTCGGGAATGGTCGAAGGTCAATTGAATATATGAAACAGTTCAAAAATTTTGAGACTCAACATTACAGGTTTTGCTTATCGTGTCAAAATCATATAAAGATTAAGTTTAAATTTGGTTAGATATTTCCGGGACGTCACAGGTAGTCCTCGGGATTATGCTCTTAGTATCGGGTTGGGATGTCGAGTCTTAATCCTTGTTTTGGTGTAATTGGGTCAAAATTGTCACCTTGATTACAACGGGCCATTTTGTTGCAACTAATGATTTGTCATGGTTATGTAAGACTAAAATGTGTAAACGGTGGTATTTTGTGTCATGATGAACTTGTGTTTGGGTTCTTGGTTAGTAAACTTATGTTTGGGAAATTTGGTTGGGACGACACTTAGTCAAATTTCGAATCTGCAACATTCAGGTGCAGGAGCGCCGCTTTTAGGGCAAAAGCGCCGCTCCTGGTCAGCATCTGGTAGTCCTTTTGATCAGTCGTCAGAAGCGCCGCTTTTGGCAACAAAAGCGCCGCTCCTTAGTCACAAAAGCGCCGCACCTGTGGTGAAGTGCGCCGCTCCTACTTTAAAAAAAAAAATTTAGTCGGTTTTTAATTAAACGGTTTGGAGTCGTTTCAAGTGGTATCAGAGCATAGTCTAAGGGAATTAGGTGACCTTGGAATATGTGCCTATTCTTAGACTTATTGAGAGTGGTGCGTTATTTGCGGGACTTGTAGGAATACGGGTCGGATTGAGACTTGTTAGTGCCTTAGAGTAGGTGACTAACTAGGACTTGTGTTTGTCCAAAGTGCGATTATGTGGGGCATTATTTCTTGTGTAAATTAGTGCCTTAGATAGCTAGTACCTAATGTAAGTAGGTGAACTTGAACGTTATTTTAGTGATAGGCACCTAGGTTGTAGGTTGACGTGTTGATGCGGTGTACATGTGTGTATTTATTATTATACTGTATATAGGTGCATATGCAGGTATCTATTGGTGCAGTGTCTTAGAGACGAATCTATTGGGGAGATTCGGATGTTTGGCAGTTTTGAGTGATCGAGGTTCACCGTAAGGACTTTCGTCATTCGAGTACTAGGAGTTATCGCATGTTATTTTGTGTGAATGTTGCGTCAGTCCGGGTAAAGTACTTTGCATGACCATGTGGAAATTGTAAGGTACGCAATTGTAATAGTGACCGATCACCATTATTACAACCTTGTATCTTAACACCAAGCATGACATGACGAGTACCGAACGGAGGAGACGTGGCATGGTTGGGGTAGAATCGGGATGAGTTAGGAATCTTTAAAAGGTTCCTAGGATATAGTTGTCTCGGGTGATATGCTTATTGTCACATTGGGTTCATTATTAGTTGGGAAGTGTTACGGTGGATTCGGTTAGTTAAGGTGAGTGAGTGAAACTCACGAGTTTGGTACGTGCTTAGTCACCATAAGTAGTGGGTGCACTATTGAGATTGTCATTGGTTGTGGTTACCCATCGTAACTAGGATGATCGATGTGTGTGCGTGTGCGTGCGTCGAGGACTTAAATTCCGCAATGGGATGTAACAAGCCTAAGGGTTGTAGTACTGGGTTACACTCGGTAGAGTGTGTGGTTAGAGAACCGTGTTAGGATTCTTATTGTGAGTCGCCTTGGAATTGGCGAATCAAGGAGTATTCGGGTCGTTAAACTCATAAGAATGGGACCCGCATGACAATGGTTGCGTTAGTGTGTTAGTGTGTTGTGAATTATCGGGTAATATTCCTAACGGAATATCCCTTGTAGACTTGTAGTAATGGTTTTGTCGAAGTGTGGAAATGTGTAAGACTTGGTGTTTCCAAGCATCTCCTTAGTGTTAGATGAAAGGCCTCGTTAGGCTACATCATTTGACCTTGTGGAAATAGCTGGTAGTGTATGATCGCTAGAAACTTTTGATGAGATAATAACCCGTAAGGTTTGTCAGGTAGGTATGACTTCGGGTCATTATTGTGGAGAGATGGGTGACATCGCATGTATGGAACCTAAGGATCGAGTTTCTAAATCTCGGTAGATTGTGGTGGTAGTCTGCATGACACTACGTCAGGTGCCTTCTTATACCTGCTGGTGTAATGTTCAACTACGGTGATGGTGTGATCACTTGGTGCTTAGGGTTCCCATGACATACCCTTGGAAGCAGCAGAGATTACAATAGTGATCGACGGGTGATAGTAATTCTACGGTTGCGAAAGTCGAAGTTTAAGAGCATTGCGGTAAATACTTCTGATGAAGTGGCGGATGAGTGAATCTTGTTGCTCAAGTGATAGACGAGTAAAGATGACCGGTGAACCGGTGATGGACTTAATGGTCGGTTAGGCCTAAGGTTATGATGAAGTGTTGATATTGCGGTCAACGCAATTAATGTGTCGGATTGGTCACTCTTCTCCATGAGAGTGAGCAATTGCTGATAAAGGTTCATTGGGTGGAAGGTCGAGTGATCTTGACTGAGATGCATGACTAATTAAGCAGAGAGGCATATGCCAAGGCTTAGAGGCGTATGTGGGACTTTGGTGGAATTCGCCTCGCTAACAATGGAGGGCTGTTGATTGTGATTTGAGGTACGAGGTGTGATATCGTCGCATGTACGAAATATCAAGTGAATGAGTATGTCGGCTCTGAGAAGCCTGAAGTGACTTTGTGGTGATTTGATGCTTATGACCAATGATGAGATTGATCATGTATGTCGTGGAAGGACAATTCTGCGGGATGTTATCATCTTGGCGGTGAAAGTGTGGAGCTGAATCCTAAGTGGGGGAGTTTTACTGCCGCCCTAGGAAGCCCAGATGGTGTTAGATCAAGTGAAGGGTAAGACTTCTTATATAAGGTGGTCATGTAATACCAAAGTGCGGCATGAGACCAAGTGTGAAGTTTGAAATCACGGAAGTGAGAGAATGAAGTTGTCATTGCTGGTGCTCTCATAGTGAAAATCTGGGTTGTCATGAAACTTGGATAGTATTATTTGAATGGGTACAAGTTCGATATCGTGGTGGAAGCTGTATTTTTCCTGTCGGGAAACGTGATCGTGGAAATCATCAGTGGATTATTCCACTTTATGGACGATTGTGAGGCGGGGAGTGCTGGTTCCGATAGTCTCACTTAGAGACGCGCGTATGTTGTTTGTTTGTGAGGGTGTGTTCCCTAACGATGTGACCCGTTGGTTACATCGAAATGTCGAAGCCATCCTTGACGGACGGTCGAGGCAAGAGGATTCACCACGCGTTGGTGGATATTTTGGAGGTCGCGTGAAGAATTGCATATCGTTGTGATGATAATTCATTGTTGACGGGATTCTAGTACACGAATAGTTTCCATGCTAGTACTAGGAAGCCGTATTGTATGGATGTGTTGAAGGGTTTAAGGGAGAAACCCTGTGTCGAGTGTCATTGTTTTTGCCTAGCTCGTGGTGTATTATTGTCATCCTGGATTAATCCGGTGACGGATGGTCGTGTGCGGATTGATTGATGGGAAATTGGTGTTCCTAAAGGGAATATTTTGGTGTACTGAGATTTCTTCATTGAAGGAATAACCCGGTTGTGGAGACGAGGGAAGTTGCTTCTTGAAGTAGAGAACATTTATGATTGACCGGTGGAGTGGTGCGTTTATGAACCGATGGAGTACGGAGTTTTGACGTGGCATGGATGCTTCTCGATTTGGATTAATGCAAGACTTAGTTCACAGCGTAGTGGACCTAGTAGATCGCATTGGGTGATCATGTTATGGATCTAGCTTGTTACGAGTGTTAGCCGAGAGAACTTGAAGGGATATTGGTGTTTTCCGTATATTCCTAAGTGGGCATTTGGACATTGAGTGTAAGAGATGCCGCTTGTTGCTGTAATGCACACTAGTGATTATTAGCGTGTGGTGAGACATTCAGATTAATGGAAATTATGGTGGACATCGAGTTTGGATGTATGTCAGAGGACCATAGAGGGTGGGTCCAGTTTGTTGAGTGACGAGGATCACGGGGACGTGATCGAGTATAAGTAGGGGAGAGTTGTAACATCCCGAAAATTTGGAGTATTATTTTAAATGGTAATATAATAATACCAAGGGTGATCGAGATGTTTCGAGACGTTGTAGTGACTTAAAATATTATTATTTCTAATGATGATATTGTGTTGGGAGCGTCGGGATTTTGATGTACTAAAGTTTGGTGTATGTTCCGAGGTTATGCGCACATTCACAGTTTGGGCCATAACTTCCTCATACGAACTCGGATTGAGGCGAATCAAAAGCCCAGAATACCGTAATTCAAATGCAGACGTTTTTAGTTTCTAGTTGTAAGCTGAGAGGCTCCAGAAGCGCCGCTCTTGTGCCAACAGCGCCGCTTTTGACGCTGATCAGGTGCTGTTTGTATTTTTGGGCTTTTAAATGAAGGGCATTTTGGTCAATTCACCTATGAATGTGTATATGGTTGGGGGAGCAGATTCTTATCCTCATTTTATCCCCTTTTCACTCACAAAACTCTCTCATCTAATTCTAGAGAGAGAAACCCATTTCTAGAGAGAGAAAGCTTGATTGGAGAAGAAGGAGCTTGATTCTCTTCAAGGTGCAAGAATTAATGTTGTTCATCTTCCTTCTAGCTACGCTTTGATGGTGATGGTAAGTTCTAACTCTAAATTTTATTAGTTTGATTGATGATTCGTGTTAGGGTTTGAACTTGTAAGTTCTTAATAAAACCCATCTAGCTCATTAATGGAAGTTTGAAGCTAGTAATTGGGATTGTTGACCCTTGTTGGTGGATTTTGGGTTGGTTGATGTTTTGGCCATGATTAGGCTTTGATTTTGGGTATAATCACTTAGTTTAGTGATTATGGAAGTATTAGAACCCATTTGGGTATGTTTGATGGACTAGTTTTGATTTGGGTCAAAATTAGGTTTATGAGTCAAATTGGGTAAGAGACGTGTTTAACACTTGAGGTTTGGTTTAATTGGAGTATTAGGGTCATTTTCACTTGTGTTAGTGATTATTGGTTAGTTTGGGCATTTTTGGGACTTATGTCAAAATGGGTTGACTTTGAATTGGGGTCAAAATTGATGATGACGCTAACTTGGATTAAATGGATGTTAAACACTTTTGTTAAGTGTTAAATTATGTTTTTGGATGTAATTACTCGTGAGAAGTAATTTTGGGTAAAAAAAATATTTTAACATATGTCAAAAGCAATATGGGCCAATATTACACGTGTTGGGGTTTTGGTGTAAACGACGTTTGAAATGATTAATACCTAAGTAGTAATTTAGTGTTAAGACCTAGTTTGGTCTATATGGTGTCGAGTATAATTTGGGTCAAATTGTACTTTATTGAGTGGGTTTGAATTACCACCCGAAGTGGTAATTGGTTTGTATCCATTATGTGTTAAATGGGCTGGTTTTGGCGAGCAAGGTGTGATCCCTTGGCTAAGGGATGTTTGTGTCAGGTTCTCTTTTAGAGAATGGCTATTTATGTGTATATTGTACCTATGTGTGATATAGGTGGTTACTTGCTCGGATTTGAGGACAGAGATCATGTTGTACATGACTTGTACGGGCATTATAAGGTGAGTGAAATAATTATACATGTGTGTATGTAATGTATTTACTTGTACGAAATGCGATGTGGGTTTTAAGTTCGGGTATGCAATACCACATCGTGTTGGCATGGGATGAGGGTTTAAAGTTCGGGCGTTCGATACCTCATATTCATGTATGGCATGTGATATGGATTTAAAGTTCGGGCATTCGATACCATATCATATGTATGTGTGCGGGCATGAAGTGTGGGTTTAAAGTTCGGGCGTTCGATACCACATTTCATGTGACAGGTGGGTTTAAAGTTCGGGCATTTGATACCACCCAAGGGACTAGTGATGCATACTAGTGGCGTCTGCGTGGCTAATGATTCATTCGCGAGAATCGTTCCCTTTTGGATTTTGGTTAACCATGGTTATGTGTTGTAGTTTTAGCATATTATATTGTGAACTATATGCTATTGGTGATGCTAGCTTATTGTGAATTACGGGTACTTTAGTATGCATTGTGATTGCATGGTTGTTGATTTGAAAGCTCGTATGCGGTATTTGTGTAAGTGTTTGCAAGTAAGTAGATTATATATGTATATGTATAATTATTGCATTCACTAAGATTTATGCTTACTCCCTCGTTGTTTACCTTTTTGTATAGGTACCATTGGTTGTATTGGAGAATTCTAGTAGCTCGGCTAGGTTGCTAGAAGTTGGCTTATGATGGAGTAGCATTGGCTTTGGATGTGGGTTGGGGATTTGGTAGTCCCCGGGATTATGCTCTTGGTATCGGGTTGGGATGTCGAGTCTTAATCCTTGTTTTGGTGTAATTGTCGAAATTGTCACCTTGATTACAACGGGTCGTTTTGTTGCAACTAATGATTTGTCATGGTTATGTAAGACTAAAATGTGTAAACAGTGGTATTTTGTGTCATGATGAACTTGTGTTTGGGTTCTTAGGGAGTAAACTTATGTTTGGGAAATTTGGTTGGGATGACACTTAGTCAAATTTCGAATCTGCAACATTCAGGTGCAAGAGCGCCGCTTTTAGGGCAAAATCGCCACTCCTGGTCAGCATCTGGTAGTCCTTTTGATCAGTCATCAAAAGCGCCGCTTTTGGCAACAAAAGTGCCGCTCCTTAGTCACAAAAGCGCCGCATCTGTGGTGAAGTGCGCCGCTCCTGCTTTAAAAAATTTTTGTCGGTTTTTAATTAAACGGTTTGGAGTCGTTTCAGATACCGAACAAGGTGTAATGCAACTCAAATAAAATCTGATATTTAATCGAAAAGGGTTGGTACAAACTTCTAGACGTATGCGTCTCGCGGGAAACAGATGAAGTGTAGTTCGCGTCAATGTGTTCAAAGTTGGTCGGTATTGTTTTTGGGTATAATGAAAATGATTGTCGCTTAAGAAAAGTACGTTAAAACAGAATGAGAAGGGATACGGTAATGTAGTACTTACTAGTAGCAATGAGTGGTGGTGTTAGCGATAAGTAGTGATAGGTTGTGATGAGCAGTGATGATAGTTGTGACGAATAAGTTATTAAATAGCATGCTCGCATCATAAGAATATACACATGTATATTAATGTGCACAATAATACATATTAATTATCATTCGGTAGGCTCATGTTGGGAAACAAATCGTGAACTGCGGGTGGCTGAATGACAGGTAAGTTAGAAGTCAAGTAGACAATATCTACTACGTATTGTGCGGGCTGTTACCAGGAATTCATCCTCTAAAGGTGTATCAGGAATGAGTTGTGACGTATAGTAGCTAGCAGTAATTCGTGGAGGTGCTAGTAGTGATGAGTAGTACCCAGTAGTGGTAAGTAAATGAGTAGTATTTAGTAGTGGTAAGTAGTATCGAGTAGCATTAGGTTGTAACTAGTAATGACAAGTAGTGAGAAGTAGTGATCAGTCAAGACCAGCAGTGAAGGGTGGCGTTAAGTAGTAGTTAGCAGCGATACATAGTAAGGAGTAGTGGTATGAGATGACGAGTATGTCCAAGTAGTGTCCTTGTAGGGACAAGTAGTGATTGGTGGTGACGGTTAGTGTCGAGCAGTGACGAGTTTGACGTGAATAGACGCTTCTTATAGGTTATAATAGTAATCAATTCGCACAGTGTGAGTTTCTACTCGTATTTGAGATTATACGGCTTATGTTCTAAACGTTGTTTATCCGAGTAACCTACTTGACTCGCTCCCAATTCCTTATTTTGCGATGTCAGAACTTTTATATGAGTTATCGTAATGTAATCCCGATCATTACATTACACTATCTCACATTTCCATTCGACATTACTTCATAAGTTCAAGATGGCATAGTCAACTTAATTCAGTTAAATCTCGCGTCACGTGTACGTATATGATTCGTAATATAGTGTTTATTTCAAGTCCATATCATATGGGTATAAGGTGTATATGTATGTGATGTAATGTGTAGCCCTACATGTAGCATAGTGACGCAAACAGTGCAAGTATGGTGCATAAAAGTCATCCAAGACACACGGCTATAGACTAGACCCACTAATGCGCCCTATGGTTAGACACACTAATGCATACTAGTTCCCTATAACCTGGCTTTGATACCATATGTAACACCCTGTCAAAATCCATTAACGGAATGTTAACTCTGGTCCCAGTGCTTGGCTTGACTTCTACGTGACACCAATGTTTTACAGCGGAAGCAATTAATACCTGAGAATAAAACACGCAAAACGGATCAACAATAATGTTAAGTGAATCTACAGGTTTTAGGAAAACAATACAGTATGTTTAAGAAATGATTTTTTAGAAAACATTTATTAGTGAAAGACCACCAAGGTTTAATGTTAAAAGTTTGCATACTACGTTTGTCAAGTTCTAGTCCATTTGTGTACATCAATACCAAGTTCAGTTGTGTAAGACATTCAAAATGTTTTATCTTCTCCTGATTTCAAAACACAAGTTTAAGTGACCGATTACAACATATAGAACCACAATGGTTTCATGTTTAAATTTTGTAGACAACACCGTGTACTGTTTCAAAAGTTTGTAGACACTATCCTGCCAATTTTTAAATATTCATAGACAATACCATGTCAAGTTTTTATCTCTCTTGTTTGTAAACCACAGTTTTAAATAGCGTAATATAGTATCTGAAAAACAATATTCAGAACAATAGTTTTAATCGCATTTGACCACAAGATTTCCATAAGTACAACCCAGTTGCAAAATGTTTACATAATCCATGAGCACCTGAATACTAACAATGACCAGAGTATAGAACCCATTACACTCCCTTTACCCCATAAAAATGTATACACTGTTCGAGTGTATTTAATGTTCAAAGTAAATGCACTACAGTTAATATTGTTTGGGTGAGGTTTGTCTAACCTAACGGATCCGTCCATCTAAATTGTGGTTACTCGAAGGTAATAAAAGTATTCACGCTAGGGGCTTTGTGAACAAAACTCAATATATATAATAAGTACTCGTGTCAAATATAAAAGAATTTATAAAAATGTGTAAGTAACAGCGTGTATTCTCATCCCAAAAATAGTAAGTAAAAGTGGGACTGTAGACTCACCTTTAAATAGCTCTTGAACAAAAGTAAGCAAGTAACTTGCATGATTTATTTTCGATTAATGCAACCTAAGTATACGCATATAGGTTGGTCATTATTTATGTCTTATAACATAGTGGTTTCATAGAGTAAGTTGTCTTGCTGCTCGACTCGACGCGTTTCAAAGTAAAAGTCAACACATAGTCAACTAATTCATGCAAGTCAACAAAAGTCAACCAAAGTCAAACCAAAAGCCAAACTTGGTCAAAGTGGTCAACTAAAGTCAACATCAGTAGGTTCATGTCAAAGGTTGGTCAACATGTCAAACCTAAGCCAACTAACACGTTTCAGATCATAATATGTCAAATACGCTATCACAGTTTATCGTCTAGCATAACGTTCATGTACAAGTTGAAAATAATGCATAATATCTCATAGCACATAGTACATGGTAGTATGACAAGCTCCAGATCTCAACTAGACATATAAAATTTTCCAAAAAGCAATAGCAGGATCTCATACGATATATACAAGTCGGGTTTCAGAATGGATGCAGTTATGGTTCACTAAATCAGTTTCTGACTGCGCACCAATCTCGTATTGGCTATAACCGGAGATAGGGGAATGAAAATCAAGATAGGTCAGTGGCCATAGTTCAAGGACAAATCAAATTACCACATATCCAAAATTCAGACATTTTTGTTTAGCCAATTAGTACAATTAATTCAATCAAGTTGGACATCCTGTTTCAGCTCAAATCAAAAGTCATCAAAACTATGGCCTTATTGTGCATAATGAATCTGTTTCACGACTTGACATAAACTATAATTAAGTCACATAACATGCAAAGTTTCAATATCCAGAAGTCCAAGGTCTCAAAAGGTCCACAACTCATGCTATAAAGCTATAGGTACATACGTTACAGATATGGACTGAATTCAGGTTATCAAATTAATTCGCATATTTCTCAAACTTCACAAATCCAAATGATTCAAGGACTATATGAAAAGTTAACTATAACATATAAATTTTCCATAAATGTAAAGATCTAAATCATCAACTCATTCCAAATGAATTAAAAAGTCAATTTCAAGATAATGATCAAATCAGTTTTTCATGTTCATTCAATTAAGCATAACGGAAGCTATACAAATCCAAACCGCATGAAATCATAGTCTAACTTGAGTGTTTTTGAGTCCTATATACAATGGTTAATATGTTATAACATAATTCACAGAGCATATAACTTAGAAAATTCAGATTCATAGCAAAATCACAACAAAACTTCGATTTAACATATCTAGAGCATACAATAACGAAATCCATTGATTCTTGAGCCTAACATTATTAATTTTTCAACCTCTTTCCATATAGATAATAATAATTTACAGTAAACAAGTCCATAATATCAGTATCATCAATATTAACTTCGGGTTTTACACAAAACATTCAATACGATCAAATTAACGACAAACAAAGCATATAAACACGATGAATCGAGCAATTGACCAACATAAACTATGAAACTTTATAAAATCAGAATTTTTAGAGTTAGGGTTTGTACAGTTATACCTTTGATCAATAATTAAAGCACACCAATGCGTAGAGAACGAAGAGAATTGCAAGATTAGTGTTCGGGGTTTGTTCTAAAAATCAAAAATTGGTGGTGCTAGGTGATGGTGATGGCCGACGGTTGGGAGGGAGAGGATAGGAGCAATTATTCGACTGCAAAGTGGGGTGGGGAGGGAGAGTACAGTTTAGGTTACTAATTTATTTAATCTAGGGCCCTAATTTAGCAAGCTAATGACCCAATAAGCCCAAGTCATAAAATAAAAAGGGGAAGTGATGTGGGTCGGCCGAATGGCCCAATGGGATGTCTCCCGGGCTCGTGTTTTGTAAAAGCGTGTATTCGTGGCTCGTTTCAAGTGCCGTTTAAATGTACCGAATGCCTGGAACGCTAAATCGATTGTTAAAACGCAACCAAACGTTTAATTTATTAAAAAATCAATAAATTAAATATTTTTTTAAAAAAGTTAATAATTATTAAAATAATTATTAAAATAAACCCGAGCGTTTCGTTGCTCGAAAGGCAGTTTTTGCAGTTATCTAAACCGTAGCGTTTTTATCGTATTTCTTTATCCGAAATATATTTTATCGATTAATGTTAACCCATATTAATTCAAATATCCCTCCAAGGATCACGTATGCATTTAATACACTTAAACGCATAAAAATTCAAATAATCACTGATAAATCAACTAACAGACAGTTAACAGAAGTGACGGAAAAAGAAGGGTTGTTACACCTGTGTTTGCCGAGACCCACCCAGAGATCAAAGCACCTGCTTTTCGCGCTAATAAACCACATGAATATGTTGCTATTACTGGAGCGTCATCTGCTCAATCCCAACAATGGCTACTTGATTCGAGGGCTTCCCACAACGTGACCAACGATCTCGTCGACCTGTTGTTGCACAATCCATACAATGGCACCGATGAAATTGTCATTGGTGATGGTAAGGGTCTACCTATAACTCACATTGTTTCCACTTCCTTATCAACTTTTGCCAAATCTCTTTCTTTAACTAACGTACTCTATGTTCCAAAAATTCAACGAAATATTCTATCTATTTATCGCCTTTGTGAAGGACAATAACTTAATAATTAGTTTCACCTCTGATGCTTATTTTGTAAAGGATCGCCATACAGGGGCAGCACTTCTCAAGGGACCAACTAGAAATGGCATTTATCAACTCTCTTCCTCCATTGCATCCATTTGTACTTTTTCAAGTATTCGGGCATTAGCAAGTAAATGACATCATCATTTAGGCCACCCCTCACTACCAATCTTTAAATCCATTGTTTCTTCTTTTAAATTAGATGTTCCTAATAAAGTTACTTTTTCATTGTAATGCTTGCCATTGTAATAAAAGCCATAAGCTTCCATTTTTTAATAATACTTTATCTTCTTCGACACCTCTGGAATTACTTTATTCTAATTTATGGACATCTCCAATTTATTCGTTTGATAGATATAAATACTATGTCATTTTCGTTGATCATTTTACTACCTATACTTGGTTCTACCCATTAAAACAAAAGTCAGACACCAAACCTATGTTTATCAGATTCAAAGCACTTGTTGAAAAATATTTTAATCTTCCAATTAAAACTCTTTATTCCGATAATGGTGGTGAATTCAAAGCCCTCTCCAATTTTTTGTCGACTAATGGTATCTCGCAACTCACTTCTCCACCGCACACTCCCGAACACAATGGACTAGCTGAGCGAAAGCATCGTCATATTGTTGAGACGGGACTTTCACTTCTTACACACGCTCACTTACCTACTCAATTCTGGTCACTCGCTTTCACCACCGCGTCTTACCTCATTAATCGACTTCCCACCCCTGTTTTATCCAACATTTCTTCGTATCACAAACTATTTAGTAAACCACCAAATTATATAAAACTACGTAGTTTTGGATGCTTGTGCTATCCATGGCTAAGAATCTACGCCACACATAAGCTTGACACTCGATCTATCCCGTGTGTCTTTGTTGGCTACTCTTCCACACAAAGCGCCTACCATTGTCTCGATCCCACCACTCTCAAGATATACACCTCTCGCCATGTTAAGTTTGTGGAAACTGACTTTCCATACCCAAAACTATCCTTGACAACTTGTGACAGCAACCATCCCACCTCTGATTTTTGGTGTGTAACATCCCGCCTTTTTTCGGTTACTTTCTGTTTAACTATTTTAAATTCCGTTATATATTTATAACATATTTCGTTAATACGTGTTTTAAATTATCTCGATTAGGTAATTCACGCACCCAATTCAAACTTGAGGGACTAAAATTGACACGGGGCAAACTAGTTGACTAGGTCAACTAGTCCACCCCAATCACCACCATTCAATCATCTCCATCTCTCTCTCTTTCTCTCTAGCAAGAACACACACACAATTACCAAATTCATTCAATCATCATCTAAATTCGATCTAGGAGGCTTACAACAAAATAAATTACATATTCGTGATCCTCTCTTCATCCTCTTCATTTTGGTACCAACTTCATCTCGTTTGGGTAACATTTCTAAAACTCTAGATTTCTCTAAATTCGTGTTTTTGACTTGAAATGGTGTTAGTTAGTGTCTATGGCTCATTGTGATGTCGTATATGTAATTTGTATGCACGATCTTGTGATTTGACATAACTAGCATGAACTTGAAAAAGTGTTTGTTAAATCTTTGATTTTGGATGATGAAACGTGTTTAGATGTTAATGTTTGTATGTTCAAAGTGTTAGTTACTTCATTAGCTTCGTTTTGGTATGTTATTTGACATGAAAACCTTACATTAACATGATTATTGGTTTTGAGATTTTGGTTAGGGTTTGATAGGCTTTATATGAACTTTTGATGCATCAAATGCTATGAGATGTTGTTGATAAGTGTTTGGTTGCAATGTGTGTTTGATTACCTTCAAAACGACATATCATATGTGTGAATTGGTTTCCCGAAACTTAAAATGCATTTGATGAACTTGAAACATTGATTTTGAACGTTTAACGATCATTCGACGAGGTTTTTGTTGTCTTAAATGATGAACTTGATTTAGGAAATGTATCTAGTTGTGTTCCTTGTCAAAATAGCTTCCCAACGGTATAAGATACTTGTCTTGATTGTTTGCGGATCATAAATTGTGTTAGTTTGGTTTTTGGTTCGTGCACTTAGGAGTTTCTGCATCCGACTTGAATACCAATCTGGACGCCGTCCAGATCCTTGGACGTCGTCCAGATCCTTGGACGCCGTCCCAGATTTCAAAGCTGGATGCCTTCCAGATCTGTGGACACCGTCCCAGCCTTCAAAGCTGGACGCCGTCCAGAAAATCTGGACGCCGTCCAGATACACTGGCAGACTTCTGTCTTCGTTGGTCATTTTACGAAAAATGTTTGCTATGCTATGGACCTCCGATTCACATGAAACTTGTTCTAACATGCTCATATATGATTAAAAACCTCAAAAAAATAGTTCGGGACCCGACCCGAACGTGTTGACTTTTTGTTGACTTTGACCCGACCTAAGTTGACTTTTAATCAAACTTAACCAAATATTTGTGCAATCGTTCTAACATGCTTTTATACTTGTACCTTGCATGAAACATGACAATTTGATTCACATGCTATTATGATCGAGTCTTAACGAGCCATAGGACTAATTGAACATCTTTGACCTATCGTGTTTACCGTTATTGATACAACCTATTGTTTAGGTCAAGACTAGCATTGTTCTTTGCACACGTTTACTTGTTGAAGTACTTTACTACTCGTGCACTCAAGGTGAGATTATAGTCCCACTTTTACTCTTTTGAAACTTACATTTGGGATGAGAAAACATAAACGTTCCTTTTTAACTAAGTGAACACAAGTACAGGAAAACAAACATTCTACATACGTGTTTAGAACAAAAATCCTCAATTCGATTATCATTAGTTACACTTGCCGGGTGTAAGCGAGAACTTATGTTATATGGCCATATGGGTTTGACAAACCCTCATTCAAACGGTTCGCTACCGTTTACAAATGAAATATATTTTCGAGAAACAGTGTATGTTCTAGCACTAAGGTGATGGGGTTCTATGAAAGGAATGTTAAGCATTGATAATTGGGTGCTCGTGATAACAAATTTTTGGAATGGTTAACTATTATTGAAATGTTATAAATCTTGTGGTTCATTTGTACTTACTTACTTAAACCTATGATTTCACCAACGTTTTCGTTGACAGATTTCTATGTTTTTCTCAGGTCCTTGAACGATACATGTTACATGCTTCCGCTCATTATTTTGATACTTGCATTGGATGTCGAGTATATATGCATACATGGAGCGTCTTTTGGCTACTTTTAAATTGTGTCGCATAAGTTTCATTTGTACTTATAACTTTGTAACATAACTTGTGGCGAAACTATTCTTGCAAACTTTGAACAATCTTTACATTTGAAATGAATGCGACATATCTTTTGGTCAAACGTTGTTTTAAAGACTTATGACCACGTAACGGGACCTAAGTAGACGGCGCCGTCAATGACGATTTTGTCGGGTCGCTACAGATGGTATCAGAGCGTTGGTTGTAGGGATTTAGAGTTCATTGGTGTCAACCTCGAGTCATAGGGTACATTGGTGAGTCTAGACTACAACCGGCATATAGACTTGAAGTAGGAATTACTTGACTACTTGTGCATTTATACTCGAACGCTTCTACTCATATCTACTCTTAGTTCATCTTAATCTCACGTTGTTTAATTTGATTGACACGCCACCTTGACTATATGAAATGATGTCGAATGCACATATGAATCAGGGTAATATAATTTCTGGGATTATATTACGGTGACTCATATGAAGGTTCCGACATTGTGGCATAAAGAATTTAAGGCGAGTCAAGGAAAATTTTCTCTCTACCTTTATTCCATATCACGGTTAGTATTATTTAGAATACTAACCAACGGTATTCTTTTGTTTTGAAGGAACAATGCCTCCTCGCCGTGCGCCACGCTGTGAAACTCCCGAACAAGCTCTACAACGCATGATAGCCACCGCCGTAGATGCGGCCATGGCCGGTCACTCATCCAACAACAATAATAATAACAACCACAACAACAACAACAACAACAACAACAATGGAGCCGGTAACTCAAACGAGGGATGCTCCTATAAAGCTTTCATGGGGTGCAAACCTCACACTTTCGATGGAACCGGAGGACCGATTGCTCTCACTCGATGGTTTGAGCAAACGGAAGCCGTTTTTAGCATAAGCGGTTGTCGGGACCAAGACAAGGTCAAGTACTCCACTCACACTTTCTCCGGCATCACTCTCACTTGGTGGAACACCTATGTACAATCAGTGGGTACCGATGAAGCCCACGCTCTCTCTTGGTCCGATTTGAAAGGAAAGATGATCACCGAATACTTTCCGCGCGAGGAAACCCGAAAGCTCGAACAAGAGCTAAGAACTCAAAAAGCGGTCGGAAACGATCTCAAGGCCTATAATCAACGATTTTCTGAACTAGCCTTGATGTGCCCAAACCTTGTGAACCCCGAGTCTTTAAGGGTTGAACTTTACATGGATGGTCTTCCAAAGAGCATCAAACACAGAGTAATGTCATCCAAACCCCCTAATCATCAAGAAGCTTTGAACATGGCCCGCAAATTGATAGAGACGGTGGACGAAATCGTAGTACCGGCACCTAAAGCCGAGGACTAGTCAGGTAACAACAAAAGAAAATGGGAAGCTCCCCAATCAAGCAACAACAACTTTGCCAAGAAATCTTTCATCTCCGACGGCAAGAAGGGTTATGCCGGAAATCTACCTCTTTGCAACAAATGCAACAAACATCACTTTGGTGAATGTAGTAAGCTAATTTGCCATCGGTGCCAAGGAATTGGTCATAAGGCCAACGATTGTAAAAGTGCCACTCCCGTCGCTCGAAAGTGGCCCAATGCACCAAAGACGGGCACTTGTTACGAATGTGGCCAAACGGGTCATTATAGAAATGCATGCCCAAAGAAGAAAGATAACCCCAACACGCGCGGCCGAGCTTTCAACATCAACACCGAGGAAGCCCGGGATGACACTGAACTAGTCACGGGTATGTTTCTTCTCAACAATTCTTATGTCTCTTGCTTATTCGATTCGGGTGCCGATAAATGCTTTGTATCCAAGACTTTGACTCATTCTTTTAGCACTCCACCTCTTCCATTAGATACCACTTATGCCATTGAAGTGGCTAACGGGAAACTATTAAGTGCCGACACATATTACCGGGGGTGTATGTTGAACATTCTGGGTAAGGAATTTGAAATTGACTTGATACCCATGGAACTAGGAAGCTTTGATGTAATAATCGGTATGAATTGGTTAGTCAAAACGAAATCTCACATCCTTTGTGATCTTAACGCAATCCGAATTCCTATCGAGAATGGTGAACCTTTGATTGTTTATGGCGATAAGAGTTGCACCAGACTCAACCTCGTTTCGTGCCTTAAAGTTAGAAAACTACTCCATAAGGGTTGTTTTGCGATCCTTGCCCACGTTAAGAAAGTCGAGTTCGATGAGAAGCATATCGATGGTGTGCCAATTGTTAGTGACTTTTCCGATGTATTTCCCGACGAATTGCCGGGTCTTCCACCTCATCGACCGGTAGAATTCCAAATCGATCTTATTACGGGAGCCACACCCGTAGCACGTGCACCGTATAGACTTGGTCCATCCGAAATGCAAGAATTGCAAAGTCAAATCCAAGAACTACTTGACCGTGGTTTTATCCAACCTAGCCATTCACCATGGGGTGCTCCGATTTTGTTTGTTAAAAAGAAAGACGGATCCCTACGAATGTGCATTGATTATCGTGAACTAAATAAATTGATGGTTAAGAACCGATATCCTCTTCCTCGCATCGATGACCTCTTTGATCAACTACAAGGGTCTTGTGTATATTCGAAAATCGTTCTCCGCTCGGGTTATCATCAATTAAGGGTTAAGGGGGAAGATGTCTCCAAAACCGCTTTCCGGACTCGTTATGGTAGTTATGAATTCCTTGTCATGCCATTTGGTCTCACTAACGCACCGGCGGTGTTCATGGATCTTATGAACCACGTGTGCAAACCGTATCTCGATAAATTCGTTATTGTGTTTATCGATGACATATTGATCTATTCTAAAAATGAAGAAGAGCACGAACAACATCTCCGACTTGTGCTTGAACTCTTGAGATAAGAACGACTTTATGCCAAATTCTCCAAGTGTGAATTTTGGTTGAAGGAAGTTCAATTTCTTGGTCATGTTGTAAGTGATCAAGGTATTAAAGTCGATCTCACGAAAATCGAAGCCATTAGTAAATGGGA
The DNA here is from genome assembly GCF_046630445.1 of Rutidosis leptorrhynchoides. Taxonomy (NCBI): domain Eukaryota; kingdom Viridiplantae; phylum Streptophyta; class Magnoliopsida; order Asterales; family Asteraceae; genus Rutidosis; species Rutidosis leptorrhynchoides. The sequence goes on from NC_092333.1 coordinate 196,268,754, forward strand.
GACTCCTACTACTCCTACTCACATTCGTCAATTCTTGGGTCTCGCCGGGTACTATCGTAGATTCATCGAAAACTTCTCTTTGGTTGCACGTCCTCTAACCGCATTAACTCACAAGGGAAAGAAATTCATTTGACCGAGCAAGAATCCGCGTTTCAAATCTTGAAGACAAAGCTAACCACCGCTCCTATCTTGTCACTTCCCGAAGGCAATGATGATTTTGTTGTATATTGCGATGCCTCGAAACATGGTTTTGAGTGTGTATTGATGCAACGGAAGAAAGTCATTGCTTATGTCTCTCGACAACTAAAAATTCATGAACGGAATTACACGACTCATGATCTCGAACTCGGAGCCGTTGTCTTTGCACTTAAAATGTGGAGACACTATCTTTATGGAACCAAGAGTACTATCTTCACCGATCACAAAAGCCTTCAACACATCTTCGATCAAAAGCAACTAAACATGAGACAACGATGGTGGATTGAAACTTTGAACGATTACGATTGCGAGCTTCGTTACCATCCCGGGAAGGCAAACGTAGTAGCCGATGCCTTAAGTCGAAAAGAAAGAGCGGTGCCTCTTCGTGTCCGAGCTTTAAACATCACCTTTCACACCAACCTCAATAGTCAAATTCATGTAGCCCAAGACGAAGCTCTCAAGGATGAAAACATCTCTCTCGAACACTTGAACGTCCTCACCTCTCGATTCGAAGTTAAAGAAACCGGACTCCGATATTTCGCCGGAAGAATTTGGGTACCTAGTTATGGGGACTTGCGAAGCCTTATTTTGGATGAAGCCCATAAGTCAAGATATTCGATTCACCCCGGTGCCAATAAGATGTACCACGACCTCAACGAACAATATTGGTGGCCGAACATTAAAAGGGACGTCGCTACTTATGTTGGAAAGTGCCTAACTTGCTCCAAAGTCAAAGCCGAACATCAAAGACCGTCCGGACTACTTCAACAACCCGAAATCCCGCAATGGAAATGGGAAAGGATAACGATGGATTTTATCACCAAACTACCAAAGATGGTTGGCGGTTATGATACTATTTGGGTCGTTGTTGACCGACTCACCAAATCCGCGCACTTCCAAGCTATGAAGAAAACCGACAACATGGAGAAACTCGCACAACTCTACATCAAAGAAATCGTAGACCGATACGGTGTACCCTTATCGATTATCTCCGACCGAGATGGCCGTTTTGTTTCTAGATTTTGGCGTACTTTGCAAGAAGCATTGGGAACGCGTTTAGACATGAGCACCGCATATCATCCACAAACCGACGGACAAAGCGAACGCACAATTCAAACCTTGGAAGACATGCTACGAGCTTGCGTTGTCGACTTCGTAAAAGCTTGGGATAAGCACTTGCCTCTCGCCGAATTCTCCTACAACAATAGTTATCACGCGAGTATTAACGCCGCACCATTCGAAGCATTATATGGCCGAAAATGTCGTTCTCCTCTTTGTTGGGCCGAAGTAGGCGACAAACAAATCACCGGTCCCGAACTTATTCATGAAACCACCGAGAAGATCGTTCAAATCCGAGATAGGCTTAGGACGGCCCGTAGTAGTCAAAAGAGCTATTGGTGATGTAGCGTGAGGGTACGAAATAGTATTATTTTTACTAGGAAATACTACAAAATATGACACAAGTTTTATTAATTTATGGATGGGATATACCTAAACCTTGCTACAACACTATAGGCAGTGTACCTAATCGTAGAGTAGTGTAGTTTTTAGTAAGTCCGGTTCGTTCCACAGGGAGCTAGTGATTACGTACTATATTTTTATAAAACTATATATATATATATATATATATATATATATATATATATATATATATATATATATATATATATATATATATATATATATATAAGTAGTAATATTATTATAAAAGGGGGGTTTTTACCGTTTAATGACCGGTTTGTCAATTTTATATTTTTAAGCGTAAAGATAAATGACAGTAATTAAAGTACGTAAAATAAATAAATGACGATAAATAAAATAACAATAAATAAAATTGCGATAGAATATGAAATAAAAGGATTATGCTTATTTAAACTTTCGTAATCATGATGGTTGACATTTTGATTTTAATTAATTGTTACTCGGGTTAATTGTCCTTTGTCCTGGTTTATTTGATACCTATCTGGTTTTTGTCCATAATAGTCCATCGGTCATAAATATAAAGTGCGAGTGTCCTCGTCAAATTACCCTTATACCCGAAGTCAAATATTCTAACTAATTAAGGATTTAAACTGTGACGCAGTTATCACTTCTGTCAACAATTACACCAGTTATCACTGTATGTAATACACTCCTGTTTTGATTAGATATGAATATTAATTTACCCACTTGATCAGTTTGAATAATCAATTACCCAACCCGAATAATTAATTAAATGATTATAATAGATTCCATATGAACGTCACTAAATAGGACAACCATAATCATTATTAATTATTAGGTTAATTAATTTGAAGATAGGTTCGACAGACTCCAATGAGTTGTCACTCAATTAGACAATACCCCCCATCTATTAATAGTCAATAGTCCAATTTCCACAAGTGTCGGTCTTTTGCCCAAACCTTAATTATGGTACAAAGTTCAATAACCCCGTCTTAATATTTTAGCCCAACATCACGATTACTTCGGCTTAAATAAGCATAATAATAACTTAGTTATGAGACATTAAATTAAAAAGGAAGAACATAGCTTACAGTGATGATTAATCGCGTAGCGTTGCACGGACAGAGTTTCGACTTTAAAACTCGTAAAACATTCCTTACAATAACCCAATTATTATTAAACTTAAACTAAAATTAAAATTATAATTATAAATATATATATTACATGTAAAGAGAAAGAAAGAAGAAAAGGTGTTCTTTTCATTACACCGTGAATTTCATTTTATAGACAATTGGTGATTTGAAATTTTCACTTATGACCCCTTAACTATGCTCAATTAACAACTTTTTATTATTTATTATTATTCTTATTATGAATTATTTAAATATTATATTATATTCTTGAGCATAGTTAACTTGTAATTTTAGCTCCGTTGCGTCGAGCGTTGAAAGTTGGTTCATGTCTCGGTTCTGAATTTTCGAACGTCCTTGCGTACAATTTAATATCTTGTACTTTGCGTTTTGTAACTTGTACTCTTTTCATTTTTAGACGTTTCTAATCAATAATTTGAACCAATTGGATTGTATCTTGTACATTTGAGCTTTTTGGACGTTTGCGTCTTCAAATCTTCGTTTTCGCCTTTTGTCTTCGCACTTATTTATTTAAACAATTACAATTAAAATATAATACAATTACATATGAAAACCTATTATTTAGGAGGGATATTGCTATGAAATATATGTTCCTTTTTAGCCTTATCAAATATCCCCACACTTGAGCGTTGCTTGTCCTCAAGCAATACAGAACTTGAAATAAAAACATACATGAATCACTTTTTTATTCATCACACTTTGTACATCAGTGATTTTGATATGGTGGTATAAACAATGATAGTAACGATAGAACCATGGTTAAAGGTGGGTGTGTCATCCATAGTTGCCTCGGGTTTAGGTCAACGACACTTGCAATCAAATAGCCGATTTACTTTCGGTTTCCAAAGCAAAGTGCACATTTGAAAGGTGGTTTACAGTCCCACATGACTATGAAAATGTAGATCCTTAAGGAAATTAGATCTTTATGAAAACATTTGATCTTTTTGAAAATTTAATCTAGCTTTTACCCTAGATAAGTTTTCCGGAATAACCCTTCACCAGTGTTTGCAAAATATTTTTGTGGGTTGTGTGGGTTTCAGGTTTAAAAATTTTAGCTCAACACTTGTGGTTTTGTGTTACCCACTTGCTAACCTTGTATTGGGAAAGCAACACGTCCAGTTTACTTGTTCCGTATATTACCTTTCGGTAAACTACCGTCCTGTTGTAAAGGAAAGCGATGAACAAGAAACTGTTAAGGCAATGTCTAATGACATGCATATGATTATGGTCTTAAAACGTGTCGGATGCTAGTACTATCCTTTGTAGGAGCAATAGTAAAGATCATCCTATGATTTTTCGGTCTGGCATAAGGTCCTGTCTCCGACCATGCTATGCAACCACCGTTTCTTACGGTTGACACCCGATTTGGTTCAGGTGACCTAATGAATTCTGATGAATTCTCAGGATTTTACGTTCAATGGTAATGAACGCATTGAAAATAGGTTTTCAGAAAACAAATCGGTTTTATTTTTGATCAAAATATTTTCTCGTTCAAGCTCGAGTTTAGATATCATTGAATTCCATGAGTTTGTAATTCTCAATCTTTAAGGTCAATCTCTAGGATTGAGTAATATCAGTCTTAAAGGCTGATTTTTGATCTTTAAGGAGATTATCCTTTCTGGGGATTTGATTCATTAGTCTTATCAAGCTAATTTGCATGGTGCCCCCCATTGTACGAGATAAATCCTTCTCATGGTTAGGATAAATCTGACCACTTGGCGATCCTGTTTGATGCTGAGGTCCGTGGATTTCCTGCTGATTTTAGAGATGACTTTTCTAGATTTTTCGTCAACCTACAGCTGGTCTGGACGACAACTTCTTGACCTAAATCAAGAAGCGCGTGTCTTTTTCAGAAGACTTTAATTCCTTTTAATGATGGAATTGATTCATCGTGTAGATCCATCTTTCTTTAAAATATATTACAGTAAACCGGGTAAAACTGATTAGTATCGTCCAAAGCAAAAGTACCTGCAATAATTCTTATACAAAAATGTGATAGATAGTTTTTAATTGAATAACTTGGTACATTCTCCCCACACTTAGCTTTTATTTATTCTTTTCTTTGCCTTTTTATTCTCTTCTATCCCATTTTAAATGAATTCAAGCGTTTTAGGTTGTTTCTCAATTTATGTCCTCGAGGTAACAATAATTTCGGCATTAACACCTAGTTTTATCGTTCATAAATATGTATAAACATGATTTTGAATTCATTTAGTTGAAATTTTTTCAAATTTTCACAAAATTTGGCAATTAAAATAAGTGTAAACCCGAAAGAATTTATAACCCTTCCCCAAACTTGAGATCTTGCAATGCCCTCATTTGCAAGAAATCAGTAAAAATTTAAATTCATAAGGGTGATTAGTGTAGAAAAATGATTAAAAATACCGAGTTTGCAAACATATTGTTGTTATTTCACATTTGATATTTTGTTTCTTGTCGTCAAAATTAGTACCTTTTTCTGAACTTAATGACAGTCTTTGAAAGTGCGTTGTTTTACCCTGTTTTGTATATAACATAAAATACAAACATACATAATTTTGAAGTTGGGTATATTACCCCACGTTCAAAAATTTATAAAATCTAATATTTTTTTTTGGCATACTTTAAATCAATTAAATTAAAAATAATGATAACAAAATTTCTCGTCCCGCCCTCGATTAAAGTAATTTCGGTTCAACTACCTAATCTTCAACTCACGACGAATTTTAGAAATCATTTTTTTTACTTAATGAAATAAAGTAAATTTTGTTTTTAAATTCACACAAAACTTAAATTTAAAAAGCATATTAATTTCATATAAAACCTACAAAATAAAAAAAAAATCAGAATGGGGGGAGAAAACTAGTTCTTTAGTGTCTGCTAGCGGAAAAGACCAATCGGATTCCATTCTCGGAACTACACGAGAACAGAACAAATAACTCTAGAGAGCATTTTCTTTTTAGAACACTTGAATCTCCCCACACTTAGGTAGCTGTGGTGTCGAAATTGTGAATAACTTCATCGTCAATTTCTCTTGGACCATAATCAACTTGCATATCTATGACTTTTTTTTTAAGCCATTGGTCGGATTCCTGTGTAATATCCACAATTTCAACTAGTTTCGCCTTTTCTTTAGGCGATAGATTGGATACTAACCGGTTACATAACTTAGAGTTCCCCTTGGTTCTAGCATCGCGAATCCGTTTAATAAGTTTCTTCATTGAACTATTAATAACGGGATCATTTAATTTCGTATCAACAACGGGGTTCTTTGTTATCAGGTCATCATTAGGTGTTACTTCATTTTCCCCACACTTAGGCGTTTTATTATTGTTAAGCACTACCGTTGGAGTTGGTAAAACAACATGGTTCTTACTAATCGTTTCCGCTGGTTCAACGGTTTTGGTTGGTGGAGATTTAGACTTTCGAATCATAAAGGTGATCGATTTCTCATCATTACTAAGTGTCATTCTACCCTTTCTTACATCAAATAACGCCCCGGTGGACGCTAAGAATGGTCGACCTAAAATTAGAGGAACATTTGAGTCCTCTTCTATGTCAATGACAATGAATTCGACTAGAAAGGTTAAATTACCTACTTGAACGGGTAGGTTGTCAGCAATTCCAACTGGGTGCTTAATGGTTTGATCAAGGAGTCGAACACTCATATCCGTTGGACTTAACTCACCTACACCTAATCTCTTATATAATGAAAGAGGCATAACACTCACACTTGAACCTAAATCTGCTAGTGCATCATACATGACACAGTCACTAAGTAGACAAGGAACAATAAATTCACCTGGATCACCTATCCTAGGTAGAGGTTTTGGTGGAACTGTCTTCACCGGGTTTACTTCTACGGTTTTTATTTCTTGCACTTTTTTATTCTTCTTCTTCTTCTTTCCAGAGGTATCACAAACTTTATTACCTATTACTTGCTCATACTCAACTCCTTTTCTTGGAAACGGGATGGGTGGTCTGTATGGTGCCACCACTGGCTTTACATACTCGGGTGGTGGTGGTGGTGTAACTTCTTCATTGTTACTTACATCTAAAATCTCCCCATCTTCTGATGCTGGTTTTTCAGAATTTGTTGAAACCATATTAACATTTTCATTCCGAGGATTTACTTCAGTATTACTCGGTAGCTTTCCTTGTTTCCTTTCACTCATCAATCTAACAAGAGTACCTACTTGTTTTTCTAGATTCAAAATAGAAGCTTGTTGAGTTCTAAATGACTGATCAAACCTCTCATTCGTTTGAGTTTGAGTTTCAATAAATTGTGTTTGAGATTCAACTAGCTTAAATACCACTTCTTCCAGATTTGACTTCTTCTCGTCGGTTTGTTGTGGTGGTTTATATAAGCCAGGTCTTTGTTGATTGAAAGTGTTGTTTTGAGTTGGTTGGTTATTCGTACCTTGTTGGTTGTACGAGTTATTGTTGGTTCCATTTGGATTGTAAAGAATGTTTTGATTTCGATTGAAGTTTGGCCTTGGCGGTTGATAATTATTCTGATAACTATTTTCCAGCCTTTGGTTCATGTAGACAACATTCTCACGTTGTTCCATCGTTTGTTCAATGTGACAGTCTTTCATTAAGTGTGGTCCACCGCATTGCTCACAACTGATTCGTATTGCGTGAATATCTTTATTCATCTTTTCCATTCGTCTCTCGAAAGCATCTATTTTTGCGGAAACGGAATCAAAGTTATGGCTAGAATCGGCTCTAGCCGCTTTAGATGAACGATATATATCTTTCTCTTGGTGCCACTCATGAGAGTGGGAGGCTGTGTTATCAATAATTTTGTAAGCTTCAGTTGCGGTTTTCTTCATAATGGAACCACTAGCTGTTATGTCGATGTCTTTTCGTGTAGCAACGTTGACACCTTGGTAGAATATTTGTACTATTTGATAAGTGTCTAAACCGTGTTGAGGACATCCTCTCAACAACTTTCCAAATCTTGTCCACGCCTCATATAGAGTTTCATTTGACTTTTGTGTGAACGTAACAATTTCTCCTTGAAGTCTCACGGCTTTAGATGCCGGAAAGAATCTTTGAAAAAAATTTCTCAACTAAAACATCCCATGTGTCAATCGCCCCTTCAGGTAACGATTCTAACCAATCTTTGGCTTCTCCCTTTAAAGTCCAGGGAAACAACATGAGATAGATCTGTTCATCCTCAACTTCTCGGATTTTGAATAGTGTACAGATCCTATTAAACGTACGAAGATGTTCTTTTGGATCTTCCTTCGGCGCACCACTATATTGGCACTGATTAGTTACCATGTGTAGGATTTGTCCTTTAATTTCATAATCTGGCGCATTAATGTCTGGCTTAATAATGGCGTGACCTTGGCCCGTGCGTGTGGCTCTCATTCGGTCTTCCATACTTAGAGGTTCCAGATTTTCCATAATTGAATTTGTTGAATACAAATCACTAGAAGATTCTGATTTAATGGTTTGTAGTTCAGGAGGAATGATTAGTGGTTCTGGATCTTGAAATTGTCCCTGAATATTCTCCGGATTCTCAATTGTGAGGTCGGGTTCAAAAGATGGATTATCGGAAATTTGAGTTGGAGTTCTTGGTCAACTAGATGATGATTCTAAAGAAAAATCAACGGCGACAATATTGGCTAGATGTCTTGATCGAGTTATAGGTGGTGAACGTATGAAAGGTGGTGAACGTTTTACTCGGTGCATTCACTGAATATCCTATTAGTTTTTAAAAGGAAAGAAAAATTATATAAGTTATCCAATTAATAGACTTTTCTGATTTTGCCCACGTTTCGAATAGCCAAAAGATGCAGCAGAGGGGCAGGATTCGTTTGGTCTCAATATAATTGAGTACTGTTTGGCTCCAATAACCCGGTCCACGTACAAATCCAACTATTACTACGAACCAGAAAATTTTGATGTCTATCAATTTAACCACTTAAAATAAATTTTCGTAATTTTAAGAAATTTAGATAAGAAGTAGAATAAAAATCTATGTCCTAAAACTAGAATAGCGAGAAATAAGAAAGAAAAAGATTGCGCGTCGAAAAAGGTCGAAAAATAGGCGTCGAAAAATAAAAATAAGAAAGTAGCGCGAAAAACGGCGTCGCAAAATTCTAAAGCACATAAATCTTAGTCTAAGGAATAAGCACTTAAGGGATTTTACGGCAAACCTAAAAATTCTTGAAATAAAAATAACTATGGCAAAACTAAACTTAATACTAAAAATTGTAACTAGAGTCTAAAAATTTAAAGGTAATAAAAAAAAACTTTTTTTTTATTTTTTTTTATATTTTGTTTTTTAAGGATTTTAATTTTTTTTTTTTAAATTTATATATATATATATATATATATATATATATATATATATATATATATATATATATATATTTTTTTTTCCTTACAAAAAACTTGGTGATGTAGCGTGAGGGTACGAAATAGTATTATTTTTACTAGGAAATACTACAAAATATGACACAAGTTTTATTAATTTACGGATGGGATATACCTAAACCTTGCTACAACACTATAGGCAGTGTACCTAATCGTAGAGTAGTGTAGTTTTTAGTAAGTCCGGTTCGTTCCACAGGGAGCTAGTGATTACGTACTATATTTTTATAAAACTATATTTATATAAATATATATATATATATATAAGTAGTAATATTATTATAAAAGGGGGTTTTTACCGTTTAATGACCGGTTTGTCGATTTTATATTTTTAAGCGTAAAGATAAATGACAATAATTAAAGTGCGTAAAATAAATAAATGACGATAAATAAAATAACAATAAATAAAATTGCGATAGAATATGAAATAAAAGGATTATGCTTATTTAAACTTTCGTAATCATGATGGTTGACGTTTTGATTTTAATTAATTGTTACTCGGGTTAATTGTCCTTTGTCCTGGTTTATTTGATACCTATCTGGTTTTTGTCCATAATAGCCCATCGGTCATAAATATAAAGTGCGAGTGTCCTCGTCAAATTACCCTTATACCCGAAGTCAAATATTCCAACTAATTAAGGATTTAAACTGTGACGCAGTTATCACTTCTGTCAACAATTACACCAGTTATCACTGTATGTAATCCACCCCTGTTTTGATTAGATATGAATATTAATTTACCCACTTGATCAGTTTGAATAATCAATTACTCAACCCGAATAATTAATTAAATGATTATAATAGATTCCATATGAACGTCACTAAATAGGACAACCATAATCATTATTAATTATTAGGTTAATTAATTTGAAGATAGGTTCGACAGACTCCAATGAGTTGTCACTCAATTAGACAATACCCCCCATCTATTAATAGTCAATAGTCCAATTTCCACAAGTGTCGGTCTTTTGCCCAAACCTTAATTATGGTACAAAGTTCAATAACCCCGTCTTAATATTTTAGCCCAACATCACGATTACTTAGGCTTAAATAAGCATAATAATAACTTAGTTACGAGACATTAAATTAAAAAGGAAGAACATAGCTTACAGTGATGATTAATCGCGTAGCGTTGCACGGACAGAGTTTCGACTTTAAAACCCGTAAAACATTCCTTACAATAACCCAATTATTATTAAACTTAAACTAAAATTAAAATTATAATTATAAATATATATATTACATGTAAAGAGAAAGAAAGAAGAAAAGGTGTTCTTTTCATTACACCGTGAATTTCATTTTATAGACAATTGATGATTTGAAATTTTCACTTATGACCCCTTAACTATGCTCAATTAACAACTTTTTATTATTTATTATTATTCTTATTATGAATTATTTAAATATTATATTATATTCTTGAGCATAGTTAACTTGTAATTTTAGCTCCGTTGCGTCGAGCGTTGAAAGTTGGTTCATGTCTCGGTTCCGAATTTTCGAACGTCCTTGCGTACAATTTAATATCTTGTACTTTGCGTTTTGTAACTTGTACTCTTGTCATTTTTAGACGTTTCTCATCAATAATTTGAACCACTTGGATTGTATCTTGTACATTTGAGCTTTTTGGACGTTTGCGTCTTCAAATCTTCGTTTTCGCCTTTTGTCTTCGCACTTATTTATTTAAACAATTACAATGAAAATATAATACAATTACATATGAAAACCTATTATTTAGGAGGGATATTGCTATGAAATTTATGTTCCTTTTTAGCCTTATCAGCTATACCGACACTAGACGCAACGACCTCGAATTCCAAGTCAGTGATCGCGTAATGTTAAAAGTCGCACCTTGGAAAGGTGTAATTCGTTTCGGGAAATTCGGGAAGCTAAATCCGCGGTATATTAGTCCTTTCGAAATCTTGGAGCGTGTTGGAACCGTTGCTTATCGTTTAGATCTTCCGCCTCAACTGAGTTCCGTTCATCCTACTTTTCATGTATCTAACTTGAAAAAGTGTTTAGCCGAACCCGAACTCGTCATCCCTCTCGAGGAGCTTACTATCGATGACAAACTTCATTTTGTGGAGGAACCGGTTGAAATTGTGGACACCTCCGTTAAAACGTTAAAACAAAGCCGAATTCCAATTGTCAAGGTCCGTTGGAATGCCAAAAGGGGACCCGAGTTTACTTGGGAAAGACAAGATCAAATGCAAAGGAAGTATCCTCATCTATTCGTGAATTCGGAAACGCAAGATCTCGAGGAAGAAACAATGACTACTACGCCTACTTAAATTTTGGGACGAAATTTCTTTTAAGGAGTAGGTAATGTAACATCCCGCCTTTTTCCGGTTACTTTCCGTTTAACTATTTTAAAGTCCGTTATATATTTATAACATCTTTCGTTAATACGCGTTTTAAATTATCTCGATTAGGTAATTCACGCACCCGATTCAAACTTGAGGGACTAAAATTGACACGGGGCAAACTAGTTGACTAGGTCAACTAGTCCACCCCAATCACCACCATTCAATCATCTCCATCTCTCTCTCTTTCTCTCTAGCAAGAACACACACACAATTACCAAATTCATTCAATCATCATCTAAATTCGATCTAGGAGGCTTACAACAAAATAAATTACATATTCGTGATCCTCTCTTCATCCTCTTCATTTTGGTACCAACTTCATCTCGTTTGGGTAACATTTCTAAAACTCTAGATTTCTCTAAATTCGTGTTTTTGACTTGAAATGGTGTTAGTTAGTGTCTATGGCTCATTGTGATGTCGTATATGTAATTTGTATGCTCGATCTTGTGATTTGACATAACTAGCATGAACTTGAAAAAGTGTTTGTTAAATCTTTGATTTTGGATGATGAAATGTGTTTAGATGTTAATGTTTGTATGTTCAAAGTGTTAGTTACTTCATTAGCTTCGTTTTGGTATGTTGTTTGACATGAAAACCTTACATTAACATGATTATTGGTTTTGAGATTTTGGTTAGGGTTTGATAGGATTTATATGAACTTTTGATGCATCAAATGCTATGAGATGTTGTTGATAAGTGTTTGGTTGCAATGTGTGTTTGATTACCTTCAAAACGGCATATCATATGTGTGAATTGGTTTCCCGAAACTTAAAATGCATTTGATGAACTTGAAACATTGATTTTGAACGTTTAACGATCATTCGACGAGGTTTTTGTTGTCTTAAATGATGAACTTGATTTAGGAAATGTATCTAGTTGTGTTCCTTGTCAAAATAGCTTCCCAACGGTATAAGATACTTGTCTTGATTGTTTGCGGATCATAAATTGTGTTAGTTTGGTTTTTGGTTCGTGCACTTAGGAGTTTCTACATCCGACTTGAATACCAATCTGGACGCCGTCCAGATCCTTGGACGCCGCCCCAGATTTCAAAGCTGGACGCCGTCCAGATCTCTGGACGCCGTCCCAGCCTTCAAAGCTGGACGCCGTCCAGAAAATCTGGACGCCGTCCAGATACACTGGCAGACTTCTGTCTTCGTTGGTCATTTTACGAAAAATGTTTGCTATGCTATGGACCTCCGATTCACATGAAACTTGTTCTAACATGCTCATATATGATTAAAAACCTCAGAAAAATAGTTCGGGACCCGACCCGAACGTGTTGACTTTTTGTTGACTTTGACCCGACCTAAGTTGACTTTTAATCAAACTTAACCAAATGTTTGTGCAATCGTTCTAACATGCTTTTATACTTGTACCTTGCATGAAACATGACAATTTGATTCACATGCTATTATGATCGAGTCTTAACGAGCCATAGAACTAATTGAACATCTTTGACCTATCGTGTTTACCGTTATTGATACAACCTATTGTTTAGGTCAAGACTAGCATTGTTTTTTGCACATGTTTACTTGTTGAAGTACTTTACTACTCGTGCACTCAAGGTGAGATCATAGTCCCACTTTTACTCTTTTGAAACTCACATTTGGGATGAGAAAACATAAACGTTCCTTTTTAACTAAGTGAACACAAGTACAGGAAAACAAACATTCTACATACGAGTTTAGAACAAAAATCCTCAATTCGATTATCATTAGTTACACTTGCCGGGTGTAAGCGAGAACTTATGTTATATGGCCATATGAGTTTGACAAACCCTCATTCAAATGGTTTGCTACCGTTTACGAATGAAATATATTTTCGAGAAACAGTGTATGTTCTAGCACTAAGGTGATGGGGTTCTATGGAAGGAATGTTAAGCATTGATAATTGGGTGCTCGTGATAACAAATTTTTGGAATGGTTAACTATTATTGAAATGTTATAAATCTTGTGGTTCATTTGTACTTACTTACTTAAACCTATGATTTCACCAACGTTTTCGTTGACAGATTTCTATGTTTTTCTCAGGTCCTTGAACGATACATGTTACATGCTTCCGCTCATTATTTTGATACTTGCATTGGATGTCGAGTATATATGCATACATGGAGCGTCTTTTGGCTACTTTTAAATTGTGTCGCATAAGTTTCATTTGTACTTATAACTTTGTAACGTAACTTGTGGTGGAACTATTCTTGCAAACTTTGAACAATCTTTACATTTGAAATGAATGCGACATATCTTTTGGTCAAACGTTGTTTTAAAGACTTATGACCACGTAACGGGACCTAAGTAGACGGTGCCGTCAATAACAATTTTGTCGGGTCGCTACATGATGCAGCCTCAATATACCTATCATACATACTGCTCCACCAAACACTTTTCCCCTACCCATACTACATCTCCATTTCAGCCTCCCCTACACCACCACTACCACCACCTACTGTTACACCATTGGAAGCCTCACCTCCAACTTCACATGTTGCTCCCTCAGGTCCATCTTCATCTATAATCACTCGCTCCAAAAATTAAAATTTTAAGCCAAATCCTAAGTATGTGATAATGCTAAAAACGAACATATATTTCATAGCATTATCCTTCAAGAAAGACAAGCTTTTAGTTGCAGTTGTTCTATTTACAAGTGATATTCGTTTAAATAATAAAAGGTGAAGACAAAAGACAGAATCGACGATTTGATGACGCAAATGACCAAAAAGCTAAAGAGTACAAAGTACAATCCAAGTGGTTCAAATTATTGATGAGAAACGTCTAGAAATTACAAGGGTACAAGCCATGAAACGTAAAGTACAAGATATTAAATAGTACGCAAGGACGTTCGAAAATCCGGAACCGAGACATGAACCAATTATCAACGTGCGACGCAACGGACCAAAAATTACAAGTCAACTATGCACAAGAATATAATATAATATATAATTAATTATATATATTATTATATATTATAATTAAAAGCAGCCCACGTTTAAATCACTATGGTGAGCTGGAATCCATATCTCCACACTCGCGGAGCTGTGAAGCACAAAAAATCCGCACTCGCGGAGCTGCACAGTTCAAAGTGGGCCTATAAAAGGCCGCAAATTCTGATCGATTTCATCATCCCTTTTCCTTCTTTCTATCTACGTAAAATATATATATATATATAATTATAATTATAATTTTAATTTAAAATTTAATAATAATAAGGTTATGTTGGCGAATGTTTTAAGTTTGTAAGTCGAAATTCTGTTCGTGTAACGCTACGCTATTAATAATCATTGTAAGTTATGTTCAACCTTTTTAAATTAATGTCTTGTAGCTAAGTTATTATTATGCTTATTTAAATCGAAGTAATCAGGATGTTTGACTAAATATTAAAGACGGGGTTATTGGGCTTTGTACCATAATTAGGGTTTGGACAAAAGATCGACACTTGTGGAAATTGGACTATGGGCTATTAATGGGCTTTATATTAATTAAATGATATCTCGTTGATTTAATATAGAGATTTATAATTTGACGTATTTATATTTAACCACATACGCTTGACTGGGTACGTTGGCGGGATATCTATAAATACTAATTATTGTTCATTTGACCGGACACGAGGATGGATTAATAGTCACTGGACTCATTAAAACAGGGGTGGATTACATTAAAGGGTAATTGGTGTAATTGTTAACAAAATATTAAAACCTTGGATTACACGCAGTCGATAACCTGGTGTATTCATTAAACAAAGTATTAAGACCTTGTTACTGTTCGAATCCCCAATTAGTTGGAATATTTGACTTCAGGTATAAGGATAATTTGATGAAGACTCTCGCACTTTATAATTATGACCGATGGACTGTTATGGACAAAACCAGATGGACATATCGAATAATCCAGAACAAAAGACAATTATATCTCATGGTAATAAACTAAAATCAACACGTCGAACATCATGATTACTGAAGTTTAAATAAGCATAATTCCTTTATTTTATATCTCATCGTATGTTTAATTATAGCAATTTTATTTATCGTCATTTTATTTATCGCACTTTTAATTATCGCACTTTTAATCATCGCACTTTTATTTATCGTCATTTACTTTACGCTTTAAATTAAGTTGTATTTATATTTAATATTTTACATTAGGTTTTTATTGTGACTTAAGACATAAAATCGACAAACCGGTCAATAAACGGTAAAAATCCCCTTTTATAATAATAATAATATTACTTATATATATATATTGATACAAATATAGTTTAAAATAAATATAGCGTTAAACTAAGCTAGCTCCCTGCGAAACGAACCGGACTTACTAAAAACTACACTACTTTACGATTAGGTACACTGCCTATAGTGTTGTAGCAAGGTTTAGGTATATCCACTCTATAAATAAATAAATAACTTGTGTAAAATTGTATCATATTTAATAGTATTTCGCAATAAAAATATAACTATTTTGTATACACCTCGCATAACATCAAGTATTTTTGGCACCGTTGCCGGGGACACTTAATGCCGAAAGTGAAACGCTATATTTTGAAAAAAAGAGATTTTTATTAAGTTTTAATCTATTTTTGTAAAAATATAAGTCTTAAATATTAAAAACAAAAATATAAAAACATAAAAAAAGAAAATCTATATCTATATTTTTAAGTTTGTTAAAAAGTTTATATTTTTATTTATTATGAAAAATTATAAAAAAATTAATAAGTAATTTTTAATATAAGTTTTAATTAAATTACATTTTCTATAAAATAAAAACAGAAAAAAATCAAAGTAAAAAGAAAAAAAAAATATTACACGCTGAACCTGTCGAATTTGAGCCTGCAATCGTTTGAATCTTCATACTCCGCACTCGCGGAGGTTTTGGGCAGCTAAAATCCGCACCCGCGGAGCTGTCTGACAGCTGCAACCTGGTACATCATTAATTACGGGTTTAGGGTTTAATTAAATTATTATTATTATTATTATTAATTAACCTAATTAGGGTTTATATTTAATATTAATTAGTTATAGTTTATTATTATTATTATTAATTAACCTAATTAGGGTTTATATTTAATATTAATTAGTTATAGTTTAATTAAAGTTTTATTTTAAGTTTTAAGTGTTAATTAGTTTTATAAATTTATAAAATTAATACTTTTATACATTAATAAAAATAATATTTTTATAAAAATTGTATTTTTATAACTTTAAGTTTTATTTTTATATTTTGTATCTTTTTATTTCGTTTAATCGTAATTTGTATATTTATCGTTCGTAATTAGTTTTAAACTTAGTTTTTGCCGTAGTTATTTTATATTTCTAGATTTTTAGGCTTTGCTATAAAATCCCTTAAGTGCTTTTTCTATAGATTAAGACTTAAGCGCTTTAGAATTTTACGACATCACTTATCGCTTTAGTTTTAAATAAATTTTAGTGCCTAATTAAGTTATTGCCGTTATGGATACAGAATTCCTTTTAAGCTTTAATTCCTTTAGACGTAATTTTTAATATTTAGTTTTTAGACTTTTAAGTTTCGACGCTCTACTTTCTTATTATTATTTTTCAACCTTTTTTTTTCGACGTCTTTCGACGCACTCTTTTTCTTTCTTATTTCTCGACGCTCTAGTTTTTAGGACATAGAATTTTCTTTATCTTCCTTAAATTTCGACGAAAAATTATTTTAAGCGGTTAAATTGATAGACATCCAAAATTTTCTGGTTCGTAGTAATAGTTGGATTTGTTAGTGGCGAGTTGTGGGCTTCCGATTTAAAGGGTCCTAGCTACCTGCTGCATCTATTGGCTATTCAAAACGTGGGCAAAATCAGAAAAGTCTATTAATTTGATAGCTTATATAATTTTTATCTTTTATAACTAATAGGATATTCGGTGAATGCACTGAGCAAAACGTTCACCACCTTTCATACGTTCACCACCTGTAACTCGATCAAGATATCTAGCCAACATTGTCGCCGTTGATTTTTATTTAGAATCATCATCTAGTCAACCAAGTACTCCAATTCAAATTTCCGATAATCCATTTTTTGAACCCGACCTCACAATTGAGAACCCGGAGGATATTCAAGGACAATTCAGAGATCCTGAACCACTAATCATTCCTCCTGAACCACAAATTATTCATCCAGAGATTGTCGAGGAAGAAACCATTAAGTCAGAATCCTCTAGTGATTCAGATTCAACAATTTCAATCATGGAAAATCAGGAACCTCTAAGTATGGAAGACCGAATGAGAGCTAAACGCACTAGCCAAGGTCACGCAAATTCTCAACCAGACATTAATGCGCCAGATTATGAAATCAAAGGACAAATCCTACACATGGTAACTAATCAATGCCAATTTAGTGGTACGCCAAAAGAAGATCCAAACGAACATCTTCGAACCTTTAATAGGATTTGTACTCTATTTAAGATCAGAGAAGTTGAGGATGAACATATCTATCTCATGTTATTTCCCTGGACTTTAAAGGGAGAAGTCAAAAATTGGTTAGAATCGTTACCTGAAGGGCGATTAATACATGTGATGTTTTAGTTGAAAATTTTCTTAAACAATTCTTTCTGGCATCTAAAGCCGTGAGACTTCAAGGAGAAATTGTTACGTTCACGCAAAAGCCAAATGAAACTTTATATGAGGCGTGGACAAGATTTGGAAAATTATTGAGAGGATGTCCTCAACATGGTTTAGATACTTATCAAATAGTACAAATATTCTATCAAGGATGCGACATTACTACACGAAAAGACATCGACATAGCAGCTGGTGGTTCCATTATGAAGAAAACCGCAACTAAAGCTTACAAAAGTATTGATAACACAGCCTCCCACTCACATGAGTGGCATCAAGAAAAAGATATCGTTAGATCATCTAAAGCGGCTAGAGCCGATTCTAGCCATGACTTTGATTCCATTTCGGTAAAGTTAGATGCTTTCGAGAGACGAATGGAAAAGATGACGAAAGATATATTCACACAATACGAATTAGTTGTGAGCAGTGTGGAGGACCACATTTGACAAAAGATTGTCTCAGTATTGAACAAACAATGGAACAAAGAGAGAATGTTTCATACATAAACCAAAGGCCTGGAAATAATTATCAGAATAATTATCAACCGCCAAGACCAAACTACAATCAAAATCAGAATTATAACCGAAATGTTCCATGCAACAACCAACAAGGTCCTAGCAATCAACAAGTATCTAACATTATTTACAACCGGCAAAGACCTATTTTTCCAAATAAACCACCACAAACCGATGATAAAAAGCCAAATTTAGAAGACATGATGTCGAAGCTAGTTGAATCTCAAACGCAGTTTTTCACATCTCAGAAACAAACTAATGAATAAAATGCTCAAGCATTTAGAAATCAATAGGCTTCAATCCAAAATCTGAAACAAGAAGTGAGCAACCTAGCAAGGTTAATAGGAGAAAGAAAACCAGGGAGTCTACCTAGCGATACAAATGCTAACCCCCGGAATGAAACAGCTAAAGCCATTACCACAAGAAGTGGTATTATACTTAAACCACCTAAAATACCTGTAATTTCTGATGACTCTATTCCTACTACACAGGCACCACAGCCTGAGAAAGAGAAGGAAACAGAACTGGTAGTTGAAAATGTTAATGAAGAAAACACAGTTAAGGCTAAACCTTATGTTAAGCCATACCAACCACCGCTTCCTTACCCAAGTAAAATGAGAAAAGAAAGACTTGAAGCCGAGCAATCCAAATTCTTGGATATGTTTAAACAAATAAATGTCAATCTTCCTTTCATTGATGTGATTTCAGGAATGCCAAGATATGCTAAATTCTTGAAAGATATAATTACAAATAGAAAGAAAATGGAAGAACTCTCGACTGTTATAATGAATGCTAATTGTTCTGCAGTGCTGTTGAATAAGATACCAGAAAAACTCTCAGATCCAGGAAGTTTCACAATTCCATGTTTTCTGGGAAGTCTTAGTTCAATAGAAGCATTGGCAGACTTAGGTGCTAGTATAAATTTAATGCCATATTCATTATACGCTAAACTAGACCTTGGAGAATTGAAACCAATACGAATAAGCATACAACTAGCCGATCGATCAGTAAAATATCCTAGAGGGATAATGGAGAACATGCTAGTTAAAGTTGGTACTTTAGTATTTCCAGAAGATTTTGTTATTCTCGACATGGAAGAAGATTCTCGAGTTCCTCTCATATTAGGAAGACCATTCTTAAACGAATTAGAAGAATTAAGACATGAAGCATATGAAAATTCGTTAATCTATAAAGAAAGAACGAAGAAATGGCATGATAAAAGAATCAGAAGTTCAAAAGAATTTAAAGAAGGAGACAGAGTTCTTCTTTTCAATTCACGATTCAAGCTATTTCCTAGAAAATTGAAATCAAGATGGTCTGGACCATTCATAGTCAAAAGAGTTTTCCCATATGGAACAATAGAGTTGATAAATTCAAATGGGATTGAATTTAAAGTTAATGGTCACAGAGTTAAACATTACATACATGGTCCAATGGAAGTTGACAATGAAGTCAATCATAATTTCACCACCCAAAAAAACCCTCAGAATGAAAACATAAATATGTTATCAACAACATATGAAAAACCAAAATTGGAAGACGAGGAAGCTTCAAATTGGAGTGATGAAGAAGAATTCCTATACAAACCTCCCATTCCAAGAAACGAAGAAAAATGTGAACAAGAAGTTCAAGTAGAAGTAAAAGAACCAAGAAAAGATCACCCGGAAAAGGTTAACAAACCAACTCTACTTACTAAAGTAGGAGACCCAGGTGAATTTATCATTTCTTGCTTACTTAATGATGGTGCTATGTATAATGGACTCGCAGATTTAGGAGCAAGTTCAAATGTTATGCCACTTTCCTTATACAAAAGATTAGGTGTGGGTAAATTAAGACTAACCAGCATAGGTGTTCAATTATTTGACCAAACCATTAAACACCCGGTTGGAATAGCCAATAATTTACTTGTTAAAGTAGGAAGTTTGACCTTTGTTGCAAACTTCATAGTTATTAATATAGAGGAAGACCTTGATATTCCTCTAATTTTAGGTCTCCCATTTTTAGCAACCATCGAGGCGTTCTTTGATGTAAGAGAAGGTAGAATGACACTTAAGAATGGTGACAAATCGGTTACCTTTATGAACCGAAAGTTTAGATCTCCAACAACCAAAACTATTGAACCCATAAAAACGCCTATGTGTGGGGAAGATGAAGAAACACCTAATGATAACCCGATAACAAAGAACCCCGTTATTGATACGAAATTAGATGAACCCGTTTTCAACAGTTCAATGAAGAAACGTTATAAACGGATTCAAGATGCTAGGATTAAGGGGAACTTTAAGTTATGTAACCGATTAGTATCCAATTTGTCGCCTAAAGAAAAGGCAATGTTAATTGAATTTGTGAATGTTACATAAGAAATCAATCAATGGCTTGAAGCCAAAGTCAGAGATATGCAAGTTGTTGATGATCCAATTGAAGATAACAATGAAGTTAATCATAATTTCAACACCACATCTAACTAAGTTTGGGGAGAATTAAGTCTTTTTAAGGATAATATATATTTCTGTTAGAGTTAGATTTTCTGTTTTCATGTAGTTGTCGAAAATGGAATCCGAATGGTCTTTCCCTAGCAGACCCTAAAGAACTAGTCTTCTCCCCCCATTCTGAATTTTTATTTTTTTTAGGTTTTACGAGATGAAGAATTCCTTTGATCTGAACCATGGTCTACTACTACATGCTTTGATTACTAAACGTAATAATGACACACTCTCGAGTGAAGTGGTATCATTCATAAGAGGCAAAATGGACGAAGTGAGAAAAGAACTCAGGAACAATCATAATAAGATACATTTTGGTAAAGGAAAATCAAAATCCGCAACAAAAAGAAGAGCACGACACCTTGAAAGATGTCATAAATGCGGAAAATGGTCACACGAAGGTAAATGTTCAAACAATCAAACATATTCAAATACCGAATTTGTTACTTTATGCAGAGAAGGACCGTTCATATGTTTAGAAGAAAAGTTATTGAAAAATCGAGGCTACGCCTATGTAGCTATGGAAAACCAAATCACACGACTCTCCTATGAGTCGGCTAAAGCAGGTCTCTGAGAATTCTATCTCACAGGTAAGTATGTACAGTTTTTATTTATTTTTATTTATTGCTTTTAACCTTTTGATTATAAACGCTGAATCGTTCGCTATAAAGTATTAAATTGATATTCAATAAAATTAGGTATGCGAAACCGAAATTATTGATATCATACAAAAATTTATTACATCACTGCGAAATTTACCGTTTATTCATAAGGTATAAATATCTTTAATCAATCAATTCAAAATATTTCAAAAATTCGTCAGGAGTAAAACTAGGTAATATAGCCGAAATTACTTTACCCAAAAGAGGGGCGTATATTTTTGATAATATTTGATTGATTAAAGTGGGATAAAAGATCAAAAAGATTTTTAATTTTATTTTTACCATATTTTTAAAATTAATATTGTAAATTTTTAAAATCAATATATTTAAGTTTGTAAATATTTTAAAAAACTAATATTTTTAATATAAGTTTGTAAAACTAAAATATATAAATATTATTAATATTTATATGAAATTTTAATATGCATTTTAAATTTAAGTTTAGTGTGAATTTAAAAACAAAATTTACTTTATTTTATTAAGTTAAAAATATGATTTCTAAAATTCGTCGTAAGTTGAAGACTAGGTCATGGAACCGAAATTGCTTTACCCTTGGCGGGGCGAGAAATTTTGTTATCATTATTTTTAATCTTATTGATTTAAAGTATGCTAAAAACATTTTAAAAAAACCTAAAAATCTTTTCTTTTAAAACAATCGCTTTAAAATGATAAATTTTAAAATTTTGTCGAGGGACAGACTAGGTAAACGTATCGAAACAACCTCGTCCTAAATAAAAAGGAAAACAAAATTTTAAATTAATTAATTGTTTTATTATTAAAGATTTTATATAAAAAAAACCCGCACTCGCGGAGTTTTGTGTGGTCCCACATCCGCACTCGCGGAGTTCAAAAAACCCAGACCAGATTAAAACTGGTCGACAGACCAGTCCCATTCCCATTCTCATTTTTTTTCTGCGAAAAAACCCACAAAAACACACAAAAACTCGCGATTTTTACCCATTTTTCACAAAATCTTCACTAAAATCACGATGAGGCTATACTTGCCAAGAAGTTTTTCAAGGAAATCGGTAATTTCTACATCCAAACACTCTTTAATTCGGATTTTTAGTGTTCTTGAGCAAAATTATACCTAATTTGATTTTGATAATTTCTAGCTTAATTGTGCTTAAATTGTTTGTATATTATGCTTGTATAACCTAGATTGATGCTATTTAACATGATTAGAAGCCTTAAACTTCAAATTTTGAGTAATCTAGGGTTTGTGTTCTTGAGCAAAATTGGGGCTTTTTGATATAAACGGGTTATGGCGGAATTTTGTTGATGGTTCATGCTTAATTAAGTAGTGTAATATGTTTAGGTTGCTAAGTGATCAAAATTTTGATCCTAAACATGATTTTTGAGTATTAAAGTGGATTTTTTGAGTCAAAAATGCATGAACTCGATTTAATTGATATGAATGCCATTTGGAACTCGTTTAATTGCTATAATGATTATTTTTGACATGATTTAGAAGATGAATGCTAAGGAACATTGTATACATTTTCATATATGTTTATTTGTAAAAGTGTAGAATTGTTAATATTACGAAAATGCGTATAAAGTTTAATATGGATTAAACATGTCATTAAGATTGTTTTGATTTATGATTCTGCTAACACTAATGCATATTTGGATGCACAAAAATTGTGTTTAATGTGTTTTGCAGACTGAAAGGGGTGAATCTTCATCCGCATCTCAGGCTCGCAATGCTCCTCCTGAGAATGCAGACGAACAGGAGATTAACGACCAATACAAACAAAATATACCTCATCAAGTCATTTCATTTTCAAACATCCATGAGGCAGATTTACACCCAAACTTGAGGTTTGACAGATTTTGGATAGAATATCCAAAATATCAAAGGAACTTACACACCCTTCAGTCAAATGATGTTGAAGTACCCAGGGTAATAGATTGGGAACCGTTAGAAACAGTGGGATTGGCCGACCCAATCAGAGAATTACTTACACAAAGGTATGGTAATTCTACTTTTAATGATTGGGAACGTTTGTTCAATATACGTAGGCATGTATATAGAGGATGGTGTGTGGAATTATTATGTAGTGTTGAAATAAATGATCGGGTAGCTACCTTAACCGATCAGAGTTTTATTAGATTTTTATTAGGAGGTGTGATGCATCATATGTCTCTACTAGATATGGCTCAGGCTTTATGTATATATATACGCCTGAGGAACTAGCATCTACTGATTGTCAAAGGTTGATAGTTAATGGTAGGAGGGTTGATGAAAATTTTGATATGAATGGAATATGGAGTAGAATGACTAGCCATAACCGATTTCGTGGGGGGTATTACTCTTATACTGATATTGATAGAACTGAGCTAAGAGTAATCCATAGGTTCTTAGCAAACTCGATTACACATCGAGGTAGGAACAAAGAGAAGGTAAATGAAAATGATTTATTTTATCTCATGTGTATTCGAGACCCACAGAGCGCTGTGAGTATACCTTATTGTGTGGGTTATTATTTATCGACTATGGTTAGGGGTATACGGCCTAATAGTATAATAGGAGGTGGTATCTTTGTTACTTTAATTGCTGAGTATCTCGGTGTCGATAGAAGTCAGGGGGATTAATAATTGCAGTACCAGAACCCCGTGATACAATTGGTTTGAAAGTATATCATGGTGCTAAGGTTTTAAAGAAACGACATAACGTTGCAGCACCATATGATGGCAATCATCCACAGGTCGAAAGAGATCAGCAGCAAGGTAATATGGGAGGGGGGAATCAAATGATAGAAATGCAAATTTTTATGGCTCAACATGAGTATGAAATGGCTAGACAACGAGTATTTCAAGATTGGCAGTATCATCAAAACCAAATCATAAGTCATTGTGCATACATAAATATAAACTACATTCCTACTCAAATGCCCATATTTTCTCCCTGGACTACACAAACCCGACCACCGTACCCTACATATGACCCAGCTCAAGCATTCTACAGCACTTACGGCTATGAATGGAATCCCTACTGGAACCATCCTCATCAACCCTAATTTTCTTTTATGCCTATTTTTATTTATTTTGTAACTTGTAATTTTATACTTTTAATACTTCTTTTGATACTATAATAGTTTTTATAATTTTCTAACTTTTATTATTAGATTTTAATAATTTTTGAATGTGGGGTGATATACCCAACTTCAAAAATATGTATATATATATATATATATATATATATATATATATATATATATATATATATATATATATATATATATATATATATATATATATATTTGTAGTTTATCTCATGTACAAAATAGGGTAAAACAGCGCACTTTCAAAGACTGGTATTAAGTTCAGGAAAAGCTATTAATTTTGACGACAAAACGAAAAACAAGTGTGATGTAACAACAGACAGAATGAACAAGTGAAGTGCACCATTTATCATTCAAAACAAACGCCAATATGTTTGGAAACTTTGGTAAAATTTTAATCATTTTTCTACGCTAATCACCCTCAATAATTTAAATTGTTATTGATTTCTTGTAAATGAGGGCATTGCAAGATCTTAAGTGTGAGAAGGGGTTAAATTCTTTCGGTTTTTTTTAATTTTTTTAATTTAAACACTTGGTTACTATTAAAAATACTAGTAACGTAGTAGTTGTATTAGAATCTAGTGCTCTCTGATAATAAAGAACAGCTCTAGTCTTATATACTGACTACCCACTTCTAGTAAATTTTTTAAAAATTTTCAAATAAATGAATTCAAAATCATGTTTATACATATTTATGAACGATAAAATTAGGTGTTAATACCGAAATTGCCGTTACCTCATAAAGGAAATAAATTGAGAAACAACCCAAAATGTTAGAATTCATTTAAAATGGAATAGAGGAGAATAAAAAGGCAAAGAAAGAAAAATAAAAGCCAAGTGTAGGAAAAATTTACCAAGTTATTTAGAACATATATCACATATTTTTGTACAAATAATTGAAAATACTTTTATTTTGGACAATATTAATCAGTTTTACCCAGTTTATTGTAATATAAATAGAATTTAAAAGGAAGTAAAGTCTTCCGAGAAAAAGATACGCGCTTCTTGATTTAGGTCAGGAAGTTGTCGTCCAGACCAGTTGTAGAGTTTACGAAAAACCTTGAAAAGTTTTCTCGAAAATCAGCTAGAAATCCACGGACCTCAGCATCAAACAGGGTCGTCAAGTGGTCAGACTTATCCTAACCATGAGAGGATCTGTCTCGTACAATGGGGGGCACCGTGCAAATTAGCTTATAAGACTAATGAATCAGATCTCCAAAAAGGATAATCTCCTTAAAAGATCAAAAATCAGCTTTTAAGCCTGATATTACTCAATCCTTGAGATTGACATTAAAGATTGAGAATTATAAACTCATGGAATTCGATGATATCTAAACTCGAGCTTGAACGAGAAAATATTTTGATCAAATTACAAACCGATTTGTTTTTTGAAAACCCATTTTTAATGCGTTCATTACCATTGAACGTAAAATCCTAAGAATTCAACGGAATTCATTAGGTCACCTGAACCAAATCGGGTGTTAACCGTAAGAACGGTGGTTGCATAGCATGGTCGAAGACAGGACCTTGTGCCAGACCGAAAAACTATAGGGTGATCTTTACTATTGCTCCTACAAAGGATAGTAATTGCATCCGACACGATATAGACCATAATCAAAAGCATGTTATTTGACATTGCCTTAACAATTGCTTGTTCAACGCTTTCCTTTACAACCGGACAGTAGTTTACCGAAAGGTAATATACGGAGCAAGTATACTGGACGTGTTGCTTTTCTAATACAAGGTTAGCAAGTGGGTGACACAAAACCGCAAGTTTTAAGCTAAAATTTTCAAATCTGAAACCCACAAAACCCACAAAAATATTTTGCAAACACCGGTGAAGGGTTATTCCGGAAAACTTATCTAGGGTAAAAGCTAGATTCAATTTTCAAAAGATCAAATGTTTTCATAAAGATCCAATTTCCTAACGGATCTAAATTTTTATAGTCATGTGGGACTGTAAACCACATCGTTACCATCATTGTTCATACCACCGTATTGAAATCACTGATGTACAAAGTGTGAAGAATAAAGAAGTGATTCTAGTAAAGTTTTATTCAAGATCTATATTGCTTGAGGACAAGCAACGCTCAAGTGTGGGAATATTTGATAATGCTAAAAACGAACATATATTTCATAGCATTATCCTTCAAGAAAGACAAGCTTTTAGTTGCAGTTGTTCTATTTACAAGTGATATTCGTTTAAATAATAAAAGGTGAAGACAAAAGACAGAATCGATGATTTGAAGACGCAAATGACCAAAAAGCTAAAAAGTACAAAGTACAATCCAAGTGGTTCAAATTATTGATGAGAAACGTCTAAAAATTACAAGGGTACAAGCCGTGAAACGCAAAGTACAAGATATTAAATAGTACGCAAGGACGTTCGAAAATCTGGAACCGAGACATGAACCAATTATCAACGTGCGACGCAACGGACCAAAAATTATAAGTCAACTATGCACAAGAATATAATATAATATAAAATTAATTATATATATTATTATATATTATAATTAAAAGCAGCCCACGTTTAAATCACTATGGTGAGCTGGAATCCATATCTCCGCACTCGCGGAGCTGTGAAGCACAAAAAATCCGCACTCGCGGAGCTGCACAGTTCAAAGTGGGCCTATAAAAGGCCGCGCATTCTGATCGATTTCATCATCATCCCTTTTTCTTCTTTCTATCTACGTAAAAAATATATATATATATATATATATATATATATAATTTTAATTATAATTTTAATTTAAAATTTATTAATAATAAGGTTATGTTGGCGAATATTTTAAGTTTGTAAGTCGAAATTCTGTCTGTGTAACGCTACGCTATTAATAATCATTGTAAGTTATGTTCAACCTTTTTAAATTAATGTCTCGTAGCTAAGTTATTATTATGCTTATTTAAATCGAAGTAATCATGATGTTGGACTAAATATTAAAGACGGGGTTATTGGGTTTTGTACCATAATTGGGGTTTGGACAAAAGATCGACACTTGTGGAAATTGGACTATGGGCTATTAATGGGCTTTATATTAATTAAATGATATCTCGTTGATTTAATATAGAGATTTATAATTTGACGTATTTATATTTAACCACATACGCTTGACTGGGTACGGTGGGCCGGATATCTATAAATACTAATTATTGTTCATTTGACCGGACACGGGGATGGATTAATAGTCACTGGACTCATTAAAACATGGGTGGATTACATTCAAGGGTAATTGGTGTAATTGTTAACAAAATATTAAAACCTTGGATTACACGCAGTCGATAACCTGATGTATTCATTAAACAAAGTATTAAGACCTTGTTACAGTTCGAATCCCCAATTAGTTGGAATATTTAACTTCGGGTATAAGGATAATTCGACGAAGACTCTCGCACTTTATAATTATGACCGATGGACTATTATGGACAAAACCAGATGGACATATCGAATAATCCAGGACAAAGGACAATTAACCCATGGTAATAAACTAAAATTAACACGTCGAACATCATGATTACGGAAGTTTAAATAAGCATAATTCCTTTATTTTATATCTCATCATATTTTTAATTATCGCAATTTTATTTATCGTCATTTTATTTATCGCACTTTTAATTATCGCACTTTTATTTATCGTCATTTACTTTAAGCTTTAAATTAAGTTGTATTTATATTTAATATTTTACATTAGATTTTAATTGTGACTTAAGACATAAAATCGACAAACCGGTCACTAAACGGTAAAAACCCACCTTTTATAATAATATATATATATATATATATATATATATATATATATATATATATATATATATATATATATATATATATATATATATATATATTGATACAAATATAGTTTAAAATAAATATAGCGTTAAACTCAGCTAGCTCCCTGCGGAACTAACCAGACTTACTAAAAACTACACTACTTTACGATTAGGTACACTGCCTATAGTCTTGTAGCAAGGTTTAGGTATATCCACTCTATAAATAAATAAATAATTTGTGTAAAAGTGTATCGTATTTAATAGCATTTCGCAATAAAAATATAACTATTTCGTATACACCTCGCATAACATCAGTATGCTCACTCAGCTACTCTACATGACAAACCCACTGAACCAATCGCGATTGTTCAGGCTCTCAAGGATCCCCTATGGAAAAATGCTATATTAACCGAGCTTAAAGCGCTTCACTCTATTAGCACTTGGGATCTCTTGCCACCTGACCCAAAGCACAACATTGTAAAGTGTAAGTGGGTATTTCGGATAAAGTACAACCCTGATGGTTCCAATAACGCTACCGTGCACGTCTTGTAGCCAAAGGTTTCCAACAACACCCTGATGTTGATTACACCGAAACCTTTAGCCCCGTTGTGAAACCTGCCACCATTCGTACTCTTTTCGGGCTCGCTGTCACACAAAAATGGTCCTTACGACAACTCGACATAAACAATGCTTTTCTAAATGGCATTCTTGATGAAAATGTTTATATGGCTCAACCACCGGGCTTCCCGGATGTCACTTTTCCGACTCACGTTTGCAAATTGCGCAAGGCTATATACGGACTCAAACAAGCGCCTTGGTATAATGAGTTAACACTCTTCTTGCAAAGCTACGGGTTCAAAAGGTCCTTATCTGATGCTTCTCTTTTCATCAACTTAACTCGAGTAGCTCCTATACATTTTATTATTTATGTTGACGATATAGTGCTCACTTGTCCCAATGATACAATTTTGGAAGAGTTCATCACTTGCCTAGCACGCAAGTTTGCCTTAAAAGACTTAGGATCGTTATCTTATTTCCTTGGTGTTGTGGTTATCCCATCAGCACATGGTTTGTTTCTTTGTCAAAGAAAATATATTGCCGACTTACTGGAACGTGTGGACATGCTACATGCCAAACCGGTTTCAACACCAATGGCTGGTGGTTGTGTTTTACATCTCAGATCTGGGTCCTTGATTAGTAATCCTACTGAATATCGTGCCTTGGTGGGTAGTCTTCAATACCTCAACTTCACTCGTCCAGATGTTGCCTTTACCGTCAACAGGTTGTCCTAATTTATGCACGCTCCGAGCTCTGACCATTGGGTTGCACTAAAACGCCTATTACGGTATCTTGCTGGTACACTTGACAAAGGCATCACCTTTTATCGCGACTCACCCCTTAAATTGCACGCATTCTCTGATGTAGATAGGGGAGGTAACAAGGACGATTACACATCTACAATGGGTCATGTGGCATTTCTAGGGCGCAATCCGGTCTCTTGTTCATTAAAGAAACAACGCTTCATTTCCCTATCTTCTACAGAAGCAGAGTACAAAGCAGTCTCGAGAACATCTTCTGAACTCTTATGGCTTTGTAACCTGTTGCGTGAAATGGGTGTACACCCACCTACGCCCCCAGTTATTTTCTGTGATAATCTTGGCGCTATTCTTCTCAGTGCTATGCCCGTATTCCACTCTCGCATGAAGCATCTAGCATTGGCGTATCACTTCATCCGTGAACAAGTGCAACAGGGCACATTACGAGTTGCCCACGTCTCCACCAACGATCAACTCGCAGATCCTCTCACAAAGTCCTTGCCTCGACAAAAATTTGATCTCCTTATGTTCAAGATTGGTCACTCTTCCCGATCGTCCATCTTGAGAGGGCATGATAAGGATAGTTAGTTATTGTTGTATTTATCTAGTCCTACTTTCTCTCTTGTATAGCTTATCTCTAAGTCTAAGTTGTAACTCTATATATGTATCTATATATCGTTCATATTGAATACAAGGATCACTTTTATCCTCTATACATTGTTGGCAAACGAAAGTTTTTTTATGGGAGAGTTTCCGATATTTGCTTCGATGGTTTAAATCATGATTTTTTGATTTCCTCTGTTGACATTATGATTTCCTTTGCCTTTTCTTATTGAGATTTAACAGCTTTTGTGACTAAAGTAGTTTGAAAATTCAAATCGCCATCGTTAGCGGTTAATTTCCATCCTTCGGTTAATTTTCCCGCGACGGTTGTTGATTTTTCGGCATCGCCATTTCTTTAAGGTCCAAAACATTTTTTTCTTCTAAAGCTTTGTAAGAACATTGTAATAAACAACTATACTCAATAATTTCATCAGTCACTAGCTCGATCGTTTCGCTATTGAATAGATTCTCCAACCCATAAATTGCAATATGAGACGTTCGCTACATTTGCCATAACTTATTTATTTATAGAACCCGGATCGTTAACTTCAATCAACGCAAACAAGGCGTTGGCTTGTTTCAGATTGTGTGAATTTCTATCAATATGTATGACTCTTTCAAAGTTTTTAGCCCCTTCAATTCAATTAGCCTTACATATTATATATATAGAGAAATTTTTTAACGCCAACTATGTTAACATGATCATCGAAACATTTGTAGTTAATTATTAAAAATAATCACTAATACTCGGAGTGATATACTTCAAATTATATGCTGCTACACCACCATGATGTTTTATCGATTATTTTTCAAGATTTCAGTACTAGATTTTACGGTCTTTCGCACGTTTGAAAAAATAGTTAAATGCTTAATGGTAGTATAGTTAAGTTAAAAGGTTCAATTAACAACCACGCAGGTTTGCCTGAGTGGCCACCGAGTTGTCCAATGAAGCACACCTTGTTCAAAAAGGAAGTGTGACTAGAGGGTGTGCATAATGCGCAATTCACCCGATACCAAATCTTGCGCTCGAAGGACTTGATTACCCGAGGTTTTACCTTCTATGAGGAAGCCAATGTACTCGTTCATAGTGTTAGTCTATATTATTATTAGCTCATGTATTACTCTTATTGGGTTTAGCCCTTTTAGCATTGTTAGGACTTAGGGTTTTAGCCTATATAAGGCTACTATTGTATTATGTTGGTGATTTTAGTGTTATCAACAATCATTTTAGTTAATTGGAATTTACTTGAAAGCAAAGGTATTCAAGTTATACTTATAACGGGTTTGGAGAGTGGGGAGTACACGCCCGTAAGAGTTAACTTGATACTGTTATGGAAATTGTGGTATTGAAAAGGTTTAAAATTCCACCATTTTCCATTAGGTGTCAACGAAAAGTTGCATCTTTTCGTTGAAGGGTTACATCCTTTGGTTGAAAGGTTGCGTACTTTCACTCGCACCTTTTCGCTTCCTATAAATATAGGAATATGTTTTTGCTTTGATTCTAACAAATAGAAAACATACACATATTCTCTAACAATTTGATCAGTGATTTCATTGTCAAAAACACTGATTGCGTTCTTGTCTTATCCCTGTAAAGATTTCGTGTAACCGAGGCAATCGTAGGGTCGAAATACTTTATAGAGAAAGTGAACACACGATTCAAGAACGAATCTGGCAGTCAATTCTAACCCTCATTTCTAATAAATCTATAAAGTAATTCGATGATAATCCTGGATGATGGAATCGGTGAGGAAAAACCTTTGATGAATTTTGAGAAAGACATAGGATATTTTGGCGGAGTAATGATTCGGCAATTGTACATACGAATGATACTGGTACTTTCTAGATCCATTCCAATGGGATATGACATTGAAACTTCATGATAATGATACTGAATTCTGGACAGCAAACAAGTACACATTTCTTATCCTTTATTATTTTATCATAATGCATATGAGGATAAGAATTAATATCATGATATATATGTTAATATAAATATAATTAACATTTAGTCTAACATGGTATGAGTATCTTCTGATCTTGGAAATTATAATAATGATACATGTGACTATATGCATGGTTTCTATTATATTATATGGAATTAACTTGATATAATGGGCATGGAAAAGTTTTTGTCTTAATGAATTTTGAATCACAGA
Source organism: Rutidosis leptorrhynchoides (assembly GCF_046630445.1). Taxonomy (NCBI): domain Eukaryota; kingdom Viridiplantae; phylum Streptophyta; class Magnoliopsida; order Asterales; family Asteraceae; genus Rutidosis; species Rutidosis leptorrhynchoides. The sequence continues at coordinate 196,301,418 of NC_092333.1, forward strand.
AAGTTCTAAAATAGAAACGGTTAAATCGTTGATTCGGTAAATGAATTGAGATTGAATACAAGATATTATTCAAATGAATTCTATGAAAATTCAAATAGCATTATTTTATGCAAGGACCCACTGAACTAATTGATGCATACGTGTTTGGCATGCATCATTGATTCATTTTGTAAATCCTTAAACTTGTTTCATTGGGTATTTCATGTAATTGTAAATTACATGTGTCAACGTCTGATCTTAATTGCTTGCACATGTGTCATGCGTTTATTAACGGTTAAAAGTTTGATACTTTGATAATGTACCGACTTAAATTAGTTCGGTGATGTGTTTGAATTAAAATACTTTCCAAAAGTATTATTTGAATGATCATAAAAGTTAAAAGCCATATGATAATGAATTGGGTCAATCGTTTGACCAAAGTTGAACGTTGTGACCAACCCTTACAATATGGCATTTCTGATTTTGTATTTCATAACAGTTATTGATATCTCATACAAAAGTAATTGTTGGCGTTTGCATGATAACTGTCGGGTTTTCATATGCTCCATAACAAAAATTTAATTACCTTGAAGGTTAGTTATCTGTTATTGGTAGATTGACATCAGTTGGTGGCATAAGTCATGAATATTAGAAATGTCACAACGTTGACCATGTAGTCGATGGTATGTGAACGGTCATGTATGGATACATGGATGGATGGTGTTTAATGCCATAATTTAATCATAATTATTCATGGATGTGTGGTGTCAATAAAGAAGGTTGTTAATATACTCTTTGAAAATTGACATGGAAACTCCCATTGTATTAATAATTGTGACTGTAATATATGTAGATCACAATGATTTATTTGGTAACAAATGTTGGACTATCTAACGGGTGATGATAATCCGTTGATAAAAGTCACAAGACAATTTTCATGATTGTAAAGTAACTATTTTGTTATCAAATAAAATGTCCATGAAATCTTTATTCACTGGTGAGATATGTCCATAAATCTTTTTGATGTTTAACAAGATGGTACAAGTAAGTGAAACAAATATAATTTGATATGAAACGAAGATTAGATACTGCTTAATTATTTTCGAGTACCGGTATGCTTTGAAAATTGGTGGTATGATGTGTGTGATTACATCAAGTGACCAACATAGCATGGTGTTAGAAAAATTATGCATGTTCTAGTGGAATTCATTGTGATGGAGCTTAAGTACTTTAGTACTTGTAAAGCCAACCATGGCTTATGGTTTAATTCACAATGAGAATCCTTATAGCATATTTAAAATATATTGAGTTTACTATTGATCAAGAAGATGATACATCTACAAGTTGTTGGTTTTTACACTTGATATGGATGATGTATCTTGGATCAAAAGAATGATGTTGAGATTACTGATATTATAAACTAGTTGTCATTACTTCTTGGTTCTAGAAGTGAGTTGACTAAAGTATGTTTATAATAATAAAAATCGTAATGTTCACTGTACCGGTAATAATTGTGCACATTATGATAATTAGGGCCCATTATCAATGGTGTAAAAATTATAGGATTACATAGGTGACTTGTGAAAAGTGGACATATGAAATAACTAATAAATCAATTAATTTGAGTACTCACGAGTTTCTTATGGTATAATAAGGACTTGGTAAATCATTGGATAAAAGGATTGGAAAAGGAAATTGATTGAAGTCAAAATGAATAAGATTAAGTTCACGGTGATCCCTAGTGATGGGATGTCTTGTGACTAAGGCATGTACTTATACAAGTAAAAGTCTAGACACTTATGCCTTATACAAATAGTGTTTCGTGAGTTGATCACGAATGAAGTGATATCTATAGATTTTGTTGAGTTCAAATAAAATTCGAATGGATCACTTGACGAAAAGAATTAGGCCCAGACTTAAGTGCGCACAATCGGCTAATGTTGTGGGATTGAAGTCCAACCAGATCTTCCAAAGTGAGACGCCCAATTTCCTTCTAGTACAACGCTAGGAGCTGAATTCAATGAGGTAAGCTTACTTTCTGAAGATTGAAACACATAAATATTCTGATCCCAAAGTATGTGTTTAGACCCGTGAGTGGAGTTAGGTTGAAGTTTAACTTCTTAATAGTTCTTTTGAAAAATTGCAAATGCGGGTGCAAGACTAAAAGAGCTACCTATGTGAACATGAAGTTTTGCCGCTTCAATGAAGCTTTGGACTTAGCTGCCAATATGTTCACTGAAGGATTGGGACACATGGCTTATAATAGTGTCAAGATTGTTTTACGGATATGTAAGAAACTGATGTGTATAATATTTTATAGTTTTCATACGAGTGGAAGGGTTCAATTTCTGAAACACCCTGATACTCGAATTCTCGTAAATATTATACTAAGTGAAAATTCAATTTCTGAAACATTTTCATTTATGCATTAGTTTGTTCTGTTTGTTTAATTATTTTAGTAAATCAAGGATTACACTAAAATGGGGGGGATTTGTTGGTGATTTTAGTGTTATCAACAATCATTTTAGTTAATTGGGATTTACTTGAAAGCAAAGGTATTCAAGTTATACTTATAACGGGTTTGGAGAGTGGAGAGTACACGCCCGTAAGAGTTAACTTGATACTGTTATGGAAATTGTGGTATTGAAAAGGTTTAAAATTCCACCATTTTCCATTAAGTGTCAACGAAAAGTTGCATCTTTTCGTTGAAGGGTTACATCCTTTGGTTGAAAGGTTGCGTACTTTCACTCGCACCTTTTCGCTTCCTATAAATATAGGAATATGTTTTTGCTTTCATTCTAACAAATAGAAAACATACACATATTCTCTTACAATTTGATCAGTGATTTCATTGCCAAAAACACTGATTGCGTTCTTGTCTTATTCCTGTAAAGATTTCGTGTAACCGAGGCAATCGTAGGGTCGAAATACTTTATAGAGAAAGTGAACACACGATTCAAGAACGAATCCGGCAGTCAATTCTAACCCTCATTTCTAACATATTATGTGCTGACATTCAATCAAATAATATCAATCCATTCTATTATGTACTTTAACATGGTACCGAGTCTAACAATTTAGGTTTTTTTTCTCTCTCTCTTCTTTGTTGCCTTGTCCCGCCGCATTCATCATCGGCCGTAATCATCACAAAACATCCTGACAAAACAAGCGCTGCCTTTTTTCTCAATTGGTGATTTTTTTATCTCTTCAACCCTCTATGATATACACGTGTACACACATATTCATTGGATTTTATCAATTGATTTTTATAATCGGCTGCCATTTTCATTATATACGTGTGTTAGGTGACTAAATAATTGATGATTTTTATTCTCCTAGAGCATATCAAGTGTGTTTTTGTTTCTCTACCATTCCACTATATTGATTCTCAATAATTTATTTATCACGTAAATTGTCTGGTACTCCGTAGTCGTATTGAAAAGTGATTCATAAATTAATTGGTGACATTGGTAGTTGCTTAATCATCATGACTAGCGATGGCAATGGATCGGATATGGAGCAGGTGATGCCGCATTCATATCCATATCCATTTAGATTTTGTCCATCTATATTCATATTCATATCCGTTTAGTTTCAGGTCATCCATCCATATCCATATCCAATGGATTAAGCGGGTTAATGGATATCCAATGGATGTTAAAAAAGTGTTCTAATATTTTCTAATATGCGAGCAAAATAAAACCGTAGCATAGCAGAAATAAGTATAACATGACATAATAAAATTCTATCCATAAGAATGTGTAATCTTTGTCGAAGATATAACAAAATTTGTTAAATTTTACTATAAAACACGGATTATGAAAAACTAAATATGAAATTTGTAAGTTTATTTTATTAGATATGCGTGTTTTATTGTAATATATTATAGTTATTTCATTATAAAGTTGAAAGCAAAATATAAATCTAACGATAAATGAACTTGTAATAGTAAATATGTAAGCATATATCTATATTTATGTATTTGTATATGAATTTCGGGTGGTAATGGATATATACATGGATGAAACTTTTCATCCATGTCCATATCCATATCCATTTAGGTTCATAAATATCCGTATCCATATTCATTTAGGTTCGTCCATATCCATCACGAAGCGGGTGGATTAGGTGGATATCCACTGGATCGGGTGGCCATTGCCATCCCTAATCATGACATATGAAGGTGTTAACGATCAGGTCCACTCGGATAAAGATGCTTCATCTAATGCTTTACTCTGGAACATCATTCAAACTAATCAGAAACTTATAACCTAGTTAGAAATTACTCAGGCCCAACAGCAGACCCAATATCCGGCCCAACAGCAGGTCCAACAACATGCTCAATGCTTTAACACAGCTCAGTCCGATTACTGTAGTGCCGAGTGGCACATGAACACGGGTGCGTCTTCACATCTTACCTCATGTATTAATAATCTTAGTACTGTTTTTAATAATTGCAAATATTCATCAGTCGTCGTTGGTAACGGGAACACCATTCCCGTCACTAACACCGGCCATAGCTTGTACCCAATGTCCACCGACCGTTACATTTAAATAATGTTCTTGTAACCCCTAATATCGTTAAAAACCTCATATATGTTCGTCAATTTACTCGTGATAATCTAGTTTCCGTTAAATTTGATCCCTTTGGGTTTTCTGTGAAAGATTATTTGACACGTCGTCTGCTTCTCCGATGTGATAGTACCGGGGATCTCTACCCACTTACATCACCCACCTCTCAACAGGCTCTTTTTACCAGTCCAGTCACATGGCGTCAGCGACTTGGACATCCCAGACATGATGTTTTTCGTAGACTCCTCTCTAATAAATATATTATTTATAATAAATCTTCGTCCCCCGTTCTTTGCCATGCCTGTCAGCTTGGAAAACACGTGCGACTTCCTTTTTCTGTTTCTAGTTCTAATGTTAATGCTCCTTTTGATATTATCCATTCAGATTTGTGGACATCTCTTGTTTCTAGTCTTAGTGGTTTAAAATATTATATTATATTTCTTGATCATTTTTCGCATTATGTATGGGTTTTTCCATTACGCAATAAATCTGACACACTTGCTACATTCATGAAATTTCGTACATTTGTTCGCACTCAATTTAACCAAGAAATCAAAGCTTTTCAATGTGATAATGGGGGTGATAATGCTAAAAACGAACATATAATTCATAGCATTATTCCTCAAGAAAGACAAGCTTTTAATTGCAATTGTTCTATTTACAAGTGATATTCGTTTAAATAATAAAAGGTGAAGACAAAAGACAGATTCGACGAATTGAAGACGCAAACGACCAAAAAGCTCAAAAGTACAAAAGACAATCAAAAAGGTTCCAATTATTGATAAGAAACGTCTCGAAATTACAAGAGTACAAGATTCAAAACGCAAAGTACAAGATATTAAATTATACGCAAGGACGTTCGAAAATCCGGAACCGGGACATGAGTCAACTCTCAACGCTCGACGCAACGGACTAAAAATTACAAATCAACTATGCACATAAATATAATATAATATTTAAATAATTCTTATAATTATTTAATATATTATATATATTTATAAATCCGTCGGCAAGAAAGACTCCAAAGTATCTGAGCTGTAATTTCAAACTCCGCGACTCGCGGAGTTTGAAGGCAAAATATGCCGCGAGTCGCGGAGCCCCAAAAGTCAAAAATCCCTATAAAAGCAAACGAATTCTGATCGCAAATCATCATCGTTTTCTTCTTCTCCTCATACGTAAAATATATATATATATTTATAATTTATATTTTAATTTTAATTATAATTCTAATAATAAGGGTATGTTAGCGAATGTTGTAAGGGTGTAAGTCGAAATTCTGTTCGTGTAACGCTACGCTATTTTTAATCATTGTAAGTTATGTTCAACCTTTTTACGTTAATGTCTCGTAGCTAAGTTATTATTATGCTTATTTAAAACGAAGTAATCATGATGTTGGGCTAATTACTAAAATTGGGTAATTGGGCTTTGTACCATAATTGGGGTTTGGACAAAAGAACGACACTTGTGGAAATTAGACTATGGGCTATTAATGGGCTTTATATTTGTTTAACTAAATGATAGTTTGTTAATGTTAATATAAAGATTTACAATTGGGCGGCCCTATAAATTACCATATACACTCGATCGGACACGATGGGCGGGGTATTTATATGTACGAATAATCGTTCATTTAACCGGACACGGGAATGGATTAATAGTCACTAGAATAATTAAAACAGGGGTGAAATTATGTACAAGGACACTTGGTATAATTGATAACAAAATATTAAAACCTTGGGTTACACTCAGTCAACATCCTGGTGTAATTATTAAACAAAGTATTAAAATCTTGTTACAGTTTAAGTCCCCAATTAGTTGGAATATTTAACTTTGGGTATAAGGATAATTTGACGAGGACACTCGCACTTTATATTTATGACTGATGGACTGTTATGGATAAAAACCAGACGGACATATTAAATAATCCAGGACAAAGGACAATTAACCCATGGGCATAAGACTAAAATCAACACGTCAAACATCATGATTACGGAAGTTTAAATAAGCATAATTCTTTTATTTCATATTTAATTTCCTTTATTTTATATTTAATTTCACTTCTAATCATCGCATTTTTATTGTTATTGTATTTAATTGCACTTTTAATTATCGTACTTTTTAAATTATCGCAAGTTTATTTTATCGCACTTTTATTATTCGCAATATCATTATCGTTATTTACTTTATGCTTTAATTTAAGTCTTGTATTTATTTTTAATATTTTACATTAGGTTTTAACTGCGACTAAAGTTTTAAAATCGACAAACCGGTCATTAAACGGTAAAAACCCCCCTTTATAATAATAATATTACTTATATATATATTTGTATTTTTATAAAAGTAAACTAATATAGCGTTAAGCTTTGTTTAAAAAGATTCCCTGTGGAACGAACCGGACTTACTAAAAACTAAACTACTGTACGATTAGGTACACTGCCTATAAGTGTTGAAGCAAGGTTTAAGTATATCCGTTCTCTAAATAAATAAATATCTTGTGTAAAATTGTATCGTATTTAATAGTATTTTCTGCTAAAATTAATAACTATTTTATACCACTCCGCTACCACATCAAGTATTTTTGGCGCCGCTGCCGGGGAGCTTCTTAAACGCCAGAAGCGCAACGCTAATAAAAAATTTTTTTTTTTTATGTATTTTTAAGATTTTGTTAAATATTTAAGTTTTATAAAGTTTCTTTATTTTTATATAAGTTTTATTTAAGTATTTTGTTTTTATTTAAAAACATATAAAAAAATATATATATAAATCTAGTTTTAAGATTTTTATTTATAAAATTATAAAGAAGTTCTATTTTTATTTAAGTTTTTAATTATAAGTTTTTATTATACATTATAAAACAGAAAAATATAAAAACAGAAAAAAAAAAAAAAAAACGCGTCGAAATTAAAAGCTGTCATTTGAATTTCTGAACCCCGCGACTCGCGGGGTTTACTGCCTTGAATACCGCAACTCGCGGAGAAAACCTGACACGCTACAGAAGCCCTAATCCTGCATTTATTACGGGGTAATTAATTATTATTATTATTATTTAACCCTAATTATTATTATTATTATTATTAACTTTTACTTTTTTATTTAATTTATGTATTTAGTATTAATTAGTTTTAATTAAATTGTAAAATTAATAGTTTTAATAAATAAATAATATAAAAATAATATTTATAAAAATTGTATTTTTTTTTTACAACTTTTTGTATATTTTTATATTTTGTCCCTTTTTAATCGTTTTAACGTAATATTTGTATTTTTCGCTCATATTTAATTTTAAACTTAGTTTTTGCCATAGTCATTTTTACTCCTAGATTTTTGGTCTTTGCCGTAGAATTCCTTAAGTGCTTTTTCTCTAGACTAAGATTTAGGTACTTTAGAATTTTGCGACGCCTTTTTTAAGTTTTAGTTTCTTTTTAAGTTAATTCCATTTGGGATTTAGTTTTTCTTGTAAGCTTTAATATTTTTAGACGACTTTTACCTATGTATCAATTATCATTCCAATTAGTAATCTCAATTTGCGATTATAATTTTAAGTTAGTTGTAGTAATAAGGTTAGGTTAGTCAAATATTTTTAAGTTTTTATAAGTTTCTTTTATTTTTCCGTCACCTTTTATTTTTCAACCATTTTTCTTTTTCAACCTTTTTCTGACGAACTCTTTTTCTTTCTTATTTCTCGCTATTCTAGTTTTAGGACATAGATTTTTATTCTACTTCTTATCTAAATTTCTTAAAATTACGAAAATTTATTTTAAGTGGTTAAATTGATAGACATAAAAATTTTCTGGTTCGTAGTAATAGTTGGATTTGTACGTGGACCGGGTTATTGGAGCCAAACAGTCCTCAATTATATTGAGACCAAACGAATCCTGCCCCTCTGCTGCATCTTTTGGCTATTCGAAACGTGGGCAAAATCAGAAAAGTCTATTGGTTGGATAACTTATTATAATTTTTCTTTCCTTTTAAAAACTAATAGGATATTCAGTGAATGCACCGAGCAAGATGTTCACCACCTTTTGTACGTTCACCACCTGTAACTAGATCAAGACATTTAGCAAATATAACCGTCGTTGATTTTTCTTTAGAATCGTCATCCAGTCGACCAAGTACTTCAGTTCAAATTTCCGATAATCCATTTTTTGAACCCAACCTCACAATTGAGAATCCGGAGAATATTCAGGAACGGTTCGTAGATCCTGAACCATTAAACTTTCCTCCGGAACCACCAATCATTCAAACAGAGATTGTTGAGGAACGAACCATTAAATCAGAATCCTCTAGTGATTCCGATTCAACAAATTCAATTATGGAGAATCTGGAACCTTTAAGTATGGAAGACCGAATGAGAGCTAAACGCACTGGCCAAGGTCACGCAATTACTCATCCAGACATTAATGCGCCAGATTATGAAATCAAAGGACAAATTCTACACATGGTGACTAATCAATGCCAATTTAGTGGTGCGCCGAAGGAAGATCCAAATGAACATCTACGTACCTTTAATAGGATCTGCACATTATTTAAAATCCGAGAAGTGGAGGATGAACAGATATATCTCATGTTATTTCCCTGGACTTTAAAGGGAGAAGCCAAAGATTGGTTGGAATCGTTACCTGAAGGGGCGATTGATACATGGGATGTTTTAGTTGAAAAATTTCTTAAACAATTCTTTCCTGCATCTAAAGCTGTAAGACTTCAAGCAGAAATTGTTACGTTTACACAGAAACCGAATGAAACTCTATATGAGGCGTGGACAAGATATGGAAAGTTATTAAGAGGATGTCCGCAACATAGTTTAGACACCTGTCAAATAGTACAAATATTCTACCAAGGATGCGACATCACTACAAGAAAAGACATAGATATAGCAGCTGGTGGTTCTATTATGAAGAAAACCGAAACTGATGCTTACAAAATTATTGATAACACTGCTTCCCACTCACATGAGTGGCACCAAGAAAAAGATATCATTAGATCATCTAAAGCAGCTAGAGCCGATTCTAGCCATGACTTAGATTCCATTTCCGCAAAAATAGATGCTGTGGAAAGACGAATGGAAAAGATGACTAAGGATATTCACTCAATACGAATTAGTTGTGAGCAGTGTGGAGGACCACATTTGACAAAAGATTGTCTCAGTATTGAATTAACAATGGAACAAAGAGAGAATATTTCATACATAAACCAAAGGCCTGGAAATAATTATCAGAATAATTATCAACCGCCAAGACCTATTTACAATCAAAACCAGAATTATAACCGAAATATTCCATACAACAACCAACAAGGTCCTAGCAATCAACAAGTATCCAATAATACTTACAATCAGCAAAGACCAAATTTTCAAAACAAACCACCACAACAAACCGATGATAAAAAGCCGAATTTAGAAGATATGATGACGAAGCTAGTTGAAACTCAAACGCAGTTTTTCACATCTCAAAAACAAACCAATGAACAAAATGCTCAAGCATTTAGAAATCAACAAGCTTCTATTCAAAATCTGGAACAAGAAGTAAGTAACCTAGCAAGGTTAATAGGTGAAAGAAAACCGGGAAGTCTACCTAGTGATACAAATGCTAACCCCCGGAATGAAACAGGTAAAGCCATTACCACAAGAAGTGGTACAACACTTAAACCATCTGAAATACCTGTAACTTCTGATGAAGCCATTCCTACTCCACAAGAACCACAAACTGATCAAGATAAGGAAAAAGAACCAGTAGTTGAAAAGGTTAATGAAGATAACACAGCTAAGGCTAAACCTTATGTTAAACCATACCAACCACCACTTCCTTACCCGAGTAAAATGAAGAAAGAGAAACTTGAAGCCGAGCACTCCAAATTCTTGGATATGTTTAAACAGATAAATGTAAATCTTCCTTTCATTGATGTGATTTCAGGAATGCCTAGATATGCTAAATTCTTGAAAGATCTAATCTCAAATAGAAAGAAAATGGAAGAACTCTCGGCTGTTACTATGAATGCTAATTGTTCAGCAGTGCTGTTGAATAAGATACCAGAAAAACTATCTGATCCAGGAAGTTTCACAATTCCATGTTTTCTGGGTAGTCTTAGTTCAATAGAAGCATTGGCAGACTTAGGTGCTAGTATAAATCTAATGCCATATTCACTATACGCTAAACTAGACCTTGGAGAATTGAAACCAACCAGAATAAGCATACAACTAGCCGATAGATCAATAAAATATCCTAGAGGGATAATGGAGAACATGCTAGTTAAAGTTGGTACTTTAGTATTTCCAGTAGATTTTGTTGTTCTGGACATGGAAGAAGATTCTCAAGTTCCTCTCATATTAGGAAGACCATTCTTAAACACGGCTAAAGCAATGATAGACGTGTTCGGTAAGAAACTGACCCTAAGTATAAAGGATGAGAGTGTTACCTTTTCAGTTGATAAAGCAATGCAACAACCACAATCTGCAGATGATACATGTTATTATATTCAAACTATAGATGCACATGCAGAATTATTAGAAGAATTTCCAGAATTACAAGGAACAGGAGAATGTTCTTTAGGAGAAGGTAATGAACCAATTGATGAAGCTGAAATGTTAGCTACACTTATAGCTAATGGATATGAACCAACAACAGAAGAAATTCAAATGCTAAAAGAAGAAGACAGATATCGATATAAATCATCGATAGAAGAACCTCCGAAATTAGAGTTAAAGCCACTTCCAAACCATTTGGAATACGCTTATTTACATGGTGAATCTGAATTACCTGTAATAATATCGTCTTCTCTTACTGAAAATGAGAAATCACAACTCATTTCTGTGTTGAAAGCTCATAAACCAGCCATTGCATGGAAGATTCATGATATTAAAGGAATAAGTCCTTCGTATTGCACGCATAAAATCCTTATGGAAGAAGGTCATAAAACGTATGTGCAACTCCAACGAAGGCTAAATCCTAATATGCAAGATGTAGTTAAGAAAGAGATTATTAAACTGCTAGATGCAGGTCTAATTTATCCAATCTCTGATAGTCCATGGGTAAGCCCAGTTCAATGCGTGCCTAAGAAGGGTGGCATGACTGTCATTACAAATGAGAAAAATGAGCTTATTCCTACTAGGACTGTAACAGGATGGCGTGTGTGTATTGATTATAGAAAATTAAATGACGCCACCAGAAAAGATCACTTTCCCTTACCTTTCATAGATCAAATGTTGGAAAGATTAGCCGGAAATAGTTACTATTATTTTCTAGATGGATTTTCCGGATATTTTCAAATTCCAATAGCACCCGAGGACCAAGAGAAAACCACATTCACGGGCCCTTATGGTACTTTTGCTTACAAACGCATGCCATTTGGACTTTGTAACGCCCCTGCAACCTTTCAAAGGTGCATGATGGCGATTTTTCACGACATGATAGAAGAATGCATGGAAGTTTTCATGGATGACTTTTCAGTCTTCGGTGATACATTTGAATCATGTCTAGTTAATCTGGAACGAATGCTTCTTAGATGCGAACAATCCAATCTAGTACTTAATTGGGAGAAATGCCATTTCATGGTTAAAGAAGGCATCGTTCTTGGACATAAAATTTCAAAAGAAGGAATTGAAGTGGATAGAGCTAAAGTAGATGTAATTGCTAAACTTCCACATCCCACCAATGTTAGAGGAGTTAGGAGTTTTCTAGGGCATGCCAGTTTTTACCGACGTTTCATAAAAGATTTTTCTAAAATTGCCACTCCTATGAATAAACTCCTAGAAAAGGATGCTCCATTCATCTTTTCAGATGAGTGTATCAAATCTTTTAATATTCTTAAAGAAAAACTCACTAATGCGCCGATCATGATAACACCAAATTGGAATCTACCATTTGAACTAATGTGCGATGCAAGTGATTTTGCAATGGGAGCCGTTTTAGGATAAAGGATTGAAAAACGATTTCAACCTATATATTATGCTAGTAAGACGTTACAAGGAGCACAAATGAACTATACAACTACTGAAAAAGAACTCCTTGCTATTGTCTTTGCTTTTGACAAATTTCAATCATATCTCGTTCTAGCAAAAACGGTGGTCTATACCGACCATTCTGCTCTTAGATACCTATTTTCGAAACAAGATGCTAAACCAAGATTAATCCGTTGGATCTTACTCTTACAAGAATTTGATATTGAAATCCGAGATAAAAGAGGAGCAGAAAATCTCGCCGCTGATCATCTTTCTCGTCTTGAAAATCCTGAATTAGAAGTTCTAAATGAATCAGCCATAAAAGACAACTTTCCTGATGAATATCTATTGAAGATAGATTATAAAGAAATACCATGGTTTGCAGACTATGCAAACTACTTGGTTTGTGGATTCCTTGAAAAAGGATTATCGTACCAAAGACGAAAGAAATTCTTCAGTGATATAAAACACTATTTTTGGGAAGATCCACATCTGTTTAAAAGTTGTCCCGATGGAATAATACGCCGATGTGTATTTGGAGATGAAGCTAGTAAAATATTAAACCATTGTCACACAGGACCAACAGGAGGGCATTATGGGCCTCAACTAACAGCAAGAAAAGTTTATGATGCTGGATTCTATTGGCCTACAATTTACAAAGATGCACACCTACTTTGCAAATCCTGTGATGCTTGTCAAAGGGCCGGAAAAATAAGTCAACGTGATGAAATGCCACAAAATGTCATCCAAGTATGTGAAGTATTTGACATTTGGGGTATTGACTTTATGGGTCCATTTCCAAAATCTCATAATAATCTATATATACTCGTAGCCATTGATTATGTATCTAAATGGGCGGAAGCACAAGCTCTCCCAACTAACGATGCACGAGTTGTAGTCAACTTTTTAAAAAGTCTTTTTGCAAGGTTTGGAACACCGAAAGCTTTGATAAGTGATCGGGATACTCATTTCTGTAATAATCAACTTGAGAAAGTTCTTAAAAGATATGGAGTAACTCATAAAATCTCCACCGCATATCATCCACAAACAAGTGGACAAGTTGAAAATACCAACCGAGCTTTAAAATGTATTCTAGAGAAAACCGTAGGATCAAATCCGAAGGAATGGTCCATTAAATTGGAGGATGCACTCTGGGCTTTTAGAACAGCCTACAAAACTCCAATTGGAACCACACCTTTTAGACTTGTTTATGGAAAAGCATGTAATCTTCCAGTAGAAATTGAACACAAAGCATTTTGGGCTCTGAAATCATGTAATCTTGATTTACATGAAGCTGGACGTCTACGATTAAGTCAACTAAACGAATTAGAAGAATTAAGACATGAAGCATACGAAAATTCGTTAATCTATAAAGAAAGAACGAAGAAATGGCATGATAAAAGAATCAAAAGTTCAAAAGAATTTAAAGAAGGAGACAGAGTTCTTCTTTTCAATTCACGATTCAAGCTATTTCCTGGAAAATTGAAATCAAGATGGTCTGGACCATTCATAGTCAAAAGAGTTTTTCCATACGGAACGATAGAATTAATAAATTCAAATGGGATTGAATTTAAAGTTAATGGTCACAGAGTTAAACATTACATACATGGTCCGATGGAAGTCGACAACGAAGTTAATCACAATTTCGACACCACAGCTAACTAAGTGTGGGGAGAATCAAGTCTTTAAAGGATAATATGTATTTCTGTTAGAGTTAGATTGTCTGTTTTCGTGTAGTTCTCGAAAATGGAACCCGAATGGTCTTTCCCTAGCAGACCCTAAAGAACTAGTCTTCTCCCCCCATTCTGAATTTTTATTTTTTTAGGTTTTTACGAAATGAAGACTGCCTGTGAACTAAACCATGGTCTAATGCTACACGCTTTGATCACTAAACGTAATAATGACATGCTCCCGAGTGAATTAGTATCAGTAATCAGAGAAAGAATGGACGGAGTTAGAAAAGAATCCAGATGCGAAGATAATAAATTACAATTTGGTAAAGGAAAAATCAAAATCCGCAGCGAAAAGAAGAGCACGACACCTAGAACGATGTCACAAATGCGGAAAATGGTCACATGTAGGTAAATGTTCAAATAATCAAACCTATTCAAATACCGAATTTGTTACTTTATGCAGAGACGGACCATTCGTATGTTTAGAAGAAAAGACACTGAATGCTCGAGGTTACGCCTATGTAGCCATGGAAAACCAATTAAACCGACTATTTTATGAATGGGATAGATCATATAACTAAGAAATCTATTTCACAGGTATGTCTGTACAGTTTTTATTTTTATTTTTTTTTATTTTTAACTTTTTGATAATAAACGCTAATTTGTTCGCTAAAAAGTATTAAATTGGTATTGAATAAAATTAGGTTTGGCGACCGAAATTATTGATATCATTCAAAAATTTATTACATCACTGCGAAATTTAACGTTTATTCTTAAGGTATAAATATCTTTAATCAATCAACCCAAAATATTTCAAAAATTCGCCATGAGTTAAATTAGGTTTTGGAACCGAAATTACTTTATCGAAAAGAGGGGCGCATATTTTTGATAATATTTGATTGATTAAAGTGGGATAAAAAGACAAAAAGATTTTTAATTTTATTTTTACCATGTTTTTAAAATTAATATTTAAATCTTAAATTAATATTGTAAACTTTGTAAAAACAATATATTTAAAATTGTAAATATTTGAAAAATTAATATAAGTTTGGTGTGAATTTATAATATGAATTTTTAAATTAAGTTTGGTGTGAATTTTTAAAATATGAATTTTTAATTTTATGCATTTCAAATTTTAAGTTTGGTGTGAATTTTTAATATTAATTTTGAATTTTATATTTAAATTGTGTGAATTTAAAAACAAAAATTTACTTAATCTCATTAAGTTAAAAATATGATTTTTAAAATTCGTCGTGAGTTGAAGACTAGGTCTTTAAACCGAAATTGCTTTACCCGAGGGAGGGACGAGAACTTTTATTATCATTATTTTTAATCTTATTGAATTAAAGTATGCCAAAAACATTGAAAAAACCCAAAAATCTTAGCTTTTAAAACAATCGCTACAAAAAGACAAATTTTAAAATTTTGTCGAGGGACGGACTAGGACATCGATCCGAAACGACCTCGTCCTAAATAACAAGGGAAACAAAATTTTAAAATTAAGTACTTAATTGTTTTATAAGTTAATGATTATATATAAAAAAAAAAATATCAAACTCCGCGACTCGCGGAGTTTGAAGGGTTATTCACCGCGAGTCGCGGAGGGACTAAAAATCAGAAAAAAATATAACCGCAAAACAGATCAGTCCCCAACCCACAAAAACTAAAAACCTGCGAAAATACTGCCGAAAATAAACGAAAAAACACCCCCAAAATCACAATTTTTAACCGTTAATCACCAAATCTTTTACTAAAATCATGTTGAGAAGGATGCTATCTAGGAATTATTCAAGAAAAACGGTAAATTTCTACACCTAAACACCATTTAATCCGAAATTTGGTGTTCTTGAGCAATTTTTTCCCCAATTTGATTTTGATGCTTTTTAGTGTAATTATGCTTAAATTGTTTATGTATTATGCTTGTATAACCTAGATTGATGCTGTTTAACATGATTAGAAGCCTTAAACTTCAAATTTTGAGTAATCTAGGGTTTGTGTTCTTGAGCAAATTTGGGGCTTTTTGATATAAACAGGTTATGGCCGATTTTTGTCATGAATTGGTGCTAAATTAAGTAGTGTAACATGTCTAGGTAGTTAAATGATCCAAACTTTGAGCCTAAACATGATTTTGAGAATTAAAGTGGACTTTTTCAAGTCTAAAAATTCATGAACTTGATTTTTGAAAGATAATGCCATTTGAGACTTGTTTAATTGCTAGTAATGATTATTTTGACATGTTATTTGAGTTGAATGCTTATGAACTTGGCGAACATTTTCGTATATGCTTATTTGAAAAAGTGTAGATTTGATGAAAATATGAAAATAAGCTTAAGTTTGATATAAATTGATCATGTCATTGTAATTATTTTGATTGATGATTTTGCTGACACTAATGCATATTTGGATGCACAAAAATTGTGTTTGATGTGTTTTGCAGACTGAAAGGGGTGAATCTTCATCCCAAGCCCGCAATGCTCCTGCTGAGAATGTGGAACAACAGGAAGTGGATAACTACTACAAGCAGGATATACCTCATCCAGTCATGACCTTTTCTGATATGCACTTGGAAGAGTTGCACCCGAACCTGAGATTTGACAGACTTTGGATAGATTATCCAAAATATCAAAGGGGTTTGCATACTCTTCATTCTAAGGTTGTTGAGGTACCAAGGGTCATAGAATGGGGACCCTTAGAAGCTTTAGAATTGGCCGCGCCAATTAGGGAATTACTTGTACAGAGGTATGGTAATTCTTCTTTTAATGACTGGGTACGTTTATTCACCATGCGTAGACCTGTATATAAAGTATGGTGTGAAGAATTGTTATGTAGTATAGAGTTGAATGATCGGGTAGCTAGTTTAACCGATCGTTCTTTTGTTAGATTTTTGTTAGGCGGTTCGATGCACCACATGTCTTTACTGGACATGGCTCAGGCTTTACGTATATATACGCCTGAGGAGTTAGCATCTGCCGATTGTAGAGGATTGATACTAAACGGTAGAAAGATAGATGAAAATTTTGATACACACGGTGTGTGGAGTCAAATGACAAGCCATCACCGTTTTAAAGGGGGAAATTACTCTTATTTGGATATAGATAGAGCCGAATTAAGAGTGATTCATAGGTTTTTAGCTAATTCGATTACACAAAGGGGTAAAAACAAGGAAAAGGTAAATGAACAGGATTTGTTTTACCATATGTGTATTCGAGACCCACAAAGCGCTGTAAGTATACCGTATTGTGTGGGTTATTATTTATCAGCTATGGTTCGGGGGATGCGACCGCATAGCATAATAGGAGGTGGTATTTTTATTACTTTGATTGGTGAATATCTCGGTGTGGATATAAGTCGGGGGGGGGGATTATTAGTAGAAGAACCAGAACCCCGCGATACTATAGGTTTAAATGTATACCATGGTGCGAAAGTTTTGAAAAGGCGAAATAACGCCGCAGTACCATACCAAGGTAGACATCCACAGGTTGAGAGAAACCAACAGCAAGGTAATGTAGGAGGGGGGAATGAGATGCAAGAAATGCAAAGGTTTATAGCTTCTCAGGAGTACGAAAATGCTAGACAGAGAGCATTTGAAGATTGGCAAGTTCATCAGAACCAAATCATAGCTCATTGCCAACATATAGGTAGAAACTATATTCCTACACCGAAACCCATCTTCCCTCCCTGGTCTATAGAGATGCAGCCACCGTATCCTACGTATGACCCTGCCGAAGCATTCTATAGCACCTATGGTTATGCCTGGAACCCCTATTGGTACCAGTATCATCCCTAGTATACTTAGTTTTTTTTATTTTGTAATTTGTAATGATTGGTACGTTTAATACTTTTGTTAATATTGTAATCATTTTTATAATTGTCTAACTTTTATTCTTAGATTTTAATAATTTTTGATTGTGGGGTAATATATCAAACTTCAAAAATATGTATATATGTTTGGAGTTTATCTTATGTACACAACAGGGTAAAACAACGCATTTTCAAAGACTGGCATTAAGTTCAGCAAAAGCAACTAATTTTGACGACAAGATGCAAAATATATGTGAAATAACAACAAGACGGAATGAACAAATGATGTGCACCATTTATCATTCAGCAAACAAACGCCAATATATTTGGAAACTTTGGTAAAAATTTAATCATTTTCACACAAATCACCCTCAATAATTTAAATTATTCCTGATTTCTTGCAAATGAGGGCATTACAAGATCTTAAGTGTGGGAAGGGGTTAAATTCTTTCGGATTTTAAAATTTTTTACTTTATACACTTGGTTACCATTAAAAATACTAGTAAAGCAGTAGTTGTATTAGAATCTAGTGCTCTCTGATAATAAAGAACAGCCCTAGTCTTATATACTGACTACCCAATTCTAGTAAAAATTTTTAAAATTTTCAATTAAATGAACTCAAAATCATGTTTATACATATTTATGAACGATAAATCTAGGTTTTAACACCGAAATTATTGTTACCTCGGAAAGGATATAAATTGAGAAACAAACCAAAATGTTAAAATTCATTTAAAATGGAATAGAGGACGATAAAAAGGAAAACAAAAGCCAAGTGTGGGAAAATTTACCAAGTTATCTTAAACATATGTCACATATATCTGTAACAAATAACTGAAAATACTTTTGCTTTGGACTAAACTAAACTGTTTTACCCGATGAAAGAAAAGAAGAGATGGATCTACACGATGAATCAATTCCATCATTAAAAGGAAGTAAAGTCTTCCGAAAAAAGAAACGCGCTTCTTGATTTAGGTCATGAAGTTGTCGTCCAGACCAGCTGTAGGTTGACGAAAAATCCAGAAAAGTCATCACTAAAATCAGCAGGAAATCCACGGACCTCAGCATTAAACAGGGTCGCCAAGTGGTCAGATTTATCCTAACCATGAGAAGGATTTATCTCGTACAATGGGGGGGCACCATGCAAATTAGCTGAATAAGACTAATGAATCAGATCCCCAGAAAGGATAATCTCCTTAAAGATTAAAAATCAGCTTTTAAGACTGATATTATTCAATCCTAGAGATTGACCTTAAAGATTGAGAATTCAAACTCATGGAATTCAATGATATCTAAACTCGAGCTTGAACGAGAAAATATTTTTATCAAAATTACAAACAGATTTGTTTTCTGAAAACCCTATTTTCAATGCGTTCATTACCATTGAACGTAAAATCCTAGGAATTCACCTGGAATTCATTAGGTCACCTGAACTAAAACGGGTGTCAACCGTAAGAACGGTGGTTGCATAGTGGTCAAAGACAGGACCTTGTGCCATACCGAAAAATTATAAGGGTGAGCTTTACTATTGCTCCTACCAAGGATAGTAATTGCGTCCGACACGTTATAGACCATAATTAAAAGCATGTCAGGGGACATTGCCTTAACAGTTGCTTGTTCAACGCTTTCCTTTACAACCGGACGGTAGTTTACCGAAAGGTAATATACGGGACAAGTAAACTGGACGTGTTGCTTTCCAAATACAAGGTTAGCAAGTGGGTGACACAAAACCATAAGTTTTGAGCTAAAATTTTCAAATCTGAAACCCACCAAACCCACAAAAATATTTTGCAAACACCGGTAAAGGGTTATTCCGGAAAACTTATCTAGGGTAAAAACTAGATTTAATTTTCAAAAGATCAAATGTTTTCATAAAGATCCAGTTTCCTTAATGGATCTAAATTTTTATAGTCATGTGGGACTGTAAACCATATCGTTACTACCATTGTTTATACCGCCATAAAGAAATCACTGATGTACAAAGTGTGAAGAATAAAGAAGTGATTCTAGTATTTCAAGACGATATTGCTTGAGGACAAGCAACGCTCAAGTGTGGGAATATTTGATAATGCTAAAAACGAACATATAATTCATAGCATTATTCCTCAAGAAAGACAAGCTTTTAATTGTAATTGTTCTATTTACAAGTGATATTCGTTTAAATAATAAAAGGTGAAGACAAAAGACAGATTCGACGAATTGAAGACGCAAACGACCAAAAAGCTCAAAAGTACAAAAGACAAACAAAAAGGTTCCAATTATTGATAAGAAACGTCTCGAAATTACAAGAGTACAAGATTTAAAACGCAAAGTACAAGATATTAAATTATACGCAAGGACGTTCGAAAATCCGGAACCGGGACATGAGTCAACTCTCAACGCTCGACGCAACGGACTAAAAATTACAAATCAACTATGCACATAAATATAATATAATATTTAAATAATTCTTATAATTATTTAATATATTATATATATTTATAAATCCGTCGGCAAGAAAGACTCCAAAGTATCTGAGCTGTAATTTCAAACTCCGCGACTCGCGGAGTTTGAAGGCAAAATATGCCGCGAGTCGCGGAGCCCCAAAAGTCAAAAATCCCTATAAAAGCAAACGAATTCTGATCGCAAATCATCATCTTTTTCTTCTTCTCCTCATACATAATATATATATATATATATATTTATAATTTATATTTTAATTTTAATTATAATTCTAATAATAAGGGTATGTTAGCGAATGTTGTAAGGGTGTAAGTCGAAATTCTGTCCGTGTAACGCTACGCTATTTTTAATCATTGTAAGTTATGTTCAACCTTTTTACGTTAATGTCTCGTAGCTAAGTTATTATTATGCTTATTTAAAACGAAGTAATCATGATGTTGGGCTAATTACTAAAATTGGGTAATTGGGCTTTGTACCATAATTGGGGTTTGGACAAAAGAACGACACTTGTGGAAATTAGACTATGGGCTATTAATGGGCTTTATATTTGTTTAACTAAATGATAGTTTGTTAATGTTAATATAAAGATTTACAATTGGGCGGCCCTATAAATTACCATATACACTCGATCGGACACGATGGGAGGGGTATTTATATGTACGAATAATCGTTCATTTAACCGGACACGGGAATGGATTAATAGTCACTAGAATAATTAAAACATGGGTGAAATTATGTACAAGGACACTTGGTATAATTGATAACAAAATATTAAAACCTTGGGTTACACTCAGTCAACATCCTGGTGTAATTATTAAACAAAGTATTAAAATCTTGTTACAGTTTAAGTCCCCAATTAGTTGGAATATTTAACTTTGGGTATAAGGATAATTTGACGAGGACACTCGCACTTTATATTTATGACTGATGGACTGTTATGGACAAAAACCAGACGGACATATTAAATAATCCAGGACAAAGGACAATTAACCCATGGGCATAAGACTAAAATCAACACGTCAAACATCATGATTACGGAAGTTTAAATAAGCATAATTCTTTTATTTCATATTTAATTTCCTTTATTTTATATTTAATTGCACTTCTAATCATCGCATTTTTATTGTTATTGTATTTAATTGCACTTTTAATTATCGTACTTTTTAAATTATCGCAAGTTTATTTTATCGCACTTTTATTATTCGCAATATCATTATCGTTATTTACTTTATGCTTTAATTTAAGTCTTGTATTTATTTTTAATATTTTACATTAGGTTTTAACTGCGACTAAAGTTTTAAAATCGACAAACCGGTCATTAAACGGTAAAAACCCCCCTTTATAATAATAATATTACTTATATATATATATTTGTATTTTTATAAAAGTAAACTAATATAGCGTTAAGCTTTGTTTAAAAAGATTCCCTGTGGAACGAACCGGACTTACTAAAAACTACACTACTGTACGATTAGGTACACTGTCTATAAGTGTTGTAGCAAGGTTTAAGTATATCCGTTCTCTAAATAAATAAATATCTTGTGTAAAATTGTATCGTATTTAATAGTATTTTCTGCTAAAATTAATAACTATTTTATACCACTCCGCTACCACATCAGGGTGACTTTGATAACACTGCATTCCATCAACGTCTTCAAACTAATGGTATTCAATTCCGATTCTCCTGCCCTCACACCTCTCAACAAAATAGAAAGTCCGAACGCATGCTCCGCACCATTAACAATCTAATTCGCACCCTACTCTTTCAAGCTCATCTCCCGCCCACTTACTGGGCGGAAGCTCCTCACATGGCAGCCCACTTACTTAACATTCTTCCCTATTCCGCCACCAACCATGACATCCTACACTCTCGTCTCTACAAACAAAAACCTAATTACTCCACTCTCCGAGTCTTCGGCTGCCTCTGCTATCCTCACTTTCACACCACACACAAACTTGCTCCTCGCTCCACTCCATGTATATTTCTTGGGTACCCCTCCAATCATCGGGTTTACCGTTGTCTGGATCTTACAACTAACAAAATCATCATCTTTCGACATGTCACCTTCGATGAGACTTGTTTCCCATTCGGTTCCATGACACCAACTCAACCACCATCATATGACTTTCTGGACCCTCCACCAAATCTATTTTCTAGAACCTTTCATCTACCACAGAAGACACATTCTCCTCCTCCTGAGGCTACCGATATCACACCACCACCTCATTCTATTACGGAGCCACAACCTCCTCCTACTGAGGCTACAGTCCCTGCACCTTCACTTCATCCTATTCCAGAGCCACAACCTCCTCCTACTGAGGCTACATCTTCCTCTACTTCTCTCTCCACTCACCCCATTATCACCCGCACCTGCCTTGGTACCACCAAGCCAGTTCAACATCTCAACCTTCACACAACCGCCATATCTGCCATTCCCCGCACTACTCTGAAGCTCTTCATAACCCTAACTAGTGCCTCGCCCATCGAACACGAACATAGTTCGCTCCATGCGGTTATTCATATAACGCCCCGTCCTAATCCATCTGGAAGAATACATTACATTTGGTTACATTGCGAGGTACTTGACCTCTATATGATACATTTTACAAACATTGCATTCGTTTTTAAAAGACAAACTTTCATTTACATCGAAAGTTGACGGCATGCATACCATTTCATAATATATCCAACTATAATTGACTTAATAATAATCTTGATGAACTCAATGACTCGAATGCAACGTCTTTTGAAATATGTCATGAATGACTCCAAGTAGTATTTCTAAAATGAGCAAATGCACAGCGGAAGATTTCTTTCATACCTGAGAATAAACATGCTTTAAAGTGTCAACTAAAAGGTTGGTGAGTTCATTAGTTTTTCATAATCGATCATTTTCATCATTTTAATAGACAACAAGATTTTCATTTCCATTTCTCATAAATATACGTCCCATGCATAGAGACAAAAATAATCATTCATATGGATTGAACACCTGGTAACCGACATTAACAAGACGCATATAGAATATCCCCATCATTTCGGGACACCCATCGGACGTGATAATTTCGAAGTACTAAAGTATTCCAAATTCCAGAATGGGGCTTGTTGGGCCCGATAGATCTATCTTTAGGATTCGCGTCAATTTGGGGGTCTGTTCCCAAATTCTTAGGCTACCAAGCTAAAAGGGGCATATTCGGCTTCGATCATTCAACCATATAATGTAGTTTCGATTACTTGTGTCTATTTCATAAAATATTTATAAAAGTGCACGTATTCTCAGTCCCAAAAATATATATTGCAAAAGCATTTAAAAAGGGAGTAATGAAACTCACTATACTGTATTTTGTAGTAAAAATACATATGACGGCACAAAACAATGCAGGGTTGGCCTCGGATTCACGAACCTATATCATTTTATATATATATTAATATTTTATAATTGAAGTCGAATAAACTTATGTATTATTATTAATATAACTGTTATTTTAGTAATTCATGTGTTTTATTATTAGCTCAAATATATTTATTTTATATACTTTAAATAAATAATTTACAAAATATAGTTTAATTAAGTATATTTTTATATAACTATCTTTTATTGTAATACTAATAATAACATTTATAGTAATATTGACAATAATAATGATATTGTTGTAATAATAATAATAATGGTAAAAGTAATAATAATGATAGTAATAATATTAAACATGATAAAAATACTAATAATGTTAATACTAATAATAATGATAAAAATAATAATAATGATAATTTTAATAAAATTATTACTTTTAATAATAATGATAATAAATAATAATAATAATAATAAATAATAATAATAATAATAATAATAACGATAATACCCATAATATTTAATAATAATAATATTAATACTTAATAATAATAATAATATTAATAATAGTAGTAATAATAATAATAATAATAATAATAATAATAATAATAATAATAATAATAATAATAATAATAATAATAATAATAATAATAATAATAATAATAATAATAATAACAACAATAATGAGAATAGAAATTATACCCTCCTCATCCTAGTATTATTGTGATCATCATCGTCAACTATTTATCAACATCATAAACTATCATTATCATCTAATACTTCATTTTTCATCCTCCAATCTTACGATCATCACACCCGCATTATTAATTCATCATCACATCATTTCGCTAAACATCATTATTACTATCGTATCTCATCATATAACCACTCGATCAATATCCATATCAATATCAATCTCAATATCAATATCAATATCAATATCAATTTCAATCCGCCATCATCTCGTTCTCGGTTCCAACGTAATATAAGTCTGATCTTGGCCCAATCTCATTAACAGGGACACGACCCAACAAACAAGCAGATTTTTGGCCCAACAAATAAAACAATCTTCGGTCCAATAGAAAACACGGCCCAACACGAAAGCCAAAACCCAACAGAAAAAATTGACTTACGACCCAACAGGCTAAGTAAGTACCCGGTCCACCAGAAAAACAGTTGGATCTCGGCCCATCATTACTACTTGGCCCACGTTAAATAAAAAAAACCTGTGTACTTCGGTCCAGTGAAGAAGAAAAGAAAAAAAATTAAACTTTCACAAGTCCAATTTGATAAACCCATTTCTTTGTATAATAGATGTAGTATACTTCCAGTGGGAATCCATGTTACTTGATTCAAAGGAATAAATAATAAAAAATGCCTCCCTTTTCTTGTGTGGGACCAAAGATAGAGGACCTACAAGTCATAATCATAATACGAACAACCATCATTATCATCAATCATTCGTGTTCATCATCGCAGAAATAGAAACAGATACATGTGATTGTTGTAGCAGCACCCATCGACGAGGCAAGAAAAAAAATAAAATGGCGGTTTGATATAGGAAACAATTGCAGCAATAGTGTGGGATTTGGTGGTTGTTTCAATTGGTTTGCCGTGGCTGAAACAGTAGCAGGAACAACAAAGATACAGTAGTAGCGATCGTTGATCATTTATGGTGTTGTTCGATGATGTACAGCAAAACAGGAGTAGAAATAGTCTCGATCGAGTAGCTGTAACAATGGTGGTTCGTAATAAAAAAAAATGTAGAGAGATGGTGAGGTAGAGAAAGAGAAGAGAGATATGGTGTTCGGTTGTAGTCATGATTAGGGTGGTTCATGGTGGTTCGTTGGTGGCGTTTGAGTGAGACAATTATGGTGATGGCTCGTGAACCGAACAGAAATCAGAAACGATGGTGCCACAGAAACATATTTGTGTGGTCGTGTGTTGATATGGTTGAAGGTGGCATTTAAAGGTGATCAAGGTGATCTCCGGTGATGGTGCATAGTGACCGGAACAAGAGAGAAAAAAATGAAGTTGAATTGTCAAGTTGTTGAAGGAAGTAAAACCAAGGTAATGGTCGTGTGGGTTTAAGGTGCTCAATGGTGGTTTGAGGTTGAGATCAACGAGGGTGATGATAACCGATGGTGGTGATTGACGAGTGGCATGGTAGAAGGTGTCGATGGTGAGGTTAGTTGGTGGGTTTGTTGATCTTAGAACAAAGAAGGTAGTTGATCGTGGTGTTCGTAGAAGGTGGTGACCGGTGTTAGATGGCGGTGGAAGAAAATGGAGCTATGGTAACGGTTGTAGATGGTTGTGATGATATTCAATGATGATGGGTTAATGAAGATGGTGGATCTCGGGTTTACAGAATAATAATAATACTTCGATGATGATAAGATAATCACTCCTTATATAAATAATATAATAATATATAATAACAATAATAGTACTATCTTAGAATAACAAACGTGTAAAAATAATAAATATTCTACTCCTATGCTGCCGACAGTCAATAGGGATAATATTTCGTAGTCCATTGCTAAACAGTTAATATATAAGAGTGTTCCTAAAAAATCCCCAATTTTTAAGTTAAGTCCATTTATTTAATCTGATCATTAACTGTTTGAAACCTGATCAAAAAGGTTCATTAATTATTTATTTTCTGTTCCAATTTATATGTACGGAGTACAAAAACAATATTTATCAAAACTATTATCTTTTTAATCAAATTTTGGAACAACTTTTATTTTAAAACTTCATATATATATTAGACCTATTTTAAAAAATAATTAAACGTCAACCGAAAGTTACAGACATTTACCCTTTAAACTCAAAATTAATTATATTTAATATACACTATGTATATATATAAATAGTTGTAAATAACAAAATTTACTACGCAAATAAATATATATATTAAATAATTAAATTAAATATAACAATATATATATACAAGAAATATACATATAAAATAATAGTTTTTATTACAATGTATTTTATTGTACATATTTATTTATAACAATAAATGTGATATAATAGTTTATTAATGTTCATGTTATTATATATATTATACATATATTTATATATACACATATTTATATATATCCACATATTTACAATCAATGGTTCGTGAATCATCGGGGACAGTCGAAGGTCACATGAATATAGTTTAAACTTTTTGAAACTCAACTTTACAGACTTTGCTTATCGTGTCGAAATCATACAAAGATTAAGTTTAAATTTGGTCAGAAATTGCAGGGTCGTCACAATTCAAACACAAGTATAATGCAGACGGTAATTTGAGCAGGTATAAGGCTCGACTCGTTGCTAACGGTCGAAGCCAGCAGGATGACATTGATTGTGATGAGACTTTTAGTCTGGTTGTTAAACCGGCATCCATCCGTACATTTCTTAGTTTAGCGATTTCTAGACACTGGCCTATCCACCAGCTAGATGTCAAGAACACTTTTCTACATGAACAACTTTCTGAGACTGTCTATATGCATCAGCCTCCCGGATTTCGCAATCATAGATACCCTGATCATGTCTGCTTATTGCAGAAATCTCTATATGGCCTTAAGCAGGCCCCTCGTGCTTGGTTTCAGCGCTTTGCTGAATATGCACAGCGGATTGGTTTTCATCAAAACCGCTATGATACGTCACTTTTTATTTACCGTCACGGATCCGTTACAGCCTACATGCTTCTATATGTTGATGATATTGTGTTGACTACTTCTTCTACAGGTTTACTTCAGCGGATTATATCTTCCTTACATAAGGAATTTGCTATGACTGATTTGGGTCCCTTGAACTACTTTCTTGGGATCCACGCGACTCGTACTGCATCTGGTATGTTCCTCTCTCGGAGGCAATATGCTACCGAGATCATTGAGCGGGCTGAAATGCCCACTTGCCATCCCTGCAGGACCCCGGTTGAACCGGGTGCCAAGCTTACTAGTCACGGTCCTCCTGTCAAGGACTCGACTCTCTATCGGAGCCTTGCAGGTGCATTACAGTATCTCACATTTACTCGACCCGACATCTCATACGCTGTTCAACATATCTGTCTCTTCATGCATGATCCATGGGAACAACACATGCACACCCTAAAATGGATCATTCGCTATATTCAGCGTACCACTGATCTTGGCTTACAGTTATACGCATAATCTCCTACTGGCTTGGTTGCCTATTCAGATGCCGATTGGGTCGGTTGCCCAACTACTAGACGATCTACATCCGGTTACTGTGTTTTTCTCGGTAATTGTAGTGACCCGAACTTTTCCATGTTTATATATATTAATTGAGATTGATATTTACAAGATTAAATGTTTCCAACATGTTAAGCAATCAAACTTGTTAAGACTTGATTAATTGAAATATGTTTCATATAGACAATTGACCACCCAAGTTGACCGGCGATTCACGAACGGTAAAACTTGTAAAAACGACATGACGATATATATATGGATATACATGTGGTTAACATGAGATTATGATAAGTAAGTATCTCCATAAGTATATTAACAATGAGTTATATACATATAAACAAGACTACTAACTTAAGGATTTCGAAACGAGACATATATGTAACGATTATCGTTGTAACGACATTTAAATGTATATATATCATATTAAGATATATTAATATATCATAATATCATGATAATATAATAATTTAACATCTCATTAGATATAACAAACAATGGGTTAACAACATTAATTGAGATCGTTAACTTAAAGGTTTCAAAACAACACTTACATGTAACAACTAACGATGACTTAACGACTCAGTTAAAATGTATATACATGTAGTGTATTTAGATGTATTAAAATACTTTTGGAAGACTTCAAGACATATATCAAAACACTCATACTTAACAAAAATGGTTACAGTTACTTTCCTATTCCTTTCTTTCATCAAGAATTCTAGTCGTATTCTTACCCGTATTATACACAGCTTCAAAACGTACTTACTATGGGTATATACCAATAGGGACTAGCATGGGATTCCACTCTTGATTATGTCATGTATGAATAATCAATTTTAACTTCTACCATGAGCTAGTCAACTAACTAGAACTCCTTTTAACCCCACTCACCACTCACCAATTACCACTCATCATTCACTCCATTTCACTTCCAATTCTCTTTCTAATTCTCTCTCAACACACACACACTATTATGAACGTATTTTTCCAGTAGTTAATCATCATCTTCATCAAAAATCACTTCAAGAATCAAGCTATAATCATCATAGGAAGAACACTTCAAGAATCCCTTCAAGTTTACTAATTTACTTCCAAGCTTTCTAATCCATTCCAAGTAATCATCTAAGATCAAGAAACCTTTGTTATATACAGTAGGTTATCTTTCTTATTCAAGGTAATATTCATATTCAAACTTTGATTCAATTTCTATAACTATAAACTATCTTAATTCGAGTAAAAATCTTACTTGAACTTATTTTTGTGTCATGATCCTATTTCAAGAACTTTCAAGCCATCCAAGATCCTTTGAAGCTAGATCATTTCTTGTCACTTCTAGTAGGTTTACCTACTAAACTTGAGGTAGTAATGATGTTCATAACATCATTCGATTCATATATATAAAACTATCTTATTCGAAGGTTTAAACTCGTAATCACTAGAACATAGTTTAGTTAATTCTAAACTTGTTCGCAAACAAAAGTTAATCCTTCTAACTTGACTTTTAAAATTAACTAAACACATGTTCTATATCTATATGATATGCTAACTTAATGATTTAAAACCTGGAAACACGAAAAACACCGTAAAACCAGATTTACGCCGTCGTAGTAACACCGCGGGCTGTTTTGGGTTAGTTAATTAAAAACTATGATAAACTTTGATTTAAAAGTTGTTATTCTGGAAAAATGATTTTTATTATGAACATGAAACTATATCCAAAAATTATGGTTAAACTCAAAGTGGAAGTATGTTTTCTAAAATGGTCATCTAGACGTCGTTCTTTCGACTCAAATGACTACCTTTACAAAAACGACTTGTAACTTATTTTTCCGACTATAAACCTCTACTTTTTCTGTTTAGATTCATAAAATAGAGTTCAATATGAAACCATAGCAATTTGATTCACTCAAAACGGATTTAAAATGAAGAAGTTATGGGTAAAACAAGATTGGATAATTTTTCTCATTTTAGCTACGTGAAAATTGGTAACAAATCTATTCCAGCCATAACTTAATCAACTTGTATTGTATATTATGTAATCTTGAGATACCATAGACACGTATACAATGTTTCGACCTATCATTTCGACACATCTATATATATTTCGGAACAACCATAGACACTCTATATGTGAATGTTGGAGTTAGCTATACAGGGTTGAGGTTGATTCCAAAATATATGTAGTTTGAGTTGTGATCAATACTGAGATACGTATACACTGGATCGTGGATTGATTCAAGATAATATTTATCGATTTATTTCTGTACATCTAACTGTGGACAACTAGTTGTAGGTTACTAACGAGGACAGCTGACTTAATAAACTTAAAACATCAAAATATATTAAAAGTGTTGTAAATATATTTTGAACATAATTTGATATATATGTATATATTGTTATAGGTTCGTGAATCAACCAGTGGCCAAGTCTTACTTCCCGACGAAGTAAAAATCTGTGAAAGTGAGTTATAGTCCCACTTTTAAATTCTAATATTTTTAGGATGAGAATACATGCAGGTTTTATAAATGATTTACAAAATAGACACAAGTACGTGAAATTACATTCTATGGTTGAATTATCGAAATCAAATATGCCCCTTTTTATTAAGTCTGGTAATCTAAGAATTAGGGAACAGACACCCTAATTGACACGAATCCTAAAGATAGATCTATTGGGCCTAACAAACCCCATCCAAAGTACCGGATGCTTTAGTACTTCGAAATTTATATCATATCCGAAGGGTGTCCCGGAATGATGGGGATATTCTTATATATGCATCTTGTTAATGTCGGTTACCAGGTGTTCACCATATGAATGATTTTTATCTCTATGTATGGGATGTGTATTGAAATATGAAATCTTGTGGTCTATTATTATGATTTGATATATATAGGTTAAACCTATAACTCACCAACATTTTTGTTGACGTTTTAAGCATGTTTATTCTCAGGTGATTATTAAGAGCTTCCGCTGTCGCATACTTAAATAAGGACGAGATTTGGAGTCCATGCTTGTATGATATTGTGTAAAAACTGCATTCAAGAAACTTATTTTGTTGTAACATATTTGTATTGTAAACCATTATGTAATGGTCGTGTGTAAACAGGATATTTTAGATTATCATTATTTGATAATCTACGTAAAGCTTTTTAAACCTTTATTGATGAAATAAAGGTTATGGTTTGTTTTAAAATGGATGCAGTCTTTGAAAAACGTCTCATATAGAGGTCAAAACCTCGCAACGAAATCAATTAATATGGAACGTTTTTAATCAATAAGAACGGGACATTTCAGTTGGTATCCGAGCGTTGGTCTTAGAGAACCAGAATTTTACATTACTGTGTCTTATCGAGTTTGTTAGGATGCATTAGTGAGTCTGGACTTCGATCGTGTTTACTTGAAAAATGATTGCTTAAATTCTGTTGGAAACTATATATTTTTAACATGTGAATATTATGTGATATATTAATCTCTTAACGCGTTTGATATTATGTGATAGATGTCTACCTCTAGAACAAGTCCCACTGACTCACCTAATAATAATGAAGAGTCAAATGTAAATTGGAATGATTCGTGGACTGATTCACAAGTTCCCGAAGAGGAATCGGAAGAAGAGTCGGAACCGGAAGAAGAATCGGAACCGGAAGAAGAATCGGAACCGGATGAAGAAATAGAACCGGTGGGGGAAATAATAAAACGGTTAAGTAAAAGAAAATCCTCAACCAACCTACCAAGGTTAATTATGGTTAATGGTGTTTCCGCCAAGAAAGCAAAATATTGGGAGGATTACCAATTCTCCGATGAATCGGATTCCGACGAGAATTCCGATGATGTTATAGAAATTACCCCAACTGAATTTAAAAAGGCAAAAGAAAATAATAAGGGAAAGGGCATAAAAATAGAGAAATCTAATTCCAACCCCGATGAACTTTATATGTATCGTCAACCCCCGAATTCCTTAAGTTGTAACAATGACCCGGGAACCTCTAAACCACCAGGTTTTTCTAAACCAATGTGGAAAACGACGGCTCGTATTAGCGGAACATCATATATCCCTAGAAACTTGGCAAAACGAACCAAAACCGAAGAAGAAGAAACAAGCGAGTCGGAATAAGATAGTTGTATTCGTGTGGTGTAATATATGTAATATAGTGTGCTTATGCTTTATGATATATGTAAAAATTGCTTGTATTAATAAGTATTTTTTTTATGAATCTAACTCTTGTCTATTTTACAGTATAAAAACACAAAATGGATAGACAACCCAATATTTTAAGAGACCTACCCGGAGACATGATTGATGAAATCTTGTCTAGAGTCGGTCAGAATTCTTCGGCACAACTATTTAAGGCGAGATCAGTTTGTAAGACATTCGAAGAACGTTCCAAGAATGCCTTGATTTATAAAAGGCTTTCGTTCGAAAGATGGGGGATATCACATTGGGAAATTCATAAGTTACGATGTGTTTACTTTGACGCATATATTGCGGGGAACCCAAATGCTATTTTACGCAATGGGTTAAGAAATTATTTTGACTCAATATATCCGAATATTGGACTTCGTGATTTAGAAAAAGCGGCTAACATGCAACATAAAGAAGCATGTTATGCTTACGGATTAGTAATGTTCGCTTCTCACCAAAGTGAGAACAAGAACATCGGGCTACAACTATTAAACAAAACATTTCCACAAGTGACGGAGTCGGTAATTGGGGTAAGAAATGAGGTTTTTAGATTGTTACGGGACTGTTGGACATTACGTAACCCTCGTCCCTTTGACGACGTTACAACACGCTGTCTTATCAACGGCCATAACGGTTATGTTCCACAAGACCAAGGATGGGAAGTAGTCCTAGTAAAACCAGAATGCATGACTTGTTTCTGGACGTATGAATTACGTGTCTTTATTGCCTTTGCTGAACGACTTGTGTACTAGCTAGAATTATCTTCACAACTATCTTGTATCAAAGTTATTGTGTGCTATATTTCATGCTTTATGTAAAATAAGCGGTATTGTAAGTTTGTAAAATATTGTATAAAAGTTTGAACGCGAAATATTATTATAATCAGTTTTTCATATAGAATTGTAGTAGTTGAATTGTATATTAGCTACTAAGTATGAACTTAACGGGTAGGTACTACCCGAATTTAAACTTATAAAACGCTAATATGAAGAAAAAGCTTTTATAAATGAGTTCATATTATGCTACGAAATACTATTAACTACTCTTAATATTCTGTATGATTAACTTGTTCCATTTGACTATTTTGAAGGAAATGGCACAGACTACTCGACACACCGTGAATATGAATGAAGAGGAATTCCGTACTTTTCTAGCTTCAAACATAGCCGCAGTACAGGCCGCGCTACATACCAACAATAACCTTGGATCTAGCAGTACAGGAAATCGTGTAGGATGCACCTACAAAGAATTCACTGCCTGCAAACCTTTGGAATTTGATGGAACTGAAGGACCGATCGGATTGAAACGGTGGACCGAGAAGGTCGAATCGGTGTTTGCCATAAGTAAGTGTACTGAAGAGAACAAAGTGAAGTACGCTACGCATACCTTCACAGGTTCTGCGTTAACATGGTGGAATACCTATCTAGAGCAAGTGGGACAAGACGATGCGTACGCACTACCGTGGTCAGCATTCAAGCACTTGATGAACGAGAAGTACCGTCCCAGAACCGAGGTCAATAAGCTCAAGACAGAACTTAGAGGGTTACGAACCCAAGGATTTGATATTACCACGTACGAAAGACGATTCACAGAATTGTGCCTATTGTGTCTGGGAGCATTCGAAGATGAGGAAGAGAAGATCGACGCATTTGTGAAAGGATTACCGGAAAGAATCCAAGAAGATATAAGTTCACACGAGCCCGCCTCCATACAACAGGCATGTAGAATGGCTCACAAACTAGTGAACCAGATTGAAGAAAGAATTAAAGAACAGACTGCTGAAGAGGCCAATGTGAAGCAAGTCAAAAGAAAGTGGGAGGAAAACGGTGATAAGAATCACCAATACAACAACAACAACAATTACAACAATAATCGCAACAATTATCCCAACAATCGCAACATCAATCGCAACTACAACAAACGGCCCAACAACAACAACAACAACAACAACAGCAACTACAACAATCATCCCAACAACAATAATAACCGCAACAACAACAACAATCAGAAGCAGCTATGCCAAAGGTGTGAAAAGTATCACTCAGGGTTCTACACCAAATTTTGCAACAAGTGTAAAAGAAATGGTCATAGCGCGGCGAAGTGTGAGGTCTACGGACCAGGGGTTAATAGAACGAAAGGAACAAATGGTGTCGGAACGAGTAATGGCGGAGCAAGTAGTGTCGGAGCAAGTTATGCCAATGTAGTTTGTTATAAATGTGGAAAACCGGGCCACATTATTAGAAATTGCCCGAACCAGGAGAACACGAATGGACAAGGCCGCGGAAGAGTTTTCAATATTAATGCGGCAGAGGCACAGGAAGACCCGGAGCTTGTTACGGGTACGTTTCTTATTGACAATAAATCTGCTTACGTTTTATTTGATTCGGTTGCGGATAGAAGCTATATGAGTAGAGATTTTTGTGCTAAATTAAGTTGTCCATTGACGCCTTTGGATAGTAAATTTTTACTCGAATTAGCAAATGGTAAATTAATTTCAGCAGATAATATATGTCGGAATCGAGAAATTAAACTGGTTAGCGAAACATTTAAGATTGATTTGATACCAGTAGAGTTAGGGAGTTTTGATGTGATAATCGGTATGGACTGGTTGAAAGAAGTGAAAGCAGAGATCGTTTGTTACAAAAATGCAATTCGCATTATACGAGAAAAAGGAAAACCCTTAATGGTGTACGGAGAAAAGGGCAACACGAAGCTACATCTTATTAGTAATTTGAAGGCACAAAAACTAATAAGAAAAGGTTGCTATGCTGTTCTAGCACACGTCGAGAAAGTACAAACTGAAGAAAAGAGCATCAATGATGTTCCCATTGCAAAAGAATTTCCCGATGTATTTCCGAAAGAATTATCGGGATTACCCCCACATCGATCCGTTGAATTTCAAATAGATCTTGTACCAGGAGCTGCACCAATAGCTCGTACTCCTTACAGACTCGCACCCAGCGAGATGAAAGAACTGCAAAGCCAATTACAAGAACTTTTAGAGCGTGGTTTCATTCGACCAAGCACATCACCGTGGGGAGCTCCTGTTTTGTTTGTCAAGAAGAAAGATGATACATTCAGGTTGTGTATCGACTACCGAGAGTTGAACAAACTTACCATCAAGAACCGCTACCCATTACCGAGAATCGACGACTTATTTGATCAACTACAAGGCTCGTCTATTTATTCAAAGATTGACTTACGTTCCGGGTATCATCAAATGCGGGTGAAAGAAGATGATATTCCAAAGACTGCTTTCAGAACACGTTACGGTCATTACGAGTTTATGGTCATGCCGTTTGGTTTAACTAATGCACCAGCTGTGTTCATGGACCTTATGAACCGAGTGTGTGGACCATTCCTTGACAAGTTTGTCATTGTTTTCATTGATGACATACTTATTTACTCAAAGAATGACCAAGAACACGGTGAACATTTGAGAAAGGTGTTAGAAGTATTGAGGAAAGAAGAATTGTACGCTAAGTTTTCAAAGTGTGCATTTTGGTTGGAAGAAGTTCAATTCCTCGGTCACATAGTGAACAAAGAAGGTATTAAGGTGGATCCGGCAAAGATAGAAACTGTTGAAAAATGGGAAACCCCAAAAACTCCGAAACACATACACCAGTTTTTAGGACTAGCCGGTTACTACAGAAGGTTCATCCAAGACTTTTCCAGAATAGCAAAACCCTTGACTGCATTAACGCATAAAGGGAAGAAATTTGAATGGAATGATGAACAAGAGAAAGCGTTTCAGTTATTGAAGAAAAAGCTAACTACGGCACCTATATTGTCATTGCCTGAAGGGAATGATGATTTTGTGATTTATTGTGATGCATCAAAGCAAGGTCTCGGTTGTGTATTAATGCAAAGAACGAAGGTGATTGCTTATGCGTCTAGACAATTGAAGATTCACGAACAAAATTATACGACGCATGATTTGGAATTAGGCGCGGTTGTTTTTGCATTAAAGACTTGGAGGCACTACTTATATGGGGTCAAAAGTATTATATATACCGACCACAAAAGTCTTCAACACATATTTAATCAGAAACAACTGAATATGAGGCAGCGTAGGTGGATTGAATTATTGAATGATTACGACTTTGAGATTCGTTACCACCCAGGGAAGGCAAATGTGGTAGCCGATGCCTTGAGCAGGAAGGACAGAGAACCCATTCGAGTAAAATCTATGAATATAATGATTCATAATAACCTTACTACTCAAATAAAGGAGGCGCAACAAGGAGTTTTAAAAAAGGGAAATTTAAAGGATGAAATACCCAAAGGATCGGAGAAGCATCTTAATATTCGGGAAGACGGAACCCGGTATAGGGCTGAAAGGATTTGGGTACCAAAATTTGGAGATATGAGAGAAATGGTACTTAGAGAAGCTCATAAAACCAGATACTCAATACATCCTGGAACGGGGAAGATGTACAAGGATCTCAAGAAACATTTTTGGTGGCCGGGTATGAAAGCCGATGTTGCTAAATACGTAGGAGAATGTTTGACGTGTTCTAAGGTCAAAGCCGAGCATCAGAAACCATCAGGTCTACTTCAACAACCCGAAATCCCGGAATGGAAATGGGAAAACATTACCATGGATTTCATCACTAAATTGCCAAGGACTGCAAGTGGTTTTGATACTATTTGGGTAATAGTTGATCGTCTCACCAAATCAGCACACTTCCTGCCAATAAGAGAAGATGACAAGATGGAGAAGTTAGCACGACTGTATTTGAAGGAAGTCATCTCCAGACATGGAATACCAATCTCTATTATCTCTGATAGGGATGGCAGATTTATTTCAAGATTCTGGCAGACATTACAGCAAGCATTAGGAACTCGTCTAGACATGAGTACTGCCTATCATCCATAAACTGATGGGCAGAGCGAAAGGACGATACAAACGCTTGAAGACATGCTACGAGCATGTGTTATTGATTTCGGAAACAATTGGGATCGACATCTACCGTTAGCAGAATTTTCCTACAACAACAGCTACCATTCAAGCATTGAGATGGCGCCGTTTGAAGCACTTTATGGTAGAAAGTGCAGGTCTCCGATTTGTTGGAGTGAAGTGGGGGATAGACAGATTACGGGTCCGGAGATTATACAAGAAACTACTGAGAAGATCATCCAAATTCAACAACGGTTGAAAACCGCCCAAAGTCGACAAAAGAGCTACGCTGACATTAAAAGAAAAGATATAGAATTTGAAATTGGAGAGATGGTCATGCTTAAAGTTGCACCTTGGAAAGGCGTTGTTCGATTTGGTAAACGAGGGAAATTAAATCCAAGGTATATTGGACCATTCAAGATTATTGATCGTGTCGGACCAGTAGCTTACCGACTTGAGTTACCTCAACAACTCGCGGCTGTACATAACACTTTCCACGTCTCGAATTTGAAGAAATGTTTTGCTAAAGAAGATCTCACTATTCCATTAGATGAAATCCAAATCAACGAAAAACTTCAATTCATCGAAGAACCCGTCGAAATAATGGATCGTGAGGTTAAAAGACTTAAGCAAAACAAGATACCAATTGTTAAGGTTCGATGGAATACTCGTAGAGGACCCAAGTTCACCTGGGAGCATGAAGATCAGATGAAGAATAAATACCCGCATCTATTTCCAGAAGATTCGTCAACACCTTCAACAGCTTAAAATTTCGGGACGAAATTTATTTAACGGGTAGGTACTGTAGTGACCCGAAGTTTTCCATGTTTATATATATTAATTGAGATTTATATTTACATGATTAAATGTTTCCAACATGTTAAGCAATCAAACTTGTTAAGACTTGATTAATTGAAATATGTTTCATATAGACAATTGACCACCCAAGTTGACCGGCGATTCACGAACGTTAAAACTTGTAAAAACGACATGATGATATATATATATGGATATACATATGGTTAACATGAGATTATGATAAGTAAGTATCTCCATAAGTATATTAACAATGAGTTATATACATATAAACAAGACTACTAACTTAAGGATTTCGAAACGAGACATATATGTAACGATTATCGTTGTAATGACATTTAAATGTATATATATCATATTAAGATATATTAATATATCATAATATCATGATAATATAATAATTTAACATCTCATTAGATATAATAAATAATGGGTTAACAACATTAATTGAGATCGTTAACTTAAAGGTTTCAAAACAACACTTACATGTAACAACTAACGATGACTTAACGACTCAGTTAAAATGTATATACATGTAGTGTATTTAGATGTATTAAAATACTTTTGGAAGACTTCAAGACATATATCAAAACACTCATACTTAACGAAAATGGTTACAGTTACTTTCCTATTCCTTTCTTTCATCAAGAATTCTAGTCGTATTCTTACCCGTATTATACACAGCTTCAAAACGTACTTACTATGGGTATATACCAATAGGGACTAGCATGGGATTCCACTCTTGATTATGTCATGTATGAATAATCAATTTTAACTTCTACCATGAGCTAGTCAACTAACTAGAACTCCTTTTAACCCCACTCACCACTCACCAATTACCACTCATCATTCACTCCATTTCACTTCCAATTCTCTTTCTAATTCTCTCTCAACACACACACACTATTATGAACGTATTTTTCCAGTAGTTAATCATCATCTTCATCAAAAATCACTTCAAGAATCAAGCTATAATCATCATAGGAAGAACACTTCAAGAACACTTCAAAAATCCCTTCAAGTTTACTAATTTACTTCCAAGCTTTCTAATCCATTCCAAGTAATCATCTAAGATCAAGAAACCTTTGTTATATACAGTAGGTTATCTTTCTTATTCAAGGTAATATTCATATTCAAACTTTGATTCAATTTCTATAACTATAAACTATCTTAATTCGAGTAAAAATCTTACTTGAACTTGTTTTTGTGTCATGATCCTACTTCAAGAACTTTCAAGCCATCCAAGATCCTTTGAAGCTAGATCATTTCTTGTCACTTCCAGTAGTTTACCTACTAAACTTGAGGTAGTAATGATGTTCATAACATCATTCGATTCATATATATAAAACTATCTTATTCGAAGGTTTAAACTCGTAATCACTAGAACATAGTTTAGTTAATTCTAAACTTGTTCGCAAACAAAAGTTAATCCTTCTAACTTGACTTTTAAAATTAACTAAACACATGTTCTATATCTATATGATATGCTAACTTAATGATTTAAAACCTGGAAACACGAAAAACACCGTAAAACCGGATTTACGCCGTCGTAGTAACACCGCGGGCTATTTTGGGTTAGTTAATTAAAAACTATGATAAACTTTGATTTAAAAGTTGTTATTCTGAGAAAATTATTTTTATTATGAACATGAAACTATATCCAAAAATTATGGTTAAACTCAAAGTGGAAGTATGTTTTCTAAAATGGTCATCTAGACGTCGTTCTCTCGACTGAAATGACTACCTTTACAAAAATGACTTGTAACTTATTTTTCCGACAATAAACCTATACTTTTTCTGTTTAGATTCATAAAATAGAGTTCAATATGAAACCATAGCAATTTGATTCACTCAAAACGGATTTAAAATGAAGAAGTTATGGGTAAAATAAGATTGGATAATTTTTCTCATTTTAGCTACGTGAAAATTGGTAACAAATCTATTCCAACCATAACTTAATCAACTTGTATTATCTATTATGTAATCTTGAGATACCATAGACACGTATACAATGTTTCGACCTATCATGTCGACACATCTATATATATTTCGGAACAACCATAGACACTCTATATGTGAATGTTGGAGTTAGCTATACAGGGTTGAGGTTGATTCCAAAATATATGTAGTTTGAGTTGTGATCAATACTGAGATACGTATACACTGGATCGTGGATTGATTCAAGATAATATTTATCGATTTATTTCTGTACATCTAACTGTGGACAACTAGTTGTAGGTTACTAACGAGGACAGCTGACTTAATAAACTTAAAACATCAAAATATATTAAAAGTGTTGTAAATATATTTTGAACATACTTTGATATATATGTATATATTGTTATAGGTTCGTGAATCAACCAGTGGCCAAGTCTTACTTCCCGACGAAGTAAAAATCTGTGAAAGTGAGTTATAGTCCCACTTTTAAATTCTAATATTTTTGGGATGAGAATACATGCAGGTTTTATAAATGATTTACAAAATAGACACAAGTACGTGAAATTACATTCTATGGTTGAATTATCGAAATCGAATATGCCCCTTTTTATTAAGTCTGGTAATCTAAGAATTAGGGAACAGACACCCTAATTGACGCGAATCCTAAAGATAGATCTATTGGGCCTAACAAACCCCATCCAAAGTACCGGATGCTTTAGTACTTCGAAATTTATATCATATCCGAAGGGTGTCCCGGAATGATGGGGATATTCTTATATATGCATCTTGTTAATGTCGGTTACCAGGTGTTCACCATATGAATGATTTTTATCTCTATGTATGGGATGTGTATTGAAATATGAAATCTTGTGGTCTATTATTATGATTTGATATATATAGGTTAAACCTATAACTCACCAACATTTTTGTTGACGTTTTAAGCATGTTTATTCTCAGGTGATTATTAAGAGCTTCCGCTGTCGCATACTTAAATAAGGACGAGATTTGGAGTCCATGCTTGTATGATATTGTGTAAAAACTGCATTCAAGAAACTTATTTTGTTGTAACATATTTGTATTGTAAACCATTATGTAATGGTCGTGTGTAAACAGGATATTTTAGATTATCATTATTTGATAATCTACGTAAAGCTTTTTAAACCTTTATTGATGAAATAAAGGTTATGGTTTGTTTTAAAATGGATGCAGTCTTTGAAAAACGTCTCATATAGAGGTCAAAACCTCGCAACGAAATCAATTAATATGGAACGTTTTTAATCAATAAGAACGGGACATTTCAGTAATAACCTTTTATCATGGTCATCCAAACGGCAACTCACGCCTTCTCGCTCCAGTGCCGAAGCAGAGTATCATGGGGTTGCCAATGTTGTTGCTGAGACTTGTTGGATTCGTAACATTCTTTGAGAGCTTCATTGTCCTCTTACCTCAGCCACTCTGGTATATTGTGATAATGTCAATTCGGTCTACCTATCTACTAATCCAGTTCAACATCAGCGGACTAAGCATATCGAGATCGACATTCACTTTGTTCGTGATCTTGTTGCCTAGGGACAGGTGCGAGTTCTTCATGTGCCATCCAGATATCAGTTTCCAGACATCTTCACCAAAGGTCTCCCATACACATTGTTTGACGAGTTTCGATCCAGTTTAAGCGTCCGTTGTACTCCAGCTCCAACTGCAGGGGGGATGTTAGTCTATATTATTATTAGCCCATGTCTTACTCTTATTGGGTTTAGTCCTTTTAGCATTGTTTGGGTTTTAGCCTATATAAGGCTACTATTATATTATGTACTGGCATTTAATCAAATAATATCAATCCATTCTATTATGTACTTTAACACATATGAGGGTTTCCTCGCTTACTAAAAAAAAGATTCAATTAACAGTGAAACATATGCATACCTCAACTTTACCACACTTATACATCTACTTGACTTGTAAGACTAGTGAGCTAGTGTTGTTCTACTTCATAATACACCTAAACGAGAA
Organism: Rutidosis leptorrhynchoides; assembly: GCF_046630445.1. Taxonomy (NCBI): domain Eukaryota; kingdom Viridiplantae; phylum Streptophyta; class Magnoliopsida; order Asterales; family Asteraceae; genus Rutidosis; species Rutidosis leptorrhynchoides. The sequence goes on from NC_092333.1 coordinate 196,343,226, forward strand.
GCAGTATCAATATATATATATATATATATATATATATATATATATATATATATATATATATATATATATATATATATATATATATATATATATATATATATATATAGTGAAAGGATCCTGGAAGAACTTTCCATAGGAGAGAATCCAGCGAACCACGATCTGATTTTATCAAACATCAAAATCAATAAAATTGAAAGTTAAAATCGATTGAAACAATATTTTAAGGCATCGATTATCAGCTTCCTTGAAGGATTATACTCCAAATCATCATCGAATTCCTCAATTTCATGATGAACAGTGACGAATGATGAAGATGAACTGCAACTTTGATTTTTACGATTCAGTTGCTTTCAGACCTTGAATCCTTCACAAAATCATCTAGTCGCTGCTAATGGAACAAGGTAACATCAATTTCAAACATTAATTCGATTGATTTAAGAATCTGCACATTCGATTGAGTAGGTTAATTGTGTAGATGAACTCAATCTGTGTACAGATTGAGTTCAATATGTACTCATATTGAGTTCAATCGATAATAACATGTTTGCTTTAATCATTTCTTGTAGTTTTTATGATGTTGCAGAGTTAAATTAAAAAGAAAGTTTCAATTTGTTGCAGATTGAAGGTCAATCTGCATACAGATTAAAGATCAGCCTGCAACAGATTGAATATCATATGTTGATTCCATCTATTTGATCAATCTGCACATAAGATAAGCTCAATCTGCAAGCAGATTGACTCAATCTGCAAGCAGATTGAAGGTTAGTCTGAAGGTGAGTCCGCTGGTTCTCTGGGTTCTCTACTACCTTTGGTTCTCTATGGATCCTCACCATATATATATATATATATATATATATATATATATATATATATATATATATATATATATATATATATATATATATATATATATATATATATATATAGTGGTAGGATCAAGAAGGAAGTAACCAATCGGGGGGAAGCGGGGGGAAGCAAATTTTTTTTTTCGTTTTTTGAAAAAACTTTGTTCACGAACATTATAGATTGGATGAAAATAAGAACATTTAGAAAAGACACTTCGTGATGAACGTTATTATTTTGGTGGGAAAACGCTCGAAGAAGCAATATATAACAATTATCATGTTTTTCGAGCGTATGTTGAGGTTTTAGACATTAGGGTTTAGATATTAGGGTTTATAGGGTTTAGATATTAGGGCTTAGAAATTTAGGGTTTAGGGTTTAGATTTAGGGTTTAGATTTAGGATTTAGATTGAGTTTTTAACACGAACGGTTTAGAGTTTAGGGTTTAGGGTTTAGGGTTTGGTGTTTTGAGTTTATGGAATAAACCCAAAACACCAAACCCTAAACCCTAAACCCTAAACTCTAAATCGGGCTAAATTTTACTTCACAAAACATGAAAAAAAACGTTAACATTCTTTACGAACAATATTATCTTGAATGTTATTTTTGTCGATCGTTTTCCCGCCAAAATAATAACATTCATCACGAAGTGTCTTTTCTAAATGTTCTTATTTTCATCCAATATATAATGTTCGTGAACAAAGTTTTTTCAAAAAAAGAATTTTTTTTTTTTGCTTCCCCCCGCTTCCCCCCGATTGGTTACTTCCCCATTGATCCTGCCCCTATATATATATATATATATATATATATATATATATATATATATATATATATATATATATATATATATATATATAAGGTTGCAAAATTTGTTATTCGGGGATTAATCGGTCGGGACTTTGAAAAGAGTAATCAACAATTCGGAGATTAATCGGGGATTAATCGAATTGTAATTTATACATTTAAATATTAAATTTCAAAAATTATATGTGTAAATATAGATGAAAACAATAGACATAAACATAAACTTTAACATAATTGTCTAAAACTGTTCATTTTATTCAAAAACTATGATGTTCTAGTTTAAATTCATGTTAAAATGTTGACCATTATTGACTTTGACTGACATTGAGTACCAATTTCAATTTTGACCCATCAATTGACGTTGACCAATTAAGTAAACGGATTTTGATGATTCAGAACGGATTTCTTTTAAAAATGATTAATCGGGAATTAATCGACGAGTAATCGGGTTTTTTACAACATTATATATATATATATATATATATATATATATATATATATATATATATATATATATATATATATATATATATATTCATCACATGGAATTGTGAGGTCACCCGTTGGATGATCATAGCTAAAACATTAGACTGGTTGTCGTAGTAAGGATGTAAGATAACATATATTTATTCACAAGAAAATAGTTTTTTAAATCAATTTTTGAGGGACATCTCGTCTAATCTAATCTATCTATCTATAACTAATATTAAATCTCTAAACTTATGATGTCATAAATAAAAAATTTTCTTCATAAAAGAAAATTAAAGTTAAAATGAAAAAAATTCTAAACCCACTTAGTGATGTCATTAAATTATTTAATTTATAATAAAAAAACATCTTAATTATTCAATTAATAAAAAATTACGGAGTATATTATTGAAATTGAAAAAAAAGAGAAAAAAAGATGCGTGATAAAATCAAATTACTATGTAGTTTTTTCTTCAAAACACACACTGAAGCCCTAAAACCCGATAAAGCTCCACACGCGTGCTGGCTTTTATACCTAGAGGTTTACAATTTTACATTAACCTTTTTTCAATTTAGGTTTGAATTTCAAAATCAGAATAGTTATGATAGTGGAGAAACCATTCATCCTCATCCATCTTCTTCTCCACACACAAGTACCTTCACTAGAACCGCCGTCGCCGCCGCGAATGCTACCAACACTACTGCTGCTGCCGTTTTCTCCACCATCGTCACTACTGCAACTAACGACGACACTCACCATCTTCCTCCTCCGTCTATTTTAATCGGCTCCCATTTCTTTAACTTTTTCTACAATCGATGAGGTAACAATTTTTCTTCACCTTTATTTAGGGTTTTCTTCTAGGTTTAAATTTCACAAATTAGATTGTATTATTGTTAATGTTATTTGTTGAGTTAGGGCTGTGATTTATACATATAAGGGTTTTGATTTCTACAATTTTTTTTTATTTGAACGCTTATCGTTATTTTATGTGGGTTTTGATGTAGTACATGTACATGTATATTACATACTGATTTTGTAGTTTGTTTTTTTTTACAGTTAGAATTAAGTTTAGTAGTTATTGTCAGCAAGAATTAAGTAGAAACTGGAGCATGGGAGAAAATGACTGAAGAATACAAGGAGTTTCAAATGAAAACGTGTGAGAAGAAATTGGCACTTAATTTGCCTTATGTCAAGTCATTGTTTGCTGGCTGGTTTGAGCCATTGACTAAAGCAATTGAAAAGGAGCAAAAATTGCCGAATACGAAAAAGCATCAAGAGGCATATCTAGTTTTGCTTCTTTCTAATCTCATACGGAGTAGTGATATGGGTTGAATCAAATTGGTCATGAGAAAATTTTGAGTAATAGTGTTGATGGTAAAGGAAATGTAAATTATTATTATTTAAGATGTAAAGTTCTTGTGAGACTTGATTGTGATTTGTTACTTACATGTTTGAATTGGTTTTCATGTTTATTTTTTGTTGAATCGAAGTACGTAATGAATCATATCTAAAAAATGTTTGATTGATATGTTGCATTACACTTATGTTATGTTATTGATTGGAGCATTTCAAGCGGTTAGATCAATTTTATTTAAAAGATAGAATTCATATGTTTCATCTAAACAAACTCGTTTACGGGTCTTTTCACTAGTGAGATTATGTATTTGTCAGAAGGAGTTAGAGGTGATTAAGTTTGCCATTAATTACTAATACCGTTTATCAACCATAATATCCTTCTTCAAGTTAACATATTGTCACATTATCGACATATCAACAATTCCTTTACACCACTAATACCATTCAACATTGGTTACACTCTCACCACACCCTCACCATGCCCTTACGAGGACATCAATGTCCGTGTCCCAGCCCTCAATTCTCACCCTCACTTATGTCTTCACTACGCATAATCCAAGACGGAAGTTTTTGTTTAAATAAATTCGATTTGTGGCTTCTACACTTGTAAATTGGTATATATGATTAATTTGGTGAGTTCATGTGATAGTGGGAATTTGATGAGTCCATGTGACCGTGTCATCTCGATTATAAATTAGTCCCTCTATCAAGATTTTGAAAACGGCTTGTTTAAAAAGAATTCTAGCCGAAAGCTTTTAGGCCCGCTACAAGAACGTAAAAGGTAGAAGGTTTTGCTTAGTTCGGGTTACCCAAGAGGTGATTAATCTGACACTATAATCTCATATACGCAGCCCAACAACCTAACTGTTTTCAACACTTCCCTAGCCACCAGAAAATATTCGTCCTAGCCAGGATTTATTGTAACAACCCAAACCAAACCACGTTCGAACCTGCTTAAAGTATCACAATTTTTTTTTGATTATTCAGCTACTGGCGCGGCGCGCCAGAACCTCGCGCAGCGCGCCAAACTGGTCTGTCCAAAAAGTCTTTAAACGCGAAAAAGATTGACCACTTCCCGACGTATTTAGACAAAACGCTTTTCACAACATATTCATATATGAAAAACTAACACGTTCCATTCATAAAATAAGTTTTACGAGACCGAGCCCACATCGGCCGTTTTACGACTTTCGTACAAAATACAAGTTTTCAACCACATGATTTTTAATACAAAATAAAGTAGAGCATAGCGATTGGGGATACGCTACCCAATCATAATCGAATCCAAAAGCATTGCCTTTAAAGCAACTATGCAAGTCCACTAGTCCCCGCGCTTACCCGAGCCACCGCATCCATGCAAATCTATAAAAAAGTCAACAACGAGAGGGTAAGCTAAAGCTTAGTGAGTGCAATAGTTACACACGTACATATATAATTTACCTACTTGCACTCCCTTACCCAAACCACACATTAATCCCGCATGTCAAAGCATAAGAAACTAGCATAATCAATCTTACTACAATGAACTCGTTTAACAAGCGTAAACGCTAGTAACATCAAACGCACCATAAATACCTCGTGTATCAATTCGCACAAGCTAGTAACATCAAACGTATAACTAGTATAAACCTTAGCATAATCTCGCATATCATCTCGTAACAAAGCTAGTAGCATCATAATCGTACAACTAGCAACACCATTAGCATAATAGTCATAATATTAATTAAATGCTACACAACAACTATAATCCTTGGTTAACCAACTCTTCACAGGGGAATGACTTCGCGAAACAAGTCATCGATGTTCATAACAACCGTTAGCGCCCAAACACGGCTATGGTATGCTAACCCCCGAGGTGTTCCAAAAACGGCTATGGCATCACCCCCAAGTGTTCCAAAAACGGCTATGGCATCACTTGATCAATGTGTGAGTAAAACACGGCTATTACTCACAATCATGTGCACAAACACGGCTATGTGCAATAATTAATACGGGCAACAACGTGGGAGTAAAACACGGCTATTACTCACCACCATATGCACAAACACGGCTATGTGTATAATTATCAATTGGACAAAACGGCTATCTCCCACAACTATGGTCACAAAAACGGCTATGTGACACCATTAATTAATGTGTGCAAAAACGGCTATGCAACACCTCAATGGTCATAAAAACGGCTATGTGACTCATCGTCAAATAATAACATTACAATAAATATATCGGGTCCACAATCTTAAGTCGCATGTAGTGCACAAAATCCGGCTATTGTGACACTATTCTCAAAGGTGTCTAAACGGCTATCGTCGCATCGATGTGCACCAAAACCCGGCTATTGTGCACATCGCGCACAAGCAAATAAATTATATACATACATGTATAATTATTCCACTCACCTTGAAGTCTTGAAGAAAACAAGCCAAATCCGTTGATCCGTCAATGAACGTACCTAATCCATTATCATAATAATAAACAACACAATTAGGGTGGATTACAAACCAACCCATATTGACACCTAGTGCAATATCGACCCGATTGCACTTCCAAGTACAAATCGCACCCAAATTAACCAATAATCACTAACACAAGTGAGAATGGTCATAATACGCCAATTAAACCCAATTATAGGTGTTAAACACCTATCTTGCCCATAATGACACTTAAACCCTAATTTTGACCCAAAGGAGTCAACATCGCGCCATTAGCGAGTTTTGACACCAAAACATGTTTAACTCGGTTTTATACTTCAACTTAATCCATTTTAAGTTTATAAACCTTATTAAATCGACAATTGGGTCATAATCATCACCAAACCCTAATTTTGACTCAAGTCAAAATTAGTCAACCCAAATTCACCTAAAGTGATTCTAACACTTTCATAATCACTAAACCTAGTGATTAAATTCAAGATTAAAGCCTAATCAAGGCCAAATCGTCAACCAACCCAAAACCCGCTAAGTGACAAGAATAACTAGTCACCATAAACCTATTTCATCATCTAAGAGGGTTTCACTACAAATCAAACTCAAACCCTAACTTGAATATCAAATCTAACAAATGAAATTCGGAGTTAGAACTTACCAATACTACCAAAACGTAGCTAGGAGCGAGATGAACAACTTTAAAACCCGAGCTTTTGCTAGAATTTGACTCCTTCTTCTCCAAATCAAGCTCTCTCACTCTAGAACTCTTCCTCTCTCTCTAAATATGGATGATAGTGTTTGTGTGGGTGAGAAATGAGCTCCAATGGAGTTCTAGATCAGTTTTGGTGACCCTAAACCGACCCTAAATGAAAAGACCAAAGTACCCCTCATTTAGACCTTTTAAAAAGGCTGAAAATTGCATCAGGCGGGTTCGGCACGCAGCGCCAAATGGTGGAGCGCCGCTCCAACCTACAGGTCAGTTTTCAGTTTCTTGTTTTGGCCATAACTTTTTGACCGTAGCTCCGTTTTCGATGAATCAAATATCGTTGGAAACGTAATAAGATTTTCTTTCCAATGGTAAGGCTTTGAAACATCAACACAAACTTTATTTGGGGTTGAAAAGATACGTACACACCTTGTCACTTCAGACAACGTCCAGTTTCCTTCGGCATTCGAGCAAGCAACACGTACACTTCATACACGCATCGTACACCATAAATACTTTATGTACAATAAATATTTGGGTTTTACAACTCTCCCCCACTTAAACTCGATCACGTCCTCATGATCTTCTCCACTTAACCAATCCAGAACTACTCAACGGCCCTCAATCATAAGTTTCAATCCGAACTTTCCTAGACAATTCTTCCCAATGAATCACCTTTAACAACTAAAATTGTCACCCGCGATATCAAAACCACAATCCGAGTACCAAAACCTGCTCAATTCCCCATATCGGGAAAAACTCAACCAATCTCGTACCGAGATATCAATTTCTTAGCGTACCTTTACCAAGGACAACGCTAAATGCGACCAAGTCTCAACCTAAAGTCAACAATCCGAACGTTAAAGATCGAACCACATGAATCCTTACGGATTACACTTACCACTAAACATCCTTTGTAGTGCGCAATACAACCAATACGCCACTATCCTAACATCATAAGCAACGGCTAAAACCAAAAGCGCCCAAAACGACTATGGCAACGCTAATCCTAAGGTGTCCAAAATCGACTATTGTCACACCCGTAACATCATGTGAGCGAAACACGGCTATCGCAATCACTTAATCACACAACATGGTCCCCACGACCCCACCATCGGCGTATAAAACCACCGTTAGTTCACACAACGTGGTCCTTACGACCCCACCATTTGCGTATAAAACAACCAATAGATCACACATCCAACAACATGAAGGCTGGCAGAAAACTACACGCGACCCACTTCCCAAATCTCAACACCGGATGAAGTCAGCGGACCCCGTCAACGGTCATGCTTCACCGATATAACACTACACCCATGATGAAGTCAGCGGACCTCGAAGGTCATGCTTCACTAATCAACGATCTCATGATGAAGTCAGCGGACCCCGAAGGTCATGCTCCACCAATCAACGATCCCATGATGAAGTCTGCTGACCCCAAAGGTCATGCTTCACCAATCAATGATCTCATGATGAAGTAAGAGGACCCCGAAGGTCATGCTACACCAATCCACTATCCCATGATGAACTCAGCGGACCCCAAAGGTCATGCTTCACCAATCAATGATCTCATGATGAAGTCAGAGGACCCCGAAGGTCATGCTCCACCAATCCACGATCCCATGATGAAGTCAGCGGACCCTAAAGGTCATGCTTCACCAATCAATGATCTCATGATGAAGTCAGAGGTCCCCGAAGGTCATGCTTCACCAGTCAACGATCCCTTTTGGCCTCGAACAACGAGTAGCGTAACATCGCGCTCTGCTACGCCATAGTGAATCCTAACGGATACCACTAACCATTCACACAATCGAGCAAGAACCGCCTATATCAAACATAGGCACGAAACAATAATTCTCTAAAAGAGGATCCGATACGCACATCCCTTAACCGAGGGATTTCACCTTGCTCACCATACCCGTCCATTATCTCTCAACGAGATTTACCACATTACTACCTTGGTGATAATTCAAATCCAAAATCATAGGTACAATTTAACCGAAATTGTACTCTACCACAAATCGACCAAATCTAGGTCCCGACACAAATTTCGGATCTACCATAAGCATTGTCCGAAATCTCACACTAAAACCTCCTCGTGCGGGAGTGTAACTCCCCCACTTGGAATTACGTTCCATAACCGCATCTCGTACACCCGTACAATGCTACCAAAGGTAGACTTTACCAATAATTGGGTTCACACGGCCCATCACCATGTCTTGCTCCAACTTTGAGCATACCAAGGATCCTAACCTATCTTTAAACACTTCGAACGAAAAGTGTACCACAAATTACACGAACTATACACTCACAATCATCCAATTGTTTTAGTTTGTCGAATTTCACCCGATCACTCATGAACCTAAGGGTTTCACTTCGGTACCCTAAGTACAATGTAACCGCAACACAATCGGAGTCGAACACCACGCTAGTAGGTATAAAAAGGCACCTAATGTCGCGTCACGTAGACTCCTTTACCAACATGCATCGAGATCAACACTCGATTTCAAGAATTTCAATTCACCCGACGAACCTCATGGTTCATCAACTTCTACGCGAAAGCGAACATGCGCTTAACGACCGAACACCAAAACCCATTTCCATGGTTTGGTAGAAACATTTCCCAAATACTAAGGGATGCTTGGTTGCACCAAGTCTTACGCCCTTCGCCCGACAATCCAAAGTCACCATAGAGTACTTCCATTAGGAACGTCACCCATATCAATAACATGCACAACACAATTGAGACCTTAAGGGTCTCACTCGAACGAGCTCAACGACCCGGTACCAACCAAAATGCCTAAGCGCCCAAGGATTCGCACCATAGAGTCAAGACACAACACACCACTTATACGCTCTACTGAGAGCAAACCAGAGCCATAAACATAAACCGCCCGCTTGCTACGAATTATCTCCAACGGAGAATAGAGTTTAGCTAAGACTTACGCACATACCGCATGTTATTACAAACGAACAACATATAATTTCGTACTAAAGGTACCTGATGTAGCGCTGTTGGGCTTCCGTTCTCCACTACCCATCATGTATTCGCGCTCTAACCTCCTAACCCGATCGTCATGCGATTCGGAACACTCTGACTTCCGGTGTCCCTCCATCCGGCAAATTAAACACCTGATTGAGCCTAAAGGCACCACCGTACAATCTTGTGCCAAATGACCCCGTTCCCCACACTTAAAGCACGTGAGCTTGTAACCCTTCTTACTCTTCTTCTTCACATTCCCGACGCCTTCAGGCGTACTTCGTGCCCTCTTACCATGAGCACCATGTAATCCTAACCTTGCAAGTACATCTTCATCATCGCTACCTCGAGGTTTGGGAAACCTCTTTTCAAACTCTTCCTTTACAACTTTAGTCACTTGGTCTCAGACCATTTCCGTCATTTGTCCTCGACCAACTCCTTGATTACTTCTCTAACTTTGCCGGTGAAAACCGAGACATATTGTTCAAACACGGCCTCAATCTTTAACGTTAACTCATCCTTCCCTTCGTGAATAGGCTCACTCTTTCCGCATCCATCTTCCGTTTTCATTCTAAGGGATGCAAACGATTAGATCACGAATGTATAGACCACACGCACAACACCGTCCCATCTTGCTAAACACTCGTCGTACATCACTTGCTAGACATGATTTGCACCCGTAATAAGGTTTGCAAGTCCTTATTACGCATACACGCCGTATCAACTTGTTAGTACAACGACCGCCTCGCTTGATGTCATAAACAAACACAAACAAATTCTACGCGACAACAACACACGCGAGAATTATTATCACAACACAATAATATATTAATAATATCCGCATTACTAATATAAACGTTAGTCCACTTACAAACAAGGCATTAACTATAACCCATTCCGACCCGTAATCCTACAAGTCCCGCAACAAATTAAGCACACTCAAAAGTCTAAGTCTAGGCACCTATCTCAAGTCGCCAAAATCCCTTAGACCATGCTCTGATACCATTTTTAACAACCCAAACCAAACCACATTCGAACCCGCTTAAAGTATCACAAAAAAAATTTTGATTGTTCAGCTACGGGCGCGGCGCGCCAGAACCTCGCCAAACTGGTCTGTCCAAAAAGTCTTTAAACGCGAAAAAGATTGACCACTTTCCGACGTATTTAGGCAAAACGCTTTTCACAACATATTCATATATGAAAAACTAACACGTTCCATTCATAAAATAAGTTTTACGAGTCCGGGCCCACATCGGCCGTTTTACGACTTTCGTACAAAATACAAGTTTTCAACCACATGATTTTTAATACAAAATAAAGCCGAGCATGGCGATTGGGGATACGCTACCCAATCCTAATCGAATCCAAAAGCATTGCCTTTAAAGCAACTATGCAAGTCCACTAGTCCCCGCGCTTACCCGAGCCACCACATCCATGCAAATCTATAAAAAAGTCAACAACGATAGGGTAAGCTAAAGCTTAGTGAGTGCAATAGTTACACACGTACATATATAATTTACCTACTTGCACTCCCTTACCCAAACCACACATTAATCCCGCATGTCAAAGCATAAGAAACTAGCATAATCAATCTTACCACAATGAACTCGTTTAACAAGCGTAAAAGCTAGTAACATCAAACGCACCATAAATACCTCGTGTATCAATTCGCACAAGCTAGTAACATCAAACGTATAACTAGCATAAACCTTAGCATAATCTCGCATATCATCTCGTAACAAAGCTAGTAGCATCATAATCGTACAACTAGCAACACCATTAGCATAATAGTCATAATATTAATTAAATGCTACACAACAACTATAATCCTTGGTTAACCAACTCTTCGCAGGGGAATGACTTCGCAAAACAAGTCATCGATGTTCATAACAACCGTTAGCGCCCAAACACGGCTATGGTATGCTAACCCCCGAGGTGTTCCAAAAACGGCTATGGCATCACCCCCAAGTGTTCCAAAAACGGCTATGGCATCACTTGATCAATGTGTGAGTAAAACACGGCTATTACTCACAATCATGTGCACAAACACGGCTATGTGCAACAATTAATACGGGCAACAACGTGGGAGTAAAACACGGCTATTACTCACCACCATATGCACAAACACGGCTATGTGCATAATTATCAATTGGACAAAACGGCTATGTCCCACAACTATGGTCACAAAAACGGCTATGTGACACCATTAATTAATGTGTGCAAAAACGGCTATTCAACACCTCAATGGTCACAAAAACGGCTATGTGACTCATCGTCAAATAATAACATTACAATAAATATATCGGGTCCACAATCTTAAGTCGCATGTAGTGCACAAAATCCGGCTATTGTGACACTATTCCCAAAGGTGTCTAAACGGCTATCGTCGCATCGATGTGCACCAAAACTCGGCTATTGTGCACATCGCGCACAAGCAAATAAATTATATACATACATGTATAATTATTCCACTCACCTTGAAGTCTTGAAGAAAACAAGCCAAATCTGTTGATCCGTCAATGAACGTACCTAATCCATTATCATAATAATAAACAACACAATTAGGGTGGATTACAAACCAACCCATATTGACACCTAGTGCAATATCGACCCGATTGCACTTCCAAGTACAAATCGCGCCCAAATTAACCAATAATCACTAACACAAGTGAGAATGGTCATAATACGCCAATTAAACCCAATTATAGGTGTTAAACACCTATCTTGCCCATAATGACACTTAAACCCTAATTTTGACCCAAAGGAGTCAACATCGCGCCATTAGCGAGTTTTGACACCAAAACATGTTTAACTCGGTTTTATACTTCAACTTAATCCATTTTAAGTTTATAAACCTTATTAAATCGACAATTGGGTCATAATCATCACCAAACCCTAATTTTGACTCAAGTCAAAATTAGTCAACCCAAATTCACCTAAAGTGATTCCAACACTTCCATAATCACTAAACCTAGTGATTAAACTCAAGATTAAAGCCTAATCAAGGCCAAATCGTCAACCAACTCAAAACCCGCCAAGTGACAAGAATGACTAGTCATCATAAACCCATTTCATCATCTAAGAGGGTTTCACTACAAATCAAACTCAAACCCTAACTTGAATATCAAATCTAACAAATGAAATTCGGAGTTAGAACTTACCAATACTACCAAAACGTAGCTAGGAGCGAGATGAACAACTTTAAAACCCGAGCTTTGGCTAGAATTCGACTCATTCTTCTCCAAATCAAGCTCTCTCACTCTAGAACTCTTCCTCTCTCTCTAAATGTGGATGAGAGTGTTTGTGTGGGTGAGAAATGAGCTCCAATGGAGTTCTAGATCAGTTTTGGTGACCCTAAACCGATCCTAAATGAAAAGACCAAAGTACCCCTCATTTAGACCTTTTAAAAAGGCTGAAAATTGCATCAGACGGGTTCGGCGCGCCGCGCCAAATGGTGGAGCGCCGCTCCAACCTACAGGTCAGTTTTCAGTTTCTTGTTTTGGCCATAACTTTTTGACCGTAGCTCCGTTTTCGATGAACCAAATATCGTTGGAAACGTAATAAGATTTCCTTTCCAATGGTAAGGCTTTGAAACATCAACACAAACTTTATTTGGGGTTGAAAAGATACGTACACACCTTGTCACTTCAGACAACGTCCAGTTTCCTTCGACGTTCGAGCAAGCAACACGTACACTTCATACACGCATCGTACACCATAAATACTTTATGTACAATAAATATTTGGGTCTTACATTTATACTTAAGACCATTGTTGTAAAAAAACCCGATTACTCTCCGATTAATCAACGATTACTCATTTTTAAGAGCTTCCCGTTCCGATTTTCCAAAATCCGCTTAATTAATCAATCAACGTCGATTGATGGGTCAAAAACTCAAAATCGAATTTGGTAATCAAAGTCGGTAAAAGTTAAAATTGGTCAATATTTTAACATGAATTTATACTAAAACTTTATAGCATATGAACAAAATGAACAAATTTAGACAATTAGGTCAAAGTTTATATTTAATTTTATGGTTTTTTTCTATATTTACACATATAATTTTTGAAATTTAGTATTTAAAGGTATAAAATATACTCTGGTTAATTCCCGAATTAATTTCCGATTAATTCCCGAATTACCAATTACTCTTTCCAAAGTCCCGACCGATTAATTCCCGAATAGCGAGTTTCGCTACCTCTTACAAAAAACTCATGACCCCAACCACTAAAAAACAACTGACAAAGGCTCGAGCCCACGACCCCTACTTTAATAGTACTGGGCTCTACCAACAGGCCTGCTACAAGAACGACAAGCACAATTCCTCGTTTTGTGAACTTGAGTTGGAACTTGGAATGAGGTATTGAGAGAGGTAACAAAGTATTATAGTGCAGAGTTTAGTAGTTTTTTGATAAAAATATGAGTGGGATCATTATAACTTTGAACTGGATACGACCATGGTCCGAGCAATTGTTGCAAGCGGCTAAGAGCAGTTCCTATCGATCGTCAACGAGTCCGTTAACAACCGTCACCCATTGACGATGATAATTAGCAATTCGTGACCACTTTTGCCAGTTAGGTAGGAACAGAGCTCTAACGAGCAGGTGTGGGTCCCAATTTGAAGCATGTGTCTATCTTTTAATTATATAATGTATTTAAATAATAAAATAATAATTTGAATGGGTTGAAGTTGGTTGAGTATATGATACGGAGGGATTAGTTAAAATATTGTTAGTTTTTCTATTGATGTGACGTTGATGTGAAGAAGAGAAGTTCGGTTAAAGGACTGAATGCTAGGGAGTGGCCAAAGTGCATAGGGTTACTGCAGCTGTTGGCATTCTCGTACAGACATTATAATTGACAACATATTGATCACATTAAAACATAAATATAATATTTACAGACGTCAAAAGAACAAATATATTACAAACAATGCGACACCACCGTATGGTAATAAATTTGTTGAACGAAGAGAGTAAACACTAAACATTTACTTTGATTAACCAAAACAAAAGATTCATCTAACAAGAAAGATTATGTGCAACTGTTTAGGACCATTATTGATTAACCACCAAAATCAGCAATAAGAGAAAGGGTGTTCCCATCAGAAACATCCTTATCAGAAAGATCACTTAAATAAAGCCATACTTGCCTTTAAAAAAATAATAATAATGCCATACTTGTTCTCTTGCATTCATAATGCCTGTACCCACAATGACAGCTAAGCTTTTAAAAATTAAGCTAATAAAATCTTGATAAAAGAAGATGAGGTGACAAAATGGGTGGTTTGTGTGGCTAATTTCTTGTACAGTTCAGGATGACCCAAAACAATTCACTAGGATTAGTTTTTGTCCTAAAGCAAATTACAACTCACTAAATCAAACTTTTAACATTTTTGTAACTCTATGTATCGAACAGAAAACGTTATATTGCAAATATTAAACTTCCCAAACCTTGCTTCTGTATGTACCCGGGCAAACTCTTAACTGTGGCTGGAGTTTATTACCGATGCGACAATCATATATATGAGGCTGCATCATCGTTTACATGTTATCAGAGATACATATCTACACTATACACATACACTACGTCCATACACAGAAGTGCCTTGACAAGTTCCGGAAATGAGCATGTACAAATTTTTTTTTTTATTACTATGCAAAATTAGGCAAAAAAAAAAAAAAAAAAAAAAAAACCGATGTTCAGGTTACCGGCAAGTATTTTTACTTGGGGATTGATCCGTAAACAACTAATTTTTATCCATACACAACCAAACATGCTTTATGATGTTATACACAACACTTCAAAGGAGGTTCAGTTGTGTATGGATAAAAATAGGTCGTGTACGAATCATCACCTTTTTTACTTAGATGTACGGTGCCTTACTGTTTTCCCGTGACAGTTTCCAACCCTTTCCCTCCAACCTAAAATGTGTTGCTAGTGAGCCTTGAACCTTAGACTTCTTATGGGAATAACAGCTTCAAACCATCGGGCAATCATATGATGGTTAAGAAAATAGCCAAAAAGGTAGTGTTGAAACATTCTGGTGGTGATAAAATATTAGAGAAAAATATAACCCTGAATTTACCCACTAAGGTTGGTTGAAATTGAGACCTCAAAACAAAGGTTGGTTTGTTAAAAAAATAAAAGAAAAATAAAAAAAAATGGACTACAATTAACCATTGAAGAACAATCTAGATATTTACCCTCCGAAGTACTGCATGAGTTCGTCTTCATTAAAGTCTTCATCAAGCAGATAATTAAAATCGGTATTCAGTGATGTCGTTCCATCCATACCAAGAGTAAGAGGACAGAATGCCCCATAATCTAGTGACAAGCAGCTACTATTAATTGACGATTTAAACTGGTTATCTCCTGGCGGATATAGCAACAACTCATGTGCAGGTAACTGAACTTCGGTTACATTGTCTACCAATAGAGGTCTGACACCTGTCAGCGTATGATCTTCGTGCACACTTTCATGAATCTGATAATCAGCAAAAGACAAGTCCGTATGATTTAAATCGGGCAGCATATCTTGCGGCTCTCGTTTCTGTAAAGGCTTCGGATCATCTCGTTTTCTTGTTTTTCCTCTTTGTTTATCCGTTTTATCGTGATGACGTGGCGGTAGTGCATCACGATCTTTTGATGAAACAGGGCCCCGGGTATCTTCAATCCTGTCAACATCATAATCACTATCGGTCTATCGTAGCTATTTGAAGGTTTTGTCTAAACAACCACCCGAAGGTGTTTCGGTTATCCCGGACCCACCATTATCACCACTTGATTGTAAAATTAAAGTTTCCTCTCGGTTCAAAACCGGTAACCAAATCGAACTCTCTTTGGCTGTCATTTAATCCGGTAAACACGACTGGAGAACCAGCCTTCTTATTTCCGATTGCTTATGTTCCAATATGAGAGTAAAGATTTAGATATCTGGCGTTTGAACCTGAGGAGATGGTAGCGTGAAAAACTGACAGGTTGTTAATACGGAGTATATTTTATCAAAATTTTTATAAGTTAAATTATTAATAAAGACAAAATTAATGAAATCATATTTCTGCCTAGTCTATATGTCCATTTTCATCCCTTTCAATTAAAAACTGAAAAAATAGTCCTTAAATTGATTTTTTAGCCCAAAATCATACTCGTCACTAATGCTCCTTAAATATAACGTTCGTCACCTACTAGACATTTGAGAGTAATTTCGTCTTTTACATATCTTATTGTTCACCTTATTCTATCTTTATCTTCTCCTCTATATTCATCTTTAAATAAAATTTAACTAAAATCTACAATCATGACCAGATGATAACCTAGAGGAGAATATTTGGAATGTCCTTAATCATATGGTGAGTGCTGCTGTTGTTTACAATGTTTGGATTGAAAGGAATAGAGGGTCGTTTAAAGGTGAAGTTAGATCTGTTGAGCAAATTATAGCTGCAACTGAGGTGTACATTCAGTTGAAGATTGTGAGTCTTAAAGTGAAGAAAATTAAGAATACATAGAAGGTGGCTGATATATGGGGTTTAAAGTAGAACAATTTGAATCTGGAGAAGGACTTTTGAGGCGATTTGGTGTAGCATGTTATGAAAGATGAGACAGCTTGATCTAAGTGTTTTTTTTGGTTGGGTTGTTTTGTTGGTGTGTTGTTTATTTTGAGTTAGGATATTCCCTTCCATTATTTTGTAATTATTGTTTATTCTAATATAATAATTCGCCTTAAAAAGAAAAAAAAAAAACAAAAACTAGAGGAACAGAATTTTAAGATCAGAAATATACATATCAATTATCCATGTCACTTATTTCCTTCAAGGCTTTAACGGCTCTAGTTATTGAGTCGACAGCAAGCGTCGATTTATTGGCGACTTGACTGACTCTTAGAGCCTAAAGTAAATTTCAGGCAGGATTTAAAACCTATGAAAATTTGATATTACCATTTTTATGGTGTCTCAATTTTATTTTTAATTTAATTAATTTTTTTTGTAAAGTTTTTTTCCTACTTATTGGTCGGAGGTCCACTCGTAAGCAATCTCTGTATCGGTCGAATAGAGGGAGAGATGACTTTCTCTACTTTTGAGAGTGTTTTCACTCTGGACGGAGAAATGACTTGTCTTTATTCACTAATAGGGGAAGGATTATCTACATTTCACCTCCCCCATACACCACTTATGTGGTATTGAGTTTTGTTGTTGTTGTTGTTGTTGTTGTTGTTGTTGTTGTTGTTGTTGCTTATTTCATTCAAGTCGTAAACATCATATCAATTTTTTATTTTTTTTTGCTAAAATAACGCTAACATATAACAAGTCATTTCATCAGTCGATGAAAAAGACTAACAAAATACAACCGGATTAAACTCAAACTAAGGCTCGGGAATAGTTAGCATATCCTAAAGCTAAACATGGAGCCTAAAGTAACTAAACACAAGCCTTGGAACACCGAAACACATAGAAGCGTACATGGTAAAATACTAACAAACTAGAACCACAACAAAAGCTAAAACACGTCAGATACTATGAACATAGAAACGAACAAGCCACGCTCAAACTACTTGGAAACCGCTTTGTCTTTGCCTTTACCTTTACTTTTACGAGTCTTAATAATCGGTTTAACAACACCGTCAACCTTCAAGCGATTAAAATTCTTGCCACCCCGATTCTCAATTGCATAAGATGAAAAATCTGATGACCTGATACCAATCCTAAAACCCGACACCAGCGTAGGAAGCGACGAACCATGCTTGTTGAAACTCTGTCCATTGACTCAGTACCATTATTGACGGACACTCCATGTTCTTCATCTCCCCTAAGTGACGACTTCTCCGAATCCTCTTCGTCTCTAAGCTCGAGCCCGTTATCGTATGGACCATCTAAATTAGCTGGAACATTAATCGCCGAAACTAATGGAGGAACAACCGATGAATCTTCAACCAAACTGTTGGAATTAACTGAAACTAAATCTGCATTATCATCTCGAACGGCCACCACATCAGCTCCCATCTTTGAACTCGACTTCCTCACCTCTTCTTTGACCCCTCAATGGAAGCAGAAGCACCATCCCTCGTACAAACAGAAGCATTTGGACCCGGATTCATAAACTCCGACTCCACTCCAACCTTGACCAAATTAGGATCCAAAATGGCATGTGTCTCACCATGAACTAAAACATCCGAATGACAGCCCTCAAAACCAAACTGTGAACATGTTGGAAAACTTGGTTGGAAAAGTATGTTCCACCAATTTTTGGACACAAATTAATATATATTAAAGTGATATATATTAACGACTATTTAGTGGGATTTGTAGCCACTAATGAGAGCTTTAAAATGAACTAAAGCGTGTCCAAAACGGGTTAATGGTGAATGAGATATCGCGTCTCAAAGTTGTTAGTTTAAGTGCAAAGTAAGAAATTAAAAGATTTGATTTATCAACCAAGGAGTTTGTAAATATTTTTATGTGATTTGGTAAATCTTTTTCAAATCCTAAAATATTTGATTTATAAATCAAGGATTTTGTAAATAATTTTATGTGATTTTGTAAATCCGTTTCAAGTCCTAAAAGATTTGATTTATCAATCAGGGATTTTTTAAATATATTTTGTGTGATTTCGTAAATCTTTTCTTACCTTTTGAGATCATGTTTGCACGATAAATACCAAAGTTTGGTATTGAGAAAATGAGCATCAACTAACACACAAACAAAAATCATAACCCTCTTACACTAGTTTTTCCAGCTTCTTCTTCGACAACTTCGGTCACCCCACTTTCGGTCTCTTTTTCAGGCAAGTGCTCTTGTCCGGCAGTACGCTGCTTTGAACCGGTGTACCCTGGGAACAGACGTCGAATCTGTTTAAGGGAATTGTGTCAAACACAAGCCCGGTTCAACCCTTCAATTCGGTTTGATCGTTTTACGTTTATGTTTATCCTTGTATATTGCATATGAATATTCATGTTTTATTAGTAATTTTCAGCTTCATATGTATATTTTTCTTACAAACTTAAATAGATTCTCTGCGAAACTGCCCTGGTAAATAGAGTTGAATATGTGTATGCATCTATTTTTTTGAAACTTTAAACAGTAGAACCTTTGCTAATATGCTTATAATCTCACCATCACCAGCCGCCAACGTTAGCCGCCAGTTTCTGCAATTTTGTTCGCCTTGAAATTCTGACTAAGACCCCTGTGTGTTTTGGTAAATTAGGCTAGTTTGATTTTTATATTGAATTGTGAAGTTATGCTAATGTTTGTTTTCAATATGTGAGTGGTTTTGGCTGCTATATTCTGAACGGAATAGATCAGTAATATATATGCCTTTACAATTTATAAATAGATTATTAATTTCTGCTTATCCTTTTAAGACATGTGTCCCTCATATAGTGGAATCTTAAACATGTTAGTGGAATGTTAGTGGAATATGAGATAGGCACGCTTTCAATTTCAATTATATTCCGCTATCAGTTTTAATAATAATAATTTAATTGATTGTTTTAATCAAATGATTGATAAGTTAGTGGATTAGGTTGAAAATATGGAATAGAGTGATTGTGATCATAATCTGACATGTTATTTTTCATATTCGTAGAGCTTATTTATGATATCTAATATGATTTAATTGTCTTATGAAGATATTTATTATGCATGGTTTAGACTTGTATGCATGATGTATGCTTTTAATAAACTTAACTTTCGGTGGTTTTATATATTTTTTTTACACAATATTTAACTCGGCCTTTTTTGATCTACTTTTTGCCTAATGGTTATGATTAATCTATTCGCATGCTCCTGGTTATTTTGAGTATCATAAACTCATATTTTAATTATCGATTTGTTATCTTATATTATTAATAGATTTGCTACACAACCTTGAATTCGTGATTACTAATTCTATTTTGAAATTAATTTTTTCAGAATGTCTCAGTCGGATGCTACCCCAAATAATGGTGGAACTGTTGCACCGCTACCTAATGCGGTTGTTTCTCATGCTGAGAAACCTGAAAAGTTCACTGGTGTGGACTTTAAACGTTGGCAGAAAAAGATGCGTTTTTATCTGACCACGTTGAACCTTGCGAGGGTCTTAACTGAAACCGCTCCCCAACTTGTTGAAGGGGATGCTCAAACTGTGAGTGCGGTTGAGGCGTGGAAACATTCAGATTATTTATGCCACAATTATGTCTTGAATGGTTTAGAGAATTCTCTTTATAACGTGTACTGCACAACAGAGACTGCCAAAGAATTATGGGAGTCTTTGGAGAAAAAGTACAAGACTGAAGATGCTGGTACCAAGAAATGGGTAGTGGCTAAATTCTTGGATTTTAAAATGGTTGACTCAAAGACTGTTATGAGTCAAGTTCAAGAATTGCAAGTCATTATTCATGACATACATGCTGAAAAAATGGTAATCAGTGAGAGTTTCCAAGTTGCAGCAATAATTGAGAAGTTACCACCAAGCTGGCTTGATTTCAAGAATTACTTGAAACATAAGCGAAAGGAGATGACTGTTGAAGACCTGATGGTCCGTCTTTGCATTGAGGAAGACAACAAAGTTGCTCTTAAAAAGAGCATTACCCCTAGTTCGGCAAAGGTTAATATTGTTGAACATGGTCACTCCTCAAAAAGTAGCAAAAGTAAAGGAAAGACTGAGAAAAGTAACAAGGGGAAATGGTTCAAGCTTGGACCTAAAGGTGGTGTTTCCAAAAAGAAAGGTTTCTCTGGCAAATGTTTAATTATAACTATTTGGGTCATCGTGCTGATGAGTGCAAGAAGCCAAAGAAAGAGACTACCCGGCAAGCTAACATGGTTGATGATGCTGACAATCTGATTGCTATGGTTTCTAACCTCACTATTATGATTTTCGAGGTTAATCTGGTTGGTTCTAATACCAGAGAGTGGTGGGTTGATACTAGGGCTACCCGTCATGTGTGTGCTGATAGGATCCTCTTTAACACTTGAAAAGAGGTTACTAGTGGAGATAAGCTGTTTATGGGAAACTCTGCTACAGCTGATATCAAGGGTGAAGGAAATGTGATCCTAAAGATGACCTCTGGAAAGAAACTTACTTTGACTAATGTGTTGTATGTTCCTGAAATTCGTAAGAATCTTGTGTCTGGGTGATTATTGAATAAGTTTGGCTTTAGACTAGTGTTTGAGTCTGATAAGGTCGTGTTGACCAAAAATGGTGTTTATGTTGGTAAGGGTTATGCCCTTAATGACATGTTTAAGCTAAATGCAATGGTTATTAACACTGAATCTAATAAAACAAGTACTAGTTCTGTTTATTTGCTTGAGTCTTCTAATGTGTGGCATGGTAGACTAGGTCATGTTAATTTTAATTCCATTCGTCGCTTAATTAAATTGAATTGCATACCAACTTTACACATTGACTCAAACTATAAATGTAAAACATGTGTTGAAGCCAAATTAACAATATCATCCTTCAAATCGGTTGAACGAATAACCGAACCCCTTGATATGATTCACACTGATGTGTGTGATTTGAAATCCATTCCAACAAGGAATGGTAACAAGTACTTCATTGCGTTTATCGATGATAGCTCGAAGTACTGTTACGTTTACTTATTAAAAAGTAAAGATGAAGCAATTGAGAAATTTATTGCTTATAAAAATGAAGTTGAGAATCAACTTGAACGGAAAATCAAGGTTATCCGCAGTGATAGAGGTGGTGAATATGTTGCACCTTTTGCTGAATTTTGTGCAGAAAATGGCATTAGACATGAATTCACCGCACCTTACTCACCTTAATCAAATGGCACTGCTGAAAGAAAGAATAGAACCTTTAAAGAAATGGTGAATGCCATGTTGGTGAGTTCGGGTATGGCATGTTAATTATATAGTTGCCTTGTATAACGGATTGTATTCTGTGTATATATATACACGTTCAATGTAAATGAAACATTCAAGGATCAATCTCCTTTATGGTATCAGAGCTAAAAGTTTCTAAATCACAAATTTTCTTTCGTTCCTGCTATTCTTTTCCTGTTTCTTCTCCATTCACATGCAACACACAATGTCTGATACACAGAATACATCAAAAATTCATCCAGCAATCACTGTTAATAACATTAAAAATTTCATACCCTTGAGATGGAAAAGAGTCAATACTCTTTTTTGGGCAGGTCTCTTTCAGATTCATTGTCGAGCTTATGAAGTACTCGATCACATCATTCCAGCTACCATTGACTCCTCTTCTTCTACACTCACTCCTGATTCATCTCCTTCTCATACAAGACCTGCCTCCTGGGAACGCC
This sequence comes from Rutidosis leptorrhynchoides, assembly GCF_046630445.1. Classification (NCBI taxonomy): domain Eukaryota; kingdom Viridiplantae; phylum Streptophyta; class Magnoliopsida; order Asterales; family Asteraceae; genus Rutidosis; species Rutidosis leptorrhynchoides. The sequence continues at coordinate 196,366,072 of NC_092333.1, forward strand.
TTGATGCTATTGTTTTGCAGTGGATATATGGAACAATATCTCATGACCTTCTTTGAACAATCTTCAAACCTGAAGCAACTGCTCAACAAGCGTGGAAAAGGCTAAAAGGTATATTCCATGATAACAAAAACTCACGTGCTGTCCATTTGCAACATCAATTTGCAAATACTCGCATTAAGAATTTTCCTGATGCCTCTTTTTATTGCCAAGAACTGAAAATACTCGCTGATCAAATCAACAACGTGGGTCCTGCTATTGAAGAAGATCGTTTAGTCCTACAACTTGTAACCGGTCTGAATGATAGCTATGCAAGTCTTCGTTCCATTATCACTCATCGGGAAAAACTCCTAACATTTTATGAGGCTCGTTCCATGCTCATACTTGAAGAATCAAGTAAGCAGAATCTCGCTACCCAGGCCGCATCTTCTGCTGCCACTGCACTGGTATCCTCTACCACGCAACCAAATTAGCCACCTCCTGATGGACAATCAAATCGATATTTTAATACTCGGGGTAGGGGGAATTATCGAGGTAATAACAATCGTGGCCGGAACAACTACAACAATCGTGGCAGGGGACGTAGCTATCAAGGGTTTAATTCTGGTTCTACTTCTTACAGTACTGGAACCCCAAATCCACCACAGGGGTGGACTTATGGCCCTTGGGCCTGGGCTAATAATAGTTGGGATGTACCTCCATGTCCTTTCCCTAGTGTTCCTTGAACTCGCCCACAAATAAATAATGGTCAGCCGAGGTTATTAGGCCCTCAGCCCAATGCTAACTATGCAGGTTCTGTTGTTTCTCAGCCCACTGATATTGAGGCCGCTATGCATACCATGACACTGAATCCACCTGATGAAAATTGGTACTTGGATACGGGTGCCACGTCCCACATGACTAATAACCAAGGTAATTTTCTCTTTTATTATCTGAAAACGTGCTCTAAACGTATTATTTGTAGCGACCCGACCAAATCATGTTTGACGGCGCCGACTACTTCGGTCCCGTTGCGTGGTCATAAGTCTTTATTATGACGTTTGAACAAAATATGTCACATTCATTTCATAAGTAAAAGGATGTTTCAAGTTTACAAATGTAGTTCAAAAGATTAGTTACAATACAAAGTTTAACGTACGAATGAAACCTATGCGACACAATTTAAAGTAGTCAGAAGACGCTCCAACTATGCATGCATACTCGACATCCAAGCAAGTATCAAAAAGAGTGCGGAAGCATGTATCAAGTAGCTTTCAAGGACCTGAGAAAACATATAGAAACTGTCAACGAACACGTTGGTGAAATCATAGGTGTTTTAGTAAACGTTGCATTTGAACCACAAGATTTAATATATAATATGATTATCAAAATCATTTGCATTCCAAAGTTGTTATTTGTTTCGCGGGCACCCAATTATCAAACTTAACTGTTTTGCACCCTTTGCGTAGTGTTAGAACATACACTAGACCCGAAAATATATTTCATCCGCTAACGGTAGCGAACCGTCCGAATGAGGCTCGTCAAGCCCATGTGATCACGTAATATAAGTTCACGTTTACACCCTGTAAGTGTAACTAATGATAATTAAATTGAGGATTTTCATTCAAACCCGTACGTGGAATGTTCGTTTTCGTACTTGTGTTTAATGTATAAAAGTATGATACGTATATGTTTCTCATCCCATAGTTTAAAGCATAAAAGTTGTTTGAAAGATGGGACTATGATCTCACCTTGAGTGCACGTGTGAAAAGTACTTCACAAAGTAACGTGTGCGAAGGATAGTGCTAGTCTTGACCTAAAAAAATAGGTCGTATCAATAACGGTAAACACGATAGGTCAAAGATGTTCAATTAGTCCTATGGCTCGTTACGACTCGATTATGTAGCATGTGAAATCAACTTGTCAAGTTTCATGCAAGATACAAGTATAGAAACAAGTTAGGAAGGTTGCATAATCATTAGGTTAAGTTTGACAAAAAGTCAAACTTTGGTCGGTCAAAGTCAACGAAAAAGTCAACACGTTCGGGTCGGGTCCCGAACTATTTTTCTGAGGTTTTTAATCATATATGAGCATGTTAGAACAAGTTACATGTGAATCGGAGGTGCGTAGCATAGCAAACATTATTCGAAAATCGACAAAGTTGGACAGACCACTTTGGCGCGCCGCGCCATTACCTGTGCAGAGAATTCTGGCAGTTTTTAAGTTTTATGCACGAACCTAACTTCAACCAATCACCATTTATGACCCGCAAACAACCAAAGCATGCATCTTATATCATCGGAAAGGTATTTTGACAAGGAAAACAACTAAACACATTTCATCCATCACATTTACTTTTACAACAACCAAAATCACATTCAAAGCTCCTCATTAAATGCACTCAAGTTCATAAATGAAATTCGATGACTCGGCAACCAATTTACATGAATGATATGCCGTTTTGAAGATGATCTAGCATACAATACAACCTAACACTTACAAATAACATTTCATGTCATTCAAAGCATCAAAAGTTCATTTCAAGTTCATCAAACCCTAACCCAAATCCACCAAAACCAATAATCAAGTTTATGAAGTTTTCTAAAACAACCTACACATCAAATTAAAGCTAGTGCTACTAGTAACACCTTTAATACTTGCACTTTACCATAACAACAACATTTAAGCAACTAAATTACTAAATCAAACACACCAAAGTTCATATTCAAGCTAGTTACTTCAAATAACGAAATCGAGCATATAAATCATATAATCATGTTAGACTTGAGCCATAGACACTAATTAACAACTTTATAAGTTAAAAACATCAAGAACACAAAATCTAGTGATTTTAGAAAGTTACCCAAACTTGATGAAATCGGTATGGAATCGAAGAGGAAGATGAGAGGATTCCGAATATGCAATTTGTTTAGATGGATGCTTGCTCGATTTGATTTAGATGATGATTCGTGAAATTGGAGAATTGAGTGAAAATATGGAAGTAGAAGAAGAAAAGGGAAATGAAAAAGAAAAGATGGGGGTGGGGGTTGACTAGTCAAAGGCTAGTCACCTCTTTGGCATTTTGACGAAACTAGTCCCTCAAGTTCGTTTGCGGGTGCGTGAAATACCTAGACGAGATATTTTTAAAACACGTATTAACCGGAGATGTTCTAAACATATAACGGGATTTAAATAGTTAAACGGAAAAGTAAACGGAAAAAGGCGGGATGTTACATTACCTACTCCTTAAAAGAAATTTCGTCCCGAAATTTAAGTAGGCGTAGTAGTCGTTGTTTCTTCATCATGATCTTGCGTTTCCGGAACCGGGAATAAATGAGGGTATTTCTTTTGCATTTGATCTTGCCTTTCCCAAGTAAACTCGGGTCCCCTTTTGGCGTTCTAACGGACTTTAACAATCGGAATTCGGCTTTGTTTCAATGTCTTGACGGAGGTGTCCACAATTTTAACCGGTTCCTCCACAAAATGAAGTTTGTCATCAATAGTAAGTTCCTCGAGAGGGATGACGATATCGGGTTCGGCAAGACACTTTTTCAAGTTAGATACATGGAAGGTAGGATGAACGGAGTTCAATTGAGGCGGAAGATCTAAACGATAAGCAACGGTTCCAATACGCTCCAAGATTTCGAAAGGACCAATATACCGCGGATTTAGCTTCCCGCATTTCCCAAAACGGATTACACCCTTCCAAGGTGCGACTTTTAACATGACGCGGTCACCGACTTGAAATTCAAGGTCGTTGCATCTTTTGTCGGTATAGCACTTTTGACGACTCCGGGCCGTCCGAAGCCTATCTCGGATTTGAACGATCTTCTCGGTGGTTTCGTGAATGAGTTCAGGTCCAGTGATTTGTACGTCGCCTACTTCGGCCCAACAAAGAGGAGAACGACATTTTTGGCCATATAATGCTTCGAATGGGGCGGCTTTTATACTCGCGTGATAACTATTGTTGTAAGAGAACTCGGCGAGAGGTAAGTGCTTGTCCCAAGCTTTTCCAAAATAAACCACGCAAGCTCGTAACATGTCCTCTAAGGTTTGAATTGTACGTTTGCTTTGTCCATCGGTTTGAGGATGATATGCGGTGCTCATGTCTAAATGCGTTCCCAAAGCTTCTTGCAAGGTACGCCAAAATCTAGAAACAAAACGGCCATCTCGATCGGAGATAATCGATAAAGGTACACCGTGTCGAGATACGATCTCCTTGATATAAATTCGTGCAAGTTTCTCCATTTTGTCGGTCTCCTTCATGGCGAGAAAGTGTGCGGATTTGGTGAGACGGTCAACAATAACCCAAATGGTATCATAACCGCCCGTCGTTTTTGGTAGTTTGGAGATAAAATCCATTGTTATTCTTTCCCACTTCCATTGCGGGATTTCGGGTTGTTGAAGTAATCCGGACGGTCTTTGGTGTTCGGCTTTGACTTTGGAACATGTCAAACACTTGGAAACATAAGTAGCTACGTCCATTTTGATGTTCGGCCACCAATATAGTTGTTTAAGGTCGTGGTACATCTTATTGGCACCGGGGTGAATCGAGTATCGCGACTTATGGGCTTCATCTAAAATAAGGCTTCGTAGGTCCCCATAACTAGGCACCCAAATCCTTCCGGCGAAATATCGGAGTCCGGTCTCTCTAATTTCGAATCGAGAGACGAGAATGTTCAAGAGCTTGTGTGAAACATTTTCATCCTTGAGAGCCTCATCTTGGGCTACCCGAATTTGGCTATTAAGGTTGGTGTGGATGGTGATGTTTAAGGCTCGGACACGAAGAGGCACCGCTCTTTCTTTTCGACTTAAGGCATCGGCTACTACATTTGCCTTCCCGAGATGGTAACGAAGCTCGCAATCGTAATCGTAATCGTTTAAGGTTTCAATCCACCTTCGTTGTCTCATGTTTTGTTGCTTTTGGTCGAAGATGTGTTGGAGACTTTTGTGATCGGTAAAGATAGTACTCTTGGTTCCATAAAGATAGTGTCTCCACATTTTAAGTGCAAAGACAATGGCTCTGAGTTCGAGATCATGTGTCGTGTAGTTTCGTTCATGAATTTTGAGTTGTCGAGAAGCATAAGAAATGACTTTCGTTCGTTGCATCAACACACACCCAAAACCATGTTTCGAGGCGTCACAATACACAACAAAATCGTCATTGCCTTCGGGAAGTGACAAGATAGGAGCGGTGGTTAGCTTTGTTTTCAAGATTTGAAATGCGGATTCTTGTTCGGTCGCCCAATTGAATTTCTTTCCCTTGTGAGTTAAAGCGGTTAGAGGACGAGCAACCAAAGAGAAATCCTTGATGAATCTATGGTAGTATCCGGTGAGACCCAAGAATTGACGAATATGAGTAGGAGTAGTGGGAGTCTCCCATTTACTACTGGCTTCGATTTTCGTTGGATCGACTTTAATACCTTGGTCACTTACAACATGACCAAGAAATTGAACTTCCTTCAACCAAAATTCACACTTGGAGAATTTGGCATATAGTCGTTCTTGTCTTAAAAGTTCAAGCACCAGCCGGAGGTGTTCCTCGTGTTCTTCTTCGCTTTTAGAATAAACCAAAATATCATCGAAGAACACGATAACGAATTTGTCAAGATACGGTTTGCACACGCGGTTCATAAGATCCATGAACACCGCCGGTGCGTTAGTGAGACCAAATGGCATTACAAGAAATTCATAACTACCATAACGAGTTCGGAATGCGGTTTTGGAGACATCTTCCCCCTTAACCCTTAATTGATGATAACCCGAGCGGAGATCGATTTTTGAATATACACAAGACCCTTGTAGTTGATCAAAGAGGTCATCGATGCGAGGAAGAGGATATCGGTTTTTAACCGTCAATTTGTTTAGTTCACGATAATCAATGCACATTCGTTGGGATCCGTCTTTCTTTTAAACAAACAAAATCGGAGCGCCCCAAGGTGAATGGCTAGGTTGGATAAAACCACGATCAAGTAGTTCTTGGATTTTACTTTGCAATTCTTGAATCTCGGATGGAGCGAGTCTATAAGGTGCACATGCTACGGGTGCGGCCCCCGGAATAAGATCGATTTGGAATTCAACCGGTCGATGAGGTGGAAGACCCGGCAATTCGTCGGGAAATACATCGGAATAGTCACTAACAATTGGCACATCATCGGTGTGCTTCTCATTGGACTCGACTTTCTTAACGTGAGCAAGGATCGCAAAACAACCCTTACGGAGTAGTTTTCTAACTTTAATACACGAAATGAGGTTGAGTCCGGTGCAACTCTTATCGCCATAGACGATCAAAGGTTCACCATTCTCGATAGGGATTCGGATTGCGTTAAGATCACAAAGGATGTGAGATTTCGTTTTGGCTAGCCAATTCATACCGATTAATACATCGAAGCTTCCTAGTTCCATGGGTATCAAGTCAATTTCAAACTCATTACACAAAATGTTTAACGTACACCCCCGGTGATATGTGTCGGCACTCAATAGTTTTTCGTTGGCCACTTCAATGGTATAAGTGGTATCTTGTGGGAGTGGTGGAGTATTAAAAGAATGAGTCAAAGTCTTGGATACAAAACTCTTATCGGCACCCGAATCGAATAAACAAGTAACATAAGTGTTGTTGAGGAGAAACGTACCCGTGACTAATTCATTGTCATCTCGGGCTTCCTCGGTGTTGATGTTGAAAGCTCGGCCGCGTTTGTTGGGGTTGGCTTTCTTCTTCGAACATGCATTTCTAAAATGTCCCGTTTGGCCACATTCATAACAAGTACCCGGTTTTGGTGCATTGGGCACCTTTTGAGTGACGGGGGCGGCACTTCTACAATCGTTGGCCACATGACCACCCCTTTGGCACCGGTGGTAAAATAGATTACTACATTCACCATAGTGGTGCTTGTGGCATTTGTTGCAAAAGGGTTTATTTCCGCCATAACTTTTCTTGGCGTCGGAGGTGTAAGGCTTCTTAGCAAAGTTGTTGTTGCTTGATTGGGAGGGTTCCCACTTTCTTTTGTTGCCGCCCGATTTATCCTCGGCCTTAGGTGCCGGAACTACAATTTCGTCAACCGTTTCGATCAATTGGCGGGCCATGTTCAATGCTTGCTGTAGGTTAGCGGGTTTGGATGACATCACCCCTTGTTTGATGCTCTTTGGAAGACCATACTTATAATTTCGACCCTTTGAGATTCGGGGTTCACGAGGTTGGGACACATCAAGGATAGTTCGGTAAAATCGTTGATTATAGGCCTTAAGATCGTTTCCGACCGCCTCTAAGGTTCTTAGCTCTTGTTCGAGCTTTCGAGTTTCTTCGCGAGGGAAATATTCGATGACCATCTTTTCCCTTAAATCGGACCAAGAGAGGGCGTGAGCTTCATCGGTACCCACCGATTGTACATAAGTATTCCACCATGTAAGAGCGACACCGGCGAAGGTGTGAGTGGAGTATTTGACCTTGTCTTAGTCCCGACAGCCGCTTATGCTAAAGATGGCCTCCGTTTGTTCGAACCATTGAGTAAGAGTAACCGGTCCCCCGGTTCCATCAAAAGTGTGAGGTTTGCACCCCATGAAGGATTTGTAGGAGCACCCTTCGTTTGAGTTACCGGCTCCATTGTTGTTGTTGTTGTTGTGGTTGTTGTTATTGTTGGAGGAGTGATCGGCCATGGCCGCTTCCACGGCGGTGGCTATCATTCGTTGTAGAGCTTGTTCGGGAGTCTCGTGGCGTGGCACACGACGAGGAGGCATTGTTCCTTCAAAACACAAGAATACCGTTGATTAGTATTCTTAATAATACTAACCATGATATGGAATAAGGATATAGAAAAATTTTCCTTGACTCGCCTTAAATTCTTTATGTCATAATGTCGGAATGTTCATATGAGTCACCGTAATATAATCCTGAAAATTATATTACCCTAATTCATATGTGTATTCGACACTAATTCATATAGTCAAGGTGGCGCGTCAATTAAATTAAGTAACATGAGATTAAGGTTGAATAAGAATTTGATGTGATAGACGAGTTCGAGTATAATGCACAAGTAGTCAAGTAATTCCTACTTCAAGTCTATATGCCGGTTGTAGTCTAGACTCACCAATGTACCCTATGAGTCGGGGTTGACACCAATGAACTCTAAATCCCTACAACCAACGCTCTGATACCATCTATAGCAACCCGACCAAATCATGTTTGACGGCGCCGACTACTTCGGTCCCGTTGCGTGGTCATAAGTCTTTATTATGACGTTTGACCAAAATATGTCGCATTCATTTCATAAGTAAAAGGATGTTTCAAGTTTACAAATGTAGTTCAAAAGATTAGTTACAATACAAAGTTTAACGTACGAATGAAACCTATGCGACACAATTTAAAGTAGTCAAAAGACGCTCCAACTATGCATGCATACTCGACATCTAAGCAAGTATCAAAAAGAGTGCGGAAGCATGTATTAAGTAGCTTTCAAGGACCTGAGAAAACATATAGAAACTGTCAACGAAAACATTGGTGAAATCATAGGTGTTTTAGTAAACGTTGCATTTGAACCACAAGATTTAATATATAATATGATTATCAAAATCATTTGCATTCCAAAGTTGTTATTTGTTTCGCGGGCACCCAATTATCAAACTTAACTGTTTTGCACCCTTTGCGTAGTGTTAGAACATACACTAGACCCGAAAATATATTTCATCCGCTAACGGTAGTGAACCATCCGAATGAGGCTCGTCAAGCCCATGTGATCACATAATATAAGTTCACGTTTACACCCTGCAAGTGTAACTAATGATAATTGAATTGAGGATTTTCGTTCAAACCCGTACGTGGAATGTTCGTTTTCGTACTTGTGTTCAATGTATAAAAGTATGATACGTATATGTTTCTCATCCCATAGTTTAAAGCATAAAAGTTGTTTGAAAGATGGGACTATGATCTCACCTTGAGTGCACGTATGAAAAGTACTTCACAAAGTAACGTGTGCGAAGGATAGTGCTAGTCTTGACCTAAACAAATAGGTCGTATCAATAACGGTAAACACGATAGGTCAAAGATGTTCAATTAGTCCTATGGCTCGTTACGACTCGATTATGTAGCATGTGAAATCAACTTGTCAAGTTTCATGCAAGATACAAGTATAGAAACAAGTTAGGAAGGTTGCATAATCATTTGGTTAAGTTTGACAAAAAGTCAAACTTTAGTCGGTCAAAGTCAACGAAAAAGTCAACACGTTCGGGTCGGGTCCCGAACTATTTTTCTGAGGTTTTTAATCATATATGAGCATGTTAGAACAAGTTACATGTGAATCGGAGGTGCGTAGCATAGCAAACATTATTCGAAAATCGACAAAGTTGGACAGACCACTTTGGCGCGCCGCGCGGGTATATGGCGCGCCGCGCCATTACCTGTGCAGAGAATTCTGGCAGTTTTTAAGTTTTATGCACGAACCTAACTTCAACCAATCACCATTTATGACCCGCAAACAACCAAAGCATGTATCTTATATCATCGGAAAGGTATTTTGACAAGGAAAATAATAAACACATTTCATCCATCACATTTACTTTTACAACAACCAAAATCACATTCAAAGCTCCTCATTAAATGCACTCAAGTTCATAAATGAAATTCGATGATTCCGCAACCAATTTACATGAATGATATGCCGTTTCGAAGGTGATCAAGCATACAATACAACCTAACACTTACAAATAACATTTCATGTCATTCAAAGCATCAAAAGTTCATTTCAAGTTCATCAAACCCTAACCCAAATCCACCAAAACCAATAATCAAGTTTATGAAGTTTTCTAAAACAACCTACACATCAAATTGAAGCTAGTGCTACTAGTAACACCTTTAATACTTGCACTTTACCATAATAACAACATTTAAGCAACTAAATTACTAAATCAAACACACTAAAGTTCATATTCAAGCTAGTTACTTCAAATAATGAAATCGAGCATATAAATCATATAATCATGTTAGACTTGAGCCATAGACACTAATTAACAACTTTATAAGTTAAAAACATCAAGAACACAAAATCTAGTGATTTTAGAAAGTTACCCAAACTTGATGAAATCGGTATGGAATCGAATAGGAAGATGAGAGGATTCCGAATATGCAATTTGTTTAGATGGATGCTTGCTCGATTTGATTTAGATGATGATTCTTGAAATTGGAGAATTGAGTGAAAATATGGAAGTAGAAGAAGAAAAGGGAAATGAAAAAGAAAAGATGGGGGTGGGGGTTGACTAGTCAAAGGCTAGTCACCTCTTTGGCATTTTGGCGAAACTAGTCCCTCAAGTTCGTTTGCGGGTGCGTGAAATACCTAGACGAGATATTTTTAAAACACGTATTAACCGGAGATGTTATAAACATATAACGGGATTTAAATAGTTAAACAGAAAAGTAAACGAAAAAAGGCGGGATGTTACATTATTGTAGGAAATGGTCACAGATTGCCAATACAAGGTTATGGTCATACTCTCCTTCCTACATCTACCATACACAATTTATACTTAAATAACGTTCTTCACTCTTTTAAATTAATTAAAAATTTAATTTCTGTCTGTCGTCTTTCCATTGATAATCATATATCTTTTGAATTTGATCCATTCGGTTTTACTGAAAAGGAATTTCCAAAGGGGACCCCAATAATGCGGTGTAATAGCACCGGAGAGCTCTATACGTTTCATCCATAGTTGCTGCGTTCTTTGTCCAACCATTCAGCTTTTTCAGTATCTTCCTCAAGTCTATGGCATGATCGTCTAGGCCATCCCGGCGTGCATGTCCATAACTATCTTAGAAATAAAAATTACATTTCTTGTAATTCTAGAAATAAAAGTACTGTTTGTCAAGCATGTGTTTTTGGGAAACATGTACGTTTATCTTTTTATGCATCATTGATGTTAAAGCGAAGGGGTACAAAATAGTTATATTTTTACTACAAAATACTATTAAATACGATACAATTTTACACAAGTTATTTATTTATTTATAGAGTGGATATACCTAAACCTTGCTACAACACTTATAGGCAGTGTACCTAATTGTACAGTAGTGTAGTTTTTAGTAAGTCCGGTTCGTTTCACAGGGAGCTAGCCAAGTTTAACGCTATATTTTTAAAACTATATTTGAAAATATATAAATATATATATATAAGTAGTATTATTATTATAAAAGGGGGTTTTTATCGTTTAATGACCGGTTTGTCGATTTTAAAACTTTAGTCGCAGTTAAAACCTAATGTAAAATATAAAAATATAAAAGACTTAATTTTAAAGCGTAAAGTAAATGACAATAATTAAAGTGCGATAAATAGAATGACAATAAATAAAATTGCGATAATTAAAAAGTACAATAATTAAAATGACAATAAATTAAAGTGCGATAATTAAAAGTGCAATTAAATATGAAATAAAGGAATTATGCTTATTTAAACTTCCGTAATCATGATGTTTGACGTGTTGATTTTAGTTTATTACCATGGGTTAATTGTCCTTTGTCCTGGATTATTTGATACCTATTTGGTTTTTGTCCATAATAGTCCATCGGTCATAATTATAAAATGCTCGTCAAATTAACCTTATTCCCGAAGTCAAATATTCCAACTAATTAGGGATTCGAACTGTAACAAGGTTTTAATACTTTGTTAATTATTACACCAGGTTATCGACTGCGCGTAATCCAAGATTTTAATACTTTGTTAACAATTACACCAATTATCCTTGTATATAATCCACCCCTATTTTAATGAGATATGAATATTAATTTACCCACTTGATCAGAATGAATAATCAATTACCCAACCCGAATAATTAATTAAATGATCGTAAAAGATGTCGTATAAACATCACTAAATAGGACATACATAATCATTTTAATAATTATTAGATTAACTAATTTGAAGATAGGTTCGACAGGTTCCAATGAGTTATCGCTCAATTAGACAATACCCCTTATCTATTAATAGTCATAGTCCAATATCCACAAGTGTCGGTCTTTTGTCTAAACCTTAATTATGGTACAAAATCTAATAACCCAATCTTAATTTTTAGTCTAACATCATGATTACTTCAGCTCAAATAAGCATAATAATAACTTAGTTACGAGACATTAATTTAAAAAGGAAGAACATAGCTTACAGTGGTGATTAATCGCGTAGCGTTAAACGGACAGAGTTCCGTCTTATAAAACCTTAAAACATTTCTTACAATAACCCAATTATTATTAAACTTAAATTAAACTTTAAATTATAAATATATATATATATTATTGATAATGCTAAAAACGAACATATATTTCATAGCATTATTCCTCAAGAAAGACAAGCTTTTAGTTGCAATTGTTCTATTTACAAGTGATATTCGTTTAAATAATAAAAGGTGAAGACAAAAGACAGATTCGAAGAATTGAAGACGCAAACGACCAAAAAGCTCAAAAGTACAAAAGACAATCAAAAAGGTTCCAATTATTGATAAGAAACGTCTCGAAATTACAAGAGTACAAGATTCAAAACGCAAAGTACAAGATATTAAATTGTACGCAAGGACGTTCAAAAATCCGGAACCGGGACCAGAGTCAACTCTTAACGCTCGACGCAACGGACTAAAAATTACAAGTTAACTATGTATATAAATATAATATAATATATAATTAATTATATTAATTATATATATATTATATATATATTATAAACCGTCGGTAAACAAAGAGCCAAACTCCTCTGAGCTGTAAAAGTAAACTCCGCGACTCGCGGAGTTTGAAGGCAAAATTGGCCGCGAGTCGCGGAGCCCCAAAAATGAGAAACTGCCTATAAAGCCAACCGAATTCTGAGCATTTTTCATAATCTTTTTCTTCTTCTTCTCATACGTAAAATATATATATATATTTATAATTTATATTTTAATTTTAATTATAATTCTAATAATAAGGGTATGTTAGCGAATGTTGTAAGGGTGTAAGTCGAAATTCTGTCCGTGTAATGCTACGCTATTTTTAATCATTGTAAGTTATGTTCAACCTTTTTATATTAATGTCTCGTAGCTAAGTTATTATTATGCTTATTTAAAACGAAGTAATCATGATGTTGGGCTAATTACTAAAATTGGGTAATTGGGCTTTGTACCATAATTGGGGTTTGGACAAAAGAACGACACTTGTGGAAATTAGACTATGAGCTATTAATGAGCTTTATATTTGTTTAACTAAATGATAGTTTGTTAATGTTAATATAAAGATTTACAATTGGGCGTCCCTATAAATTACCATATACACTCGATCGGACACGATGGGCGGGGTATTTATATGTACGAATAATCGTTCATTTAACCGGACACGGAAATGGATTGATAGCCACTAGAATAATTAAAACAGGGGTGAAATTACATTCAAGGGTAATTGGTGTAATTGTTAACAAAGTAGTAAAACCTTGGTTTACACGCAGTCGATAACCTGGTGTATTCATTAAACAAAGTATTAAAACCTTGTTACAATTCGAATCCCCAATTAGTTGGAATATTTAACTTCGGGTATAAGAATAATTTGACGAGGACACTCGCACTTTATATTTATGACTGATGGACTGTTATGGACAAAAACCAGACGGACATATTAAATAATCCAGGACAAAGGACAATTAACCCATGGGCATAAAACTAAAATCAACACGTCAAACATCATGATTACGGAAGTTTAAATAAGCATAATTCTTTTATTTCATATTTAATTTCCTTTATTTTATATTTAATTGCACTTCTAATTATCGCATTTTTATTTATTGTTATTTAATCGCACTTTTAATTATCGTACTTTTTAATTATCGCAATTTTATTTTATCGCACTTTTATTGCAATTTCATTATCGTTATTTACTTTACGCTTTAATTTAAGTCTTGTATTTATTTTATATTTTACATTAGGTTTTAACTGCGACTAAAGTCTTAAAATCGACAAACCGGTCATTAAACGGTAAAAACCCCCCTTTATAATAATAATATTACTTATATATATGTTTGTATTTTTATAAAAGTAAATTAATATAGCGTTGAGCTTTGTTTAAAAAAGATTCCCTGTGGAACGAACCGGACTTACTAAAAACTACACTACTGTACGATTAGGTACACTGCCTATAAGTGTTGTAGCAAGGTTTAAGTATATCCATTCTCTAAATAAATAAATATCTTGTGTAAAATTGTATCGTATTTAATAGTGTTTCGTTGTAAACTTCAATAGTATTTTATACCCCTCTGCTAAAACATCAAGTATTTTTGGCGCCGCTGCCGGGGAACTTCTTAAACGCCGGAAGCGCAACGCTAATAAAAAAAAAAGATTTTTAGTTTACTTTTATTAAAATTCGTTTTTGTAAAAAAAAAAAATACGTTTTAAATATTCGAAAATATAAAAAGAAAAACAAAAATATAAGTATTTTTAAGATTTTGTTAAATATTTAAGTTGATTAAGTTTCTTTATTTTTATTTTAGTTTATAAAAAAATATAAGTTTTATTTAAATATCTTTTATTTATATAAAAACAGAAAATAAATAAATAAATAAATAAAGAAAAACGCGTTGAAATTAAACCTGTCAGTTGAATTTCTGAACCCCGCGAGTCGCGGGGTTTGAAGCATTGAATACCGCAACTCGCGGAGCTGCTCTGACACGCGAACAGGAAGCCCTAATCCTGCATTAATTACGGATAATTATTAATTATTATTATTATTTAACCCTAATAATTATTATTATTATTATTAGTTTTATTTTAACTTTTACTTTTTAATTAATTTGTATTTAGTATTAATTAGTTTACTTAAATTGTAAAATTAGTAGTTTTATTAAATAAATAATATAAAAATAATATTTTTATAAAAATTGTACTTTTTACAACTTTTTGTATATTTTTATATTTTGTCCCTTTTTAATCGTTGTAGCGTAATATTTGTATTTTTTCGCTCATATTTAATTTTAAACTTAGTTTTTGCCATAGTTATTTTTACTCTTAGATTTTTAGGCTTTGCCGTAGAATTTCTTAAGTGCATTTTCTTTAGACTAAGATTTAGGTACTCTAGAATTTTGCGACGCCTTTTTAAGTTTTAGTTTCTTTTTAAGTTATTTCCATTTGGGATTTAGTTTTTCCTGTAAGCTTTAATATTTTTAGACGACTTTTACCTATGTATCAATTATCATTCCAATTAGTAATTTCAATTTGCGATTATAATTTTAAGTTAGTTGTAGTAATAAAATTAGGTTAGTCAAGTATTTTTAAGTTTTATAAGTTTCTTTTTTTTTTTTCGTCACCTTTTATTTTTCAACCATTTTTCTTTTTCGACCTTTTGCGACGAACTCTTTTTCTTTCTTATTTCTCGCTATTCTAGTTTTTAGGACATAGATTTTTATTCTACTTCTTATCTAAATTTCTTAAAATTACGAAAATTTATTTTGAGTGGTTAAATTGATAGACATCAAAATTTTCTGGTTCGTAGTAATAGTTGGATTTGTACGTGGACCGGGTTATTGGAGCCAAACAGTCCTCAATTATATTGAGACCAAACGAATCCTGCCCCTCTGCTGCATCTTTTGGCTATTCGAAACGTGGGCAAAATCAGAAAAGTCTATTAATTGGATAACTTATTATAATTTTTCTTTCCTTTTTAAAAACTAATAGGATATTCAGTGAATGCACCGAGCAAAACGTTCATCACCTTTTGTACGTTCACCACCTGTAACTCGATCAAGACATTTAGCAAATATAACCGCCGTTGATTTTTCTTTAGAATCGTCATCCAGTCGACCAAGTACTTCAGTTCAAATTTCCGATAATCCATTTTTTGAACCCGACCTCACAATTGAGAATCCGGAGAATATTCAGGAACGGTTCGTAGATCCTGAACCACTAAACTTTCCTCCGGAGCCACCAATCATTCAAACAGAGATTGTTGAGGAACGAACCATTAAATCAGAATCATCTAGTGATACCGATTCAACAAATTCAATTATGGAGAATCTGGAACCTTTAAGTATGGAAGACCGAATGAGAGCTAAACGCACTGGCCAAGGTCACGCAATTACTCATCCAGACATTAATGCGCCAGATTATGAAATCAAAGGACAAATTCTACACATGGTGACTAATCAATGCCAATTTAGTGGTGCGTCGAAGGAAGATCCAAATGAACATCTACGTACCTTTAATAGGATCTGCACACTATTTAAAATCCGAGAAGTAGAGGATGAACAGATATATCTCATGTTATTTCCCTGGACTTTAAAGGGAGAAGCCAAAGATTGGTTGGAATCGTTACCTGAAGGGGCGATTGATACATGGGATGTTTTAGTTGACAAATTTCTTAAACAATTCTTTCCTGCATCTAAAGCCGTAAGACTTCAAGCAGAAATTGTTACGTTCACACAGAAACCAAATGAAACTCTATATGAGGCGTGGACAAGATATGGAAAGTTGTTAAGAGGATGTCCGCAACATGGTTTAGACACCTGTCAAATAGTACAAATATTCTACCAAGGATGCGACATCACTACAAGAAAAGACATAGATATAGCAGCTGGTGGTTCTATTATGAAGAAAACCGAAACTGATGCTTACAAAATTATTGATAACACTGCTTCCCACTCACATGAGTGGCACCAAGAAAAAGATATCATTAGATCATCTAAAGCAGCTAGAGCCGATTCTAGCCATGACTTAGATTCCATTTCCGCAAAGATAGATGCTGTGGAGAGACGAATGGAAAAGATGACTAAGGATATTCACTCAATACGAATTAGTTGTGAGCAGTGTGGAGGACCACATTTGACAAAAGATTGTCTCAGTATTGAATTAACAATGGAACAAAGAGAGAATATTTCATACATAAACCAAAGGCCTGGAAATAATTATCAGAATAATTATCAACCGCCAAGACCGATTTACAATCAAAACCAGAATTATAACAGAAATATTCCATACAACAACCAACAAGGTCCTAGCAATCAACAAGTATCCAATAATAATTACAATCAGCAAAGACCGAATTTTCAAAACAAACCACCACAACAAACCGATGATAAAAAGCTGAATTTAGAAGATATGATGACAAAGCTAGTTGAAACTCAAACGCAGTTTTTCACATCTCAGAAACAAACCAATGAACAAAATGCTCAAGCATTTAGAAATCAACAAGCTTCTATTCAAAATCTGGAACAAGAAGTAAGTAACCTAGCAAGGTTAATAGGTGAAAGAAAACCAGGAAGTCTACCTAGTGATACAAATGCTAACCCCCGGAATGAAACAGCTAAAGCCATTACCACAAGAAGTGGTACAACACTTAAACCACCTGAAATACCTGTAACTTCTGATGAAGCTATTCCTACTCCACAAGAACCACAACCTGATCAAGATAAGGAAAAAGAACCGGTAGTTGAAAAGGTTAATGAAGATAACACAGTTAAGGATAAACCTTATGTTAAACCATACCAACCACCACTTCCTTACCCGAGTAAAATGAAGAAAGAAAAACTTGAAGCCGAGCAATCCAAATTTTTGGATTAGTTTAAACAGATAAATGTAAATCTTCCTTTCATTGATGTGATTTCAGGAATGCCTAGATATGCTAAATTCTTGAAAGATCTATAGAAAGAAAATGGAAGAACTCTCGGCTGTTACTATGAATGCTAATTGTTCAGCAGTGCTGTTGAATAAGATACCAGAAAAATTATCTGATCCAGGAAGTTTCACAATTCCATGTTTTCTGGGTAGTCTTAGTTCAATAGAAGCATTGGCAGACTTAGGTGCTAGTATAAATCTAATGCCGTATTCACTATACGCTAAACTAGACCTTGGAGAATTGAAACCAACCAGAATAAGCATACAACTAGCCGATAGATCAATAAAATATCCTAGAGGGATAATGGAGAACATGCTAGTTAAAGTTGGTACTTTAGTATTTCCAGTAGATTTTGTTGTTTTGGACATGGAAGAAGATTCTCAAGTTCCTCTCATATTAGGAAGACCATTCTTAAACACGGCTAAAGCAATGATAGACGTGTTCGGTAAGAAACTGACCCTAAGTATAGAGGATGAGAGTGTTACCTTTTCAGTTGATAGAGCAATGCAACAACCACAATCTGCAGATGATACATGTTATTATATTCAAACTATAGATGCACATGCAGAATTATTAGAAGAATTTCCAGAATTACAAGGAACAGGAGAATGTTCTTTAGGAGAAGGTAATGAACCAATTGATGAAGCTGAAATGTTAGCTACACTTATAGCTAATGGATATGAACCAACAACAGAAGAAATTCAAATGCTAAAAGAAGAAGACAGATATCGATACAAATCATCGATGGAAGAACCTCCGAAATTAGAGTTAAAGCCACTTCCAAACCATTTGGAATACGCTTATTTACATGGTGAATCTGAATTACCTGTAATAATATCATCTTCTCTTACTGAAAATGAGAAATCACAACTCATTTCTGTGTTGAAAGCTCATAAACCAGCCATTGCATGGAAGATTCATGATATTAAAGGAATAAGTCCTTCGTATTGCACACATAAAATACTTATGGAAGAAGGTCATAAAACGTATGTGCAACGCCAACGAAGACTAAATCCTAATATGCAAGATGTAGTTAAGAAAGAGATTATTAAGCTGCTAGATGCAGGTTTAATTTATCTAATCTCTGATAGTCCATGGGTAAGCCCAGTTCAATGCGTGCCTAAGAAGGGTGGCATGACTGTCATCACAAATGAGAAAAATGAGCTTATTCCTACTAGGACTGTAACAGGATGGCGTGTATGTATTGATTATAGAAAATTAAATGACGCCACCAGAAAAGATCACTTTCCCTTACCTTTCATAGATCAAATGTTGGAAAGATTAGCCGGAAATAGTTACTATTGTTTTCTAGATGGATTTTCCGGATATTTTCAAATTCCAATAGCACCCGAAGATCAAGAGAAAACCACATTCACGTGCCCTTATGGTACTTTTGCTTACAAACGCATGCCATTTGGACTTTGCAACGCCCCTGCAACCTTTCAAAGGTGTATGATGGCGATTTTTCACGACATGATAGAAGAATGCATGGAAGTATTCAAGGATGACTTTTCAGTCTTCAGTGATACATTTAAATCATGTCTAATTAATCTGGAACAAATGCTAATTAGATGCGAACAATCAAATCTAGTACTTAATTGGGAGAAATGCCATTTCATGGTTAAAGAAGGCATCGTTCTTGGACATAAAATTTCAAAAGAAGGAATTGAAGTGGATAGAGCTAAAGTAGATGTAATTGCTAAACTTCCACATCCCACCAATGTTAGAGGAGTTAGGAGTTTTCTAGGGCATGCCGGTTTTTACCGACGTTTCATAAAAGATTTTTCTAAAATTGCCACTCCTATGAATAAACTCCTAGAAAAGGATGCGCCGTTCATCTTTTCAGATGAGTGTATCAAATCTTTTAATATTCTTAAAGAAAAACTCACTAATGCACCGATCATGATAACACCAAATTGGAATCTACCATTTGAACTAATGTGCGATGCAAGTGATTTTGCAATGGGAGCCGTTTTAGGACAAAGGATTGAAAAACGATTTCAACCTATATATTATGCTAGTAAGACATTACAAGGAGCACAAACGAACTATACAACTACTGAAAAAGAACTCCTTGCTATTGTCTTTGCTTTTGACAAATTTCGATCATATCTCGTTCTAGCAAAAACGGTGGTCTATACCGACCATTCTGCTCTTAGATACCTATTTTCAAAACAAGATGCTAAACCAAGATTAATCCGTTGGATCTTACTCTTACAAGAGTTTGATATTGAAATCCGAGATAAAAGAGGAGCAGAAAATCTCGCCGCCGATCATCTTTCTCGTCTTGAAAATCCCGAATTAGAAGTTCTAAATGAATCGGCCATTCAAGATAACTTTCCTGATGAATATCTATTGAAGATAGATTATAAAGAAATCCCATGGTTTGCAGACTATGCAAACTACTTAGTTTGTGGATTCCTTGAAAAAGGATTATCGTACCAAAGACGAAAGAAATTCTTCAGTGATATAAAACACTATTTCTGGGAAGATCCACATCTGTTTAAAAGTTGTCCCGATGGAATAATACGCCGATGTGTATTTGGAGATGAAGCTAGTAAAATATTAAACCATTGTCACACAGGACCAACAGGAGGGCATTATGGGCCTCAACTAACAGCAAGAAAAGTTTATGATGCTGGATTCTATTGGCCTACAATTTACAAAGACGCACACCTTCTTTGCAAATCCTGTGATGCTTGTCAAAGGGCCGGAAAAATAAGTCAACGTGATGAAATGCCACAAAATGTCATCCAAGTATGTGAAGTATTTGACATTTGGGGTATTGACTTTATGGGTCCATTTCCAAAATCTAATAATAATCTATATATACTCGTAGCCATTGATTATGTATCTAAATGGGCGGAAGCACAAGCTCTCCCAACTAATGATGCACGAGTTGTAGTCAACTTTTTAAAACGTCTTTTTGCAAGGTTTGGAACACCGAAAGCTTTAATAAGTGATCGGGGTACTCATTTCCGTAATAATCAACTTGAGAAAGTTCTTAAAAGATATGGAGTAACTCATAAAATCTCCACCGCATATCATCCACAAACAAGTGGACAAGTTGAAAATACCAACCGAGCTTTAAAACGTATTCTAGAGAAAACCGTAGGATCAAATCCGAAGGAATGGTCCATTAAATTGGAGGATGCACTCTGGGCTTTTAGAACAGCCTACAAAACTCCAATTGGAACCACACCTTTTAGACTTGTTTATGGAAAAGCATGTCATCTTCCAGTAGAAATTGAACACAAAGCATTTTGGGCTTTGAAGACATGTAATCTTGATTTACATGAAGCTGGACGTCTACGATTAAGTCAACTAAACGAATTAGAAGAATTAAGACATGAAGCATACGAAAATTCGTTAATCTATAAAGAAAGAACGAAGAAATGGCATGATAAAAGAATCAGAAGTTCAAAAGAATTTAAAGAAGGAGACAGAGTTCTTCTTTTCAATTCACGATTCAAGCTATTTCCTGGAAAATTGAAATCAAGATGGTCTGGACCATTCATAGTCAAAAGAGTTTTCCCATACGGAACGATAGAATTGATAAATTCAAATGGGATTGAATTTAAAGTTAATGGTCACAGAGTTAAACATTACATACATGGTCCGATGGAAGTCGACAACGAAGTTAATCACAATTTCGACACCACAGCTAACTAAGTGTGGGGAGAATCAAGTCTTTAAAGGATAATATGTATTTCTGTTAGAGTTAGATTGTCTGTTTTCATGTAGTTCTCGAAAATGGAACCCGAATGGTCTTTCCCTAGCAGACCCTAAAGAACTAGTCTTCTCCCCCCATTCTGAATTTTTATTTTTTTTTAGGAAATGAAGACTGCCTGTGAACTAAACCATGGTCTAATGCTACACGCTTTGATCACTAAACGTAATAATGACATACTCCCGAGTGAATTAGTATCAGTAATCAGAGAAAGAATGGATGGAGTTAGAAAAGAATCTAGATGCGAAGATAATAAGTTACAATTTGGTAAAGGAAAATCAAAATCCGCAGCGAAAAGAAGAGCACGACACCTAGAACGATGTCACAAATGCGGAAAATGGTCACATGGAGGTAAATGTTCAAATAATCAAACCTATTCAAATACCGAATTTGTTACTTTATGCAGAGACGGACCGTTCATATGTTTAGAAGAAAAGACACTGAATGCTCGAGGTTACGCCTATGTAGCCATGGAAAACCAATTAAACCGACTATCTTATGAATGGGATAGATCATATAACTAAGAAATCTATTTCACAGGTATGTCTGTACAGTTTTTATTTTTATTTTTATTTTTAACCTTTTGATAATAAACGCTAATTTGTTCGCTAAAAAGTATTAAATTGGTATTGAATAAAATTAGGTTTGGCGACCGAAATTATTGATATCATTCAAAAATTTATTACATCACTGCGAAATTTAACGTTTATTCTTAAGGTATAAATATCTTTAATCAATCAACACAAAATATTTCAAAAATTCGTCATGAGTTAAATTAGGTCTTGGAACCGAAATTACTTTACCGAAAAGAGGGGCGCATATTTTTGATAATATTTGATTGATTAAAGTGGGATAAAAAGACAAAAAGATTTTTAAATTTATTTTTACCATGTTTTTAAAATTAATATTTAAATCTTAAATTAATATTGTAAACTTTGTAAAAACAATATATTTAAAATTGTAAATATTTGAAAAATTAATATAAGTTTGGTATGAATTTATAAATTTTTAAATTAAATTTGGTGTGAATTTTTAATTTTTAAAATATAAATTTTTAATTTTATGCATTTCAAATTTTAAGTTTGGTGTGAATTTTTAATATAAATTTTGAATTTTATATTTAAAGTTGTGTGAATTTAAAAACAAAAATTTACTCTATCTCATTAAGTTAAAAATATGATTTTTAAAATTCGTCGTAAGTTGAAGACTAGGTCTTTGAACCGAAATTGCTTTACCCGAGGAAGGGACGAGAACTTTTATTATCATTATTTTTAATCTTATTGATTTAAAGTATACCAAAAACATTAAAAAAACCCAAAAATCTTAGCTTTTAAAACAATCGCTACAAAAAGGCAAATTTTAAAATTTTGTCGAAGGACGGACTAGGACATCGATCCGAAACGACCTCGTCCTAAATAACAAGGGAAACAAAATTTTAAAATTAAGTACTTAATTGTTTTAATAAGTTAATGATTATAAAAAAAAATATATATATCAAACTCCGCGACTCGCGGAGTTTGAAGAGTATTTCACCGCGAGTCGCGGAGGGATGAAAAATCAGAAAAAAAATAAAGAGCTGGAACAGATCAGTCCCAACCCCAAAACAATAAAAACCTGCGAAAAACTGCACGCGAAAAACCCGAAAAATACACCCCAAAATCACAATTTTTAACCGTTAATCACCAAATCTTTTGCTAAAATCATGTTGAGAAGGATGCTATCTAAGAATTACTCAAGAAAAACGGTAAATTTCTACACCTAAACACCATTTAATTCGAAATTTGATGTTCTTGAGCAATTTTTTTTCCAATTTGATTTTGATGCTTTTTAGTGTAATTATGCTTAAATTGTTTATGTATTATGCTTGTATAACCTAGATTGATGCTGTTTAACATGATTAGAAGCCTTAAACTTCAAATTTTGAGTAATCTAGGGTTTGTGTTCTTGAGCAAATTTGGGGCTTTTTGATATAAACAGGTTATGGCCAATTTTTGTCATGAATTGTTGCTAAATTGAGTAGTGTAACATGTCTAGGTAGTTAAATGATCCAAACTTTGAGCCTAAACATGATTTTGAGAATTAAAGTGGACTTTTTCAAGTCTAAAATTCATGAACTTGATTTTTGAAAGATAATGCCATTTGAGACTTGTTTAATTGCTAGTAATGATTATTTTGACATGTTATTTGAGTTGAATGCTTATGAACTTGGCGAACATTTTCGTATATGCTTATTTGCAAAAGTGTAGATTTGATAAAAATGTGAAAATGAGCTTAAGTTTGATATAAATTGATAATGTCATTGTAATTATTTTGATTGATGATTTTGCTGACACTAATGCATATTTGGATGCACAAAAATTGTGTTTGATGTGTTTTGCAGAATGAAAGGGGTGAATCTTCATCCCAAGCCCGCAATGCTCCTGCTGAGAATTTAGAACAACAGGAGGTGGATAACTACTACAAGCAGGATATACCTCATCCAGTCATGACCTTTTCCGATATGTACTTGGAAGAGTTGCACCCGAACCTGAGATTTGACAGACTTTGGATAGATTATCCAAAATATCAAAGGGGTTTGCATACTCTTCATTCTAAGGTTGTTGAGGTACCGAGGGTCATAGAATGGGGACCCTTAGAAGCTGTAGAATTGGCCGGGCCAATTAGGGAATTACTTGTACAGAGGTATGGTAATTCTTCTTTTAATGACTGGGTACGTTTATTCACCATGCGTAGACCTGTATATAAAGTATGGTGTGAAGAATTGTTATGTAGTATAGAGTTGAATGATCGGGTAGCTAGTTTAACCGATCGTTCTTTTATTAGATTTTTGTTAGGCGGTTCGATGCGCCACATGTCTTTACTGGACATGGCTCAGGCTTTACATATATATACGCCTGAGGAGTTAGCGTCTGCCGATTGTAGAGGATTGATACTAAACGGTAGAAAGATAGATGAAAATTTTGATACACACGGTGTGTGGAGTCAAATGACAAGCCATCACCGTTTCAAAGGGGGAAATTACTCTTATTTGGATATAGATAGAGCCGAATTAAGAGTGATACATAGGTTTTTAGCTAATTCGATTACACAAAGGGGTAAAAACAAGGAAAAAGTAAATGAACAGGATTTGTTTTACCATATGTGTATTCGAGACCCACAAAGCGCTGTAAGTATACCATATTGTGTGGGTTATTATTTATCAGCTATGGTTCGGCGGATGCGACCGCATAGCATAATAGGAGGTGGTATTTTTATTACTTTGATTGGTGAATATCTCGGTGTGGATATAAGTCGGGGGGGATTATTAGTAGAAGAACCAGAACCCCGCGATACTATAGGTTTAAATGTATACCATGGTGCGAAAGTTTTGAAGAGGCGAAATAACGCCGCAGTACGATACCATGGTAGACATCCACAGGTGGAGAGAAACCAACAGCAAGGTAATGTAGGAGGGGGGAATGAGATGCAAGAAATGCAAAGGTTTATAGCTTCTCAGGAATACGAAAATGCTAGACAGAGAGCATTTGAAGATTGGCAAGTTCATCAGAACCAAATCATAGCTCATTGCCAACATATAGGTAGAAACTATATTCCTACACCGAAACCCATCTTCCCTCCCTGGTCTATAGAGATGCAGCCACCGTATCCTACGTATGACCCTGCCGAAGCATTCTATAGCACCTATGGTTATGCTTGGAACCCCTATTGGTACCAGTATCATCCCTAGTATACTTAGTTTTATTTATTTTGTAATTTGTAATTATTGATACGTTTAATACTTTTGTTAATATTGTAATCATTTTTATAATTATCTAACTTTTATTCTTAGATTTTAATAATTTTTTTAATGTGGGGTAATATACCAAACTTCAAAAATATGTATATATATTTGCAGTTTATCTTATGTACACAACAGGGTAAAACAACGCATTTTCAAAGACTGGCATTAAGTTCAGCAAAAGCAACTAATTTTGACGACAAGATGCAAAATATATGTGAAATAACAACAAGACGGAATGAACAAATGATGTGCACCATTTATCATTCAGCAAACAAACGCCAATATATTTGAAAACTTTGGTAAAATTTAATCATTTTCACACAAATCACCCTCAATAATTTAAATTGTTACTGATTTCTTGCAAATGAGGGCATTGCAAGATCTTAAGTGTGGGAAGGGGTTAAATTCTTTCGGATTTTAAAATTTTTTACTTTATACACTTGGTTACCATTAAAAATACTAGTAAAGCAGTAGTTGTATTAGAATCTAGTGCTCTCTGATAATAAAGAACAGCCCTGGTCTTATATACTGACTACCCAATTCTAGTAAAATTTTTCAAAATTTTCAATTAAATGAACTAAAAATCATGTTTATACATATTTATGAACGATAAAACTAGGTTTTAACACCGAAATTATTGTTACCTCAAAAAGGACATAAATTGAGAAACAAACTAAAATGTTAAAATTCATTTAAAATGGAATAGAGGACGATAAAAAGGAAAATAAAAGCCAAGTGTGGGAAAATTTACCAAGTTATCTTAAACATATGTCACATATATCTGTAACAAATAACTGAAAATACTTTTGCTTTGGACTAAATTAAACTGTTTTACCCGATGAAAGAAAAGAAGAGATGGATCTACACGATGAATCAATTCCATCATTAAAAGGAAGTAAAGTCTTCCGAAAAAGAAACGCGCTTCTTGATTTAGGTCATGAAGTTGTCGTCCAGACCAGCTGTAGGTTGACGAAAAATCTAGAAAAGTCATCACTAAAATCAGCAGGAAATCCACGGACCTCAGCAATAAACAGGGTCGCCAAGTGGTCAGATTTATCCTAACCATGAGAAGGATTTATCTCGTACAATGGGGGGCACCATGCAAATTAGCTGGATAAGACTAATGAATCAGATCCCCAGAAAGGATAATCTCCTTAAAGATTAAAAATCAGCTTTTAAGACTGATATTACTCAATCCTAGAGATTGACCTTAAAGATTGAGAATTCAAACTCATGGAATTCAATGATATCTAAACTCGAGCTTGAACGAGAAAATATTTTGATCAAAATTATAAACCGATTTGTTTTCTGAAAACCCTATTTTCAATGCGTTCATTACCATTGAACGTAAAAACCTAGGAATTCACCTGGAAATCATTAGGTCACCTGAACTAAATCGGGTGTCAACCGTAAGAACGGTGGTTGCATAGTGGTCAAAGACAGGACCTTGTTCCATACCGAAAAATTATAAGGGTGAGCTTTACTATTGCTCCTACCAAGGATAGTAATTGCGTCCGACACGTTATAGACCATAATTAAAAGCATGTCAGGGGACATTGCCTTAACAGTTGCTTGTTCAACGCTTTCCTTTCAACCGGACGATAGTTTACCGAAAGGTAATATACGGGACAAGTAAACTGGACGTGTTGCTTTCCAAATACAAGGTTAGCAAGTGGGTGACACAAAACCGCAAGTTTTGAGCTAAAATTTTCAAATCTAAAACCCACCAAACCCACAAAAATATTTTGCAAACACCGGTAAAGGGTTATTCCGGAAAACTTATCTAGGGTAAAAACTAGATTTTCAAAAGATCAAATGTTTTCATAAAGATCCAATTTCCTTAATGGATCTAAATTTTTATAGTCATGTGGGACTGTAAACCATATCGTTACTACCATTGTTCATACCACCGTATAGAAATCACTGATGTACAAAGTGTGAAAAATAAAGAAGTGATTCTAGTATTTCAAGACGATATTGCTTGAGGACAAGCAACGCTCAAGTGTGGGAATATTTGATAATGCTAAAAACGAACATATATTTCATAGCATTATTCCTCAAGAAAGACAAGCTTTTAGTTGCAATTGTTCTATTTACAAGTGATATTCGTTTAAATAATAAAAGGTGAAGACAAAAGACAGATTCGAAGAATTGAAGGCGCAAACGACCAAAAAGCTCAAAAGTACAAAAGACAATCAAAAAGGTTCCAATTATTGATAAGAAACGTCTCGAAATTACAAGAGTACAAGATTCAAAACGCAAAGTACAAGATATTAAATTGTACGCAAGGACGTTCGAAAATCCGGAACCGGGACCAGAGTCAACTCTTAACGCTCGACGCAACGGACTAAAAATTACAAGTTAACTATGTATATAAATATAATATAATATATAATTAATTATATTAATTATATATATATTATATATATATTATAAACCGTCGGTAAACAAAGAGCCAAACTCCTCTGAGCTGTAAAAGTAAACTCCGCGACTCGCGGAGTTTGAAGGCAAAATTGGCCGCGAGTCGCGGAGCCCCAAAAATGAGAAACTGCCTATAAAGCCAACCGAATTCTGAGCATTTTTCATAATCTTTTTCTTCTTCTTCTCATACGTAAAATATATATATATATTTATAATTTATATTTTAATTTTAATTATAATTCTAATAATAAGGGTATGTTAGCGAATGTTGTAAGGGTGTAAGTCGAAATTCTGTCCGTGTAACGCTACGCTATTTTTAATCATTGTAAGTTATGTTCAACCTTTTTATATTAATGTCTCGTAGCTAAGTTATTATTATGCTTATTTAAAACGAAGTAATCATGATGTTGGGCTAATTACTAAAATTGGGTAATTGGGCTTTGTACCATAATTGGGGTTTGGACAAAAGAACGACACTTGTGGAAATTAGACTATGAGCTTTATATTTGTTTAACTAAATGATAGTTTGTTAATGTTAATATAAAGATTTACAATTGGGCGTCCCTATAAATTACCATATACACTCGATCGGACACGATGGGCGGGGTATTTATATGTACGAATAATCGTTCATTTAACCGGACACGGAAATAGATTAATAGCCACTAGAATAATTAAAACAGGGGTGAAATTACATTCAAGGGTAATTGGTGTAATTGTTAACAAAGTAGTAAAACCTTGGTTTACACGCAGTCGATAACCTGGTGTATTCATTAAACAAAGTATTAAAACCTTGTTACAATTCGAATCCCCAATTAGTTGGAATATTTAACTTCGGGTATAAGAATAATTTGACGAGGACACTCGCACTTTATATTTATGACTGATGGACTGTTATGGACAAAAACCAGATGGACATATTAAATAATCCAGGACAAAGGACAATTAACCCATGGGCATAAAACTAAAATCAACACGTCAAACATCATGATTACGGAAGTTTAAATAAGCATAATTCTTTTATTTCATATTTAATTTCCTTTATTTTATATTTAATTGCACTTCTAATTATCGCATTTTTATTTATTGTTATTTAATCGCACTTTTAATTATCGTACTTTTTAATTATCGCAATTTTATTTTATCGCACTTTTATTGCAATTTCATTATCGTTATTTACTTTACGCTTTAATTTAAGTCTTGTATTTATTTTATATTTTACATTAGGTTTTAACTGCGACTAAAGTCTTAAAATCGACAAACCGGTCATTAAACGGTAAAAACCCCCCTTTATAATAATAATATTACTTATATATATGTTTGTATTTTTATAAAAGTAAATTAATATAGCGTTGAGCTTTGTTTAAAAAAGATTCCCTGTGGAACGAACCGGACTTACTAAAAACTACACTACTGTACGATTAGGTACACTGCCTATAAGTGTTGTAGCAAGGTTTAAGTATATCCATTCTCTAAATAAATAAATATCTTGTGTAAAATTGTATCGTATTTAATAGTGTTTCGTTGTAAACTTCAATAGTATTTTATACCCCTCTGCTAAAACATCAAGTATTTTTGGCGCCGCTGCCGGGGAACTTCTTAAACGCCGGAAGCGCAACGCTAATAAAAAAAAAGATTTTTAGTTTACTTTTATTAAAATTCGTTTTTGTAAAAAAAAAATACGTTTTAAATATTCGAAAATATAAAAAGAAAAACAAAAATATAAGTATTTTTAAGATTTTGTTAAATATTTAAGTTGATTAAGTTTCTTTATTTTTATTTTAGTTTATAAAAAAATATAAGTTTTATTTAAATATCTTTTATTTATATAAAAACAGAAAATAAATAAATAAATAAATAAAGAAAAACGCGTTGAAATTAAACCTGTCAGTTGAATTTCTGAACCCCGCGAGTCGCGGGGTTTGAAGCATTGAATACCGCAATTCGCGGAGCTGCTCTGACACGCGAACAGGAAGCCCTAATCCTGCATTAATTACGGATAATTATTAATTATTATTATTATTTAACCCTAATAATTATTATTATTATTATTAGTTTTATTTTAACTTTTACTTTTTAATTAATTTGTATTTAGTATTAATTAGTTTACTTAAATTGTAAAATTAGTAGTTTTATTAAATAAATAATATAAAAATAATATTTTTATAAAAATTGTACTTTTTACAACTTTTTGTATATTTTTATATTTTGTCCCTTTTTAATCGTTGTAGCGTAATATTTGTATTTTTTCGCTCATATTTAATTTTAAACTTAGTTTTTGCCATAGTTATTTTTACTCTTAGATTTTTAGGCTTTGCCGTAGAATTCCTTAAGTGCTTTTTCTTTAGACTAAGATTTAGGTACTCTAGAATTTTGCGACGCCTTTTTAAGTTTTAGTTTCTTTTTAAGTTATTTCCATTTGGGATTTAGTTTTTCCTGTAAGCTTTAATATTTTTAGACGACTTTTACCTATGTATCAATTATCATTCCAATTAGTAATTTCAATTTGCGATTATAATTTTAAGTTAGTTGTAGTAATAAGATTAGGTTAGTCAAGTATTTTTAAGTTTTATAAGTTTCTTTTTTTTTTTTTTCGTCACCTTTTATTTTTCAACCATTTTTCTTTTTCGACCTTTTGCGACGAACTCTTTTTCTTTCTTATTTCTCGCTATTCTAGTTTTTAGGACATAGATTTTTATTCTACTTCTTATCTAAATTTCTTAAAATTACGAAAATTTATTTTGAGTGGTTAAATTGATAGACATCAAAATTTTCTGGTTCGTAGTAATAGTTGGATTTGTACGTGGACCGGGTTATTGGAGCCAAACAGTCCTCAATTATATTGAGACCAAACGAATCCTGCCCCTCTGCTGCATCTTTTGGCTATTCGAAACGTGGGCAAAATCAGAAAAGTCTATTAATTGGATAACTTATTATAATTTTTCTTTCCTTTTTAAAAACTAATAGGATATTCAGTGAATGCACCGAGCAAGACGTTCATCACCTTTTGTACGTTCACCACCTGTAACTCAATCAAGACATTTAGCAAATATAACCGCCGTTGATTTTTCTTTAGAATCGTCATCCAGTCGACCAAGTACTTCAGTTCAAATTTCCGATAATCCATTTTTTGAACCCGACCTCACAATTGAGAATCCGGAGAATATTCAGGAACGGTTCGTAGATCCTGAACCACTAAACTTTCCTCCGGAGCCACCAATCATTCAAACAGAGATTGTTGAGGAACGAACCATTAAATCAGAATCATCTAGTGATACCGATTCAACAAATTCAATTATGGAGAATCTGGAACCTTTAAGTATGGAAGACCGAATGAGAGCTAAACGCACTGGCCAAGGTCACGCAATTACTCATCCAGACATTAATGCGCCAGATTATGAAATCAAAGGACAAATTCTACACATGGTGACTAATCAATGCCAATTTAGTGGTGCGCCGAAGGAAGATCCAAATGAACATCTACGTACCTTTAATAGGATCTGCACACTATTTAAAATCCGAGAAGTAGAGGATGAACAGATATATCTCATGTTATTTCCCTGGACTTTAAAGGGAGAAGCCAAAGATTGGTTGGAATCGTTACCTGAAGGGGCGATTGATACATGGGATGTTTTAGTTGACAAATTTCTTAAACAATTCTTTCCCGCATCTAAAGCCGTAAGACTTCAAGCAGAAATTGTTACGTTCACACAGAAACCAAATGAAACTCTATATGAGGCATGGACAAGATATGGAAAGTTGTTAAGAGGATGTCCGCAACATGGTTTAGACACCTGTCAAATAGTACAAATATTCTACCAAGGATGCGACATCACTACAAGAAAAGACATAGATATAGCAGCTGGTGGTTCTATTATGAAGAAAACCGAAACTGATGCTTACAAAATTATTGATAACACTGCTTCCCACTCACATGAGTGGCACCAAGAAAAAGATATCATTAGATCATCTAAAGCAGCTAGAGCCGATTCTAGCCATGACTTAGATTCCATTTCCGCAAAGATAGATGCTGTGGAGAGACGAATGGAAAAGATGACTAAGGATATTCACTCAATACGAATTAGTTGTGAGCAGTGTGGAGGACCACATTTGACAAAAGATTGTCTCAGTATTGAATTAACAATGGAACAAAGAGAGAATATTTCATACATAAACCAAAGGCCTGGAAATAATTATCAGAATAATTATCAACCGCCAAGACCGATTTACAATCAAAACCAGAATTATAACAGAAATATTCCATACAACAACCAACAAGGTCCTAGCAATCAACAAGTATCCAATAATAATTACAATCAGCAAAGACCGAATTTTCAAAACAAACCACCACAACAAACCGATGATAAAAAGCCGAATTTAGAAGATATGATGACAAAGCTAGTTGAAACTCAAACGCAGTTTTTCACATCTCAGAAACAAACCAATGAACAAAATGCTCAAGCATTTAGAAATCAACAAGCTTCTATTCAAAATCTGGAATAAGAAGTAAGTAACCTAGCAAGGTTAATAGGTGAAAGAAAACCAGGAAGTCTACCTAGTGATACAAATGCTAACCCCCGGAATGAAACAGCTAAAGCCATTACCACAAGAAGTGGTACAACACTTAAACCACCTGAAATACCTGTAACTTCTGATGAAGCTATTCCTACTCCACAAGAACCACAACCTGATCAAGATAAGGAAAAAGAACCGGTAGTTGAAAAGGTTAATGAAGATAACACAGTTAAGGATAAACCTTATGTTAAACCATACCAACCATCACTTCCTTACCCGAGTAAAATGAAGAAAGAAAAACTTGAAGCCGAGCAATTCAAATTTTTGGATATGTTTAAACAGATAAATGTAAATCTTCCTTTCATTGATGTGATTTCAGGAATGCCTAGATATGCTAAATTCTTGAAAGATCTAATCTCAAATAGAAAGAAAATGGAAGAACTCTCGGCTGTTACTATGAATGCTAATTGTTCAGCAGTGCTGTTGAATAAGATACCAGAAAAATTATCTGATCCAGGAAGTTTCACAATTCCATGTTTTCTGGGTAGTCTTAGTTCAATAGAAGCATTGGCAGACTTAGGTGCTAGTATAAATCTAATGCCGTATTCACTATACGCTAAACTAGACCTTGGAGAATTGAAACCAACCAGAATAAGCATACAACTAGCCGATAGATCAATAAAATATCCTAGAGGGATAATGGAGAACATGCTAGTTAAAGTTGGTACTTTAGTATTTCCAGTAGATTTTGTTGTTTTGGACATGGAAGAAGATTCTCAAGTTCCTCTCATATTAGGAAGACCATTCTTAAATACGGCTAAAGCAATGATAGACGTGTTCGGTAAGAAACTGACCCTAAGTATAGAGGATGAGAGTGTTACCTTTTCAGTTGATAGAGCAATGCAACAACCACAATCTGCAGATGATACATGTTATTATATTCAAACTATAGATGCACATGCAGAATTATTAGAAGAATTTCCAGAATTACAAGGAACAGGAGAATGTTCTTTAGGAGAAGGTAATGAACCAATTGATAAAGCTGAAATGTTAGCTACACTTATAGCTAATGGATATGAACCAACAACAGAAGAAATTCAAATGCTAAAAGAAGAAGACAGATATCGATACAAATCATCGATGGAAGAACCTCCGAAATTAGAGTTAAAGCCACTTCCAAACCATTTGGAATACGCTTATTTACATGGTGAATCTGAATTACCTGTAATAATATCATCTTCTCTTACTGAAAATGAGAAATCACAACTCATTTCTGTGTTGAAAGCTCATAAACCAGCCATTGCATGGAAGATTCATGATATTAAAGGAATAAGTCCTTCGTATTGCACACATAAAATACTTATGGAAGAAGGTCATAAAACGTATGTGCAACGCCAACGAAGACTAAATCCTAATATGCAAGATGTAGTTAAGAAAGAGATTATTAAACTGCTAGATGCAGGTTTAATTTATCCAATCTCTGATAGTCCATGGGTAAGCCCAGTTCAATGCGTGCCTAAGAAGGGTGGCATGACTGTCATCACAAATGAGAAAAATGAGCTTATTCCTACTAGGACTGTAACAGGATGGCGTGTATGTATTGATTATAGAAAATTAAATGACGCCACCAGAAAAGATCACACTCCCTTACCTTTCATAGATCAAATGTTGGAAAGATTAGCCGGAAATAGTTACTATTGTTTTCTAGATGGATTTTCCGGATATTTTCAAATTCCAATAGCACCCGAAGATCAAGAGAAAACCACATTCACGTGCCCTTATGGTACTTTTGCTTACAAACGCATGCCATTTGGACTTTGCAACGCCCCTGCAACCTTTCAAAGGTGTATGATGGCGATTTTTCACGACATGATAGAAGAATGCATGGAAGTATTCATGGATGACTTTTCAGTCTTCGGTGATACATTTAAATCATGTCTAATTAATCTGGAACGAATGCTAATTAGATGCGAACAATCAAATCTAGTACTTAATTGGGAGAAATGCCATTTCATGGTTAAAGAAGGCATCGTTCTTGGACATAAAATTTCAAAAGAAGGAATTGAAGTGGATAGAGCTAAAGTAGATGTAATTGCTAAACTTCCACATCCCACCAATGTTAGAGGAGTTAGGAGTTTTCTAGGGCATGCCGGTTTTTACCGACGTTTCATAAAAGATTTTTCTAAAATTGCCACTCCTATGAATAAACTCCTAGAAAAGGATGCGCCATTCATCTTTTCAGATGAGTGTATCAAATCTTTTAATATTCTTAAAGAAAAACTCACTAATGCACCGATCATGATAACACCAAATTGGAATCTACCATTTGAACTAATGTGCGATGCAAGTGATTTTGCAATGGGAGCCGTTTTAGGACAAAGGATTGAAAAACGATTTCAACCTATATATTATGCTAGTAAAACATTACAAGGAGCACAAACGAACTATACAACTACTGAAAAAGAACTCCTTGCTATTGTCTTTGCTTTTGACAAATTTCGATCATATCTCGTTCTAGCAAAAACGGTGGTCTATACCGACCATTCTGCTCTTAGATACCTATTTTCAAAACAAGATGCTAAACCAAGATTAATCCGTTGGATCTTACTCTTACAAGAGTTTGATATTGAAATCCGAGATAAAAGAGGAGCAGAAAATCTACCGATCATCTTTCTCGTCTTGAAAATCCCGAATTAGAAGTTCTAAATGAATCGGCCATTCAAGATAACTTTCCTGATGAATATCTATTGAAGATAGATTATAAAGAAATCCCATGGTTTGCAGACTATGCAAACTACTTAGTTTGTGGATTCCTTGAAAAAGGATTATCGTACCAAAGACGAAAGAAATTCTTCAGTGATATAAAACACTATTTCTGGGAAGATCCACATCTGTTTAAAAGTTGTCCCGATGGAATAATACGCCGATGTGTATTTGGAGATGAAGCTAGTAAAATATTAAACCATTGTCACACAGGACCAACAGGAGGGCATTATGGGCCTCAACTAACAGCAAGAAAAGTTTATGATGCTGGATTCTATTGGCCTACAATTTACAAAGACGCACACCTTCTTTGCAAATCCTGTGATGCTTGTCAAAGGGCCGGAAAAATAAGTCAACGTGATGAAATGCCACAAAATGTCATCCAAGTATGTGAAGTATTTGACATTTGGGGTATTGACTTTATGGGTCCATTTCCAAAATCTAATAATAATCTATATATACTCGTAGCCATTGATTATGTATCTAAATGGGCGGAAGCACAAGCTCTCCCAACTAACGATGCACGAGTTGTAGTCAACTTTTTAAAACGTCTTTTTGCAAGGTTTGGAACACCGAAAGCTTTAATAAGTGATCGGGGTACTCATTTCCGTAATAATCAACTTGAGAAAGTTCTTAAAAGATATGGAGTAACTCATAAAATCTCCACCGCATATCATCCACAAACAAGTGGACAAGTTGAAAATACCAACCGAGCTTTAAAACGTATTCTAGAGAAAACCGTAGGATCAAATCCGAAGGAATGGTCCATTAAATTGGAGGATGCACTCTGGGCTTTTAGAACAGCCTACAAAACTCCAATTGGAACCACACCTTTTAGACTTGTTTATGGAAAAGCATGTCATCTTCCAGTAGAAATTGAACACAAAGCATTTTGGGCTTTGAAGACATGTAATCTTGATTTACATGAAGCTGGACGTCTACGATTAAGTCAACTAAACGAATTAGAAGAATTAAGACATGAAGCATACGAAAATTCGTTAATCTATAAAGAAAGAACGAAGAAATGGCATGATAAAAGAATCAGAAGTTCAAAAGAATTTAAAGAAGGAGACAGAGTTCTTCTTTTCAATTCACGATTCAAGCTATTTCCTGGAAAATTGAAATCAAGATGGTCTGGACCATTCATAGTCAAAAGAGTTTTCCCATACGGAACGATAGAATTGATAAATTCAAATGGGATTGAATTTAAAGTTAATGGTCACAGAGTTAAACATTACATACATGGTCCGATGGAAGTCGACAACGAAGTTAATCACAATTTTGACACCACAGCTAACTAAGTGTGGGGAGAATCAAGTCTTTAAAGGATAATATGTATTTCTGTTAGAGTTAGATTGTCTGTTTTCGTGTAGTTCTCGAAAATGGAACCCGAATGGTCTTTCCCTAGCAGACCCTAAAGAACTAGTCTTCTCCCCCCATTCTGAATTTTTATTTTTTTTTAGGAAATGAAGACTGCCTGTGAACTAAACCATGGTCTAATGCTACACGCTTTGATCACTAAACGTAATAATGACATACTCCCGAGTGAATTAGTATCAGTAATCAGAGAAAGAATGGATGGAGTTAGAAAAGAATCTAGATGCGAAGATAATAAGTTACAATTTGGTAAAGGAAAATCAAAATCCGCAGCGAAAAGAAGAGCACGACACCTAGAACGATGTCACAAATGCGGAAAATGGTCACATGGAGGTAAATGTTCAAATAATCAAACCTATTCAAATACCGAATTTGTTACTTTATGCAGAGACGGACCGTTCATATGTTTAGAAGAAAAGACATTGAATGCTCGAGGTTACGCCTATGTAGCCATGGAAAACCAATTAAACCGACTATCTTATGAATGGGATAGATCATATAACTAAGAAATCTATTTCACAGGTATGTCTGTACAGTTTTTATTTTTATTTTTATTTTTAACCTTTTGATAATAAACGCTAATTTGTTCGCTAAAAAGTATTAAATTGGTATTGAATAAAATTTGGTTTGGCGACCGAAATTATTGATATCATTCAAAAATTTATTACATCACTGCGAAATTTAACGTTTATTCTTAAGGTATAAATATCTTTAATCAATCAACACAAAATATTTCAAAAATTCGTCATGAGTTAAATTAGGTCTTGGAACCGAAATTACTTTACCGAAAAGAGGGGCGCATATTTTTGATAATATTTGATTGATTAAAGTGGGATAAAAAGACAAAAAGATTTTTAAATTTATTTTTACCATGTTTTTAAAATTAATATTTAAATCTTAAATTAATATTGTAAACTTTGTAAAAACAATATATTTAAAATTGTAAATATTTGAAAAATTAATATAAGTTTGGTATGAATTTATAAATTTTTAAATTAAATTTGGTGTGAATTTTTAATTTTTAAAATATAAATTTTTAATTTTATGCATTTCAAATTTTAAGTTTGGTGTGAATTTTTAATATAAATTTTGAATTTTATATTTAAAGTTGTGTGAATTTAAAAACAAAAATTTACTCTATCTCATTAAGTTAAAAATATGATTTTTAAAATTCGTCGTAAGTTGAAGACTAGGTCTTTGAACCGAAATTGCTTTACCCGAGGAAGGGACGAGAACTTTTATTATCATTATTTTTAATCTTATTGATTTAAAGTATACCAAAAACATTAAAAAAACCCAAAAATCTTAGCTTTTAAAACAATCGCTACAAAAAGACAAATTTTAAAATTTTGTCGAAGGACGGACTAGGACATCGATCCGAAACGACCTCGTCCTAAATAACAAGGGAAACAAAATTTTAAAATTAAGTACTTAATTGTTTTAATAAGTTAATGATTATAAAAAAAAAAAAAAAAATATCAAACTCCGCGACTCGCGGAGTTTGAAGAGTATTTCACCGTGAGTCGCGGAGGGATGAAAAATCAGAAAAAAAATAAAGAGCTGGAACAGATCAGTCCCAACCCCAAAACAATAAAAACCTGCGAAAAACTGCACGCGAAAAACCCGAAAAATACACCCCAAAATCACAATTTTTAACCGTTAATCACCAAATCTTTTGCTAAAATCATGTTGAGAAGGATGCTATCTAAGAATTACTCAAGAAAAACGGTAAATTTCTACACCTAAACACCATTTAATTTGAAATTTGATGTTCTTGAGCAATTTTTTTCCCAATTTGATTTTGATGCTTTTTAGTGTAATTATGCTTAAATTGTTTATGTATTATGCTTGTATAACCTAGATTGATGCTGTTTAACATGATTAGAAGCCTTAAACTTCAAATTTTGAGTAATCTAGGGTTTGTGTTCTTGAGCAAATTTGGGGCTTTTTGATATAAACAGGTTATGGCCAATTTTTATCATGAATTGTTGCTAAATTGAGTAGTGTAACATGTCTAGGTAGTTAAATGATCCAAACTTTGAGCCTAAACATGATTTTGAGAATTAA
Source organism: Rutidosis leptorrhynchoides (assembly GCF_046630445.1). Taxonomy (NCBI): domain Eukaryota; kingdom Viridiplantae; phylum Streptophyta; class Magnoliopsida; order Asterales; family Asteraceae; genus Rutidosis; species Rutidosis leptorrhynchoides. The sequence continues at coordinate 196,404,292 of NC_092333.1, forward strand.
AGTGGACTTTTTCAAGTCTAAAATTCATGAACTTGATTTTTGAAAGATAATGCCATTTGAGACTTGTTTAATTGCTAGTAATGATTATTTTGACATGTTATTTGAGTTGAATGCTTATGAACTTGGCGAACATTTTCGTATATGCTTATTTGCAAAAGTGTAGATTTGATAAAAATGTAAAAATGAGCTTAAGTTTGATATAAATTGATAATGTCATTGTAATTATTTTGATTGATGATTTTGCTGACACTAATGCATATTTGGATGCACAAAAATTGTGTTTGATGTGTTTTGCAGAATGAAAGGGGTGAATCTTCATCCCAAGCCCGCAATGCTCCTGCTGAGAATTTGGAACAACAGGAGGTGGATAACTACTACAAGCAGGATATACCTCATCCAGTCATGACCTTTTCCAATATGTACTTGGAAGAGTTGCACCCGAACCTGAGATTTGACAGACTTTGGATAGATTATCCAAAATATCAAAGGGGTTTGCATACTCTTCATTCTAAGGTTGTTGAGGTACCGAGGGTCATAGAATGGGGACCCTTAGAAGCTGTAGAATTGGCCGGGCCAATTAGGGAATTACTTGTACAGAGGTATGGTAATTCTTCTTTTAATGACTGGGTACGTTTATTCACCATGCGTAGACCTGTATATAAAGTATGGTGTGAAGAATTGTTATGTAGTATAGAGTTGAATGATCGGGTAGCTAGTTTAACCGATCGTTCTTTTATTAGATTTTTGTTAGGCGGTTCGATGCGCCACATGTCTTTACTGGACATGGCTCAGGCTTTACGTATATATACGCCTGAGGAGTTAGCGTCTGCCGATTGTAGAGGATTGATACTAAACGGTAGAAAGATAGATGAAAATTTTGATACACACGGTGTGTGGAGTCAAATGACAAGCCATCACCGTTTCAAAGGGGGAAATTACTCTTATTTGGATATAGATAGAGCCGAATTAAGAGTGATACATAGGTTTTTAGCTAATTCGATTACACAAAGGGGTAAAAACAAGGAAAAAGTAAATGAACAGGATTTGTTTTACCATATGTGTATTCGAGACCCACAAAGCGCTGTAAGTATACCATATTGTGTGGGTTATTATTTATCAGCTATGGTTCGGCGGATGCGACCGCATAGCATAATAGGAGGTGGTATTTTTATTACTTTGATTGGTGAATATCTCGGTGTGGATATAAGTCGGGGGGGATTATTAGTAGAAGAACCAGAACCCCGCGATACTATAGGTTTAAATGTATACCATGGTGCGAAAGTTTTGAAGAGGCGAAATAACGCCGCAGTACGATACCATGGTAGACATCCACAGGTGGAGAGAAACCAACAGCAAGGTAATGTAGGAGGGGGGAATGAGATGCAAGAAATGCAAAGGTTTATAGCTTCTCAGGAATACGAAAATGCTAGACAGAGAGCATTTGAAGATTGGCAAGTTCATCAGAACCAAATCATAGCTCATTGCCAACATATAGGTAGAAACTATATTCCTACACCGAAACCCATCTTCCCTCCCTGGTCTATAGAGATGCAGCCACCGTATCCTACGTATGACCCTGCCGAAGCATTCTATAGCACCTATGGTTATGCTTGGAACCCCTATTGGTACCAGTATTATCCCTAGTATACTTAGTTTTATTTATTTTGTAATTTGTAATTATTGATACGTTTAATACTTTTGTTAATATTGTAATCATTTTTATAATTATCTAACTTTTATTCTTAGATTTTAATAATTTTTTTAATGTGGGGTAATATACCAAACTTCAAAAATATGTATATATATTTGCAGTTTATCTTATGTACACAACAGGGTAAAACAACGCATTTTCAAAGACTGGCATTAAGTTCAGCAAAAGCAACTAATTTTGACGACAAGATGCAAAATATATGTGAAATAACAACAAGACGGAATGAACAAATGATGTGCACCATTTATCATTCAGCAAACAAACGCCAATATATTTGGAAACTTTGGTAAAATTTAATCATTTTCACACAAATCACCCTCAATAATTTAAATTGTTACTGATTTCTTGCAAATGAGGGCATTGCAAGATCTTAAGTGTGGGAAGGGGTTAAATTCTTTCGGATTTTAAAATTTTTTACTTTATACACTTGGTTACCATTAAAAATACTAGTAAAGCAGTAGTTGTATTAGAATCTAGTGCTCTCTGATAATAAAGAACAGCCCTGGTCTTATATACTGACTACCCAATTCTAGTAAAATTTTTCAAAATTTTCAATTAAATGAACTAAAAATCATGTTTATACATATTTATGAACGATAAAACTAGGTTTTAACACCGAAATTATTGTTACCTCAAAAAGGACATAAATTGAGAAACAAACTAAAATGTTAAAATTCATTTAAAATGGAATAGAGGACGATAAAAAGGAAAATAAAAGCCAAGTGTGGGAAAATTTACCAAGTTATCTTAAACATATGTCACATATATCTGTAACAAATAACTGAAAATACTTTTGCTTTGGACTAAACTAAACTGTTTTACCCGATGAAAGAAAAGAAGAGATGGATCTACACGATGAATCAATTCCATCATTAAAAGGAAGTAAAGTCTTCCGAAAAAGAAACGCGCTTCTTGATTTAGGTCATGAAGTTGTCGTCCAGACCAGCTGTAGGTTGACGAAAAATCTAGAAAAGTCATCACTAAAATCAGCAGAAAATCCACGGATCTCAGCATTAAACAGGGTCGCCAAGTGGTCAGATTTATCCTAACCATGAGAAGGATTTATCTCGTACAATGGGGGGGCACCATGCAAATTAGCTGGATAAGACTAATGAATCAGATCCCCAGAAAGGATAATCTCCTTAAAGATTAAAAATCAGCTTTTAAGACTGATATTACTCAATCCTAGAGATTGACCTTAAAGATTGAGAATTCAAACTCATGGAATTCAATGATATCTAAACTCGAGCTTGAACGAGAAAATATTTTGATCAAAATTATAAACCGATTTGTTTTCTGAAAACCCTATTTTCAATGCGTTCATTACCATTGAACGTAAAAACCTAGGAATTCACCTGGAATTCATTAGGTCACCTGAACTAAATCGGGTGTCAACCGTAAGAACGGTGGTTGCATAGTGGTCAAAGACAGGACCTTGTTCCATACCGAAAAATTATAAGGGTGAGCTTTACTATTGCTCCTACCAAGGATAGTAATTGCGTCCGACACGTTATAGACCATAATTAAAAGCATGTCAGGGGACATTGCCTTAACAGTTGCTTGTTCAACGCTTTCCTTTCAACCGGACGGTAGTTTACCGAAAGGTAATATACGGGACAAGTAAACTGGACGTGTTGCTTTCCAAATACAAGGTTAGCAAGTGGGTGACACAAAACCGCAAGTTTTGAGCTAAAATTTTCAAATCTAAAACCCACCAAACCCACAAAAATATTTTGCAAACACCGGTAAAGGGTTATTCCGGAAAACTTATCTAGGGTAAAAACTAGATTTTCAAAAGATCAAATGTTTTCATAAAGATCCAATTTCCTTAATGGATCTAAATTTTTATAGTCATGTGGGACTGTAAACCATATCGTTACTACCATTGTTCATACCACCGTATAGAAATCACTGATGTACAAAGTGTGAAAAATAAAGAAGTGATTCTAGTATTTCAAGACGATATTGCTTGAGGACAAGCAACGCTCAAGTGTGGGAATATTTGATAATGCTAAAAACGAACATATATTTCATAGCATTATTCCTCAAGAAAGACAAGCTTTTAGTTGCAATTGTTCTATTTACAAGTGATATTCGTTTAAATAATAAAAGGTGAAGACAAAAGACAGATTCGAAGAATTGAAGACGCAAACGACCAAAAAGCTCAAAAGTACAAAAGACAATCAAAAAGGTTCCAATTATTGATAAGAAACGTCTCGAAATTACAAGAGTACAAGATTCAAAACGCAAAGTACAAGATATTAAATTGTACGCAAGGACGTTCGAAAATCCGGAACCGGGACCAAAGTCAACTCTTAACGCTCGACGCAACGGACTAAAAATTACAAGTTAACTATGTATATAAATATAATATAATATATAATTAATTATATTAATTATATATATATTATATATATATTATAAACCGTCGGTAAACAAAGAGCCAAACTCCTCTGAGCTGTAAAAGTAAACTCCGCGACTCGCGGAGTTTGAAGGCAAAATTGGCCGCGAGTCGCGGAGCCCCAAAATGAGAAACTGCCTATAAAGCCAACCGAATTCTGAGCATTTTTCATAATCTTTTTCTTCTTCTTCTCATACGTAAAATATATATATATATATTTATAATTTATATTTTAATTTTAATTATAATTCTAATAATAAGGGTATGTTAGCGAATGTTGTAAGGGTGTAAGTCGAAATTCTGTCCGTGTAACGCTACGCTATTTTTAATCATTGTAAGTTATGTTCAACCTTTTTATATTAATGTCTCGTAGCTAAGTTATTATTATGCTTATTTAAAACGAAGTAATCATGATGTTGGGCTAATTACTAAAATTGGGTAATTGGGCTTTGTACCATAATTGGGGTTTGGACAAAAGAACGACACTTGTGGAAATTAGACTATGAGCTATTAATGAGCTTTATATTTGTTTAACTAAATGATAGTTTGTTAATGTTAATATAAAGATTTACAATTGGGCGTCCCTATAAATTACCATATACACTCGATCGGACACGATGGGCGGGGTATTTATATGTACGAATAATCGTTCATTTAACCGGACACGGAAATAGATTAATAGCCACTAGAATAATTAAAACAGGGGTGAAATTACATTCAAGGGTAATTGGTGTAATTGTTAACAAAGTAGTAAAACCTTGGTTTACACGCAGTCGATAACCTGGTGTATTCATTAAACAAAGTATTAAAACCTTGTTACAATTCGAATCCCCAATTAGTTGGAATATTTAACTTCGGGTATAAGAATAATTTGACGAGGACACTCGCACTTTATATTTATGACTGATGGACTGTTATGGACAAAAACCAGACGGACATATTAAATAATCCAGGACAAAGGACAATTAACCCATGGGCATAAAACTAAAATCAACACGTCAAACATCATGATTACGGAAGTTTAAATAAGCATAATTCTTTTATTTCATATTTAATTTCCTTTATTTTATATTTAATTGCACTTCTAATTATCGCATTTTTATTTATTGTTATTTAATCGCACTTTTAATTATCGTACTTTTTAATTATCGCAATTTTATTTTATCGCACTTTTATTGCAATTTCATTATCGTTATTTACTTTACGCTTTAATTTAAGTCTTGTATTTATTTTATATTTTACATTAGGTTTTAACTGCGACTAAAGTCTTAAAATCGACAAACCGGTCATTAAACGGTAAAAACCCCCCTTTATAATAATAATATTACTTATATATATGTTTGTATTTTTATAAAAGTAAATTAATATAGCGTTGAGCTTTGTTTAAAAAAGATTCCCTGTGGAACGAACCGGACTTACTAAAAACTACACTACTGTACGATTAGGTACACTGCCTATAAGTGTTGTAGCAAGGTTTAAGTATATCCATTCTCTAAATAAATAAATATCTTGTGTAAAATTGTATCGTATTTAATAGTGTTTCGTTGTAAACTTCAATAGTATTTTATACCCCTCTGCTAAAACATCAATTATTATTACAGAGAAGGAAAAGAAAAAGATATCCTCAAACTCACAGAAAACTGGCGAATTTATAGGATGTGGCCTGCTACAGTAACTCATGCGGTCGCATGAGATTTTAGTGCAAATCTCATGCACTCGCATGGGCTCATGCACTCGCATGAGTTTTATGCCTATTTCCCATGCGATCGCATGGCCGTCAGATCCAGCTCACATATTTTTTGTTTGCTAGTTTGTCGACGTTATTTAATATAATATATAATATATAAATAATTTATATAATTATTTAAATATTATATTATATTCTTGTGCATAGTTGACTTGTAATTTTAGCTCCGTTGCGTCGCGCGTTGATAGTTGGCTCAGGTCCCAGTTCCGGTTTTTCGAACGTCCTTGCGTACTATTTAATACCTTGTACTTTGCGTTTTGCGTCTTGTACTCTTATCATTTTTGGACGTTTCTCATTAATAAATTGAACCACTTGAATTATATCTTGTACATTTGAGCTTTTTGGTCATTTGCGCCTTCAAATCGTCGTTTTCTTCTTTTATCTTCGCACTTATTTATTTAAACGAATATTACATAAAAATAGAACAATTGCAACTAAAAGCTTTACATATTGGAAGGATATTGTGCCTAAATATATGTTCATTTGGAGCACTATCAAATATCCCCACACTTAAATGTTGCTTGTCCTAAAGCAATACAGAACCTGAAATTAAATCACACTTCACTCTAATCACTTTTTTATTCTCACACTTTATACATCAGTGAATTTGATACGACGGTATAAACAATGATAGTAACGATGTGGTTTACAATCCCATATGACTATTAAAAATTTAGATCCTTTAAGGAAATTGGATCTTTATGAAAACATTTGATCTTTTGAAAATTCATTCTAGCTTTTACCCTAGATAAGTTTTCTGGAATAACCCTTCACCGGTGTTTGCAAAATATTTTTGTGGGTTTGGTGGGTTTCAGATTTGAAAATTTTAGCTCAAAACTTATGGTTTTGTGTCACGCACTTGCTAACCTTGTATTGGAAAGCAACACGTCCAGTATACTTGCTCCGTATATTACCTTTCGGTAAACTACTGTCCAGTTGTAAAGGAAAGCGTTGAACAAGCAACTGTTAAGGCAATGTCCTGTGACATGCTTTTGATTATGGTCTAAAACGTGTCGGATGCAATTACTATCCTTTGTAGGAGCAATAGCAAAGATCACCCTATAGTTTTTCGGTCTGGCACATGGTCCTGTCTTCGACCATGCTATGCAACCACCGTTCTTACGGTTGACACCCGAATTGGTTTAGGTGACCTAATGAATTTCGGTGAATTCTTAGAATTTTACGTTCAATGGTAATGAACGCATTGAAAATAGGTTTTCAGAAAACAAATCGGTTTGTAATTTTGATCAAAATATTTTCTCGTTCAAGCTCGAGTTTAGATATCATCGAATTCCATGAGTTTGTAATTCTCAGTCTTTAAAGTCAATCTCAAGGATTGAGTAATATCAGGCTTAAATGTTGATTTTTAATCTTTAAGGAGATTATCCTTTTCTGGGGGTCTGATTCATTAGTCTTATCAAGCTATTTACACGGTGCCCTCCCCATTTTACGAGACAGATCCTCTCATGATTAGGATAAGTCTGACCACTTGGCGACCCTATTTGATGTTGAGGTCCGTGGATTTCCTGCTGATTTTAGAGATGACTTTTCTAGATTTTTCGTCAACCTACAGCTGGTCTGGACGATAAATTCTTGACCTAAATCAAGAAGCGCGTGTTTTTTTCGGAAGACTTTACTTCCTTCTAATGATGGAATTGATTCATCATGTAGATCCATCTTTTCTTCCATTTATATTACAATTTACCGAGTAAAACAGTTAATTTTGTCCAAAACAAAAGCACCTGCAATAATATGTACCAAATATGTGATATGTGTTTTAAAGAAATTGGTAAATTCTTCTCACACTTAGCTTTTATTTATTCTTTTCTTTGCCTTTTTATTCTCTTCTATTCCATTTTAAATGAATTCTAACGTTTTGGGTTGTTTCTCCATTTATGTTCTCTACGAGGTAACAATAATTTCGGTAATAAAACCTAGTTTTATCGTTCATAAATATGTATAAACATGATTTTGAATTCATTTTATTTGAAAATTTTTCAAATTTTCACAAAATTTGGTAATTAAACTAAGTGTAAACCCGAGAGAATTTATAACCCTTCCCCACACTTGAGATAATACAATGCCCTCATTTGCATGAAATCAGACTATAATTATAAATTCATGAGGGTGATTAGTGTAGAAAAGTGATTAAAAATACCGAGTTTGCAAACATATTAATTTATATCACATTTGATATTTTGCGTCTTGTCGTCAAAATTAGTAGCTTTTTCTGAACTTTAATGCCATTCTTTGAAAGTGCGATGTTTTACCCTGTTTTGTACATAAGATAAACTACAAACATATATATATATATATATATATATATATATATATATATATATATATATATATATATATATATATATATATATATATATATATATATATATATATATATATATATTTATATATATATTTATAAAACCTTTATTTATTAAAACAATTTAAATGAATAATTTTTTAAAATTTTGTTTCCTTTTACTTTAGGTAGTTTCGGTATGTTTACCTAGTCCGTCCCTTGACAAAATTTAAAATTTGTAGTTTTTAAAGCGATTGTTTTAAAAGCAAAGATTTTTAGGTTTTTTTAATTTTTTTGGTATACTTTAGATCAATAAAATTAAAAATAATGATAACAAAATTTTTCGCCCCGCCCTCGGGTAAAGCAATTTCGGTTCCATGACCTAGTCTTCAACTTACAATGAATTTTAGAAATTATTTTTTAAACTTAATGAAATAAAGTAATTTTTGTTTTTAAATTCACACAAAACTTAAATTTAAAAATGCATATAAATTTCATATAAAACCTATAAAACAAAAAATTTAGAATGGGGGGAGAAAACTAGTTCTTTAGTGTCTGCTAGTGGAAAAGACCAATCGGATTCCATTCTCGGAACTACACGAGAACAGAACAACTAACCCTAGACAGCGTTTTCTTTTTAGAACATTTGAATCTCCCCACACTTAGGTAGCTGTAGTGTCGAATTTGTGATTAACTTCATTGTCAATTTCTTTTGGACCATAATCAACTTGCATATCTGTGACTTTTGCTTTAAGCCATTGGTCGGATTCCTGTGTAATATCCACAAATTCAACTAGTTTTGCCTTTTCTTTAGGCGATAGATTGGATACTAACCGGTTACATAACTTAAAGTTCCCCTTGGTTCTAGCATCGCTAATCCGATTAATAAGTTTCTTCATTGAACTATTAATAACGGTGTCATTTAATTTCGTATCAACAACGGGGTTCTTTGTTATCAAGTCATCATTAGGTGTTACTTCATCTTCCCCACACTTAGGCGTTTTATTATTGTTAAGCACTACCGTTGGAGTTGGTAAAATAATATGGTTTTTACCAATCGTTTTTGGTTCAACGGTTTTGGTTGGTGGAGATTTAGACTTTCGACTTACAAAGGTGATCGATTTTTCATCATTACTAAGTGTCATTCTACCCTCTCTTACATCAAATAACGCCTCGGTGGACGCTAAGAATGGTCGACCTAAAATTAGAGGAATGTTTGGGTCCTCTTCTATGTCAATGACAATAAATTCGATTAGAAAGGTTAAATTACCTACTTGAACGGGTAGGTTGTCAGCAATTCCAACTGGGTGCCTAATAGTTTGATCAAAGAGTCGAACACTCATTTCCGTTGGACTTAACTCACCTACTCCTAATCTCTTATATAATGAAAGAGGCATAACACTCACACTCGCACCTAAATCTGCTAGTGCATCATACATGACACAATGACTAAGTAGACAAGGAACAATAAATTTACCCGGATCACCCAACCTGGGTGGAGGTTTTGGTGGAACTATCTTCACCGGGTTTATCATTACGGTTTTTGTTTCTTGTACTTTCTTATTCTTCTTCTTCTTTCCAGAGGTATCACAAAATTTATTACCTATTACTTGCTCATACTCAACTCCTTTTCTTGGAAACGGGATGGGTGGTCTGTATGGTGCCACCACTGGCTTTACATACTCGGGTGGTGGTGGTGTTGTAACTTCTTCATTGTTACTTACATCAAAAACCTTCCGATCTTCTGATGCTAGTTTTTCAGAATTCGTTGAAACCATATTAACATTCTCATTGCGAGGATTTACTTCAGTATTACTCGATAGCTTTCCTTGTTCCCTCTCACTTATCATGCTAGCAAGAGTACCTACTTGTTTTTCTAGATTCAAAATGGAAGCTTGTTGAGTTCTTAATGACTGATCAAACCTCTCATTTGTTTGAGTTTGAGATGTAATAAATTGTGTTTGAGATTCCATTAGCTTTGCCATCATTTCTTCTAGATTTGGCTTTTTCTCTTCGATTTGTTGTGGTGGTTTATACAAGCCAGGTCTTTGTTGATTGAAAGTGTTGTTTTGAGTTGGTTGGTTATTCAGACCTTGTTTGTTGTACGAGTTGTTGTTGGGTCCATTTGGATTGTAAAGAATGTTTTGATTTCGATTAAAATTTGGCCTTGGCGGTTGATAATTATTTTGATAATTATTTCCCGGCCTTTGGTTCATGTAGAAAACATTCTCTCGTTGTTCCATGGTTTGCTCAATGTAACAATCTTTCATTAAGTGTGGTCCACCGCATTGCTCACAACTAATTCGTATTGCGTGAATATCTTTAGTCATCTTTTCCATTCGTCTCTCGAAAGCATCTATTTTTGCGAAAACAGAATCAAAGTCATGGCTAGAATCGGCTCTAGCCACTTTAGATGAACGAAAAATATCTTTTTCTTGATGCCACTCATGCGAATTTATAGGATGTGGCCTGCTACAGTAACTCATGCGGTCGCATGAGATTTTAGTGCAAATCTCATGCACTCGCATGGGCTCATGCACTCGCATGAGTTTTATGCATATTTCCCATGCGATCGCATGGCCGTCAGATCCAGCTCACATATTTTTTGTTTGCTAGTTTGTCGACGTTATTTAATATAATATATAATATATAAATAATTTATATACTTATTTAAATATTATATTATATTCTTGTGCATAGTTGACTTGTAATTTTAGCTCTGTTGCGTCGCGCGTTGATAGTTGGCTCAGTTCCCGGTTCCGGTTTTTCGAACGTCCTTGCGTACTATTTAATACCTTGTACTTTGCGTTTTGCGGCTTGTACTCTTATCATTTTTGGATGTTTCTCATTAATAAATTGAACCACTTGAATTATATCTTGTACATTTGAGCTTTTTGGTCATTTGCGTCTTCAAATCGTCGTTTTCTTCTTTTGTCTTCGCACTTATTTATTTAAACGAATATTACATAAAAATAGAACAATTACAACTAAAAGCTTTACATATTGGAAGGATATTGTGCCTAAATATATGTTCATTTGGAGCACTATCAATCATCTAATATTACTCATGCTCCTTTTGATATTCTTCATAGTGATTTATGGACTTTCCCCATTCTTAGTAATGGTGGACATCGTTATTATATGTTACTTCTTGATGATAACACTAATTTTCTTTGGACATTTCCTCTCTCTCACAAATCTCAAGTTTTCAATATTTTTCTCAATTTTTATAAGTTTGTCCAAACTCAATTCGGCATTAATATCAAATCCTTTCAATGCGACAATGGAACCGAATACAATAACACTAATTTTCATCAATTTTGTTCAAACAACGGTATGGTATTCCGTTTCTCATGTCCTTACACATCATCACAAAATGGTAAAGCCGAACGAAAAATTCGAGCCATAAATAATATTATCTGCACCATCTTATCTCAATCTCGCGTACCTTCACAATTCTGGACTCATGCTCTAGAACATGCAACATATTTACTTAATATTCTACCTAATAAATTACTTAACAACTTGTCTCCCACACATCTTCTATATAAATGCACTCCTACCTATGATCATCTACGCGTCTTCAGGTGTCTTTGCTACCCTCTCATTCCCTCAAAAAAAATTCACAAACTCCAACCACGCTCAACCCCTTGTGTTTTTCTTGGTTTTCCTACTAATCATCGTGGCTATAAGTGTTACGATCTCTCCACTCATAAAATAATTATTTCTAGACATGTATTATTTGATGAAAAATCATTTCCCTTTGCGTCTACTACACCAAATATCCCTACTGATTATCACAAGTTCACTGACCAAATCCATCCACTCTTTTATATGGACAAGCCCATTTCCACTGAGTCCACCACCTCTTCAGTTGACCCAATACGAACAAATACTATTTCACAGCCCACATCACCTAATATTTCTTCACCATCTAATACTATTAATACTACTTCTAATATTCCTTCACCATCTAATACTGTTAATACCACTTCTTCTTCTACTCCATCACCTAGCAACGTATCACCTTCTACATCTATATATAATTCTTCGTCTCCAATTCATATTCATCCTCCTGCTCGTACAATGACAACTAGAAGCATGCAAGGTATCTTCAAACCTTGTGTTCCCTTCAATCTTAATATGTCGACTTCTGACCTCTCTCCACTACCTTCTAATCCAAAACAAGCCTTGGCCGACCCTAAATGGAACCGTGCCATGACCGAAGAATACAAAGCATTAGTCGATGAAATACATGGATTCTTGTTCCTCGTCAACCACATATGCATGTCATCCGATCTATATGGATATTTAGACATAAAATGAAGTCAAATGGCATTTTTGAACGCTATAAGGCAAGATTAGTGGGTGATGGTCGCTCACAACAAGTCGGAGTTGATTGTTTTGAGACTTTTAGTCCGGTTATAAAATCGGCTACGATTCATACGGTTTTAAGTATTGCGGTATCAAAATCGTGGTCTATTCATCAATTAGATGTTAAAAATGCTTTTCTTCATGGCTCATTAAATGAAACGGTTTACATGTATCAACCTACAGGTTTTCGTGATAGTCAACATCCGGATCATGTGTGTCTTTTAAAGAAGTCACTTTACGGACTAAAACAAGCTCCACGAGCTTGGTACCAAAGGTTTGCTGATTTTGCCTCAACTATTGGCGTTGTTCATAGTAAATGTGATCACTCTCTATTTGTCTATCACAAAGGTAACTATATTGCTTATCTTTTACTCTATGTGGATGATATCATTTTAACAACTTCTACCTCAATCTTGCGCAACTCTCTGGTGGATCTCCTAGCAAAAGAATTTTCTATGAAAGATTTGGGATCGCTAAGTTCTTTTCTTGGCATTTCGGTTACACGTAGCTCGACGGGATTGTTCCTTGATCAGCAAGCCTATGCACGTGACATTATAGAACATGCTGACTTGGTACACTGTAATCCTGTTAGTACACCAGTCGATACTCATGGAAAACAAAGCAGCAATATAGGCCAGCCTTATGCTAATCCTACATTTTATCGTAGTCTCGCAGGTGCACTACAATATCTTACATTTACGAGACCTGACACTGCTTATGCCGTGCAACAGGTTTGTCTTCACATTCACTCACCTCAGGATGTACATATGCTTGCCATCAAGCGAATAATTCGTTACATCAAGGGAATATTATCTCTCGGCTTGCACATTTCTAAATGAACAAGTCATTCTCTTGTGTCCTATACAGACGCTGATTGGGTGGGTTGCCCCGACACCCGTCGTTCTACTTCGGGATATTGTGTTTATTTAGGTGATAACTTGATCTCTTGGTCATCAAAACTTCAAGCAACTGTGTCTCGATCAAGTGCCGAAGCGGAGTATAGAGGAGTTGCTCAAGTTGTTGCCGAAACATGTTGGTTGAGAAATTTATTACTTGAACTCAAACAGCCAATCTCCAAAGCCACATTGGTTTTCTGTGATAACGTTAGTGCCATTTATTTATCGGACAATCCGGTTCAACATCAAAGAACAAAACATATTGAAGTGGATATCCTTTTTTTAAGAGACAAGGTGGCCCGAGGACACGTTCACATCGTCCATGTTCCAACTCGTTATCAAATCACTGATATATTTACTAAGGGACTCCCGCGTGTTTTATTTGAGGAATTTCGTAACAGTCTTTGCATTCGCCCTTCGAACGCTTTGACTGAGGGGGAATATAAGTCAACGGATCCTAACAACCAAATCACCTAAGTTTAGAATATATTTTATGTATATTTGTATAGTCAATAGATTGATACGGATCCCTAGTATTGTGGCATGGTAATTATATAGTTGCCTTGTATACCGGATTGTATTCTGTGTATATATATACACGTTCAATGTAAATGAAACATTCAAGGATCAATCTCCTTTAGTAAGCCAGTCAATGCGGGGGGATACCATCCTATCGGCAAACTATCTTTTAAATAAGATACCCCAAAAGAAAAGGGATGAAACCCCATACGAGTCATGGTGGAAAAGAAAACCATCCTATGAGTACCTCAAAGTGTGGGGGTGCCTAGCGAAGGTAGCTATTCCACTACCTAAGGCACAAAAGATAGGGTCAAAGACTATTGACTGCATATTTATTGAATATGCTGAACACAGTACGGCTTATCGGTTCCTTGTGCATGAATCCAAGATTTCGGATATACACAAAGGTTCAATCATGGAATCAAGAAATGCTTCATTTTTTGAAAATGTATTTCCGTGCATTGCAAATGAACATGGAAGTTCATCTAGAATAGACGATGAAGGTGTTGAAGTTAAGACACCTCATGAACGTGTTCAAGAGGAACTAGTAGAATCTGAGGAAGAAGAGCTTGAGCTGAGACGAAGCAAAAGAGCAAGGACAAAAAAATCGTTCGGTCCTGATTTTCACACTTATATGGTTGAAAATGAACCTACAACTTACCGTGAAGGGGTGTCTTCCTCTGAAGGACCTCAATGGAAAGAGGCCATTAAAAGTGAAATAGATTCTATTTTACAAAACCATACTTGGGAGTTAGTGGATCTTCCTCCGGGATGCAAGTCACTAGGTTATCGATGGATCTTTAAGAAAAAATTAAAGCCAGATGGTACCATTGATAAGTATAAGGCAAGGTTGGTGATCAAAGGTTATAGACAACGAGAAGGTCTAGATTACTTTGATACATATTCGCCGGTAACGCGAATAACCTCAATCAGGTTGGTACTTTTCATTGCCGCCATTAGAAACTTGAAAGTACATCAAATGGATGTGAAAACCGCTTTCCTAAATGGAAATCTAGAAGAAGAGATTTACATGGAACAACCTGAAGGGTTTCTAGTGCATGGACAAGAAAGGAAAGTGTGTAAACTTGTTAAATCTTTATATGGATTAAAACAAGCTCCTAAACAATGGCACCAGAAGTTTGATAATGTCATGCTTGATTCAGGATTTAAGATCAATGAATGTCACAAGTGTGTGTATGTGAAAGAAACACCAAATGGATATGTTATCCTTTGTCTATATGTAGATGATATGCTCATTGATGGTAGTAATGAGAAGATGATTAAATCTACAAAAGACATGTTGAAATCGAAGTTTGACATGAAAGACATGGGTTTAGCGGATGTGATTTTGGGAGTAAAAATTACACGAACCGAAAGTAGACTTATTCTAAGTCAAACCCATTATGTGGATAAGATTCTTGAGAAGTTCAATGCTAATGACTCTAATATAGCTAGAACACCCTTTGCCCCGAGTCAACATCTAGTTAAGAACAGAGGAGAACCTGTTAACCAGTTAGAGTACTCAAGAATTATTGGCAGCTTAATGTATCTAATGAGTTGTACTCGACCAGACTTAGCATATGTTGTAAGCAAGCTAAGTAGATACACGAGTAATCCAGGAACGTTTCACTGGAATTGTATTACTAAGTTACTTCGGTACTTAAGATATACTCGAGAGTACGGGCTGCATTATAACAGATATCCAACAGTGATTGAAGGTCACTGTGATGCAAACTGGATATATGATACAAATGATTCCAGAGCAACAAGTGGGTACGTATTCACACTTGAAGGTGCTGCTATATCGTGGAAATCATCTAAACAAACGGTTATTGCTAGATCCACGATGGAATCAGAAGTCATCGCTTTAGACAAAGTTGGTGAAGAGGCAGAATGGCTACGTCAATTCGTTGAAGATATACCAAGATGGCCTAAACCGGTGTCGGCCATAAGTATACATTGTGATAGCCAATCGGCGATTGGTAGAGCTCATAGCACAATGTATAATGGTAAGAATAGACATATACGACGTGGACATAATACAATACGGCAACTAATCTCTACAGGAATTATCACTATTGACTATGTGAAGTCAAAGGATAATATTGCGGATCCACTGACAAAAGGCTTAAGCAGAGAGTTAGTGTATAGGCCGTGCGTGGAATGGGACTGAAGCTCCTGAAAGGCTAAGTTTATATGAAGGAAAACCTAACTCAGTTGACTGGAGATCCCAAGATCTGAGTTCAATAGGACAACCTACTTGTATGAACTGGCGAAGTCACTGTAGGGGAGTTAATTACTAAACTAGCAACCCCTACACCTTTTAAGGGAGTTTACTAATTATGAGTAGACTTCCTAGTTCATTCCTAAAAGTGACATGTGAGAGGATAAGCCTTCGGCTTTTAATGATTCAACTGAAATAACCATGTGTGGTTAATCAGTAGCCATGGATCACCTATGTGAGAGAGAAGTGGGGTCGCTTCGAAGGGTATTGTTGGGGTACAATACTTGATAAGCTCTCGCAGAACCAGGCTAATGTTCATGACCATAACGAACATAACTATGAGGACTTGAGATTGTCAGGGAGAGTCTTGTGTGAAGCGTATTGTCGCCTACACAAACGGCAGACGAGTTCAAAGACATCGCCGTCTACTCAGAGCCAGTAGACTAAGTGCGTTTTCACAAGCGAAAGTTCAAAGGGTAACACCTACTTATCGTATGCAAGATTCAACCGCTGAAATTTAATCGGAAGATAGTTGTTACTAAGAAGCGATCTCCGTTCATGTGGGGGATTGTTGGAAAACTTGGTTGGAAAAGTATGTTCCACCAATTTTTGGACACAAATTAATATATAATAAAGTGATATATATTAACGACTATTTAGTGGGATTTGTAGCCACTAATGAGAGCTTTAAAACGAACTAAAGCGTGTCTAAAGCGGGTTAATGGTGAATGAGATATCGCGTCTCAAAGTTGTTAGTTTAAGTGCAAAGTAAGAAATTAAACGATTTGATTTATCAACCAAGGAGTTTGTAAATATTTTTATGTGATTTGGTAAATCTTTTTCAAATCCTAAAATATTTGATTTATCAATCAAGGATTTTGTAAATATTTTTATGTGATTTTGTAAATCCGTTTCAAATCCTAAAAGATTTGATTTATCAATCAGGGATTTTTTAAATATATTTTGTGTGATTTCGTAAATCTTTTCTTACCTTTTGAGATCATGTTTGCACGATAAATACCAAAGTTTGGTATTGAGAAAATGAGTATCAACTAACACACAAACAAAAATCATAACCCTCTTACACTAGTTTTTCCAGCTTCTTCTTCGACAACTTCGGTCACCCCGCTTTCGGTCTCTTTTTCAAGCAAGTGCTCTCGCCCGGCAGTACGCTGCTTCGAACCGGTGTACCCTGGGAACAGACGTCGAATCTGTTTAAGGGAATTGTGTCAAACACAAGCCCGGTTCAACCCTTCAATTCGGTTTGATCGTTTTACGTTTATGTTTATCCTTGTATATTGCATATGAATATTCATATTTTATTAGTAATTTTCAGTTTCGTATGTATATTTTTCTTACAGAACATGAACTTGAAATGCCGAAAACCTTAGATATTCCTTGTAAATTCACCGCTGAGTGACTACCGGCGAGTACCTCTTCAACCGGACAACTTGCAAGCACAAACCGATTGGTAGACTCTATTCACCGTTGATCAAAGGCATCATTTAACACACGATTTAAACAACTTATATCATAGATTTCGGACACCCACACGTTACAAAAGAAACTTTCTGAATCCGACGAAACCCATTATATCAATTATCCCTAGGACTACGAATGCCATTCAATGACTTGCAATATTACGGGGAAACAAAAAAATGATGGCCTGAAAGCGGCAACATTCTGCATCTTTAACCCCATCACAAATTAAACTAATTACTCTTGAACACTACAAATGAAATTAAATTATACAGTACTTGTAAATCGTATCAAACCATAATAGAGCTTCATCAATAGCGATTTCCTTCAAGGCTTAAATATCAACACATATTAACCTATTTTTAAACAATCGAATATTCATCTTCACCATCTATTTAAAAAAAGGTGTTTGCGACTTCTTAGTATAAGTTACAAATGATCAATATAGTAGAAAAGAGTCGAAATTTTATGATAAGTTGTAGTCATCAACGACATTGAAGGCATTACATAAATTGAGATAGAGTAGGTACACATGGGAGGCTAATGAACGACTACTTTGGGCCTAACGCCAAAATAACCACTGGGCATTTCAAATGACGATTCTGTATAATGGAACACTATTCCTCAGAATTATTGAAGGTATAGCTACTTACTTTGAACAACCTATACCCTTCGTGGGAATCCTTTGTTAATGAGATTTCAGGTGTTGTTTTTTTAACAAAAAAAGTCTTCCCTCGCAAGGATGTTAGAGAGAACTTTTCTACATGATCGTCGTCATATACTATAACAACCGGCAGGAGCCTATAGCAAGAACACGATTGGAAAAATCATGTATGCATACATAATATTGCACAATATATTTGTCAAAGACAACGATTATAACATTGTCGAAAATGAAGATTATTATGTGCCGGTAGGTAATATGTAAGGTACGTGGATGGTAGATCAAGAGGTGTAAAACGTACACAATAAAGAAAAATGAACTTCTTGATTGAGAACAGTACTAGTATTATTGAAAGCATTATCTAGTGAAATCGTAAAAACTTTATCGGCTACTCAATGAGCTGTAATGGCTAAATGAGATGAATATGATATTTACAGATGCCAAAAGAACATAAAGATAGTAAACAATGCAACACCATCATATACTCTAATATAAATTTGATGAAAGGAGAGTAACAAATAAACACTAAACAATTGATTAAGACAAAAAAGATTCATTTTACAGGAAAGATTGTGTGCAAACTGCTCACCACCATTATTGATTTACCACCAAACTCAGCAAAAACAAAACGGGTTATCATCTATACTCTAAAACATTCTTATCAGAAAGATCAGCTTGAATAATGCTATACTTGTTCTCTTTTTGCATTCATAATACCTGCAACCAAAAAGACAGCTAATCTTTTAAGAATGCAGTGAATAAAGTCTAAATAACAGAAGAGGAGGTGGCAAAATGGGTGGTTTGGGTGGGCTAATTTGTTGTACAGTTCAGGATGACCCAAAACAATTCACTGGGATTAGTAATTTATCCTACAGAAAATTACAACTGACTAAATCAAACTTCAACATTTTTGCAACTGTATTATGTAGCATCAAAACTTTCCAAAGCTTGTTACTGTATGTACCCAGCCAACTCTGAATCGGGTTGACTGGATTTTGAACGATGTGGCGATCATATAAATGATGCCACATCATCATTTACATGTTATCAGACGTAATACCAATTCTAACCGAACGTTACATTTCAACCGTCAGTCTACCTGGCTTTTTTGACGGACATTGACGCCTGTTAACCATGCGTTAGTCGGAATATTGACCAAATTTACCTTCAGCGTGAGATTTGCCCCCACCAATCATAGCTTTACTCATTTTATATTTATTACGGAGTATTTAATTTATTTTCTACCCCTCAATTTCCAATCAAATTCTACACATCACCCTACGGATATTTGACACAAAAATTTGACCTTTTGGGTTAACGAAGGTCACAGTCAAACACCGACTTTTTCACCAAAAAGTGCACAAATTGTCTCTTGCCTCTGACTGGTTAGAAATGGTCTAACATATCTAGACTCTACACATACACACAAGCGCCTCAACAAGTTACAGAAAGATAAGCAAGTACAATTTAAACAATTTCACGAAAAATAGCCAAAATGGAAAACAAAGGTTGGTTTGTTATTACAACAATAAAAAAAGGATGGACTTACAGTTATCCATTGAAGAACAATCTGAAAATTTACGCTCCGAAGTACTGCATGAGGTCGTCTTCATTAAAGTCTTCATCAAGCAGATAATTAAAATCGGTATTCAGTGATGTCGTTCCATCTATACCAAGAGTAAACGGACTGAACGCCCCATAATCTAACGACAAGCTATTAATTGATGATTCAAACTGGTTATCTACCGGTCTTTCATGCTCATTTTGAAGTCCAACTTTTTCAATTATTCTGGGACCCACCTCACCCGTATTCCCATTCTGGAACTCGTGAACGGGATGTTGTACACCGTAAAGATTCACATTATGTAATTCAGAACTCGAAGGTTCTTGGTGGACCCCAGTTGGTCTATATTCAGATTCTTGAACAGGTGGATATAGCAACATGTCTGGATTAACGTTAGAAACATTTTGCAATTCATTTGCAGGTAACTGAACATCAGTCACATTGTCCACCAATAATGGCCTGACACCTGTCAACGCATGATCTTCCTGCACACTTTCTTGAATCTGGTAACCAGAAAAAGACAAGTCTGTATGGTTTATATCAGGCAGCGCATCTTGCGGCTCGTACGGTACTATTTGTTTCTGCAAAGCCTTCGACTGCTCCCGTTTTCTTCTTTTTCCCCTTTGTTTTTCTGTTTTATCATGCTGACGTGGCGGCGGTGGGACATCACGATCTTTTGATGAAACCGAGGCCCGAGTATCTTCAATTCCGTCAACATCATAATCACTATCATAGCTATTTGAAGGTCGGTTTTTATCCAAACAGCCACCCGAAGGTGTTTCGGTTATCCCGGACCCACCATTATCACCACTCGATTGTAAAATCAAACCTTCTTCTCGGTTTAAAACCGCTAACCAAATCGAACTCTCTTTAGCTGTCATTTTATCCTGTAAACACTTCGACTGACGAACCAACCTTCTAATTTTAGCAATGTTTGGAGACATGTGTTTTATAACAGCAGTTAAAACTCCAACTTTCCACATTTTCTTTAAATCATGTGGTTTTTTATAAGGGGGCGATTGACCCTTTGGTAACCCTAATCTCGTCCACCAATCTTCATCCCCCGTGGGCCACCACGGGGGCGGAAGCCCCTTCTCTAAAGGAAACTTCCTCTGAGGTGGATCACAATGTTGCATTAAAGACGACAAAAGCGAGCCCAAAGTAGCATCTTGTAAATCTTGAAGAACACTATTCGGGTTCCCATTTTGACAACCGATTCCTTGCCCTTTCGCAATGCAATCAGCATCATATTTCGCTATCGCTGCTGGCCCGTTTTTATCAAACTTGACTTTTTCTTTCCACCAAGCCCGTAGATTATCAGACGAACCACTAACGGGCTTACCCTTTTCAGGAACGATCCCATAAACGAAACCACGAGCTTTACACACTTCCATTAACTTCAACATGTATTTCAAAATCCCATCTTGAGCCCTAGACATCTTCTTCCTACGGGCCTGATCGCTCGTTTGCTTAGCCTTTTGTTTTTCTGCAGCTAATTGTGCTAACATTTTTTGCTTCTCTTTCAATCTTTTAAGCTTAATTCGATCCTTCCACATACGTCTTTCGAGATCTTCAGCATCGATTTCTTCATCACTAACATCTTTTTCAGCTATATTGTCAATCCTTAAATCATCGCCTTCCATATCCGAATTGTCGCCCAATCCATTAGTATCCATTATAAGATCATCCATTTTCTAAATAAACCTAACTAATCCCTATTAATTATACAAGCTTATCTCTCACGGGAATTCAATCAAACAGTTAACACGCAAAATTATTCAAAGCCAAAACCTTTAATTCTTAGATTCAAACAGCAAATAGTTGACCAATCAATTCATCACATATTTCAATCTCAATATTCTGGACGAAGCTATGAACCCAATCGTTCCAAATTAGATTAGCTTCTGTTTTAAATATCAAATTAACTAAATTTATTAATATATATGTATATATTGATATGATTTTATCAAAAAGAAAAATTAAAAGAAATTGAAGCTATGATTGGCGAAGAGAACGTAACCTGGTATCAATCAGAATCAAAATCTTGAAAGAAAGTAGCATATAAGGATTGATTCATGAAACCCTAGGGGAAATTTTGATGGAGGAAAGGAGGAGGGAGCAAATGGGGATAAAACGTAGTGATAATAAATTTATTTTTATTTATTTAATTAATTAATTGAATTAAATGAAGAAAATAAATGGAAGATGCGTAGGAGCATTTGTGTGTGTGTGTGAGATATTGTGAGTTCAACGTATCTGGGCTAGAAGTCAGATTTTGGGGTCAAATATAAAAAGGACGGATTTTTCACGAAAAGTGAAAGAAATCAATAAGACATTTGCTTCTTTAAATAGTTACAAAAAATACATTACACAAAATAACAATTACTCCGTATTTGTTTTGTAACCGAATTACAAGGTTCCGCGAATTATATGTTCAGTTGAAATATTTTTTAACTAATAGTTATGTTTTGAAATCGATTAATTTCTTTGGAAAATAGGAGTATAATTACATTGATATTAATAGTGTATTCTATGATTTACACGTATAAAATCATCATTTCTATGCGGAAGAAGCACTTGAAACATAGAGAAATACTATTAAAAGCATTTTAATATTTATCCGTTCAGCGTTTTCCGTCAACGACAACAAATAAATTACACATCAGATCACCCAGCGTTTTGCGTAAGTCCCGAAGGCAGTTTTCCATGCTTAAGCCCTTAAGTAAGCTCGTGAGCAGCACACATGCCACGTCAACATAAAAACACAATGTCGGCTACACAATTCTCGCATAAATCAATCAATAACAGCATGACACGTGTCTCCGAACATTATGGAGCACTCATGCCTATAGATAACCCACATGGCCATCACTTTTCAGATAACTGGACTTGTGGCAGAGAACACACTTTCTCTCTCACATAGTACTTTCCCTCTCTCTGCATTAATACTTAGCCTCAGAGTGCTAGACGGATAAACTCATAGTTTGGTTCCACGAGATTGATAAAGCCACCCCACGACATTCTAGCTGTGAACCGGGTCTGCAGGAATCCGTCCCGAGAGTAAACATCAATCGGCAATCCACCCTATCACGCTAAATAGTTCTAGTGATGTACTGATACTTGTTAGCCGTTAGCAGGAATTTGGCATCAACATATAGCGTCATCCGGCTTAAAGAACCATGTCAGCGAGTTAAACGAAGAAAAAAAAAACAAGAGTTAATCCCCATTGAAACAACTATGATACATAAGTGGGGAGCTGGACAACGTAGGAAGACATAAGTTTTAGAAGAATGGAAATAGCAGTTAATAGCATTTCCTTTAATATTCAATACAAATCCATTAGATGCTCAAGTGGTTATTGAAGCACGCATAGTAAATTGTATTATGGGAGGAATTTATACAGATACATGGGGCGGAACATACATTATGTATGATCATTGCTTTGTTCAATTTATTGAACGAGTGAAAAGAATGATAAAAGAATCTTTGGTACCATTAGCAAGTTTTATGAGTAAGCCATCTTGGCCAGAAGGAAGTGTAAACTTAGAAGTTGTTTTGAGAAAGACGCCATATAAGAGATCCGCAAACATAGAGTTTTTAGTCGTAAAGGCAAGTTCACAATACAATGCCATACTTGGTCGGCCATCAATGATGAAGTTTGGAGCTATAACATCGATGGTGCACGAAATGATGAAGTTTCCTACACCTGCAGGAATAACAACTTTATACGCAACACAAAGAAGACCAATTGAGTGCGACAAGTTAATTCTACAACAATCAAGCCAATAATACACAAGGACGGATCAGTATATCCAAATTCTTTATTTCCAGAACAAAAAAAAATTTGAAGCAAGTTAACAAAGAAAATTAAGGAAAACTCTACAATATTTTGGCAGCAAATGTAGATCTATTCGCATGACAAGTATCTGACATGACCCACGTACCAAGATGTAGTGACCCGGAAATTTCCGACCAAATTTAAACTTTAATATTTATGTGTTTCCAACACGATAAGCAAAGTTTGTAATGTTGAGTCCCGAAAATTTTGAAATGATGTTCTTATATACAATTACCTTGTGACTTTTCCCTTCGATTCACGAACCTTTAATGTATATATAGATGTTTGTATATGTAAATAGTTTAATATAATAAAATTAAATGTGTTACTGAACTATTAAAAGATAACTTAAGATAATCAAAACTTGTTGTTCGAATATGTAGCGTATATTAACTATAAAAGATTTCGAATGTGATTGTCAACGATTAAATGTATATCTTAAGTTATTTGTTTCAAAAATAAATAATTAATATATTTATCTAAGTAACAAAAGTTAGTATTTAAAACAATGTTATGTACAATAGTTGAATATATATATATATATATATATATATATATATATATATATATATATATATATATATATATGTTTTCTATACATAATTAATGATTATATGTTTAGTGAATATAGATTAAAATATACTAATAATAAAATTATTATTACATAATTCATAAAAATTATAATTATTATTATCATTAGTAATGATATTATTACTAGTACAATTATAATTGTATTACTATTTATAATATTAAAGAGTAATATTATTATATTTGCATTTATTAATAAGAATAATGATAACTTATATATATAAACTTATAACAATAAATGATATACAACTATGAGTATAAATATCAATATATAAATATTGGTATGTACAGTTCATAATTAAATACATATACATATACTAAATACAAATGTAGGTATATAAATAAATATTTATACTTATTATAAATAAAGATATAAAAATATAAATATCAATAAAAATATAGAAAATTATAGAAAGTCTTGTTTCTGCTTTTCCATCACTTTTAAAACTGTAGGGAATTGATCTTATGGTTATTTGGTCGTACAAATTTGTAGAAAAACACAAGAGTGTAATTCCAAAATTTTGCTAGTCGATCCTTTCTTTTTATATTTTTTTTTTTACTTTTCTCTGACATTGATAAAGAAATTGTCGAGCAATTGGGTTCTAATTGAGGCAATTAAGAATCAAGTGTTAACAATAAACTCACACAATCAATTAACAATTACAGAAACTCGTTACAGTCCTCAATATGATCGGATTAAATCAGGTTTTGGGAAGAACACAGGTAACCACTCTGTTCTGGTTTAATTTTTCAAAATACACAATCTCAAAAACAATTTCAAAAAGTAGAAATGCAGTTCTATTAGGAATTGTTTGTATAAACTATCTGTAAAATCTTAAACTCCAATTCCTTTTAACGAATTCCAATTTTGAAAGTCAAATTGTATTGCAAAAAGTCAATCGATGATTTATTATCAAAATTAGAATTTGTCTTTGTGATTCATACAAATCTGATGATCCAGAAAGTTGGTGGGAACGATTTAAAACATATTTCATCAAGAAATCGTGGCTTAAAACTGACTAGATTATCAAAATGGATTTTGGTTTGACTCGTGTTCATAAGAACTGGGTCAGTTCTTTTTTTTTAAAAAAACTAATTTAATTCACCATTTTAATCATGCTATATATATATATATATATATATATATATATATATATATATATATATATATATATATATATATATATATATACACTAGATACTAAAACGAAACATATAATTAATTTAAACTTAGAAACGTTTGGGGTTCCATTTAGGGTCGACGGGCTCATGGAAGTAGGAGAAGGTGTAACAGATAATATACGGGTTTACATGTATATAAAAGGGAAATAGAAACAGGCAGCAGAATGGTAAAGGGTGTTGAGGGTTATTCGAGGGGTTCTGAGTTCGATCCCCAGCTGAGTCATTCTTTTTAAGGAGCCTATTTTTGAGTTAGTTCTATGTATTTATGACAACCCAGAAATTTCCGACTAAACTTAAACTAAATCTTTATGTGATTCTGAGACAATAATCAAAGTCAGCTGAACTGAACCTCAAAAATTTTTAAACTAATTCCATTAAACTTCGACAAACACGAACAATTATTCGTAAATAATTATGCATTAGTAATTATTCGTTATATTAATATTATTATTAATATCATATCATTAACCATTATCATTTACAAGTATTATTATTATTATTATTATTATTATTATTATTATTATTATTATTATTATTATTATTATTATTATTATTATTATTATTATTATTGTTATTATTATTATTATTAGTATTGTTACTATTACTAGTATCACTAATATTATAGTTATTATTATTATTACTACTAATCTTAGTTACCAATTAATATTAATTTTATAACTATAATTATCATTATGATTACTATTATTATTGTTATTATAAAAACAATAAAAGTTATTATTATTTTCATTTATCTTAGTATTAGTATTTTTTTAAAAAAGTATGGTTATTAAAATTATCATTAGTAATAAGTTTTTTTATCATTATTATTATCATCATTATTATTATTATTATTATTTTTATTATTATTATTATTATTATTATTATTATTATTAATATAATTATTAAATATTAATGTTAAATAAATTAAAAGAATACCTAATACCTAATTTAGGTCATCTTTATTTTTATATTTTTTTTTTGTGTCTTCGTGATTTTTTTTTCTGCTTTATGTTTTTTATTAGATTTGTTTGATCGTGATTTTCCTTGTCAAACCACTGAAAGCTACAAAACAAATTCCACCAAATTTTATTATTGTATGAATCCTCAACTTGTACTCTATATATTACATACTGCAAATTCAAGAATTAAAACCGGAAAAAAAATCAGAAAATAAAAAAAAGGAGTCGTCCTGCTGTGTTCTTGAACTCGAAATACAATGGCTAGATTTCGTATTTAATTTCAAAATCCTTAAATGTAGTTTTGATAGAATTCTCACACTCAAACTTCCTGAAAAATTTCATATTCCAATTCCTCAAAACGAATTCGAATTTCGAAGTCAAAGTTTAATTTCAAAAGTCAACAGTTTCTTCTTCCTTTAAATTCACGAATTATAGGATGTTTCAGGATCAATTGATAATGCTAGCGTATTTTAATGATCAATTGGAAGATGTTTCATGAAGATATCAAGATCTAAAAACCTCTAAATTTCAAAATCAATTATTAAGTTCTTATTTTTTTTTTCTTTTTTCTGTCGAACACAGCAGATATATTTCTTTTTTCTTCCTTTCATTTGATAATATCAACACCCATAACCGTTTTCTTATGTTTCAATTTCGAATTAATTCAAACTTTTAAATTCGTTGTAGTGATTGGGATTGAACCTTGGTCGAATTGTAAGTGTGAATGAGGAAGAAGAAGATAAACATAAAAACGGGTTAAAAGAAAATAAAACCATAGATAAAACAGAAATATAGAGATAGAAGGATGGTAGAGGGTGTTTGTGTGTGAGCGGGAGGTCAAGGGTTCGAGCCCGGTTCGTTGCAAATTTTTAGAAAAGAAAACTTGTAAAGGTAGTTTTCATTCTTAAATTTTTATTTTTATTATTATTATTATTATTATTATTATTATTATTATTATTATTATTATTATTATTATTATTATTTTTATTATTATTATTATTATTATTATTATTATTATTATCAATAACATAAGTATTATTAATATTACCATTATTATTATTAATATGATATCATTAATAGTATTATTATGATTAAAATTATTATTTTTGTATTATTATCATTAGTATTGAAATAATTATTATTATTATCAAAAATTATCATTTAGAATTAGTATTATTATTAAAAGTAACATTTTTATTAAAAATTATCATTTTCGTTGTTATTAAAAATCTATCAATTATAAAAGTATCATTGTTATTAAAATTAACATTATCATTACTATTACTATTATTATTATCATTCTTATTAATAAAAGTATTAAAATTATCATTCGTATTAAAATTATCATTTATAATATGATTGTATTTATTATTAAAACTATCAGTATTATTATCATTAATAAAATCATTAATATTGTTATCATTATTATTATTACAGAATAATACAACTCTTTATTCGTTATCATCATTAAAATCATTTTATCAACCAAATACTTATATATAGAATATATATATATATAGAAATATATAACAATTGAAATAATATATAAACTTATTCCATTACGAGTATATGTGTTAATATATATACTTGATATAGGTTCGTGAATCCGAGGACAACTCTACACTTGTTCAAGTGTTATCATACGCATATCATACAAACTATCGTATCGTGAGTTCATCTGCTCCCTTTTTTTTATATATTTTTAGACTGAGAATACATGCGCAACTTTTATAACTATTTTACACGTAAATAATATTAAACTGTGATATGTTGGGCTATGACCAGCAAGTCCCCAACCGACAAGTATAAACGATAACTTGTACGGGGCAAACTTGAAAGTCTAGTCTAAATATCAGTACCAACTATTAAACTATGATATGTTGGGCTATGACCAACAAGTCCCCAACCGAAAAGTATAAACGATAACTTGTACGGGGTAAACTTGAAAGTCTAGTTTAAATATCAGTACCAACTGTTAAAACTATGCTATACCCGGCTATGTCCGACTAAGTCCCTACAGTGATATTTTTAATTGATGCGGCATTCTTAATTATTGGGGATAGGCCTATCGGGAGTAATGTCCCCGATACATTTGACTAAGTCTTTGTATTACTTGATAATGAAATTAAATGACAAGGACATAACAACTTGTCACGGGGCAAACAACGTTTAGTCTAAATATCACTCACTGGCATAACTTTTGATCCTGCGGGAGATCAACTTTACAAACTAAATCTTGTGGTCTATATCTAATACTGAAATCATTATTTATGACAAACCTATGAACTCACTCAACCTAGTGTTGACTTTTTAAGCATGTTTATTCTCAGGTACTTAAATATTGCTTCCGCTGTATATTTACTGCTTTGATGATGATTGCTTGCTATGCTTGGAGTCTTCATTACATATCATATCAATTAAAGACATATTTATCTTCCGCTGCAAAACTCAACAAAACGTCTCATGTAGAGTCGTTCTCGTTTATACAATTGTGATTTGATATAATTAGACACAAATAGCCCAGGCCCTATTTGGGGGTGTCACAGATTGGTATCAGAGTAGGTTGTTGTAGAGAACCAGGATTGCATTTTATGTGTGCCTTATACAATTAGGTACCTTAGCAATGTAGGACTACAACTTTCCCTGACCATAGTGCCTTTAATTGTTGCCTTTAACTGTTAAATGCTACACTATGCCTTAGAAACTATGCTTATTAAATTCTTTAATATTTCTTAGAATGCCGAGCCAATCAGAGAACTCTGTCTACTCTCCAATTATGCCACCACATTCAAATGCGATACCTGTTGATTCTGCTAACTCTGGCTCTAATCACTCACCGGTATATAAACCAACGAGTACTTCTGAATGGGAAGCTATTCAAAGCCTTCCTAACTACAATGGTGACTACTCAGGCTACGAGCCCGAAAAAGAGCCTATTGAGGAATCGTCTAAACACTTATCTCTAAAGAGAAAGCAAACCGAAACCGCTACTACTGATAAAGCCGGTCCATCAAAAAGGGCTAGCTCACCATCTCGTGAAAACATCGCTCAGATAGAGGCGCGTCTAAATAACTTTGAGAAAGAAAACAAAATCTTGAAAGAAATCATCATAAAATCCTACGAAACTCGAATCGAAAGGCTAGAAGAACTTGTAAAGTATAACACAGAAAAAGGGATGGAGAAGGTGATGAAAGTGAAGGACGATGAAGAACGCAATACCCGCTGGGGAAAATAATCTCTTGCCTATTTGAGAGAAGATGTCGACCTTAGATTTAAAATGGAGGAAGACCACATGAATAGTCAACTTTCTATGAGGGACTACATGTACCATGTAATCAACAATGATGTTTCTAATATTTATGATAACCTCGAGTATCTTTATGAGGAACAAAAGGAGAAGAACGACAAGTTTGAGAAGTTTATGAAGGAGGTTGAGGACGAGAAGAAGAAATATGAAGACTACTTCAATCTTAATATTTCCTAGTTATTTTTCCTATTTTCTATCTATGTAAAGGCTAGGCCTTAAACTATTTCTATCTCTGGATCGTGTAATAAGAAGGCTTGTTTAAAGCCTCAATAAAATAAAGTGTTTCGTTTATATCATATTCATCTTTATTCCACTTAATTTTTTTTTTCAAACTTATGACCTATCAGATTTATCAAACTTCTATATGAAGATAACGGTTCGTCCACAAGCTCCTGCTACTACTCCAAACACTCACGTATCTTATGTCTTTATGCATCGGTTTGCGAATCGGAAAATGTCACTGGGTTATCACAGTATACGAATTGAAATTCTTTAATCAATATCTGGTTACAAATCTCAACACGTCATACCACCATTATTACATAAATGGATGACACATCATATCTTATCATATCTTATCATGTCTATCCCAGTAAACTTTGTCTACCACTTTTCCTAAATTTCCTCCGTAAATTACGGATATCTTTTTGCTATAAATACGTATTCAAGGAGACGAATATATCATTCAGTATTCAATACCCATTTCATATCAAACCCTATTCCAAACACATAATATGAATTTCTCGAACTCCTCGAGCTCCCACGGCAGCGTAACCGGAACAAACGAACCAATCAGCCAACATCTATTCTGGATGAATTGGGGATGGGTTCGTAGCCGACTCAATCAATGGAGGCAAGAAGAAGGTGATCCCTTTCACCAACCAAATTCACCTCTTGGCGAAGAACCTGAAGCACTTACCGGCGAACCAGTTCGGAATACCATTTTCTCTCTTCTTTCCAGGGTATCTCATCACGAATATATAATATCGAAGATTCTAGATCTTATTCACCCCCTTGTTCCAACCACCAATCATCCCGGAATAGTAGAAGAAGTCAACGAGCTTCGCGCTCGAGTAGTGGCTCTGGAAAATCTGGTGCGAAACCTACGAACACTAGCAGCAGCACCTGCAGCATGACCAGTACCACCAGTACCATCATCACCACCAACAACAACATCCGCATCCCACGCCTCAACATCACACTCGGTACCTCGGATATCAACATCATACGCCCCAAAGATACCAAGGAATATTAGTAATAATGAGTTAAGATGTATTGACTCATTCTTCGTGAAGAATTATATGTATACCTTATATACATATATGATTTGGAACAATAGTAAATCTTGTCGTACTAAGCAATTACGTGAGAATCTCAACTAGTATGTACTACTTGGTTAATTAATATCACTAGTATGCTATGATGTACACCCTTCGTTAATGACTTAATAATTGTTAATCACTGCTTCAGCACAATAAACTCCATTTCATAATAAATCAAGTGTAACGATGAATGTATTGATTTATAACTTCATTAGCGAAATATTTCGCGACAATTATGAAATCTCTAAGGTTTTGGAGATTATTTACTCTCGTTCCAAACCGCAAATCAGATGAGTTTAATATATATTAACTCATTAAATCCATGATTACATCTGAAGAACACATATATGAATGTATATCTTCATAAAGATTGTAAATTCTATTGTACAAACTGTTAATTGTGAAAATATTTTAACGGGTAGGTAATACCTGAGAAATATTTACATCTCACATTAATACACTGTACATTCTTCAATTTCGATTCATAAATCATTAATTATACGCACTACCTTCACAATGATACACAATCATCTTCATACAAAATCAATTACACATTCTAAAATTAACATATCGGAATTCAAGTAAAGCTTTAGCAGGTGTTATCTTCCTAAAGATTACTACATTCATGAATTATATTCATTCGTATTCTGCAATGAATTATCACATCAAACCACCGAAATTATCATTCATTACTTTTGAAATCAACAACGCCTATTCGTCAATCAATAGATCCGTTGACGATTACAATCAGCGTTTAATCATCTAAAAATAAAATTTCTTGAAACCATCTCGGATTGATAACCAATGATTCAGATATGGTAGCATTAAATACAGAGGAAACAAAAGAATTTTCCTCGTCATTGGATCTTAGAAATTCTAAGATATCATCGTATTCTTCGTTATAAATATCCTCTATATTTCTGAAGATATCTTTATAACGATTCTTGTCAGCAATTAATTATCTCTTTGCGATATATTTATTATAAAGGAAACTGTTTTAGTTTCTATATTCTGTAAAATTCAAGTTTAAATTATGAATGATTTGAAGTAGTGTTGGGAATTGAAGCATGAGTTAGTATAATATAATGACGTCAGGCCAACGTGATTATATTACAGTAAGTCATGCTAAATTTTTAATGGAAGATGATGATTCATAGACTTTATAATCATCATTTGCCATGTTACACGACTCTTACATTCTATTTAAACTTTAAACATATCAAGAAAATATTTTTCTTGATGATTCGGTCTTTTTTGGATATTCTGGTAATATGACAAATCAAATTGTGCTATTACCTTTCCTTCTGCTTTGAATATCATGATCATTCGAAACTTCATACCTATGAATTCTGGACCGTTACTTGCTTTACAAAAGCATGAAGCTTCGACATATAAGGGAAAATATAAATCCCGATAACATCACCGAAATTACAAACCGTGTATATCAATGCGTATAGCAATATAAAGACACGGGAGAACTAAAAACACAATAAATCCTGGAGCATAATAGAAGTAAACAGACTCCTCTGGTGGGAGTTGGAAAAGAAGGAAGATTGTGGCGATAACCAATATAAGGTCAAGAACAAGAACTGGATTGAGCATATTAACAAATCTTTTGGAAATATGAATTGAAGAAAGAAAGTATAGAAGTGGTGAAGATAATGAAACGGAAGAAGCTAATTTATAGCGAAATTCCAGACACAGCAATCGAGGCAATTCACCGTATTAATTAAAGAAAATCTTAATTTCCTTAATTACCGGAGAATCAAATCCTATAGACTACGAAGATTTTCTTTAATTCCTTGAACCCCGGAAATCAATCGTGACTACGTCAAAAGTTAAAACGAACATTTAATTTCCTCATTTCACACTTTTACGATAGCTTCGTTTATACTCTTCCTATAATCGAAATATTATATCCATATTACCCAATGTTGATAAAACTTTTTTTTTAACTCATATTCATCATTCTTGTTGTAAAGAATAACGATCTCTATCAAATTTCATGATTATAATTTTCATGAACTCCTCTCTATTTTGTCTACCCTAATCTTGTGGCATAAACGCTCAAGGTTTAAATAAGCTCACTATTATTCATAACACATTTCATGTGCATTGAAATGCTTGTATAGCGTCATTATCTCCTTCTGAGGAAACCTAATCAATGACACTCTTGTTAGATAACCACCGCATTAATGATAAAATGCACTTCGTAGAATTTATGGATCGTAAGATTTAAACTCTTGAAACAAAACAATATTCTATTCGTTAGAATTCACGCCAGGCCCCGAGTATACAGGGAAAGTGAAAACCAAATAAAACGTAAATATCCTTATCTATTTATGAGCAACGCCGATTGATGGCAACAACTAAAATTTCGGGACGAAATTTCTTTTAACGGGTAGGTACTATGACAACCCGGAAATTTTCCGACTAAACTTAAAAAATCTTTATGTGATTCTGAGACAATAATCAAAGTCAGCTGAACTGAACCTCAAAAATTTTTAAACTAATTCCATTAAACTTCGACAAACACGAACAATTATTCGTAAATTATTATGCATTAGTAATTATTCGTTATATTAATATTATTATTAATATCATATCATTAACCATTATCATTTACAAGTATTATTATTATTATTATTATTATTATTATTATTATTATTATTATTATTATTATTATTATTATTATTATTATTATTATTGTTATTATTAGTATTGATACTATTACTAGTATCACTAATATTATAGTTATTATTATTATTACTACTAATCTTAGTTACCAATTAATATTAATTTTATAACTATAATTATCATTATGATTACTATTATTATTGTTATTATAAAAACAATAAAAGTTATTATTATTTTCATTTATCTTAGTATTAGTATTTTTTTTTTTAAAAAGTATGGTTATTAAAATTATCATTAGTAATAAGTTTTTTTTATCATTATTATTATCATTTGCATTATTATTATTATTATTATTATTATTATTATTATTATTATTATTATTATTAATATAATTATTAAATTTTAATGTTAAATAAATTAAAAGAATACCTAATACCTAATTTAGGTCATCTTTATTTTTATATTTTTTTTTGTGTCTTCGTGATTTTTTTTCTGCTTTATGTTTTTTATTAGATTTGTTTGATCGTGATTTTCCTTGTCAAACCACTGAAAGCTACAAAACAAATTCCACCAAATTTTATTATTGTATGAATCCTCAACTTGTACTCTATATATTACATACTGCAAATTCAAGAATTAAAACTAAAAAAAAAAATCAGAAAATAAAAAAAAGGAGTCGTCCTGCTGTGTTCTTGAACTCGAAATACAATGGCTAGATTTCGTATTTAATTTCAAAATCCTTAAATGTAGTTTTGATAGAATTCTCACACTCAAACTTCCTGAAAAATTTCATATTCCAATTCCTCAAAACGAATTCGAATTTTGAAGTCAAAGTTTAATTTCAAAAAGTCAACAGTTTCTTCTTCCTTTAAATTCACGAATTATAGGATGTTTCAGGATCAATTGATAATGCTAGCGTATTTTAATGATCAATTGGAAGATGTTTCATGAAGATATCAAGATCTAAAAACCTCTAAATTTCAAAATCAATTATTAAGTTCTTATTTTTTTTCTTTTTTCTGTCGAACACAGCAGATATATTTCTTTTTTCTTCCTTTCATTTGATAATATCAACACCCATAACCGTTTTCTTATGTTTCAATTTCGAATTAATTCAAACTTTTAAATTCGTTGTAGTGATTGGGATTGAACCTTGGTCGAATTGTAAGTGTGAATGAGGAAGAAGAAGATAAACATAAAAACGGGTTAAAAGAAAATAAAACCATAGATAAAACAGAAATATAGAGATAGAAGGATGGTAGAGGGTGTTTGTGTGTGAGCGGGAGGTCAAGGGTTCGAGCCCGGTTCGTTGCAAATTTTTAGAAAAAAAAACTTGTAAAGGTAGTTTTCATTCTTAAATTTTTATTATTATTATTATTATTATTATTATTATTATTATTATTATTATTATTATTATTATTATTATTATTATTATTATTATTATTATTATTATTATTATCAATAACATAAGTATTATTAATATTACCATTATTATTATTAATATGATATCATTAATAGTATTATTATGATTAAAACTATTATTTTTGTATTATTATCATTAGTATTGAAATAATTATTATTATTATCAAAAATTATCATTTAGAATTAGTATTATTATTAAAAGTAACATTTTTATTAAAAATAACATTTTTATTAAAAATTATCATTTTCGTTGTTATTAAAAATCTATCAATTATAAAAGT
Source organism: Rutidosis leptorrhynchoides (assembly GCF_046630445.1). Lineage (NCBI taxonomy): Eukaryota > Viridiplantae > Streptophyta > Magnoliopsida > Asterales > Asteraceae > Rutidosis > Rutidosis leptorrhynchoides. The sequence continues at coordinate 196,439,706 of NC_092333.1, forward strand.
ATCATTGTTATTAAAATTAACATTATCATTACTATTACTATTATTATTATCATTCTTATTAATAAAAGTATTAAAATTATCATTCGTATTAAAATTATCATTTATAATAAGATTGTATTTATTATTAAAACTATCAGTATTATTATCATTAATAAAATCATTAATATTGTTATCATTATTATTATTACAGAATAATACAACTCTTTATTCGTTATCATCATTAAAATCATTTTATCAACCAAATACTTATATATAGAATATATATATATATATATATATATATATATATATATATATATATATATATATATATATAGAAATATATAACAATTGAAATAATATATAAACTTATTCAATTACGAGTATATGTGTTAATATATATACTTGATATAGGTTCGTGAATCCGAGGACAACTCTACACTTGTTCAAGTGTTATCATACGCATATCATACAAACTATCGTATCGTGAGTTCATCTGCTCCCTTTTTATATATTTTTGGACTGAGAATACATGCGCAACTTTTATAACTGTTTTACACGTATCAAATATTAAACTGTGATATGTTGGGCTATGACCAGCAAGTCCCCAACCGACAAGTATAAACGATAACTTGTACGGGGCAAACTTGAAAGTCTAGTCTAAATATCAGTACCAACTATTAAACTGTGATATGTTGGGCTATGACCAACAAGTCCCCAACCGACAAGTATAAACGATAACTTGTTCGAGGAAAACTTGAAAGTCTAGTCTAAATATCAGTACCAACTGTTAAAACTATGCTATACCCGGCTATGTCCGACTAAGTCCCTACAGTGATATTTTTAATTGCTGCGACATTCTTAATTATTGGGGATAGGCCTATCGGGAGTAACGTCCCCGATACATTTGACTAAGTCTTTGTATTACTTGATAATGAAATTAAACGACAAGGACATAACAACTTGTCACGGGGCAAACAACGTTTAGTCTAAATATCACGCACTGGCATAACTTTTGATCCTGCGGGAGATCAACTTTACAAACTAAATCTTGTGGTCTATATCTAATACTGAAATCATTATTTATGACAAACCTATGAACTCACTCAACCTAGTGTTGACTTTTTAAGCATGTTTATTCTCAGGTACTTAAATATTGCTTCCGCTGTATATCTACTGCTTTGATGACGATTGCTTGCTATGCTTGGAGTCTTCATTACATATCATATCAATTAAAGACATATTTATCTTCCGCTGCAAAACTCAACAAAACGTCTCATGTAGAGTTGTTCTCGTTTATACAACTGTGATTTGATATAATTAGACACAAATACCCCAGGCCCTATTTGGGGGTGTCACAGTATTGTTATTATTATTATTATTATTATTATTATTATTATTATTATTATTATTATTATTATTATTATTATTATTATTATTATTATTATTATTATTATTATTATTATCATTATTATTATTGTTATTGTTACTGTTATTAACAAGTATTAGTATTGTAGGTATTATCATTATTATGTATTAAGAATATTATGATTATTGTTATTATTATCATTATTATGTTTATTATTATTACTGTCATTAGTAAAATAATTATTAAGGATAGTATTTTTACAAATATATGTATTATGATGGAAATCCATTTATAACTACAAATATGAATATCATTATTATTAATGTATTTATTAATATCATTTAAAATATAGCTTTAACATTTTTCTACTAGTATAACTATTATTATTATTAATACGAGTAGGATTATTATTATTATCAACAAAAGTATTATGAATATTATCATGTTTTGCAAAAATTATTATTTTGTTATTATTAAAACTATTATCATTACGATTAGGATTACGAATTAATGTTACAGAATCTTTAGTCATTGGTTTGGAAAATTTGGCACGAAGAGTATAATTTTCATGACTAAGGATATAAAGGTTTTAATAATATTATTACAATTACGAAAATAAAATTTTTGATATAAAGATTAGTAGGAAAAATCATTAAGTTAAAATTTTAAATTAATTTATGATTCATAGGAATTACTAAAATTTTTATAACTATTATTATCATAGCACAACATAGCATTATAATTGATATAACATTATTATTATTATCAACTTATCAATATTACTATAAAATATTTTTATTAACTATAGTATTACCAAAATTAATAATAATTTCATAAACAAATGATCTTCATATAAAAGATATATATTTAATATACAAAACTTAAATATATTAATATTATGATATATAAATGGAAATATATAAATAAATAATGAAACTTATAAATTATTAAATATAACAAGTACATCACTAATAATGACATATAGATTTATTCAATTACAAGTATATATTTTAATATACATATATACAAATGATATAGGTTCGTGAATCCGAGGCCAACCCTACACTTGTTCATTGTCGTCATATGTATTTTTACTACAAAATACATTAGGTGAGTTTCATTTGCCTTTTTACTCTTTATATTTTTGGGCTGAGAATAAATGCGCAATTTTTATAAATGTTTTACGAAATAGACACAAGTAATTGAAACTACATTATATGGGTGAATGATCGAAATCGAATATGCCCCTTTTTATTAAGTCTGGTATTCTAAGAATTAGGGAACAGACACCCTAATTGACGCGAACTCTAAAGATAGATCTATCGGGTCCAACAAGCCCCATCCAAAGTACCGGATGCTTTAGTACTTCGAAATTTATATCATGTCTGAAAGAGGATCCCGGAATGATGGGGATATTCTTATATGCATATTGTGAATGTCGGTTACCAGGTGTTCAATCCATATGAATGATATTTTGTCTCTATGTGTGGGACGTATGTTTATGAGAAATGAAAATATGAAATCTTGTGGTCTATTAAAATTATGAAATGATTATTTATGTTAAACTAATGAACTCATCAACCTTTTGGTTGACACTTGAAAGCATGTTTATTCTCAGGTATGAAAGAAATCTTCCGCTGTGCATTTGCTCATTTTAAAGATATTACTTGGAGTCATTCATGACATATTTCAAAAGACGTTGCATTCGAGTCGTCGATTTCATCAAGATTATTGTTAAGTCAATTATAGTTAGATATATTATGAAATGGTATGCATGCCGCCAACTTTCAATGTAATGAAAGATTGTCTTTTCAAAAACGAATGCAATGTTTGTAAAATGTATCATATAGAGGTCAAGTACCTCGAAATGTAATCAACTGTTGTGAATCGTTTATAATCGATATAGACTTCGTCCGGATGGATTAGGACGGGTCACTTCACAAGAGAGGTATCTGCGCATAAATTAAATGTTAACCCAAACATACCTCCGGTTTGTCAAAAAAGAAGAGGTATGGCCCTAAAATGAAGTAAGTTCTTACGAGAAGAAGTGCAGAAATTAATTGAAGCAAACATTTTAAGAGAAGTGAAATATGGCAATACCAGTAATGGTAAAAAAAAAAAAAAGCCAGACAATTCGTGGAGAGTGTGTGTAGATTTCATTTTATGCTTCTTGGGGTTTCTTTGGTGACCGTGAAGTCACCGGATGAATTGTTGAGTAGATAGATCAGATCCGGACACGGCTATTCCTCCGCGACGATATGGTCATACGAACTCGACCTGCTCCTACCCACCCCGGGGCACCGTAGCATGTCAGGAATAAGGGGGGACATACTGGACGTAACCACTCCCTTGGTTGGAGGCTGTGCCGCTGTGATGATCCGTCCAAATCCCTTTGGACGAATACAACATTCATCGATTTCACAGTGAGGTACTGACCTCTACATGATACGTTTTGTAAACATTGCATTCTTTTGAAAAGGCACACCATAATTGAATATCAAATTCCAAGGTTTTTGAAGTTTGATGATTTCTACATATAGACAATCACCGTAATTAATAGTTCACAATACTACATCCGTTGATAATGCAGTCAAAATAAGATACATGGTGATGATTTTGTAAATGCAACGTTTTCTCGAATAAAGCATGTATGACTCCATGCACATAGCTTGTATCACATATAAGTAAACAGCGGAAGACTTCTAGGAAACTGAGAATAAACATGCTTAAAAGTGTCAACACAAAGGTTGGTGAGTTCATAGTTTTAATGTTGCGCATAATCTGTATATAAAAGTGGATCACAAGATTTCAGTTGTTTCATCCAGAAACGTTTATCAAAATATTCTACAAGATTGAGCACCCTGGTAACTAAACTTTAACGTCTATATAATAAGTACCACTGTTTTAACATACATGCAACCAACATGTACAATACACGCAAACCAACGTGTACTAACCTCAAATAGCATACGTCTGTTTTATAGTTCAGGCTAGAGTTTCTATACCTGGAACAGACGGGGATGTCAAGCCCTATGGATCCATTTATAACTACTCGCGCCCACCAGTTCTTATAACCGGTAGTTACTAGTTACCAAAGCTAAGGGATTTTCTGTTCAAACTCGGTGTAGAATTTAGTATGTACTTGTATCCATTGCGTTTAAAATAAAGTGCATGTATTCTCAGCCCAAAAATATAGATTGCAAAAGCAATTAAAAAGGGATCTATAAACTCACCTTAGCAGCACATAAGGTCATTCACCGAAATGTGACTGAAACTCGGAATGCAAAATAACTGTAGATCTCAACCTAGAGAACATATGTTGGTCAATACATGTCTAACAAGCTAGGTCTGGTTATAGTGTATCACAATCCTAATGCTCGAGACCGTCATACAAAAGTTAACAAAAGTTAACAAAAGTCATCTCAAAAAGTCAACCTGACCCAATATGATCTTTAAATCTATACATGTTTATTATATTAAAATAGTATAAGTCTTGATAGTTGAACGAATTATAGTTTATCAAACTCAAAACATTATTTATTTTAGGAGTTATATCATATTTGAATGATCATGGAAATCGAACATATTTTATTATTTCACATAGTTTTTCAATACTTGTAAAATCAGATTATAGTGTTTATAAAGCTTTAAAACATGATAAGACAGTCAATTTTGACAATTGATCTACAAAACAAAACGTGCATTATATAGAAATTCATTTACTTGATTAGTAATATCTAAAAATCCAATTTATCAATCTCGTAGACAAGTTGTTTAAATATTAATTTACAGTTTCAAACACAATTTCAATTAACGTTAACCATAATTCAATTGACCATATCTTTTAATCCGTTCATCGAAATCACGCGATTTCTAAATGAAAAGTTATTAATTTTTTGATAGCTTTCCAACGACATGAATATCATATACTTTATATCAGTAGAATATGTATCGAATTCGTGATTCATCATAAATTATCTAACGAAAAATTAAAGCATACAAGCATGCATAAACATATATACACGAGCACTAGACATGGATACACTATTAATATATAAAAGATAAGATATAAATGCTAACGTATCAATATTGTGATTCAATATTGCAGGAAAGTACGTAGACACAACTGAAATGATAAACGCTAGGTTGACCTCATGAACAATACCCCCGAACAATACCCATATCTTCCATAGCTATAACCCATATTCTCCTTAGCTCTATCCCGCTCATAAAACTCGTTTTGAAATAACTCGCTCAAGACCTCGTCGTAATATTTTATGTGAAATACTTAATAATAATAATACTACTAATAATAATAAGATTAATAATAATAATAATCTTAATAATAATATTAATAATAATAATAATAATAATAATAATAATAATAATAATAATAATAATAATAATAATAATAATAATAATAATAATAATAATAATATAATACAGAGGGAGTAGATGAATAATTTTTGTGTGTGTGCAACTGAAATCGTTCGATATTTATAGAGAATTCCAGCTCCAGACTGCCATGCGATCACATGGGATTCTAGGCTTATGGCCATGCGATCGCATGGCCTTAAATTCCAGCTCATGATCGTTTTGTTTTCTAGTTTGTCAACATAATAAAAAATATACTCCCTCCGTCCCATCACAAGTGTCCACATTTCCATTTTGGGATGTCCCATTTCAAGTGTCCACTTTGTGTTTCAACCAATGAGAAGAGGTTATTCTGGAGAGAGAAGATTTCTGATTGGTTGAGAATGGAGTTAGTGGGATTTCCTAAAACTGTGTGAAAAAAGTAAGTGGACACTTGTAGTGGGATGGAGGTAGTATATAATATATATAATTTATTTTAATTATATATATATATATATATATATATATATATATATATATATATATATATATATATATATATATATATATATTATATTATATTCTTGTGTATAGTTGACTTGTAAATTCAGTTCCGATGACTTGTACGTTTATGCCCGACTTATGTTCCGGTTCCGGTTTTTCGAACGTTAGTTCGTATGTTTTAATAACTTGTACTTTACGTTTCGCGACGTGTATCTTTGTCAAAATATAGACTTACATTACCAATAACTATATTACCAGAAGTGTATCTTGTACGTTCGAGTGTTTTGGTCATTTGCGTCTATAAATTAACGTCTTAATATATAATAATATGATTTTAAAATAAAACGTTTTATATCTAAGTTAATATTATATTTTATAACATTTGTAAAATATACATGCATTTTTATTTTGATAAACGTGTGTTTCTGTAGCAAAATAATTTTTACTGTAGCAAATAGTGGTTTTTGAAAACACTGTAGCAATTCGAATACTGTAGCAATTCGAAAATACTGTAGCAAATTAGTGTTTTACTTGTTCATCTTAAACATTTTAGTTAACCTATCTAAATATCAATCGAATCAATAAACGAATGTTACTATCATTTACTAAATAACTTGAAATTATATATATGTATATATCTTTATTTAATATACATAAATCAGTTTTTAAATACACATTGCAAGTTATTATAATTAATTTTAATAATTAATATTCCAACTTATTGTGTATATATATATATATATATATATATATTATATATATATATATATATATATATATATATATATATATATATATATATATATATATATATTTACAAATAGATGTTCGTGAATCGTTGGTCAATAGTCAAAGGTTAACTGAATATATAACATTAGTTCAAAAATTTTGAGAATCAATATTACAGACTTTGCTTATCTTGTCGAAATCATATAAAGATTAAGTTTTAAATTTGGTCGGAAATTTCCGGATCGTCACAGCCGCCCCGCTATTGACATCAATAAAGGTTTGTTCAAAGATAATTATCTTTTATCTAAAATAGATTAGATGGTAGAATCCTTGGTAGAGTTCCGTTATAAATGTTTCCTGGATGCATACAAATGATATCATCAAATTTTAATGGAAGCAAGAGATGAAGATAAAACTACTTTTCATATGACAGAAGGGATTTGCTTGCTACACGAAAATGCCCTTTGATGATACGCATAATGATCCGTCTCAAATAGACATTGTTAACAGCGTTCCTGCTAGAGTGTACCCGGTGTGAGCCACCCCGGGCAGGCAACATTTTCCCGATCTCACCTCAGCAACTTGATCAGGAGACCACTCACGTGTGCATACAGGAGACTCCATATCGGACAAAGGCTAGCCGGAATGCTGCCCGATGCCAGCCCGAATAGGCTACCGGCACCATTTAGCTGGGAACAAAAGAACTAAGGAGCTGGGAACCATGTCATCACATAAAAAGGCCCGCTGGACCATGGACGTCGGGCACCCGACGACTATTATCGGGTTACCAATAAACCGGCTACGATCTTGCCCAGTCGCAACACTACCAAGAAGAAACACTTGACTGAACAAGGCATCCATCCGTCATATCCTGGACGGATCCGCGACTTCCCGATTTAGATATTCTGGCCCAGTACAAGGATACCGTCTCGGGACAAGCACACTGTCCCGGAGCAAGTGCATTGTCCCGGAACAGACACTTCATCCCGGAGCAAGTGCACTGTCCTAGAATGAGTACTTGATCCTGGAACAAACATAGCTGCACGCCACGTCTGTAGTGACCTGGAAAAATTCGACTAATTTTAAATCAAACTCTCGATACGATATTGTATTTTCAACACGATAAGCAAAGTCTGTTAGGTTGGATCTCAAAAATTTTGAACTGTTTCATATATTCAATTGACCTTCGACCATTCCCGACGATTCACGAACAACTATTTGTAAATAGTTACATATATATTTAAATATATATATATATATATATATATATATATATATATATATATATATATATATATTATAAATAATAATAATATATATATAAAAATATATATATAAATATTACTTGTAAATATATAATATTATATTTAGTTGTTTAAAAGAATATAATTAATATATTTATTTACTTAAACTTGTTAATTAAGATTTGATATATATATATATATATATATATATATATATATATATATATATATATATATATAGAGAGAGAGAGAATGTGTATATTTAAAATGAATGATTTCGAGCCTAATTAGTAAACATCAGTAACACTCGGTTGACGTTTCGTTAGTTTTAATATAGATATATTACATTTTCATGAAGGACTAAAATAAAAGTTGAACTGTAAATCGATTACGAAGATGTTAGATTTGTTAAAAATATTTTTACCTTTTTAAGTTTAAATATTAGTACTCCGTACATAAAATTGGAACAGAAAATAAATAATTATCAAACCTTTTTGATCAGGTTCTAAATAGTTAATGACTGAAATAATTAAATATATTTAATCTAAAAATTTGGGATTTTTAGGAATGCTTTTATACATAAACTGTTTAGCAAAGGACCTGATATACTCTTCCCATGAAAACCGTCGGTATATAACTACAAAACTTATGGTTTAATCATGTTAGCTGTAAATTGTTTTATTTTAAACATGTGTTATATTATTATTATTAATATTATATTATAGTACTACGTCTAATATCATTTGGCTATTATATAGGATACATTCATGCACCCGTTGAATTCATATTCCAACTAATTCCTTGTTTTTAATTCATTGTTTTGGTTACTACTACTTGACAAGCCTCTTGCTTTCATTTGACACCCAATTTATTATCGATATTTAATTACACCCATTTTTTTTTTCTTTCAAACACATAATAATATCAATTCCTTTATCGTTTTAACCGATTGAGTAACTTATTATTATGGGGATATTACATGAAGATGTTGTGATTATTAAACAAACTGACATACAAGATGAAGCTACTGTGATTACTGTTGATTGTCCCGATCAAACTGGTCTCGGTAGTGATCTTTGTCGTATCATCCTCTTTTTCAGTTTAAGTGTCGTTCCTGGCAAGGTATCAACATATGGAAAATGGTGTTATATAGTGTTTTGGGTGGTTGGTAAATCGAGTATGCAATGGGGTCTGTTGAAGATGAGACTAGTGGAGGCTTGTCCTTCATGTTCACCTTCGAACATGCTCATATATTATCCGGCTGAATTGCAGCAACCTAAGCCACCGTATGTGTTTTTTTCTCTCTCATTTTTTTCGTGAATCCACAAACCACACACCCATTTACACGATCACCCTACCACTTCAATTCATCAACCCAAAACTATTACATAATTGTGATCCCCATCACCAACACCCATTTGATGTTTGCTCCACCAAAAACTGAAACCGTCATCCATCACCAACACTCTTGAACACCCATTTGTGTTACAAACACCACGATTTCAATCAACACCATAGTCCATCACCATCACGACTTGCAGCCACCTCCGGTCACCATAGCTCCTTCTCTCTCTTCTCTTTTCCTCTCTCTCTAAACCCGTTCAAGAACACCACCACTTTTATCTAATCATCCAAACCATAAATTTTTCTGTGATTACTTTCGGGTACCACCCCAATAAGCGAAACCTTGAAATTATACTAGTTGAAACTCAACCAAACCATCCCCATTAAACCATGATCGAACGACTGTGGAATTACTGTTTTGTTTTTCTTCGATCACTAACCAAACAACACCCAACCCCACTAAACATGCTAATCTTCTTGTCTCTGTTCGAATGACCATGAAACCCAGAACCACAACTGCTATTGCAGGCCGTATTATTATATTTTCTGTCAAGTCTTAATCGCAAGCAAAAATCCTCTATCGATGCTACTTAAAGCTAAGATTTACAAGTCATGAAATTTTGAAAGATAAAGCTAGATTGGACCATGTTAATCATTGAATTATATATTAGTGGGATGACTTGATAATGGCGGGGTCAACATGTGGTAAGACGAGTTGTACATGGAGATATCGTTAATATGTAACTGAACAAACTCAGAATAAATCATGGGCTGATTGAATTGTTTTTTTTTTTATATTTCTCTTGTGTTGGGCTGAGATCCAAGTAAGTGTTGGGCCGTGTTAATTGTTTGGAATGATTGGGTCTAGATCTCAGTTGCACTTCTGCTGCATTTCAGTATAGATATATATATTGGCGAGTACATGACAAAGATGATATATAAAGTGGTTATGATGATCTTAATGACATTACGATTATGATTATGATGTTATATTATGATAATGATGATGACGGGTATAGGATGATAATGAACGAGATGTTAGTGATAATAAAAAAATTAGTGATGTATCATATTGGCGATATTTGATGAACGATACATGAAGTAATGGAAGCTGATTAATAATGAGATGAGGTTAAGTTAATGATGATGGTATGATTATGGTGAAATGATAAAAATGGTATTGATGATAGAATTAAGTGATGATTAAGATGATGATAATGGCTTAAACATAATTAAATTACAAATTAATTCAGATAATAATTAACAGCGGAGTGGTTTAGGTTATTTCGGGTTAGCGGGACGTCGCGAGTTCAAACCTGGACTTGGGCATTATTTTTAGGGCTACTTCCTTAAGGTAGTTATTTATCTAATTATTATTATTATTATTATTATTATTATTATTATTATTATTATTATTATTATTATTATTATTATTATTAGTATTATTAAAATTATTATTAATAATATCATTAATATTATTATTAGTATCATTTTTATTAAAAACTATAATTTATATTAAAAGTATCATTTTTACTATTAATATTATCATTATTAGAAAAATTATCATTTTTATCAAAATTATTATTATTACTATCCTTATTATTATTTTGACATTAATATTATTATTTTTACATTATCAATATCATTATCATAATAACCATTATTATTATTGTTGTAAAATAAAACAACTTTTATTTATTATCATTATCAATATTATTTTATCAAATAACTATTAGTTATATAAAGCTATATTTACTATACATAACATAATTATATTAATACTTTTATAATTAATAAGGTTATTAATGAAAAATCTGATTAAAATAACAATTAAATCTCTAATAATATATAAATTTATTCGATTACCATTTTATGTGTTAATATATATATAAATGATATAGGTTCGTAAATCAGAAGCCAACCCTGCATTGTTAAATGTCGTCATATGTATTTTTACTACAAAATACAGTATGGTGAGTTCATTTGATTCTCTTTTACTCTTTACATTTTTGGGACTGAGAATACATGCGCTACTTTTACAACTGCTTTATTAAATGCTTTTGAAATACATTTTGAACTGCGAATACATGAAATGCTCTTATAAATGTTTGAGGAGATAGACACAAGCAAAACATTCCTCGAATGAATTATGTGGACGTGATAATTGCCACCATTGAATTATGTGGACGTGATAATTGCCACAATTGATATGAATATTTTTCCCCTGATTATTATTGCTTGGTAACCTAAGAATTACGGAACATCACTAATTTTGAGAATTAGTGCACGCCTAATTGACGCGAATCCTAAAGGTAGCTACCAGGTTTAACACCCCCACCCAGAATGTTCACTAGACGGAAGGGCTAGTGGGCGTGGTGTTTAGTACTTCGAAGTTTATATGATTATTATACATACATGATGTTCTATTTTGGGGCTATTATTATGCGCATTATATGTTAAGGTCGGTTACCAAGCCAAGCAATGAAAAGTGAATGTTATGTATCGAGAGAATGATTTTATACACAGGTTATGTGTATGTTATTTTTGTGCACAAGATATGTGTACGGATACTAAGATTTATGAAAGATGATTTCGTACACGAGAAAGGTGTACTGTATTTAAAAGATATCGCATGTACATTGCAGGTGGGTATAGGATTCGGGCCCAATTGTACCATGCAGGATTTAAATCTTGTGGTCTATCAAAATGATGAATTTTATTATTTTATGATAAACCTATGAACTCACCAACCTTTTGGTTGACACTTGAAAGCATGTTTATTCTCAGGCATGAAAGAAATTATCCGCTGTGCATTTACTCATTTTAGAGATATTACTTGGAGTTATTCATGACATATTTCAAAAGACGTTGCATTCGAGTCGTCGAGTTCATCAAGATTATTATTAAGTCAATTATAGTTGGAGATATTATTAAATGGTATGCATGCCGTCAACTTTCGATGTGAAGAAAGTTTGTCTTTTAAAAACGAATGCAATGTTTGTAAAATGTATCATATAGAGGTCAAATACCTCGCGATGTAATCAACTATTGTGAATCATTTATATTGTATATGAACGGTGCATTTCAGTTGGTATCAGAGCGGTGGTCTTAGCGAAGCAGGTCTTGCATTAGTGTGTCTAACTGATAGTTGTTTAGATGCATTAGTGAGTCTGGACTTCGACCGTGTCTGCATGTCAAAAGTTTTGCTTATCATTTCGTGTCGAAAATTACCTGCTTATCATTCTTAGGGAACCACTTGTTTATCATTCTTAGTCTAGACACATGTTATTGCATTGATTGTATGATTAGTGTATAGACAAAATTCATATCTTAGCATATATGCTAATTCATATCTTAGCATATCTGTTACTGTAGACTTTGCTTGACAGCTTCCGTAGATTCCTCCGTAACTTATGGGACTTTAGTATTATATATGCATATATAAATTATGTATTACAGGATACTAATCTACATCCTATAATCTAATTCATATCAAAAATTCTCCATCTGATCGTACGAAATGGATCCCTCAACCAGTTCTAATTCCTCGGATTCTACAGCTATTCCGAAATGAATTTTCACTCAAACTCCGAAAGCAGTGAGACCGGAATGGATCAACCATTTAGCCATCATCAATTCATCTTATGGGTTTGTAGTTTACTAAATCATTGGAGACAGGAAGAAGGTGATCCCTTTCATCCACCACATTAGAAGGTGATCCCTTTCATCCACCACATTTCCCTCTTGGCGCAAAACCTGAAGCACTTACCGGCGAACCTATCCGAAACACCATTTTCAGCCTCATTTCCAGTGAAGCTCGATACGATTATATTCTATTCACAATTCTAAACTTTTTTCATCCGCTCGTTCCGACCGACAATCATCCCGAAATAATAGAAGAAGTCAACGAACTTCGCGCTCGAGTAAGCAATTTGGAGAATATGGTGCAAAAATTACTAGCTTTAGCAATATCACCGGCACCCACAGTACCATCAATAACAGCACCAGTACCATCAACAATCCATGCCTCAACATCTCATTCTGTACCTCGAGTATAATAACCATTCTACGTATCGATATACATCAATTATCTTCGTTCTACATGGCGATTATGTAATTTCTAATGTTTTAGAGATTATATATTCTTGTTCTAACGATAAATCAAATGAGTTTAATATCTTATTAACTCATTAAATCCATGATTACACCTGAAGAAAATGTATATGTATATATATTTTCATAAAGATTGTAATTGAAAAATTCCTTTGTACAAACTGTTAATGGTGAAAATATTTTAACGGGTAGGTAATACCCGAGAAATATTTAGATTTCACATTAATAAGTTATTCTGTACATTCTTCAAATGTGATTCAACATTCAATTACTATCCTACTTAAATCTACAAAGATACGAATTCATTCACCGCAGAATAACTATTTTCATTCAATTTCGTATTTGGATTTTGACTTATCAGAATCAAACAAGTGGCATAATGAAGAAAACATTGGACAAAAATAAAATTTGTTAGAAACAAACAAATTAACTATGAGAAAATTTGTTAAGAATCCACGCTAACTGTTCCTAGCTAACTGTTCCTAGCTAACTGATTACATGTTATTTATCGCAATTTATTTATCGTAATTTATATTCTCGCAATTTAATTTATCGTCATTTAATTTCTGTTATTTATTTTATGCACTTTAAATATCGGGACACGTATACAAGGTTTTGACATATCATATCGACGCATCTATATATATTATTTGGAATCACCATAGACACTCTATATGCTGTAATGCTAGAGTTCGCTATACAGGGTTGATGTTGATTCTACAATAATATATATACTTTGAGATGTGATTGAGTCTGAGACGTGTACACGAGTCACGATACGTATTAATTAATTCGAATATTATATATTAAACTATATATGAATTATTAGACTGTTAACTGTGGACTATCGACTGCGGACTAATAATATTGGACAATTAAAATGAATTAAAATATTGATTATAACATATGAAACTAAATATTTCTTTAAGTTTGCCATTTGATTTCATCTTAAACCTCAATTGTATCTCGACGATTACAATCTGCGGTCAAACCTTTCATAATTCTTAAAAACACCTCAATCCAGAGGATGAACCAACCGCACTTCATCTACGAAAGAAAAGACTGATGCGTATAGTTATGCACCTAAAAACTCTCGGAAACTGAGTAAATGTTTAACACGTAGCCGTGCTAATTCCTTTAGCGTTATTATTACCAAAAATAACTTTTCAATCTCTTTCCAAATTAGCCAATTTTGTCACAGCTCCAGCAAGTCAACTTCGACTTTTCGTTCGAAACAACCTTATTAACACCTTGATATATATGCGTGCTCTTTCATTATTATCGGGGAACCTTTTATATTTCACCATATTACCAGCAGACGTACCAGCAACCTCGTTGCTCCTTAGTTTAAATCTCTCTGACAAATCACTATATTTATCTATTGAAGTCTTATCATGAACTCATCGGCATCTTGTAACGATTATTACCATACCAAATACCGGGAGGCATCAATCGATAATCTCAAATTCCTCAGCGATTCTACGACAACAATTATATATATATATATATATATATATATATATATATATATATATATATATATATATATATTCTATCTCCTGGATTTACAAAACTTCAATTCTGAATTTTTGAAAAGCGCTTTAGTCTATGAATCAGTTTTATGAGTTTTAAAAAAGCTGATGAAATCTTTAGCGAATACTTTGCTCCTTACTATAAATCCTTGTGGATGAATTTCTTCATCATCTTCCGATCTTAAATATTTGAAATTCTAAAGATATCATCGTATCTTTCGTTATAAATATCTTAGATATTTCTAAAGATACCTTCATAAATATCTTTATTCGAAATTATCTATCTCTTCGTGCTATCCGTGTTACGTCATAAAGGAAACTATCTCAGTTTCTAAATTTCTTTAAATTTCGAGTTTGAATTATGAATGGTTTCTGGAGAAGTGTTGGGAATTGAAGCATGAGTTAGTATAATATAATGACGTCAGGCCAACGTAGTTATATTACAGTAAGTTATGCTGAATTTCTAATGGAACGTGATGATGGTTCACAGATCTTAGCCTCATCATGTGCCATGATACAAAACTCTTTCATTCTACTTAACCTCTAAACATATCAAGAGATTATTTTCTTGATAGTTTTATCCTTACCGTGATTTCAGCAGTTTGCTAATTAATCATGATATTACATTTTCTTTCTGATTAGAAGATTTCCTTAAATTTCTTGAATTCCGGAAATCCACCAAGACTACGTCAAAAGTTCATACGAAACTTTCCACTCTTTTGTGATAGCTTCACTCGTACGCTTCACATGATCGAATCGTTTTATCTATATTAATCAATAATGAGAAAACTCTAACTCATATTCGTCATGAAAACATTTTTATTGTTAGCCATGACGACCTCACTCAAATTTCGGGACGAAATTTCTTTAACGGGTAGGTACTGTAGTGACCCGGAAAAATTCGACTAATTTTAAATCAAACTCTCGATACGATATTGTATTTTCAACACGCTAAGCAAAGTCTGTTAGGTTGGATTTCAAAAATTTTGAACTGTTTCATATATTCAATTGACCTTCGACCATTCCCGACGATTCACGAACAACTATTTGTAAATAGTTACATATATATATATATATATATATATATAATACATATAAAAATATATATATAAATATTACTTGTAAATATATAATATTATATTTAGTTGTTTAAAAGAATATAATTAATATATTTATTTACTTAAACTTGTTAATTAAGATTTGATATATATATATATATATATATATATATATATATATATATATATATATATATATATATATATATATATATATATATATATATATATATATATTGTAACAACCCAAACCAAACCACGAACAACCCGTGTAAAAATACAAAACAAAAAAAATTTTGCTCGTTCAGCAAATGGCGCGGCGCGCCAAACTGGTCTGTCCCAAAAAGTTTGGAATGCGAAAAAGATCGACTAGTTCCCGACATTTTTAGACGGAACGCTTTTAACCACACATTCAAATATGTAAAACTACCACGATTCAAACATAAAAATGATGTTTTACAAGCGGGGCCCACACGACCCAAAATACAAGTTTAATACAATTTATGAGTTTCGACCACCAAAAAGTTTAAGTACCAAACTACACTATGAGCATGGCGTTTGGGATTAAACTACCCACGTCTCGGTCAAACTCCCAAAAGTCAACACATCCAAAAGCGTCCCCTACAATAAAGCGGGATCTCTAGTCCAAGGTAATGCCCTTACCCTTGTCCACAACCGAACCTATAAAAATAGTAAACAACGAGAGGGTAAGCAAAGCTTAGTGAATGCAATAATTATACGAATAAATATATAATTATACCTACTTGCAAACACTTACACAAACCGCAAACATGCTAGCAAACACAATTAGCTTATCGTCACAATAACAAGCTATAAATCTCCAATACCACAAGCTAGCATAACAACCGCATATAAATATAACTCGAATAATATAATATGCTTACAACACAAATAACCATGGTTAACCAATAGTACAAGGGAACGGCGCTCGCGAAAACGCCATCGGTGTTCATAACATCCGTTAGGGCACTTAACACCTCGCACCACTAACCCCTAGGGTGGCACCTTAACACCTCGGCACATCACCCCGAGTGGCATCTTAACACCTCGATGCATCACTCATTATTTTTACGGAGTGGTGTCTTAACACCTCGACACTACACTCCTAGGTGGCATCTTAACACCTCGATGCTACACCCGAGTGGCATCTTAACACCTCGATGCTACACTCTTCACGTGAAACGTGGTGTCTTAACACCTCGACACTACACATTTCACGCTACAACAAATAGATACATTATATACCTACACATATAATTATTCCACTCACCTCGAATACTTGAAGAACGGATCCCGCGATCTTAACTTCTTCCACCGACTTCACGCAAATTACCTACGCAAATTATAAATGCAAATAAGCTACACACAATGCTTATTCGACTCAAACAACACTTATGTTCTTCTAGAACATCCTACTTGACCAACTTTGACCAATGACCATTTTTCGCTCGAAAACCTTCATAATCCCAAATGACTTGTGATTATGCCTCAACAACATCTTTAAACATGGTTTGGTCAAACGATCACTCATTTAAACACACGACCCGCCCATTTGGTCCTAAAGTGTGTTTTACACCATTTTATGCATAAAACTATACTCAAAAGTCCAAAACTTATGAAATCACATCCCGCGTTCCCGAAATAGCTAATCTTAACTTTTATAGCCATTAAACGAAATTTATAGGGCCGTTTACTCAAAAACCCATTTTATGAACTAAACTAGTCAAACTTTCAAGTTCATGAGTTCTTTCATCAATCCTTTAATCATAAGACTCTTAGATGAATTAAACCCTTTAATTAAGTTCCTTAATCAACTAATCACCTTTATCAAACCCTAATCTCATTAAAACAACCATTTTCATCATCACTAGTTTAAACCTTCATGTTCATGACTAGTGGGGTTCTTTAAACTAACCAACAAGATCATTAACACAAATTAAACCCCAAATCATATGAGAAATCAATCAAAAACGGATCTTGAAGTTAACACTTACCGTTTGTACTTTCGTGTAGCCAAGAACGAGAGGAACGAGAAACCTTCACGCACCGAAAGTCGAATCACGAGCCTTGAACCCCAAATCTCCACTTGAATCTTGAGTGTGTTTAGAGTTTAGAGAGAAAATGGAGAAATAAATGGAAAAAAAATGAAATAAAAAGATATTTGGAGGTGAATGAGTCCCCCAAACTGCCTTTTGTGGCCTAAAACCGTCCATATGCGAAAGGACCATAATACCCTTCATTTAAACACTTAAAATGCTGAAAAAAATGCATCAGACACTTTTGGCGCACCGCGCCAAATGGTGGAGCGCCGCTCCAATATGCAGGTCAGATTTCAGAAACTTGTTTTGGCCATAACTTTTTGACCGTAGCTCCGTTTTCGATGAATCAAATATCGTTGGAAACGTAATAAGATATTCTTTCCAATGGTAAAGCTTTGAAACATCAACTCAAACTTTATTTGGGATCGAAAAGATACGTACACACCTTGTCACTTCAGACAACGTCCAGTTTCCTTCGACGTTCGAGCAAGCAATACGTACACTTCATACACGCATCATACACCATAAATACATTATGTACAATAAATATTTGGGTCTTACAACTCTCCCCCACTTAAACTCGATCACGTCCTCGTGATCTTCTCCACTTAACCAATCCGGAACTACTCAACGGTCCTCAATTATAAGTCCCAATCCGACTTTTCTAAGCAATTCTTCCCAATGAATCGCCTTTAACAACTAAAATCATCACCCGCAATTTTATCGAAACTAAAATCCGAGCACTAAAACCTGCTCAATCCCCCATACATCGAGAAAAACTCAACCGATCTCGTACCGAGATATCAACCCTATAGCGTACCCTTTCCAAGTACAATGCTAAAAACAACCAAATATCGACCTAAGGTCAACAACCCAAACGATGAAGACCAAGTAAAGACGAATCCTTACGGATAACACTTACCATCTAACACCCTTAGTAGTGCGCAAACATAGCTAATACGCAACTACCCAATTATGTGAGCAAAATACGACTATTACATCACTAATCACACAACATGTTCCTTACGACCGAACCATCAGAGCTTAAAATAACCAGTGGTTCTCAAGTCCAACAACGCGAAGGTTAGTTCACGCGAAACCCATGGTGTACAAAAACGGCTATCGTGATATATCCGTAGTGTGCAAAAACGGCTATTGCGACACTACCAACCATATGTGAGCGAAACACGGCTATCGCATCACTATTTACCAACGTGTGAGTAAAAATCAGCTATCACTCACAACCATGTGCACAAAACGGCTATGTGCACAATTTATACGGGCAATTAGCATCATAACCCTACAAGTAACGGTTCCTTCCAAAAATCGCTCACCATCAATCACAACCACGAGTGGTTAACGAAGAGCTAATCCTTCCGGATATCCCTCGTCACCTATCATAAGTCAAACACGGTCAACATAGAGATAACCCCAAATAAACACCACGTAACCACCTTGTAGTTCACAAAATGGCTATCGTGTAACTACCACCCAAGGTATACGATAATGAGGCATCGTAACCTTTCTCAAAGTCCCATTACTCTATTCCCAAAGGTAACCACACGGCTACCACAATCGAGCCAAGAACCACCCATATTACTCATAGACACAACAATAATTCCCTAGAAGAGAATCCGGCATACACATCCCTTAACCGAGGGATCTTACTTTGCTCGTCGAACACGTAACTTATCTCCCAATGAGATTTACCACCTTACCACCTCGGTGATAATTTAAATCCAAAAACCATAAGTACAATTTATTCCAAATCGTACTTTTACCACAATCGACCAATGTAGGTCTCAACACTAGCTTCGAATCCCTACGAGCATCATCCAAATATCACTGCAATAGAACACCTTCGTGCAAGAGTACAAACTCCCCCACTTAGAACTTCGCTTCGTAACCACATCATCGAACAATAGCATCTCGTGGAATGACCACTTATCAACATATACAACCAATATCCTCATTGGTCATAGTCCTTGAATTCTCGCGAATTCTTCCTTAACAATAAATCCTGACGATAAACACATATATCTAATTTCCTCGTAGTACACAAAATGGCTATTTTGTAGCTACTACCCAAAGTATACGACAATGAGGCATCGTACCCTTTCTCAAATCCCATTACGCTTCCTCGGTAGGAATATAAATCCTAATAAAGTCGACACAATTTCTTTGATGTAACACTACCAACTTCCCAACGTAGAACCTCGTTCCTAAATCAAATCGTCAAGATTACAAAGTCAAACAATTTCGCCATTTACCGTCGTACACGACCATACTTGGCGTCGGTCCCTCTTCCTGAATTCTCGAGAGCTCAATTCGATAATAATAAATACTAACGTCTACCGTCACCCGATTGCACCACTAAAGTGATGACACAATGTCAACATAACACGTATCCTTATAGAACGAAATTACTGCTACCCGCAAGGTAGACTTTTCCAACTATCAAATCCTTTCTACCCGTTACCACTACGAAAGCATCCAGTCAACGATACACACATGCTCTCAAGGGTTTCACCCCTTTCACTACAAAAGCGAACCCGCGCTCACAACCTAATATCAAAGTCCGTTCTCATGGCCTAGTAGAATCATTTACCCCATCACTAAGAAATGCTTGGTTGCACCAAGTCTTACGCCCTTGTCCATCAATACAAACATCATCATAGGGTGTTTCCATTAGGAATGCCACCCATACTAATACTACGTATTACCGCCATGCATTCGTCCCCAAGGCGCATTTCCACGAGTCAACGACTCAAAAGCAACCCCGGTGCACTATCATCAAAATCGCTAACAAACCGAATCTTCACCGAGTTCACTAATCCCGCACCCTTATGGGTACCTTTGAAACATACACTCACTTGAGACTAATTACACCACGAAACAAAGTTTAAGTCTCTAATACATACATGAATCCATCGGCACACAATAAACAATAATAAGGCATATTTGTACCAAAGACGAAAATACCTGAAACATCATCGTTGGACCCTTGAGCTTCACTGACCCTCAGATAGTCACGCTCTAACCTCCTAACCCGATCGACAAATGATTCGGAGCACTCCGACTTACGGTGTTTCTTCTTTTGGCAAATAAAGCACTTGATTGTGCTTAAAGGTACACTCGTACAATCCCGTTCCAAATGACCTCATCCTCCACACCTAAAGCACGTAGGCCCATAACCTCCCTTAATCCTCTTCTTCACTTTTTCAACACCTTCGGGCGTACTTCTCGCCCTCTTACTAGGAGCACCTCTTGATTCCAACTTTCTCTTACTCAAAGAGTGATCCGCAAATTTTGGAGCATGAGATTTAATCCCCATAGTTGCTCCTTTGTTACCGACACCTTGAGGTTTAGGAAACCTCTTTTCTAACTCTCCCTTCACGACCTTAGGCACTTGGTCTCGGACCTTCTCGGTCACTATTCCCTCGAACGACTCATGGAGAACTTGTTTAACCTTGTCGGCGAAAATCAAAATATAGCGTTCGAACTCAGCCTCAATCCTTAACATTAACTCATCCTTCCCTTCGTGAATAGGCTCACTCGTTCTACATCCATCTTCCATTTTCATTCTAAGGAATGCAAACGATTAGATCACGAGCGTGTAAACCATACGCACAACACCGTTCCATCTTGCTAAACACTCGTCGTACATAACTTGTTAGACATGATTTGCACCCGTAATAAGGTTTGCAAGTCCTTATTACGCATACACGCCGTATCAACTTGTTAGTACAACGACCGCCCCGCTCGATGATATAAACAAACACAAACAAATTCTACACGACAAATCACACGCGAGAATTATTATCACAACACAATAATATATTAATAATATCCGCATTACTAATATAAACGTTAGTCCACTTACAAACGAGGCACTAACTATAACCCGTTCCGACCCGTAATCCTACAAGTCCCGCAACAAATTAAGCACACACAAAAGTCTAAGTCTAGGCACCTATCTCAAGTCACCTAAATCCCTTAGACCATTCTCTGATACCACTTGTAACAACCCAAACCAAACCACGAACAACCCGTGTAAAAATACAAAACAAAAATTTTTTTTGCTCGTCCAGCAAATGGCGCGGCGCGCCATATGGGCGGCGCACCAAACTGGTCTGTCTCAAAAAGTTTGGAATGCGAAAAAGATCGACTAGTTCCCGACATTTTTAGACGAAACGCTTTTAACCACACATTCAAATATGTAAAACTACCACGATTCAAACATAAAAATGATGTTTTACAAGCGGGGCCCACACAACCCAAAATACAAGTTTAATACAATTTATGAGTTTCGACCACCAAAAAAGTTTAAGTACCAAACTACACTATGAGCATGGCGTTTGGGATTAAACTACCCACGTCTCAGTCAAACTCCCAAAAGTCAACACATCCAAAAGCATCCCCTACAATAAAGCGGGATCTCTAGTCCAAGGTAATGCCCTTACCCTTGTCCACAACCGAACCTATAAAAATAGTAAAAAACGAGAGGGTAAGCAAAGCTTAGTGAATGCAATAATTATACGAATAAATATATAATTATACCTACTTGCAAACACTTACACAAACCGCAAACATGCTAGCAAACACAATTAGCTTATTGTCACAATAACAAGCTATAAATCTCCAATACCACAAGCTAACATAACAATCGCATATAAATATAACTCGAATAATATAATATGCTTACAACACAAATAACCATGGTTAACCAATAGTACAAGGGAACGGCGCTCGCGAAAACGCCACCGGTGTTCATAACATCCGTTAGGGCACTTAACACCTCGCACCACTAACCCCTAGGGTGGCACCTTAACACCTCGGCACATCACCCCGAGTGGCATCTTAACACCTCGATGCATCACTCATTATTTTTACGGAGTGGTGTCTTAACACCTCGACACTACACTCCTAGGTGGCATCTTAACACCTCGATGCTACACCCGAGTAACATCTTAACACCTCGATGCTACACTCTTCACGTGAAACGTGGTGTCTTAACACCTCGACACTACACATTTCATGCTACAACAAATAGATACATTATATACCTACACATATAATTATTCCACTCACCTCGAATACTTGAAGAACGGATCCCGCGATCTTAACTTCTTCCACCGACTTCACGCAAATCACCTACGCAAAGTATAAATGCAAATAAGCTACACACAATGCTTATTCGACTCAAACAACACTTATGTTCTTCTAGAACATCCTACTTGACCAACTTTGACCAATGACCATTTTTCGCTCGAAAACCTTCATAATACCAAATGACTTGTGATTATGCCTCAACAACATCATTTAAACATGGTTTGGTCAACCGATCACTCATTTAAACACACGACCCGCCCATTTGGTCCTAAAGTGTGTTTTACACCATTTTATGCATAAAACGATACTCAAAAGTCCAAAACTTATGAAATCACATCCCGCGTTCCCAAAATAGCTAATCTTAACTCTTATAGCCATTAAACGAAATTTATAGGGCCGTTTACTCAAAAACCCATTTTATGAACTAAACTAGTCAAACTTTCAAGTTCATGAGTTCTTTCATCAATCCTTTAATCATAAGACTCTTAGATGAATTAAACCCTTTAATTAAGTTCCTTAATCAACTAATCACCTTTATCAAACCCTAATCTCATTAAAACAACCATTTTCATCATCACTAGTTTAAACCTTCATGTTCATGACTAGTGGGGTTCTTTAAACTAACCAACAAGATCATTAACACAAATTAAACCCCAAATCATATGAGAAATCAATCAAAAACGGATCTTGAAGTTAACACTTACCGTTTGTACTTTCGTGTAGCCAAGAACGAGAGGAACGAGAAACCTTCACGCACCGAAAGTCGAATCACGAGCCTTGAACCCCAAATCTCCACTTGAATCTTGAGTATGTTTAGAGTTTAGAGAGAAAATGGAGAAATAAATGGAAAAAAAAATGAAATAAAAAGATATGTGGAGGTGAATGAGTCCCCCAAACTGCCTTTTGTGGCCTAAAACCGTCCATATGCGAAAGGACCATAATAACCTTCATTTAAACACTTAAAATGCTGAAAAAAACGCATCAGACGCTTTTGGCGCGCCGCGCCAAATGGTGGGGCGCCGCTCCAATATGCAGGTCAGATTTCAGAAACTTGTTTTGGCCATAACTTTTTGACCGTAGCTCCGTTTTCGATGAATCAAATATCGTTGGAAACGTAATAAGATATTCTTTTCAATGGTAAAGCTTTGAAACATCAACTCAAACTTTATTTGGGGTCGAAAAGATACGTACACACCTTGTCACTTCAGGCAACGTCCAGTTTCCTTCGACGTTCGAGCAAGCAATACGTACACTTCATACAAGCATCATACACCATAAATACATTATGTACAATAAATATTTAGGTCTTACATTATCCGGCTGAATTGCAGCAACCTAAGCCACTGTATGTGTTTTTTTCTCTCTCATTTTTTTCGTGAATCCACAAACTACACACCCATTTACACGATCACCCTACCACTTCAATTCATCAACCCAAAACTATTACATAATTGTGATCCCCATCACCAACACCCATTTGATGTTTGCTCCACCAAAAACCGAAACCGTCATCCATCACCAACACTCTTGAACACCCATTTGTGTTACAAACACCACGATTTCAATCACCACCATAGTCCATCACCATCACGACTTGCAGCCACCTCCGGTCACCATAGCTCCTTCTCTCTCTTCTCTTTTCCTCTCTCTCTAAACCCGTTCAAGAACACCACCACTTTTATCTAATCATCCAAACCATAAATTTTTCTGTGATTACTTTCGGGTACCACCCCAATAAGCGAAACCTTGAAATTATACTAGTTGAAACTCAACCAAACCATCCCCATTAAACCATGATCGAACGACTGTGGAATTACTGTTTTGTTTTTCTTCGATCACTAACCAAACAACACCCAACCCCACTAAACATGCTAATCTTCTTGTATCTGTTCGAATGACCATGAAACCCAGAACCACAACTGCTATTGCAGGCCGTATTATTATATTTTCTGTCAAGTCTTAATCGCAAGCAAAAATCCTGTATCGATGCTACTTAAAGCTAAGATTTACAAGTCATGAACTTTTGAAAGATAAAGCTAGATTGGACCATGTTAATCATTGAATTATATATTAGTGGGATGACTTGATAATGGCGGCGTCAACATGTGGTAAGACGAGTTGTACACGGAGATATCGGTTAATATGTAACTGAACAAACTCAGAATAAATCATGGGCTGATTGAATTGTTTTTTTTATATTTCTCTTGTGTTGGGCTGAGATCCAAGTGAGTGTTAGGCCGTGTTAATTGTTTGGAATGATTGGGTCTAGATCTCAGTTGCACTTCTGCTGCATTTCAGTATAGATATATATATTGACGAGTACATGACAAAGATGATATATAAAGTGGTTATGATGATCTTAATGACATTACGATTATGATTATGATGTTATATTATGATCATGATGATGACGGGTATAGGATGATAATGAACGAGATGTTAGTGATAATAAAAAAATTAGTGATGTATCATATTGGCGATATTTGATGAACGATACATGAAGTAATGGAAGCTGATTAATAATGAGATGAGGTTAAGTTAATGATGATGGTATGATTATGGTGAAATGATAAAAATGGTATTGATGATAGAATTAAGTGATGATTAAGATGATGATAATGGCTTAAACATAATTAAATTACAAATTAATTCAGATAATAATTAACAGCGGAGTGGTTTAGGTTATTTCGGGTTAGCGGGACGTCGCGAGTTCAAACCTGGACTTGGGCATTATTTTTAGGGCTACTTCCTTAAGGTAGTTATTTATTATTATTATTATTATTATTATTATTATTATTATTATTATTATTATTATTATTATTATTATTATTATTATTATTATTATTATTATTATCATTATTATTATTATTAGTATTATTAAAATTATTATTAATAATATCATTAATATTATTATTAGTATCATTTTTATTAAAAACTATCATTTATATTAAAAGTATCATTTTTACTATTAATATTATCATTATTAGAGAAATTATCATTTTTATCAAAATTATTATTATTACTATCCTTATTATTATTTTGACATTAATATTATTATTTTTACATTATCAATATCATTATCATAATAACCATTATTATTATTGTTGTAAAATAAAACAACTTTTATTTATTATCATTATCAATATTATTTTATCAAATAACTATTAGTTATATAAAACTATATTTACTATACAAAACATAATTATATTAATACTTTTATAATTAATAAGGTTATTAATGAAAAACCTAATTAAAATAACAATTAAATCTCTAATAATATATAAATTTGTTCGATTACCATTTTATGTGTTAATATATATATATAAATGATATATGTTCGTGAATCAGAAGCCAACCATGTGTTAAAGGTCATCATATATATTTTTACTACAAAATACAGTATGGTGAGTTCATTTGATTCCCTTTTACTCTTTACATTTTTGGGACTGAGAATACATGCGCTACTTTTACAACTGCTTTATTAAATGCTTTTGAAATACATTTTGAACTACGAATACATGAAATGCTCTTATAAATGTTTGAGGAGATAGACACAAGTAAAACATTCCTCGAATGAATTATGTGGACGTGATAATTACCACCATTGAATTATGTGGACGTGATAATTGCCACAATTGATATGAATATTTTTCCCCTGATTATTATTGCTTGGTAACCTAAGAATTAGGGAACATCACTAATTTTGAGAATTAGTGCACGCCTAATTGACGCAAATCCTAAAGGTAGCTACCGGGTTTAACACCCCCACTCAGAATGTTCACTAGACGGAAGGGCTAGTGGGCGTGGTGTTTAGTACTTCGAAGTTTATATGATTATTATACAGACAGGATGTTCTGTTTTGGGGATATTATTATGCGCATTATATGTTAAGGTCGGTTACCAAGCCAAGCAATGAAAAGTGAATGTTATGTATCGAGAGAATGATTTTATACACAGGTTATGTGTATGTTATTTTTGTGCACAAGATATGTGTACGGATACTAAGATTTATGAAAGATGATTTCGTACACGAGAAAGGTGTACTGTATTTAAAAGATATCGCATGTACATTACAGGTGGGTATAGGATTCGGGCCCATTTGTACCATGCAGGATTTAAATCTTGTAGTCTATCAAAATGATGAATTTTATTGTTTTATGATAAACCTATGAACTCACCAACCTTTTGGTTGACACTTGAAAGCATGTTTATTCTCAGGTATGAAAGAAATCATCCGCTGTGCATTTGCTCATTTTAGAGATATTACTTGGAGTCATTCATGACATATTTCAAAAGACGTTGCATTCGAGTCGTCGTGTTCATCAAGATTATTATTAAGTCAATTATAGTTGGAGATATTATGAAATGGTATGCATTCCGTCAACTTTCGATGTGAAGAAAGTTTGTCTTTTAAAAACGAATGCAATGTTTGTAAAATGTATCATATAGAGGTCAATTACCTCGCGATGTAATCAACTATTGTGAATCGTTTATATTGTATATGAACGGGGCATTTCAACATCAGCCCATAAATCTAGGAAAGTTTGTTAGGATCTGCTCGATTATTCCCATGAAAGGGACAGGTGCCACGTCAACCCTCGGGATTGGAAAAGTTTGTTACAACCATGAAAGGGACATGTGCCGCGTCACCATTCCCTCATAACATCTATAAATACACAAACAAGATCATTCATTTACCAACACTGGATGCATTAATGTTACTCAGCCCAAATCAATTACAGTAACATCTCTCCAGTTGATAATACAATTCCGATTGAGATTCCGGTCGATATCGGAATTAATCTTCACCCTAAGATATTAACTTATTCGATTCCGATTGAATATGGTTAATCCCATCAATTGTTTTACGCCCTTGAAATTCAGATTTCAAATCGGGGTTCGCACAATTATTGGAGTTAAAACATTCGATACCCTTCTTTTTCCCAAATCAAGCACTCAATCCTGAAATCTATTTATACCAAACGATTTTGGTTTGATCAGATGGCACTATCTAAAGGTACGAAATTAATCACTACTCACCCTAACGAGCTAGAAGATGAAGAAGAATGCCCAAATAACACAGATGATGTTGATGTGTACATGATTCACTCATGGGTCGCTGGGCAACAGCGAAAATAATGGGTGTTAGATGAATGGAAGCAAGAACCAATCGTCTTCCCATCATTGTTCAATATTAACCCTTCTTCAGATCTCGTTATCATTCGAGCACACATCTCCAATTGCCAAATTGGACGAATATACACCGACTCCGCTGTAGGAGCAGAGGTCATGTTTGAACACTATTTTTTGTAGTTACTGGAGAGCATTCGCCTACAAAAGAAAGCCGCGAACTCACCTCTAGCAGGATTCAACAGTACTGAAACCTAGCCGATAGGCTCCATCACACCGGAGGTTGTATTAGGTAAATTACCATTTCAGAGCACTGCGGACATAGAATTCTCTATCGTCAAAACAGACTCACGGTACAACGTCATCCTTGGGCGTAACGCCATGCAAAAATTTAGAGCAATCACGTCCACAGTACACGGTATGCTAAAATTTCCAACCCCAGCTGGCATAGAAACCATCCGGACACAAGAGATGGAGCCGGTTGAGTGTTTACAAATATTTAAAGGTGCAGATCACATCATAGTACATGATGACGGCTATGTGTCACCAAATCCTAAATACCAGGAGCAAAGGATCCAGGTCGGAACGACTTTGAGCGCTAATGCAAAGGACACACTTTGCAAACTCCTAGAGGAAAACATCGATGTCTTCGCCTGGGAGCCATCCGACATGACCGGGGTCTCTCGCGAGATAGCACAGAACCGGATAAACGTGAACCCAAACATCACACCGGTTGTCCAAAAGAAAAGAGGAATGGAGTTAGAACGAAGCAAATTCCTGGATGACGAGGTACAATGCCTGGTCGATGCCGGTATAATGAAGAAAGTGAAATATCAGACATGGGTGGCAAATCCCGTGATGGTAAAAAAGGCAGACGGCTCTTGGCGCATGTGTGTCGACTACAAAGACATCAACAAAGCATGCCCAAAAGACAACTACCCCTTGCCGGAAATCGAATGGAAAGTTGAATCCCTCTCGGCTTTCAGGTTTATGAGCTTCCTGGATGCGTACAGAGGCTACCAACAAATCCCAATGGCAGAGATCGACGAAGAAAAGACCGCATTCTTCACAAACAAAGGCATCTTTTGTTATACCAAAATGCTATTCGGATTAAAGAATGCCGGAGCTATGTACAAATAGATAATAGACAAAGCATTCCATGACTAAATCGTATGAAACATCGAAGCATACATAGACGACATCGTCATCAAAAGTAAAACAGAGGAGCAAATGATTTTAGATATCATCGAAACGTTCGATTCGCTACGCAAAATTAATATGAAGCTAAATCCGTCAAAATGCTCTTTCGGAATGGAAGAAGGTCGTTTCTTAGGCTTCACGGTTACCCCGAGAGGAATCAAGGCGAACCCGAAGAAAATCCAAGCAATCGAAAACATGCAGTCGCCCAGGAATAAAAAAGATGTGCAAAGCTTAAATGAGAAGCTAGCGGCATTAACAAGATTCCTGTCACGGGCTACTGACAGATCTCTCCCATTTTTCCAAACATTAAAGGGTTGCTTGAGCAAAAAAGACTTCGTCTAGACGGAGGAAGCCGAGAAGGCCTTCTAGGATGTAAAGGCATTCTTAAAAGAACTGCCCACGCTAACGGCACCAATACCGGGAGAAACCCTCACGGTATACCTTGCCGCCTCCTCCGTGGCAATCAACTCGGTGATAATCGCCGACAGAGGTAAAACTCAAATGCCGGTATACTTCGTAAGCAAAGTGTTACAAAACGGGGAAGTAAACTACCCGCCCATGGAAAAGTTAATTTACGCCTTAGTGCACACGGCAAGGTGGTTGCGGCGATATTTTCAAGCACATCCGATACAAGTTTTCACGGACCAACCGATTAAATACGTCCTGACTAGATCAGAGATTTCCAGAAGAATGGCGAAATGGGCAATAGAACTTGGCGAGCATGAAATCACCTTTCTCTCGAGACATTCAGTCAAGGGCCAAGTCATAGATGACTTCCTGGTATAGCTGCCTTCTAATATGGTCAAACAACGTGAAACTATCGTCACGAGAAGGGACACATACGAATTCTGGGAATTATATACAGACGGGGCATCAAGCAAGGAGGGGGCTGGTATAGGTCTACTCCTCATTTCCCCAAACGGAGAAGAAATAACCTACGCTATCCGGCTAAAATTCGCCGCCTCAAACAATGAGGCCGAGTACGAAGCTCTAATAGCCGGACTACGCTTGACAAAAAGAATCGATGTACAACAGCTCACGGCTTATATCGACTCGCAACTGGTAGCAAGCCAGCTAAACGGAAGTTTCGAAGCAAGAGATGTATCGATGCAAAAATACCTAGAGCTTATAAAGACGCTAACCAAAACCTTCGCAACATTTGAAATAAAGCAAATACCCCGTAACCGTAACAAGAAAGCAGATGCTTTGAGCAAGCTTGCCTCTTTGCTTTACGATCACTTCACCAAAAAGGTCATGGTGGAAGTACTAGAAAGAAAGTCAACCGACGAGGATACCCTCATGGCAACAATCACAACAGAAGAAGAATGTTGGATGACACCTTTCATAAAATACCTTGCCGATGGTACCCTCCTGGAAGACAAGCTACAAGCCCGTAGGTTACGAATGCAGGCACCAATGTATAACTTTAAAGATGGCATCCTGTATAGAAAATCATTCACATAGCCTTATTTAAGATGCGTTGGGCCAACGCAGGCCAAAGAGATAATACAAGAAATGCACGAAGGAGCCTTCTCGACACACTCCGGCTACAGAACAATAGTCAGCAAGATCAAAAGAATGGGTTATTTCTTGCCACAAATGTACCGGGGCACATACGATCTAATCGTAAACTGTGAGGCATGTCAAATACATGCTCCCGTCAACCGATCCCCTCACCGTAACATGGTCCCAATACACGCCGCTTGGCCATTCTTCAAATGGGGAATCGACATTGTTGGTCCATTCCCAAGAGGTGTCGAAAATGTCAAGTTCCTAGTCGTCGTAATTGATTACTTTACAAAGTGGCTTGAAGCAAGACCACTAAGCATGATTACCGGAAGGAAAATCCTGACCTTCGTATGGGAAGACATCGTTTGTCGTTTCGGCTTACCACGCGAGATAGTCAGCGACAATGGCACATAATTTTCACACAATCCTTTTAAAGACTGGTGCATAGACATGGATATACAACAGTCGTTCACTTCCGTGACATATCCACAGGCTAATGGACAAGTTGAAGTCATTAACAGGGACATCGTTACCGGCATAAAGGCAAGAATAGGTAAACACCGATAAGGATGAGTGGACGAACTCCAACATGTACTATGGGCACACCGGACAACACCAAAAGATAGTACAAATGAAACACCCTTCAGTCTGGTATACGACACTGAAGCGGTTATCCCGGCTGAAGTGCTTGTCCCAACCAAATGAATAACAACGTTCGATGAATAACAAAACAATGAAGCATTACGAGAAAACTTATATGCTCTTAAAGAACGACGTACAATAGCACATATCCGGCAAGCAGAAAAGAAGCAAAAAATTGAAAACCACTATGACAAAAAAGTCAAACCATTGAACTTTCAGCTAAACGACTTAGTATTACGAAGCAATGAGGCCAGCCGACAGCAAGATGTCAGAAAACTAGGCCCACGATGGGAAGGACCTTACAGGATTGTCGGCATAACCGACTATGGAGCATACCACCTGGAAACACCAGACGAAATCCCAATACAACGCCCTTGGCATGCTTTCCATTTAAAGAAATATCATATGTAATCTACCTATACCCGGGAGGACTGATCACCCACCCGGATAACAGAAGTGTCACACGCTTATGTATCAAAATTATTTCTAAGTATGAGTTCTCAATAAAATTGCATTTTATATTCTCATACTCTGTAGCAACTCTGAATATGACACAAACACAATCAAGTCTTTTGACATATTTCAGGCCTACCGCCAGAAGAAATGCCTTATAGCTTTCGTTGGTAGGAGGACACCTCTCGAAGAACCTTCTCGGATGATGAGGGTGTCTGACCATATCATTGATGGTCCGGTTTTACCGTATAAACATCTCGACCATACTCACGCATAGTCTAGATATCTACGTTTTTGTCATGACACAGCAAACAACTCAAATGAAAATAAACTAGTTTACACACAAGACATAACAAAATGTAAAAACATTACATTCATAACAAAAACACAACCGAGTGCATATCTCTATGGTTGGTAACTTACAATATCCTCCACGGATGAGTTCTCATCCCTACAGATCTTGTCCAATTCTTCAAAACTAATCTGGCCGAGAGCCTCATGCGCTCGTCAGCAATCTTGAACACAAGTAGCGTTTAAATCGTTCTTCAGCTTTTGGGTTGCGCTACCAGTCGGCAAGAAACACTGCACTCGCTTTAACACCTCAAAAGTGGTTAACTTTTTGATGGCCTCGATAAAGCCATTGAACGGCTGATGAACAATGGAGGACTTCAGTAGGCGGGAAAAAAGTACGGGTATACCATGTTGCAGGCGGGTAAGTTCACCCAACGTTGCCGACACCTTCTCTGATAACTTCTTGTTATCATCAGAGAGAAGGGCCACTGTTTCCTGCTCCCGGGAAAGTGCTACCTTCGAAGCTTCCAAGGCCTCCCGATAAACCCGTAACTTATCTCGGGTGGAGTCCAAGGCTTCCTTTGCTGACGCCAGCTCCCTCTCGAGACGAACATTAGTCCCCGACAATTCTGCCACACGCCGATTGTCATTTTCAAACATCACACAGTGATCGTGAATACGACGAGCATCAGCCTCACTCCGATCTAATTCATCCGCCGCAAGATGCTGAGCGAACACGGCAAACTGGGAGCGCAAATGCCGTGCCTGTGTGGCGGAAAGAGCAGCTAACGCCTCTTTCAGAGCAGGAAAGGTAATAAAATCTAGGTACTCCTTATACACTGGATAGTCCGAAGAGGAACAATGAAGAAAATCATGGAATGGCTCAATATTACAGTTGGGCAAGATATAAACATTCTCCCCGACATTTGTTGTTATCCGGGGGCAAGAATCTGAAGCCTCCATGGCAGGTTCTTTGTTGGGACGGTGCCCTTGAACCGACTCTCTTTCAACAACCGGCTCTTCCTCGGCCACCCGCCTCTCATCCACAACCGGTTCAACTCTCTCCCGGGGAATAACCCCCTCTAGCAATGGTACCACGGGAGCAGATGCATGCGTCTATACTGGAGCAACACCGGTATGACCTACACGGAAAATCTAGTCAGTACACAACGTTTGAACAAACACAAGCTGAAAAAACTACGTAAAACGTGTACCTTCATTCACCGCAGCCGGCTCAATCCGAAGCCTAGTGCGGCGTTTAAACCTGCCATCTGAAGAGCCTCCATTTGAAGATTCCAGGTCATTGGGAGAAGGCCCCCGACGACGGCTGGTAGATGCCGGGGCTGCACCCTCTACTATCTTGTCGGTAAAGACCATTCCGTCTAGACTCTCCGACCGGAGAACCTCCAACACGGATAACTCTGCACAAATCATAAATGTCATTCTATAAATCACAATTATGAAAGAGTAGGAAAAATTGCATGGATACATACCTCTTCCACCTCTACGAGCAACAGGAATCCTGTCAGAATGCCTCCAATTATTGCTGATGTTTGCCATCACCAACATGTTCTCGTTATATGTCCTTTGAGGGATTTTCAGGCCCTCAACTGGTCAACCATCTCCACACCTAATTTTGACAGTTGCCTCGGTTCTCGCTCAGTCACGGACCTAAACAAATAAGACTGCGCATCCCTCATCGGAAAATCAGCACACTTCGCAAAAACAAACGATTGCACCCAGTTATCTGCAATCACTGACAGCTCCCCAAGAAAACCAATCTCGTCAGTAAATGTATATCACCCTTTACGGTATGACGTCTGTCAGAATATACTTATGAAAATATTCAAACTCAAGACCATCCCTAAGCTATTAAAATACATTTCAAACAACACGATCGAACGAACGCCATTGGGATGCAAACGTGCAACGCTGAGACTGTAAAAGTTAAGGACCTTCATGAAAAAACCATGAATGGGTACCTAAGATTTGAGACCTCAAAAGGTCTCAAATAGATAGCACAATGATCTGGTGAGGGTCAACACGCACACTGTTGAGTCCTGGGTATCACCAGCCCTAAATCTCGTAATCGAGGGCATATATAATAAACCCTATCAAGATAGGCTTGATCAACATTGCTAGGTGCATGTAATACGTCATGAAGAGGATTAGAAGGTCTGGGAGGCATGCTGAACGAAGAATAAAATGAAGAAAGATTAAAATCCAGAAAAATAAGAAAACTATTTCTCTGTATTATGCAAAATGAAGAATATCGAAACTGGAAAAACTTAAGCGAAGATAAGTGGTCGCTTATATAGGCAAATATCATACGCAGGCCCCATAGAACTAAAAAAGGCGCATCAAAATACGCGAAAAGACTTTACTTTGATTAAGACAGAAAGTGGCAAGCATTAATGGCACGACAAATCACGCGTGTGGGGTATGTTCCTCTAAGTTTGACAACACAGTTGTCCCATCTAACCTCATCAAAATGGGGGGACTTGATGATACGCATATTGATCAGTCTCAAATAGACATTGTTAACAGCGTCCCTGCTAGAGTGTACCCGGTGTGAGCCACCCCGGGCAGGCAACATCTTCCCGATCTCACCTCAGCAACCTGATCAGGAGACCACTCATGTGTGCAAACGAGAGACTCCATATCGGATAAAGGCTAGCCAGAACGCTACCCGATGCCAGCCCGAATAGGCTACCAGCACCATTTAGCCGGGAACAAAAGCACTAAGGAGCTGGGAACCATGTCATCACATAAAAAGGCCCACTGGACCATGGACGTCGGGCACCCGAAGACCATTATCGGGTTACCAATAAACGGGCTACGATCTTGCCCGGTCGCAACTCTACTGAGAAGAAACACTTGACTGAACAAGGCATCCATCCGTCATATCCTGGACGGATCCGCGACTTCCGGGTTTAGATATTCTGGCCTAGTACAAGGATACCATCCCAGGATAAGCACACTGTCTCGGAGCAAGTGCATTGTCCCGGAACAGACACTTCATCCCGAAGCAAGTGCACTGTCCCAGAACGAGTACTTGATCCCGAAACAAACATAACTGCACGCCACGTCAGCCCATGAATCTAGGAAAGTTTGTTAAGATCTGCTCGATTATTCCCATGAAAGGGACAGGTACAACGTTAACCCTCGGGATTGGAAAAGTTTGTTACAACCATGAAAGGGACATGTGCCACGTCACCATTCCCTCATAACATCTATAAATACGCAATCAAGATCATTCATTTACCAACACTGGATGCATTAACGTTACTCTGCCCCAATCAATTACAGTAACATCTCTCCAGTCGATAATAAAATTCCGATTGAGATTCCGATCGATATCATAATTAATCTTCACCCTAAGATATTAACTTATTCGATTCCGATTGAATAAGGTTAATCCCATCGATTGTTTTACGTCCTTGAAATCCAGTTTTCAAATCGGGGTTCGCACAATTATTGGAGTTAAAACATTCGATCCACTCTTTTTCCCAAATCAAGCACTTAAACCCGAAATCTATTTATACCAAACGATTTTGGTTTGATCACCCTTTGAATTAAAAAACGCTGGAGCTATGTATCAATGGTGTATCATATGGTTTACATGCACAAGATCATCATTTCTATGCGGAAGAAGCATTTGAAACATAAGGAAATAGTATTAAAAGCATTTATCAATATTTATCCGTTTAGCTTTTTTCCTTCAATGATAACAAATAAATCACATATCAGGACGCCCAACATTTTGTGTAAGTTCTGAAGGCAAATTTCTATACTTAAGCCCCAAGGTAAGCTCGTGAGTAGCACATATGTCACGTCAACATAAAAGCACAATGTCGGCTAAGCAATTCTCGCATAATCAATCAATAGAAGCATGACACGTGTCTCTGATCATTATGGAGCACTCATGCCTATAAATATGCCACATGGGTCATCACTTTTCAGATAACTGAACTTGTGACAGAGAACACATTTTTTCTCTCACATATTACTTTCTCTCTCTAGAACATTAATACTTAGCCTAAGAGTGTTAGATAGACCAACCCATAGTTTGGTTCCACGAGATTGATAAAGCCACCCCACGGCCGTGAACCGGGTCTGCAGGGATCCATCCCGAGAGTGAAAAAAAATCGGCGATCCACCCCTTCACGCTAAATAGTTCTAATGATGTATTGATACTTGTTAGCCGCTAACTGAAAATCTGTATTAACATATATGAAGCGTTCACGTTATGATATGTAGATATGACATGTTTTTTTTGACATGATGGGTTCTAAGAGCTATGGTACCCTTGTGGTTGCTTCACCAATTATACATTTGCTTCACGATCCCTTAGCTCCTGATGTTTGACTACTATATAAGAATCAGTTTTTGAGACAGAATAAAGTATCAAACTTTAAAGAATATATGAATATGGATGGATTAGATACATGTAAAAGGCTGAATAAATTCGCACTCGTTTTTCTTTCTCACTATTGGCCAAATTTCCCTATAAATAAAGCTAAATGATTTTTTGTAGATAAATATATTACTTTTCAGTTTCTGAAAGAATCAAAGAAAATGTATTTTGATCATTTACTGAATTGTGCTTAAATCAATGAAATTCATTTACCTTGGCAAAGAAAATGATGCATCACGTTTTCATTTTTCCTTTCAAAATAATAATAATAATAATAATAATAATAATAATAATAATAATAATAATAATAATAATAACAAATTCACGTTTTCTTTGGCTTACATATCGTACATAATTTTATTATTGAAATTTAGAAATGAATGTTATGATCTCACATCGGATGGGGTGCATATCAAAAGATGGTTTATAAGGTTGGGTGTTCCAAAACGGCAATTACTTAAAAAGCACTTAAAATCTATTAAATACTAAAGCGATAAGCGACGTCGTAAAACTCTAAAGCGCCTAAATCTTAATCTAAAGAAAAAACACTTAAGGGATTTTACGGCAAAGCCTAAAAATCTAGGAATATAAAATAACTACGGCAAAAACTAAGTTTAAAATTAGTTACGAACGAAAAATATACAATTTACGAATTAAACGATTAAAAATATACAATTTATAGAAAGATATAAAAAATGATAAAAATACTTATTTTTATAAAAATATTATTTTTATATTATTATTTTATAAAAGTATTAATTTATATAATTAATAAAACTTATTAAACTTAATAAAACTAATTTAATTAAAAACTAAACTAAATATAAATTTAATTAAACCCAAATTAGGTTAAACAATAATAATAATAATTAAATTAAAACCCTAAATTTCGTAATTATGGCGTACTAGGTTGGCCTGTCAGACACTCTCATGCGATCGCATGAGTTCTGGTTGTGTGGGCCATGCGGTCGCATGGACTGTAGATCCAGGCCAGTTCTTGGGCTGCTACAGTATTGTGGCCCGATTTCGATTTAATTATTTTTTTCTGAGTTTAATTTATATAAAATATAAATATAACTTATTAGTTTTATAAAAAAATATATTACTTATTAGTTTTATAACTCTTAAAATATAAACTTTTTAATTTAAACACTTAAAAATATAGAAATATTTTTTTTATGTTTTTATATTTTGAAACTTATAAATATATTCTCACAAAAATAGATTAAAATATATTTTTATAGCGTTTCGCTTTCGCTTGATGGTTCCCCGGCAGCGGCGCCAAAAATACTTGATGTGTGCGAGGTGTAGTACGAAATACTATTAATTTTATTAGGAAATAATATTAAATACGATACAATTTTACACAAGTTATTTATTTATTTATAGAATGGATATACCTAGACCTTGCTACAACACTTATAGGCAGTATACCTAATCGTAGAGTAGTGTAGTTTTTAGTAAATCTGGTTCGTTCCACAGGGATACAGTTGAGTTTAACACTATATTTTTATTAACTATATTTATTAATTTGGGGCCATGCGATCGCATGGCCTGGGAGTGTTATTCCCATGCGATCGTATGGAGGCCTAGGACAGCTCACATTCTTTTGTTTTCTTGTTTGCCGACGTTTTATTTAATATATATAATATAATATATATATTTTATATAATTATATATATATTATATTATATTCTTGTGCATAGTTGACTTGTAATTTTAGGTCCGTTGCGTCGCGCGTTGATAGTTGGCTCAGGTCCCGGTTCCGGATTTTCGAACGTCCTTTCGTACGATTTAATATTTTGTACTTTGCGTTTCACGTCTTGTACTCTTGTAATTTTTAGACGTTTCTCATCAATAATTTGAACCACTTAGATTGTACTTTGTACTTTTTAGTGTTTTGGTCGTTTGCATCTTCAAATCGTCGAATCTGTCTTTTGTCTTCACCTTTTATTATTTAAATGAATATTACTTGGAATTAGAACAATTGCAACTAAAAGCTTGTCTTTCTTGAAGGATAATGCTATGAAATATATGTTCGTTTTTAGCATTATCAAATATTCCCACACTTGAGCGTTGCTTGTCCTCATGCAATATAGAACTTGAATATAACTTTACTTGAATCACTTCTTTATTCTTCACACTTTATACATCAGTAATTTTGATACGGCGGTATGAACAATGATAGTAACGACGTGGTTTATAGTCCCACATGACTATAAAAATTTAGATCCTTTAAGGAAATTAGATCTTTATGAAAATATTTGATCTTTTGAAAATTCAATCTAGTTTTTACCCTAGATAAGTTTTCCAGAATAACCCTTCACCGGTGTTTGCAAAATGTTTTTGTGGGTTTTGTGGTTTTCAGATTTGAAAATTTTAGCTCAGAACTTATGGTTTTGTGTCACCAACTTGCTAACCTTGTATTGGGCAAGCAACACGTCCAGTTTACTTGCTATGTATATTACCTTTCGGTAAACTACCGTCCGGTTGTAAAGGAAAGCGTTAAACAAGCAACTGTTAAGGCGATGTCTAATGACATGCTTTTGATTATGGTCCACAACGTGTCGGATGCAATTACTATCCTTTGTAGGAGCAATAGCAAAGATCACCCTATAATTTTTCAGTCTGGCACAAGGTCCTGTCTTCGACCATGCTATGCAACCACCGTTCTTACGGTTGACACCCGATTTAGTTCAGGTGACCTAATGAATTCCAGGTGAATTCCTAGGATTTTACGTTCAATGGTAATGAACGCATTGAAAATGGGTTTTCATAAAACAAATATGTGACAACCCGAAAATTTTTGACCAAATTTAAACTTGATCTTTATATGTTTCCGACACGATAAGCAAGGTCTGTAATGTTGAGTCTCAAAAATGTTGAACTGTTTTCATATATTCAATTGACCTTCGATTGCTCCCGACGATTCACGAACAACTATTTGTAAATAATATTTATATATAAATAAATATATGTATATATAGAATGACTTGAAAAATGTAAATAGAAAATTATATGATGTTGAATGTGTAGAATTTAAATGCTCCTTTTATATATAAAAACAATAACACTATGTCATATTTGTGTAAGAGCATAAATAATATTTCATGATTGTAAAATTTTCCTAATTAGATTATATAAAGGTATTAACGTTTAAATAATGTAACGTTATCACATTAAATTATACACATATTTATGTTATATATTATGTTTAGACGACCCCGCTTCATTGAATTAAATTGGTGTCGGCAAATACGATTCCAAAATTTAATCACAGATTGAGAATCGAGATAATAGTACAAAATATGACAGCATTTCCCCACCTCTTTGTTTCACTCTATTTGGATTACTATACTACTGCTCGATTCTATTTTCCTTTTCTTGACTTGCTCATAATCAAAAACCCACTCTCTCTTTATACATATTTACATATACATCCAAGAACACCACTCATTTTCACATTCCGTTTCCTACAAAACAACCAAAACCAAACACCCTTAAATTAATTGATCAACCATCTCACCTTACAATAAAACTGCTATGCTTACTGTTTCATGCTCGAGTCCCATCACCATCTAGGATCACTACACAATCTTTACCCTCTTCTTTGTTGTTCACTACCAAGATCATCACCAAACCCATTTAGAACACTACCACTTCAAACCAGGCTGCTGTTATGAATCCTTTATATTTTTGTTTTAAACTATCTCAAACACCCCACAATCACCATCTCTCTCTCTCTCTCTCTCTCTCTCTCTCTCCCCTACTTCTACACATACCTGCAGCTTCTCCTTATTTTCAGTCTACAAGAAACCCACCAAGAAACACCCTATATTATCCTTTACTGTTCCTGATATCGCCATTCTTTTCTGGTCTGATCAGTTGAAAAACTACAACTACAGCTACTATTCTTGTTCATCGACTAGCCTGTGATCAAACACCCACGACCACATCTTGCAAACCTTCAGTTGCTGTAATTACTGCACATGTTGCTTCTGCTCTCGGTTTATTCGAACCCCATTAACATCACAATGAATAAACACTGCTACTCGATTAATTGTTGTTTCTGTGGTTCTTTAAATCGAAACCCATAAACATCACCACCATAGCCGTAACCACCGGTCAAAACCATCACCACAAACAATCAAACACTCAAGAACATGCATACCTCACTTGAATGATTATTTCTCTGGTTCTTTGATTATATTACACCACCTTTTTAATTTTCTTTCTTCTATTTCGACCATCTATTGTAACCCTTGGAACAAACACAACAAACCACCATAAACTCGTTTTCTCCTCCCTCTCTCTATTATTTATGTTTGGAACCGTTGCACAACCAAACACCAAGAACCAAGAACTTCATCTTCATTAACCCATCACCAAACTGAAACTTATTACTGCTTCTAATCTCCTGCTGTCGTGAGAACTACACTTAGATATTTAACACCAACCCACTTACTGTTTGATAACCAAAACCATCACTGTGATCGAACTACCACTGCTTGTTACTTGTTATCTGCTACTCACATGGTTATTTATTAATGCTATGCTGCTACTGCAATTTGTTTACTATGATGTCTATTTTTATCATAAGTTGAACACCACTAAGAATCACCCAATGTTTTTTTCCTGTTTCGATAAACAAACCAAACAAACACCCTTTTTTGATTACTGTTACTACTCCTTATTGTTTTCTATTTCTATTGTAAACCATCAAAAACCCATTTGTTTTCTGCTGCACGATACTTGTAACCTGCTCCTGCTGCAGCCTTCGTTTTTCTGATTTGAACACCACAGAACCACCACCATCACAGTAGCCATCACTACCTTAAAACCACTATTTCGAAAGCCCTATAAACATCATCATCACCTAGCCATAACTGTGAACCGAGTGCTGCATTTTTCTTCCTGGTATTCTTTCTCTGTTCTTTTCTTTATTCATTAAGAATCGTTATTGAATATCCCACTTGCCAATTATTTAGCTAGTGAAGAATATATAAATGCTTCTCGATTCTCTATCAAACAAAATTATGGGGGAACAATTCACATCATAGTGGCCTACAATTATTATCTTTTATGTAGTGGGTGATTATTTTTCTTAGAACGAATTCGAATCCATAAAGTGAAACCCTACGTATGCTGGGATTTTCTTTTTGTAATCGGTTGTGGGCTAACCTAGTTGTTGGGCTGAATTAAATTAACTTTTGGGCCGTATTCTGTGTATGATGTTGGGCCCAAGATCCGATCTATGTTACCGTATGTTAGATTGGTTTAGCTAGGATCGATTTGTTAGGGAAGAAGAACAAGAAGTCAGAGATAAAGGTTATATATATTTAGGTCACGTATAAATACAGAAAGAAACAGATAGCACGCTGGTTGGGGGTTTGTTGTTTTAACCGAGATGTCACGGGTTCGAGCCCGGTCTAGGGTATTTTTTTTTTTGGAAAACTCTTTAAGGTAGTTCTTATTATTATTATTATTATTATTATTATTATTATTATTATTATTATTATTATTATTATTATTATTATTATTATTATTATTATTATTATTATTATTATTATTATTATTATTATTATTATTGATATTATTATTATTATTATACTAATACTAATATTAAAATTAGGATTATTGTTATTATTACTATCATTTATGATTATTATTAATAATAGTGTTAAATGATTAAAAAGATTATTGTTATTTTTATTATTAACACGGCTATTATTATTTATATCATTACATTATTAAAGTAAATTATAATTTTTAATAAAAACTATTATTTTTACTATTAAAATTATTAAAATTATCATTAATATAATTTATATTAATATTACTAGTATTATCATTAAAAACTATCATTATTATTATTATCACTGCTAATATTATCATTATTATTCTTATCATTATAATTAAAATTATCATTATTATCATTATTAAAATTATCATAATTTTTATAATTAATATTATTTTTATATATTAAACATATTAACATTTATCATATACATATAACATTTAATAAAATATTGATTTTGATATAATACTAAAACAGAGTATATATATAAATATATTAAATAGAATTTAATTCTATAACTATTACACTTACTATATAAATATTGTATGTTTAATAGAAGGAATTATGTGATTATATGTGTTAATATATATACTTGATATAGGTTCGTGAATCCAAGGTCAACCCTGCATTGTTCAATGTCATAATATGTATTTTTACTACAAAATACAGTATTGTGAGTTTCATTTGCTCCCTTTTTAAATGCTTTTGCAATATATATATTTTTGGGACTGAGAATACATGCGCTTTTATAATTGCTTTACGAAATAGACACAAGTGATCGAAACTACATTCTATGTTTGAATTATCAAACCGAATATGCCCCTTTTAGCTTGGTAGCCTAAGAATTGGTGTTTATGATAATTGCCGCCAATTGACGCGAATCCTAAAGATAGATCTATTTGGCCTAACAAGCCTCATCCGAGTTACGGATGCTTTAGTACTTCGATTTATCATGTTCGATGTGAATCCTGGAATGATGGGGATATTCTATATGCATTCTGTTAAGGTCGGTTACCAGGTGTTCACCATATGAATGAATTTTAATTCGCGAGTTACGCGTGACAATACAAGAAATCTTGTGGTCTATTAAAATGATGAAAATGAATGATTATGATAAACTAATGAACTCACCAACCTTTTGGATGACACTTGAAAGCATGTTTATTCTCAGGTATGAAAGAAATCTTCCGCTGTGCATTTGCTCATATTAGAGATATTACTTGGAGTCTGATAACGCTAAAAACGAACATATATTTCATAGCCTTATCCCTCAAGAAAGACAAGCTTTTAGTTGCAACTGTTCTATTTACAAGTGATATTCGTTTAAATAATAAAAGGTGAAGACAAAAGACAGATTCGACGAATTGAAGACGCAAACGACCAACAAGCTCAAAAGTACAAAGTACAATCAAAGAGGTTCCAATTATTGATAAGAAACGTCTCAGAATTACAAGAGTACAAGATTCGAAACGCAAAGTACAAGATATTAAATTATACGCAAGGACGTTCAAAAATCCAGAACCGGGACCAGAGTCAACTCTCAACGCTCGACACAACGGATTAAAAATTACAAGTCAACGGAGTACAAGAATATAATATAATATACATATAATTAAATTTAATTATATATATATTATATTATATAATAAATAAATAAGCAGCCCACGTTTTTAAAGACTTTTAAGCCTTCCCAGCTGGCCATGCAATCGCATGGCCTTGAAGGGCAAAGCTCATGCGATCGCATGAGGCCCTTTTCCAGCCCACATGCTTATAAAAGTCGCAGTTTGGTGCATCAAAAAAATATATATCCAACTCTATCAACGTATAAATATATATATATATATATATATATATATATATATATATATTTATTTATTTATATTATAATTTTAATTTTAATTTTAATTTTAATTTCCAATAATAAGGGTATGTTAGCGCATGTTGTGAGGGTGTAAGTCGAAATTCTGTCCGTGTAACGCTACGCTATTTTTAATCATTGTAAGTTATGTTCAACCTTTTTAATTTAATGTATCATAGCTAAGTTATTATTATGCTTATTTAAAACGAAGTAATCATGATGTTGGGCTAAAAAACTAAAATTTAGTAATTGGGCTTTGTACCATAATTGGGGTTTGGACAAAAGAACGACACTTGTGGAAATTAGACTATGGGCTATTAATGGGCTTTATATTTGTTTAACTAAATGATAGTTTGTTAATT
This sequence comes from Rutidosis leptorrhynchoides, assembly GCF_046630445.1. NCBI lineage: Eukaryota > Viridiplantae > Streptophyta > Magnoliopsida > Asterales > Asteraceae > Rutidosis > Rutidosis leptorrhynchoides. The sequence goes on from NC_092333.1 coordinate 196,484,543, forward strand.
TTAATATAAAGATTTACAATTGGACGTCCCTATAAATAACCATATACACTCAGTCAGACACGATGGGCGGGATATTTATATGAACGAATAATCGTTCATTTAACCGGACAAGGGAATGGATTAATAGTCACTAGAATTATTAAAACAGGGGTGAAATTATGTACAAGGACACTTGGCATAATTGATAACAAAGTATTAAAACCTTGGGTTACACGCAGTCGATAACCTGGTGTAATTATTAAATAAAGTATTAAGACCTTGTTACAGTCTAAGTCCCCAATTAGTTGGAATATTTGACTTCGGGTATAAGGATAATTTGACGAGGACACTCGCACTTTATATTTATGACTAATGGACTGTTATGGACAAAAACCAGACGGACATATTAAAAAATCAAGGACAAAGGACAATTAACCCATGGGCATAAAACTAAAAATCAACACGTCAAACATCATGAGTACGGAAGTTTAAATAAGCATAATTCCTTTATTTTCATATTTAATTGCACTTCTAATTATTACATTTTTATTTATTGTCATTGTATTTAATTGCACTTTTAATTATCGTACTTTTTAATTATCGCAATTTTATTTTATCGCACTTTTATTTATCGTAATTTTATTATCATTATTTACTTTACGCTTTAAATTAAGTCTTTTATTTATTTAATATTTTACATTAGGTTTTAACTGCGACTAAAGTTTTAAAAATCAACAAATCGGTCATTAAACGGTAAAAACCTCCCTTTTAAATAATAATATTACTTATATATATTTGTATTTTTATAAATTAAAACTAATATAGCGTTAAGCTTGTTTAAAAGATTCCCTGTGGAACGAACCGGACTTACTAAAAACTACACTACTGTACGATTAGGGACACTGCCTATAAGTGTTGTAGCATGGTTTAGGTATATCCATTCTATAAATAAATAAATATCTTGTGTAAAATTGTATCGTATTTAATAGTTTTTCCTAGTAAAATATAAGCTATTTCATATACACCTCTACGCACATCAAGTATTTTTGGCGCCGATGCCGGGGAATCTTTTCTGCTAAAAAGCCGGAAGCGCAACGCTAATATAAAAAAAAAAGATTTTTAATTTTTAGTTTACTTTTAAAAAAAATACGCTTTTGTAAAAATACGTCTTAAATATTCTAAAATATAAAAAGAAAAACAAAAATATAAATATTTTTAAGAGTTTGTTAAATATTTAAGTTCTATAAAAGTTTCTTTATCTTTATTTTATAAAAATATAACTTTTATTTAAATTATAAAAATATATTATATATATTTATTTCAACACAGCAAAACAGAAAAAAAAAATTAAAAACTCTCGGCCTGGTACTGTAGCAGCCCGTATCCTGGCCCAAAATCCAAGCTCATGCGATCGCATGAGCCCGAAGGCAATTACTCATGCGATCGCATGAGGGTCTCTGACAGGCCACAGGAAGCCCTAGTTCAGCATTAATTAAGGGTTATTATTATTATTATTTAATTTAAAACTCTAATTAGGTTTTTAATATTTAATTAGTTAGTTTAGATTTTAATTAATTTGTATTTTTAGTTTATTTAGTTTAATTAAATTATAAAATTAATAGTTTTATAAAATAAATAATATTTTTATAAAAATTGTACTTTTTACAACTTTTAGTATATTTTTATATTTTATCTCCTTTTAATTATTTTAGCGTAATTTTTTTTTGTATTTTTCGTTCGTATTTAGTTTTAAGATATAGTTTTTGCCATAGTTATTTTTACTTCTAGATTTTTAGGCTTTGCCGTAAAATCCCTTAAGTGCTTTTTCTTTAGACTAAGATTTAGGTGCTTTAGAATTTTGCGACGCCGTTTTTTGTTTTTAGTTCCTTTTTAAGTTTCAACGCGCTACTTTCTTATTTTTATTTTTCGACGCCTTTTACCTATGTACCAATTATCACTCCAATTAGTAATCTCAATTTGCAATTTTAATTTTAAGTTAGTGATAATAATAAGGTTGGGTTAGTCGAGTGTTTTAAAGTTTTATAAGTCACTCTTTTTCTTTCTTATTTCTCCAATTTTAATACCGACGCGCTCTTTTTCTTTCTTATTTCTCGCCATTCTAGTTTTTAGGACATAGAATTTTCTACTTCTTCTCTAAATTTCTTTAAATTACGAAAAATTATTTTAAACGGTTAAATTGATAGACATCAAAATTTTCTGGTTCGTAGTAATAGTTGGATTTGTACGTGGACCGGGTTATTGGAGCCAAACAGTACTCAATTATATTGAGACCAAACGAATCCTGCCCCTCTGCTGCATCTTTTGGCTATTCGAAACGTGGGCAAAATCAGAAAAGTCTATTAATTGGATAACTTATATAATTTTTCTTTCTTTTTAAAAACTAATAGGATATTCAGTGAATGCACCAAGCAAAACGTTCACCACCTTTTGTACGTTCACCACCGGTAACTCGATCAAGACATCTAGCAAATATTGTTGCCGTTGATTTTTCTTTAGAATCATCCAGTCGACCAAGTACTCCAATTCAAATTTTCGATAATCCATTTTTTGAACCCGACCTCACAATTGAGAATCCGGAGAATATTCAGGGACAATTCATAGATCCTGAACCATTTATTTTTCCTCCGGAACCACCAATCATTCAAACAGAGATTGTTGAGGAACGAACCATTAAATCAGAATCCTTTAATGATTCAGATTCAACAAATTCAATCATGGAAAATCTGGAACCTTTAAGTATGGAAGACCGAATGCGAGCTAAACACATTGGCCAAGGTCATGCAAATACTCATCCAGACATTAATGCACCAGATTATGAAATCAAATGACAAATTCTATACATGGTAACTAATCAATGCCAATTTAGTGGTGCGCCGAAGGAAGATCCAAATGAACATCTTCGTACCTTTAATAGAATCTGCACTCTATTTAAAATAAGAGAAGTTGAAGATGAACCGATATATTTCATGTTATTTCCCTGGACTTTAAAGGGAGAAGCCAAAGATTGGTTGGAATCGTTACCTGAAGGGGCGATTGATACATGGGACGTTTTAGTTGAAAAATTTCTTAAACAATTCTTTCCGGCATCTAAAGCCGTAAGACTTCAAGGAGAAATTGTTACGTTCACACAGAAACCAAATGAAACTCTATATGAGGCGTGGATCAGATTTGGAAAGTTATTGAGAAGATGTCCGCAACATGGATTAGACACCTGTCAAATAGTACAAATATTCTACCAAGGATGCGACATCACTACAAGGAAAGACATAGACATAGCAGCTGGTGGTTCCATTATGAAGAAAACAAAAACTGGTGCTTACAAAATTATTGATAACACTGCTTCCCACTCACATGAGTGGCACTAAGAAAAAGATATCGTTAGATCATCTAAAGCAGCTAGAGCCGATTCTAGCCATGACTTAGATTCCAATTCTGCAAAGATAGATGCTGTCGAGAGACGAATAGAAAAGATGACTAAAGATATCCACTCAATACGAATTAGTTGTGAGGAGTGTGGAGGACCACATTTAACAAAAGATTGTCTCAGTATTGAACTAACAATGGAACAAAGAGAGAATGTTTCATATCTAAACCAAAGGCCTGAAAATAATTATCAGAACAATTATCAACCGCCAAGACCAATTTACAATCAAAACCAGAATTATAATCGAAATATTCCATACAACAACCAACAAGGTCCTAGTAATCAACAAGTATCCAATAATACTTACAATCAGCAAAGACCTAGTTTTCAAAATAAACCACCACAAACCGATGATAAAAAGCCAAATTTAGAAGATATGATGACGAAGCTAGTTGAATCTCAAACACAGTTTTTCACATCTCAGAAACAAACCAATGAACAAAATGCTCAAGCATTTAGAAATCAACAAGCTTCTATTCAAAATCTGGAACAAGAAGTAAGTAACCTAGCAAGGTTAATAGGTGAAAGAAAACCGGGAAGTCTACCTAGTGATACAAATGCTAACCCCTGGAATGAAACAGCTAAAGCCATTACCACAAGAAGTGGTATTACACTTAAACCACCTGAAATACCTGTAATTTCTGATGAAGCTATTCCTACTCCACAAGAACCACAACCTGAACAAGATAAGGAAAAAGAACTGGTAGTTGAAAAGGTTAATGAAGATAACACAGTTAAGGCTAAACCTTATGTTAAACCATACCAACCACCACTTCCTTACCCGAGTAAAATGAGAAAAGAGAGACTTGAAGCCGAGCAATCCAAATTCTTGGATATGTTTAAACAGATAAATGTAAATCTTCCTTTCATTGATGTGATTTCGGGAATGCCTAGATATGCTAAATTTCTGAAAGATCTAATCTCAAATAGAAAGAAAATGGAAGAACTCTCGGCTGTTACTATGAATGCTAATTGTTCAGCAGTGCTGTTGAATAAGATACCAGAAAAACTATCTGATCCAGGAAGTTTCACAATTCCATATTTTCTGGGTAGTCTTAGTTCAATAGAAGCATTGGCAGACTTAGGTGCTAGTATAAATTTAATGCCGTATTCACTATACACTAAACTAGACCTTGGAGAATTGAAACCAACACGAATAAGCATACAACTAGCCGATAGATTAGTAAAATATCCTAGAGGGATAATGGAAAACATGCTAGTTAAAGTTGGTACTTTAGTATTTCCAGTAGATTTTGTTGTTCTGGACATGGAAGAAGATTCTCAAGTTCCTCTCATATTAGAAAGACCATTCTTAAACACGGCTAAAGCAATGATAGACGTGTTTGGTAAGAAACTAACCCTAAGTATAGAGGATGAGAGTGTTACCTTTTCTGTTGATAGAGCTATGCAACAACCGCAATCTGCAGATGATACATGTTATTATATTCAAACTATGGAATCACATGCAGAATTGTAAAAGAATTTCCAGAATTACAAGAAACAGGAGAATGTTCTTTAGGAGAAGGTACTGAACTAATTGATGAAACTGAAATGTTAGCTACACTTATAGCTAATGGATACGAACCAACAACAGAAGAAATTCAAATGCTAAAAGCAGAAGACAGATATCGATACAAATCATCGATAGAAGAACCACCGACATTAGAGTTAAAGCCACTTCCAAACCATTTGGAATATGCTTATTTACGTGGTGAATCTGAATTACCTGTAATAATATCATCTTCTCTTACTGAAAATGAAAAATCTCAGCTCATTTCTGTGCTAAAAGCTCATAAACCAGCCATTGCATGGAAAATTCATGATATTAAAGGAATAAGTCCTTCGTATTGCACACATAAAATCCTTATGGAAGAAGTTCATAAAACGTATGTGCAATGCCGACGAAGACTAAATCCTAATATGCAAGATGTTGTTAAGAAAGAAATTATTAAACTGCTAGATGCAGGTTTAATTTATCCAATCTCTGATAGTCCATGGGTAAGCCCAGTTCAATGCGTGCCTAAGAAGGGTGGCATGACTGTCATCACAAATGAGAAAAATGAGCTTATTCCTACTAGGACTGTAACAGGATGGTGTGTTTGTATTGATTATAGAAAATTAAATGACGCCACCAGAAAAGATCACTTTCCCTTACCTTTTATTGATCAAATGTTGGAAAGATTAGCCGGAAATAGTTACTATTGTTTTCTTGATGGTTTTTCCGGATATTTTCAAATTCCAATAGCACCCGAGGACCAAGAGAAAACCACATTCACGTGCCCTTATGGTACTTTTGCTTACAAATGCATGCCATTTGGACTTTGTAACACCCCTGCAACCTTTCAAAGGTGCATGATGACGATTTTTCACGACATGATAGAAGAATGCATGGAAGTTTTCATGGATGACTTTTCAGTCTTCGGTGATACATTTGAATCATGTCTAGTTAATCTTGAACGAATGCTTATTAGATGCGAACAATCAAATCTAGTTCTAAATTAGGAGAAATGCCATTTCATGGTTAAAGAAGGCATCGTTCTTGGTCATAAAATTTCAAAGGAAGGAATTGAAGTGGATAGAGCTAAAGAAGATGTAATTGCTAAACTCCCACATCCCACCAATGTTAGAGGAGTTAGGAGTTTTCTAGGGCATGCCGGTTTTTACCGACGTTTCATAAAAGATTTTTCTAAAATTGCCACTCCTATGAATAAACTCCTAGAAAAGGATGCTCCATTTATCTTTTTAGATGAATGCATCAAATCTTTTAATATTCTTAAAGAAATACTCACTAATGTGCCGATCATGATAACATCAAATTGGAATCTACCATTTGAACTAATGTGCGATGCAAGTGATTTTGCAATGGGATCCGTTTTAGGACAAAGGATTGAAAAACGATTTCAACCTATTTATTATGCTAGTAAGACGTTACAAGGAGCACAAACAAATTACACAACTACTGAAAAAGAACTCCTTGCTATTGTCTTTGCTTTTGACAAATTTCGATCATATCTCGTTCTAGCTAAAACGGTGGTCTATACCGACCATTCTGCTCTTAGATACCTATTTTCGAAACAAGATGCTAAACCACGATTAATCCGTTCGATCTTACTCTTATAAGAGTTCGATATTGAAATCCGAGATAAAAGAGGAGCAGAAAATCTCGCCGCTGATCATCTTTCTCGTCTTGAAAATCCCGAATTAAAAGTTCTAAATGAATCGGCCATACAAGACAACTTTCCTGATGAATATCTATTAAAGATAGATTATAATGAAATTCCATGGTTTGCAGACTATGCAAACTACTTAGTATGTGGATTCCTTGAAAAAGGATTATCGTACCAAAAACGAAAGAAATTCTTTAGTGATATAAAACACTATTTCTGGGAAGATCCACATTTGTTTAAGAGTTGTCCAGATGGAATAATACGCCGATGTGTATTCGGAGATGAAGCTAGTAAAATCTTAAACCATTGTCACACAGGACCAACAGGAGGGCATTATGGGCCTCAACTTACAGCAAGAAAAGTTTATGATGATGGATTCTATTGGCCTACAATTTATAAAGACGCGCACCTTCTTTGCAAATCCTGTGATGCTTGTCAAAGGGCCGGAAAAATAAGTCAACGTGATGAAATGCCACAAAATGTCATTCAAGTATGTGAAGTATTTGACATTTGGGGTATTGACTTTATGGGTCCATTTCCAAAATCTCATAATAATCTCTACATTCTCGTAGCCATTGATTATGTATCTAAATGGGCGGAAGCACAAGCTCTCCCAACTAACGATGCACGAGTTGTAGTCAACTTTTTAAAACATCTTTTTGCAAGGTTTGGAACACCGAAAGCTTTAATAAGTGATCGGGGTACTCATTTCTGTAATAATCAACTTGAGAAAGTTCTCAAAAGATATGGAGTAACTCATAAAATCTCCACCGCATATCATCCACAAACAAGTGGACAAGTTGAAAATACCAACCGATTTTTGAAACGTATTCTAGAGAAAACCGTAGGATCAAATCCGAAGGAATGGTTCATTAAATTGGAGGATGCACTCTGGGCTTTTAGAACAGGCTACAAAACTCCAATTTGAATCACACCTTTCAAACTCGTTTATGGAAAAGCATGTCATCTTCCAGTAGAAATTGAACACAAAGCATTCTGGGCTTTGAAGACATGTAATCTTGATTTACATGAAGCTGGACGTCTACGGTTAAGTCAACTATACGAATTAGAAGAATTAAGACATGAAGCATACGAAAATTCATTAATCTATAAAGAAAGAACGAAGAAATGGCATGATAAAAGAATCAGAAGTTCAAAAGAATTTAAAGAAGGAGACAGAGTTCTTCTTTTCAATTCACGATTCAAGCTATTTTCTGGAAAATTGAAATCAAGATGGTCTGGACCATTTATAGTCAAAAGAGTTTTCCCATACGAAACAGTAGAATTGATAAATTCAAATGGGATTGAATTTAAAGTTAATGGTCACAGAGTTAAACATTACATAGATAGTCCAATGGAAGTTGACAACGAAGTTAATCACAATTTCGACACCACAGCTAACTAAGTGTGGGGAGAATCAAGTCTTTAAATGATAATATGTATTTCTGTTAGAGTTAGATTTTCTGTTTTCGTGTAGTTCTCGAAAATGGAACCCGAATGGTCTTTCCCTAGCAGACCCTAAAGAACTAGTCTTCTCCCTCCATTCTGAATTTTTATTTTTTTTAGGTTTTACGAGATGAAGACTTCCTGTGAATTAAACCATGGTCTAATGCTACACGCTTTGATCACTAAACGTAATAATGACACACTTCCAAGTGAAATAGTATCATTAATCAGAGGTAAATTGGACGGAGTAAGAAAAGAATCCAGATGCGAAAATAAAAAGTTACAATTTGGTAAAGGAAAATCAAAATCCGCAGCGAAAAGAAGAGCACGACACCTTGAAAGATGTCACAAATGCGGAAAATGGTCACACGAAGGAAAATGCTCGACGAATCAGACATATTCCAATACCGAATTTGTTACGCTATGCAGAGATGGACCGTTCATATGTTTAGAAGAAAAAATGTTAAATGCTCGAGGTTACGCCTATGTAGCCATGGAAAAGCAATTAGTCCGACTATCTTATGAGTGGGCTAGAGCATATCACTAAGAATACTATCTCACGGGTAAGTTTGTACAGTTTTTGTTTTTATTTTTATTTTTTAACCTTTTGATAATAAACGCTAATTTGTTCGCTATAAAGTATTAAATTGGTATTCGATGAAATTAGGTCTTGCGACCGAAATTATTGTTATCATTCAAAAATTTATTACATCACTGCGAAATATAACGTTTATTCTTAAGGTATAAATATCTTTAATCAATCAACCCAAAATATTTCAAAAATTCGTCATGAGTTAAATTAGGTTATTGAACCGAAATTACTTTACCGAAAAGAGGGGCGCATATTTTTGATAATATTTGATTGATTAAAGTGGGATAAAAGCCAAAAATATTTTTAATTTTATTTTTATTTTGTTTTTAAAATTAATATTAAAATAATATTGTAAACTTATTAAAATTAATATATATTTAAAATTGTAAATATTTGAAAAATTAATATTTTTAATATAAGTTTGTATGTATAAAAACAAAAATATAATTTAAGTTTGGTGTAAATTTTTAATATGAATTTTTAATTTTATGCATTTTAAATTTAAGTTTGGTGTAAATTTTTAATATGAATTTTTAATTATGCATTTTAAATTTAAGTTTGGTGTGAATTTAAAAACAAAAATTTACTTTATTTCGCTAAATTAAAAATATGATTTTTAAAATTCGTCGTGAGTTGAAGACTAGGTCTTTGAACCGAAATTGCTCTACCCAAGGGAGGGACGAGAACTTTTATTATCATTATTTTTAATCTTATTGAATTAAAGTATGCCAAAAACATTTAAAAAAACCCAAAAATCTTTACTTTTAAAACCGCACTTAAAAATGACAACTTTTAAAATTTTGTCGAGGGACGGACTAGGAAATCGATCCGAAAAGCCCTCATCCTAAAAAGAAACAAATTTTTAAAATTTTAATAATTTTATGTTTTATAAAGTGTAAGGTTTTATATAAAAAAAAAGGTCAAAACACTGTAGCCGGCACCCCATGCGATCGCATGGGGTTTACACACCAACCTCATGCGATCGCATGAGGCTGGAAAACTGGCCAGATCAAAAACTCTCAGCGAGTCTGCTTCTACACCACAACACACACACATACCCGAAAATACTCCCAAATATTCACCATAATTCATCAAATTTTCCGCTCTAATCATGCCTAGATTCACATTCTTCAGCAAAAAGTTAAAAATTACACCCCTAAACTCATAAATTTTCTAGTTTTTGTGATAATTACCAATATTTTACCTAATGCAATTTTGTTAATTTATAGTGTAATTAGTGTTAAATTGGTAGTATTTTATGCATGTATAACCTAAATTGATGCTACTTAACATGATTTGAAGCCAAAAACTTCAAAAATTTTAGAAATCTAAGGTTTGTGTTCTTGAGCAATTTGGGGCTTTTTGATATAAACAGGTTATGGCTGATTTTTGTCATGAATTGTTGCTAAATTAAGTAGTGTAACATGTTTAGGTAGTTAAATGATCCAAACATTGATCCTAAACATGATTTTTGAAGATTAAAGTGGACTTTTTAGGTACAAAATTCATGAACTTGATTAATTTGATATATTTGCCAATTGAGACTTGTTTAATTGTTAGTAATGACTATTTTGACATGTTATTTGAGTTAAATGCTTATGAACTTTGTCTACATTTCCATATGTGCTTATTTAAAAAAGTGTAGAATTGTGAAAAAATTGTGAAAATGTGTATAAGTTTAATTTTGATTTAACATGTTATTGTGATTGTTTTAATTTGTTATTTTGCTAACACTAATGCATATTTGGATGCACAAATTTTGTGTTTAATGTGTTTTGCAGAAAGCCGATACTGGAGGTTTCGGATCATCATCATCTAGACGACCTGCTCCAGCACCAGAACCAGAACCAGAAATGCAACACGAGCCAGAACCCGAACAAGAACCACAACAGGAACCACAACAACAGCCTGATCAACACGTACCTTATTATGATCCGGTACAGTTTGTTAATGAATTCATAGTATTCCCGATGAGGCCGCCAGTAGAATACCCAACGATTCCTGAGCACACTTTACATCCTAATCTGAGATTTGATAGAAGATGAAGAGATTACGAGACATATCAAAGGAACAAATTCAGATTGGTAATTAAAAATGTAGAGGTGCCAAGGGTAATCGATTGGGATCCTTTGGAAAGAGTTCAGCTAGCTAATAGAGTCAGACTGCTACTGATTCAGAGGTACGGGAACTCTTCTTTTACAGATTGGGAACGTCTTTTCACCATTCGTAGACCTGTATATATGGAATGGTGTGTTGAGCTCATGAGTACTGTATCACTTGATACAAATATAGTTAGAATAGATGATAGAAGATTTCTTAGGTTTATCCTTGGTGGTAGGATGTACAGAATGTCCATGCTGGACATGGCCAGGGCCTTACAGATATATACTCCTGGTGAGTTGCTACTACCCGATTGTACAAATTTGATTCATTATGGTGAAAGGGTAGATAGCAACTTTGACGCTGATGCCATTTGGAGGCGTATGTCACATTTTGATGTTTTTACACGAGCGGGAGGACACTCCTATACACATATTGACAGAGCCGAGCTTCGTATCATTCATAGATTTTTGGCTAACTCGATTACACAAAGAGGTAACAATAAAGAAAAAATAACCTTACATGATTTATTCTACCTAAAGTGTATTCGGGATCCTAGAAGCTTTGTCAATATCCCTTACTGTGTTGGTTTTTATTTATCTAAAAAGGTAGAAGGAATGCAGGACGGGAGTATAATAGGAGGAGGTATTTTTGTTACTCTCATTGGAGAGTATTTAGGTGTTGATAGGAACCAAGGGGGTCCATTACAGCTTTGTAGAGAACAGGTTGAGCCTTTAGGATTGAAAGTTTATGTGGGTGCTAAGGTATTGAAAAGTAGACGCAACCAGGCAGTACCCTATGAGGGCCGTCATCCACATGTAGAAAGGGGCTCAGACGAGGAAATGGAGGAAGCAGAAGACATTAGGGATGTCTTTCGAGATACTATTCTTGACGTCCACGTTCGTATAGATGAGGAATCAATGACGAACGCGGCAAGACATAGTATGTACGAGCAGTGGAACTCCGAGCGAGTATACGAGGATTATAGGCGATGCCAACATGATAGCTGGTTAGTTCATCAGCACCAAATCATGAGCCAGCTATCATATCAGTTACCAAATAACTACGTACCTACTCGACCTGCTCATTTTCCGCCACACAACCCCGAGATCCGACCACCCTTTAACCGGTATGACTATAACCAAGCCTATCAGGACACCTATAACCAACAATGGAACCTACCTGACGAGATGAACTGGAACCCCTATCCAGAATGATTTAGTTCCATTGGTTATTTTTATGACTTTTATGTTTTTATCTTTTTACTTTTTCATGTTTAAACTTATGTTATTGGATATATTTATGTAATTTTTATCATTTTTATTATTATTGTGTACTAATATTTCACATTTAGGATTTAAAAGTGGGATATTAAGTCCCATTTCAAATTGTCATGCATGTTTATATTTGTATTGTATGTATATTGTTGATTGTACAAAACAGGGTAAAACAGCGCATTTTCAAAGACTGACATTAAGTTTAGCAAAAGCTAGTACTTTTGACGACAAAACGAAAAGCAAATGTGATGTACCAACAGACGGAATGAACAAATGATGTGCACCATTTATCATTCAGCAAACAAACGCCAATATGTTTGGAAACTTTGGTAAAATTTAATCATTTTTCTACGCTAATCACCCTCAATAATTTAAATTGTTACTGATTTCTTGCAAATGAGGGCATTGCAAGATCTTAAGTGTGGGAAGGGGTTAAATTCTTTCGGATTTTTAAAATTTTTAACTTAAACACTTGGTTACCATTAAAAATACTAGTAACGCAGTAGTTGTATTAGAATCTAGTACTCTCTGATAATAAAGAACAGCCCTAGTCTTATATACTAACTACCCACTTCTAGTAAAAATTTTCAAAATTTTCAATTAAATGAACTCAAAATCATGTTTATACATATTTATGAACGATAAAACTAGGTGTTAACACCGAAATTATTGTTACCTCGGAAAGGACATAAATTGAGAAACAAACCAAAATGTTAGAATTCATTTAAAATGGAATAGAGGACAATAAAAAGAAAAATAAAAAGCCAAGTGTGGGAAAAATTACCAAGTTATTTAAAACATATATCACATATTTTTGTACAAATAACTGAAGATACTTTTGTTTTGGACAATTTCTAAAAAGTTTTACCCGATTTACTGTAAGAAAGATAGATCTACACGATGAATCAATTCCATCATTAAAAGAAAGTAAAGTCTTCCGAAAAAGAAACGCGCTTCTTGATTTAGGTCATGAAGTTGTCGTCCAGACCAGCTGTAGGTTGACGAAAAATCTAGAAAAGTCATCCCTAAAATCAGCAGGAAATCCACGGACCTCAGCATCAAACAGGGTCGCCAAGTGGTCAGACTTATCCTAACCATGAGAGGATCTGTCTTGTAAAATGGGGAGGACGCTGTGCAAATTAGCTGGATAAGACTAATGAATCAGATCCCTAGAAAGGATAATCTCCTTTAAAAGATCAAAAATCAGCTTTTAAGACTGCTATTACTCAATCCTAGAGATTTACCTTAAAGATTGAGAATTACAAACTCATGGAATTCGATGATATCTAAACTCGAGCTTGAACGAGAAAATATTTTGATCAAAATACAAACCGATTTGTTTTCTGAAAACCCATTTTCAATGCGTTCATTACCATTGAACGTAAAATCCTAGGAATTCACCTGGAATTCATTAGGTCACCTGAACCAAATCGGGTATCAACCGTAAGAACGGTGGTTGCATAGCATGGTCAAAGACAGGACCTTGTGCCAGACCGAAAAATTATAAGGGTGAGCTTTACTATTGCTCCTACAAAGGATAGTAATTGCATCCGACATGTTATAAGACCATAATTAAAAGCATGTCAGGGGACATTGCCTTAACAGTTGCTTGTTCAACGCTTTCCTTTACAACCGGACGGTAGTTTACCGAAAGGTAATATACGGAACAAGTAAACTGGACGTGTTACTTTCCTAATACAAGGTTAGCAAGTGGGTGACACAAAACCACAAGTTTTGAGCTAAAATTTTCAAATCTGAAACCCACCAAACCCACAAAAAGAATTTGCAAACACCAGTGAAGGGTTATTTCGGAAAACTTATCTAGGGTAAAAACTAGATTTAATTTTTAAAAGATCAAATGTTTTCATAAAGATCCAATTTCCTTAAAGGATCTAAATTTTATAGTCATGTGGGACTGTAAACCACATCGTTACTACCATTGTTTATACCACCGTATAAAAATCACTGATGTACAAAGTGTGAAGAATAAAGAGGTGATTCTAGTATTTCAAGACTATATTGCTTGAGGACAAGTAACACTCAAGTGTGGGAATATTTGATAATGCTAAAAACGAACATATATTTCATAGCATTATCCCTCAAGAAAGACAAGCTTTTAGTTGCAACTGTTCTATTTACAAGTGATATTCGTTTAAATAATAAAAGGTGAAGACAAAAGACAGATTCGATGAATTGAAGACGCAAACGACCAAAAAGCTCAAAAGTACAAAGTACAATCAAAGAGGTTCCAATTATTGATAAGAAACGTCTCAGAATTACAAGAGTACAAGATTCGAAATGCAAAGTACAAGATATTAAATTATACGCAAGGACGTTCAAAAATCCGGAACCGGGACCAGAGTCAACTCTCAACGCTCGACGCAATGGATTAAAAATTACAAGTCAACGGAGTACAAGAATATAATATAATATATATATAATTAAATTTAATTATATATATTATATTATATAATAAATAAATAAGCAGCCCACGTTTTTAAAGACTTTTGAGCCTCCCCAGCTGGCCATGCGATCGCATGGCCTTGAAGGGCAAAGCTCATGCGATCGCATGAGGCCCTTTTCCAGCCCACATGCCTATAAAAGTCGCAGTTTGGTGCATCAAAAAAATATATATATCCATCCAACTCTCTCAACGTATATATATATATATATATATATATATATTATAATTTTAATTTTAATTTCCAATAATAAGGGTATGTTAGCGCATATTGTAAGGGTGTAAGTCGAAATTCTGTCCGTGTAACGCTACGCTATTTTTAATCATTTTAAGTTATGTTCAACCTTTTTAATTTAATGTCTCGTAGCTAAATTATTATTATGCTTATTTAAAATGAAGTAATCATGATGTTGGGCTAAAAACTAAAATTGGATAATTGGGCTTTGTACCATAATTAGGGTTTGAACAAAAGAACGACACTTGTGAAAACTAGACTATGGGCTATTAATGGGCTTTATATTTGTTTAACTAAATGATAGTTTGTTAATTTTAATATAAAGATTTACAATTGGACGTCCCTATAAATAACCATATACACTCGATCGGACACGATGGGCGGGATATTTATATGTACGAATAATCGTTCATTTAACCGGACACGGGAATGGATTAATAGTCACTAGAATTATTAAAACAGGGGTGAAATTATGTACAAGGACACTTGGCATAATTGATAACAAAGTATTAAAACCTTGGGTTACACGCAGTCGATAACCTGGTGTAATTATTAAACAAAGTATTAAGACCTTGTTACAGTTTAAGTCCCCAATTAGTTGGAATATTTGACTTCGGGTATAAGGATAATTTGACGAGGACACTCGCACTTTATATTTATGACTGATGGACTGTTATGGACAAAAACCAGACGGACATATTAAATAATCCAGGACAAAGGACAATTAACCCATGGGCATAAAACTAAAAATCAACACGTCAAACATCATGATTACGGAAGTTTAAATAAGCATAATTCCTTTATTTTCATATTTAATTACACTTCTAATTATTACATTTTTATTTATTGTCATTGTATTTAATTGCACTTTTAATTATCGTACTTTTTAATTATCGCAATTTTATTTTATCGCACTTTTATTTATCGTAATTTTATTATCATTATTTACTTTACGCTTTAAATTAAGTCTTTTATTTATTTAATATTCTACATTAGGTTTTAACTGCGACTAAAGTTTTAAAAATCGACAAACCGGTCATTAAACGGTAAAAACCTCCCTTTATAAAAATAATATTACATATATATATATATATATATATATATTTGTATTTTTATAAATTAAAACTAATATAGCGTTAAGCTTGTTTAAAAGATTCCCTGTGGAACGAACCGGACTTACTAAAAACTACACGACTGTACGATTAGGTACACTGCCTATAAGTGTTGTAGCAAGGTTTAGGTATATCCATTCTATAAATAAATAAATATCTTGTGTAAAATTGTATCGTATTTAATAGTTTTTCCTACTAATATATAAGCTATTTCATATACATCTCTACGCACATCAGAGTCATTCATGACATATTTCAAAAGACGTTGCATTCGAGTCGTCGAGTTCTTCAAGATTATTATTAAGTCAATTATAGTTGGATATATTATGAAATGGTATGCATGCCGTCAACTTTTGATGTAATGAAAGTTTGTATTTTAAAAATGAATGCAATGTTTGTAAAATGTATCATATAGAGGTCAAGTACCTCGCGATGTAACCAAATGTAATGTATTCGTCCAGATGGATTAGGACGGGTCCTTTCAGTTGGTATCAGAGCGGTGGTCTTAGCGAACCAGGTCTACATTAATGTGTCTAACTGATAGTCATTAGGATGCATTAGTGAGTCTGGACTTCGACCGTGTCTGCACGTCAAAAGTTTTGGTTATCATTTTGTGTCAAAAATTACCTATTTATCATCCTTAGGAAATTATCTGCTTATCATCCTTAGTCTAGACACGTCTTGCTGCATTGATTGCATGAATAGTGTATAGACAAAATTTATATCTTAGCGTATCTGCAAAATCATATCCTATCGTATCTATTACTGTAAACTTTGCCTAACATATTCCGTAAATTCCTCCGTAATCTACGAAATCTTTTGATCTATATATATAGATATTCTAAGTAATTAGAATACCACCCGATAGCCGGAAAATCATTTCATATCGAAAAATCCTTTATTCAATCGTACGAAATGGAACTCGCCACTAGTTTAAGTCCCTCAAATTCCGATATGGAGTTTTACTCGAGCTCCGAAAGCAGTGTCACCAGAATGAATCAACCAATCAGCCATCCCCAATTCATCTGATGGATTCATAGTCGACTTAATCAATGGAAATACGAAGAAGGAGATCCTTTCCACCAACCGAATTCACCTCTTGGCGAAGAACCTGAAGCACTTACTGGCGAACCTATCCGAAATACCATTTTCACCCTCATTTCCAGAACCGCTCGCAACGGTTTTGTAATATCTACCATTGTAAATCTTATTCATCCGCTTGTTCAAACTGCCAATCATCCCGGAGTAATAGAAGAAGTCAATGAACTTCGTGCTCGAGTAATAGCTTTGGAAAATATGGTTCAAAACTTACCAGCTTCAGGAACAACACCGGCACCAACAGTACCACCAACATGAACACCAGTACCATCAACAACCCAAGTTTCAACATCACACGCCTCAACATCGCAATCTATACCTCGAACATAATCTTCGTTCTACATCAGTTATCTTCGTTCTTCATGATGATTATGTAATCTCTAATATTTTAGAGATTATATATTCTTGTTCTAACGGTAAATCAAATGAGTTTAATATCATATTGACTCATTAAATCCACGATTACATCTAAAGAAAATATATATGTATATATGTTTTCATAAAGATTGTAAATAAAAATTCTTTTGTACCAACTGTTAATGGTGAAAATATTTTAACGGGTAGGTAATACCTGAGGAATATTTAGATTTCACAAAGTTACACTGTGCATTCTTTCAAATCTGATTCAACAGTCATTTACTATCCTACTTACAACCACCAATATACGTATCCATTTACCGCAGAATAACCATTTTCATTCAATTTCATATTTGGATTTTGACTTATCAGAATCCAACAAGTGGCATAATGAAGAAAACATTGGACAAAATAAAATTTGTTAGAAACAAACAAATTAACTATGAGAAATTTTGTTAAGAATCCACGCTAATGAAATCCTAGCTAACTGTTCCTAGCTAACTGTTAATTCCTTATTACATTTTATTTATCGCAATTTATTTATCGCAATTTTAATTCTCGCAATTTTATTTATCGTTATTTAATTTCTGTTATTTATTTTACGCACTTTATTTATCGTCATTTAAATACTGTTATTTATGCATTTTAAATATAGGGACACGTATACAAGGTTTTGACATATCATATCGACGCATCTATATATATTATTTGGAATAACCATAGACACTCTATATGCATTAATGATCAAGTTAGCTAAACAGGGTTGAGGTTGATTCTACAATAATATATATACTTTGAGTTGTGATCGAGTATGAGACATGTATACAATGGGTCACAAATACGTATTAATTAATTCGAATATTATATATTAAACTGTATATGAATTATTGGATTACTAATTGTGGACTGCTAACTGTGGACTGCCAACATTGGACAATTAAAATGAATTAAAATATTGATTATAACATATAAAACTAAACAATTCTTCAAGTTTGCCACTTGATTTCAACTCAAACCTCATTTGTATCTTGATGATTACACTTTACATTCAAACCTTTCACGATTCTTGAAAACACCTCAATCGAGATGATGATCCAACCACATGTTATCCACAGTCATGCATCTGGGAGAACTTTCGGAATCCAAGTAGAAGTTTACCACAAATCTATGATCCATTGGTGTATTATTATCGAAAATAACATTACAATCCCTCTCCAAATTAGCCAATTTTGTCACAGCTCCAACAAGTCAACTTCGACTTCCATTCGAAACAACCTTATTATAACCTTCATATATATGTGTGCTCTTTTATTATTACTGGGAAACCTTTTATATTCCACCATATTACCATCAACGTTTAATCATCTAAAACACAATTCTATTGAAACCACCTCGGATTAATAACCGATGATTCAGATATGGTAGCATTAAATACAGAGGAAACAACAAAAAAATTGTAGATGGTCTAAACGGTCAAAAGTTTGATAATAAAGAATGGAAGGTTGGGAACACTCGATAGAAAATTTAGTACTGAAAAGCGGATTGAGCTAACCCTGAAGGAGACCGAGGACAAATACAAGGACCAAACTCTATATTCAAAGAATCAGGTAATTCTGGATCCAATGAAATCTTCAGCAAATATCTTGCTCCGAAGTCATGTTAAATCTTGTGAAAAAAATTTCTTCATCAACCTTCGATCTTAGAAATTCCAAAATATCATCATAAATATCTTCGATATTTCTGAAGATATCTTCATAAATATTCTAGTCCAATATTAATTACCTCTCCGCACTATCTGTGTTATATCATAAAAGGAAACAGCTTTAGTTTCTATATTCTATAAAACTTCGAGTTTAAAATATGAATGTTTTTGAGGTAGTGTTGGGAACTGAAGCATGAGTTAGTATAATATAATGACACTTGATCAACATGATTATATTACAGTAATTCATGCTGAGTTTTTAAATAGAACGTGATGATTCACAGATCATAACGTCATCATGTGCCATGTTACACGGCTCTTGTATCCTACTTAACCTCTAAAAATATCAAGAAAATATTTTCTTGATGATTCGGTCTTTTCCAGGATATTCTGGTAATTTGACAAATCAAGACCATGCCATTACAAATTTCTTCTTAGAACATTAACTATGTTCATTCTGAAATTCATATCTGCAAATTCTGGACCATTACAAGCGGTGCTAAATCGCAAGAAGAGGAAACGAAAGAATGAAGCTTCGAAATAGAAATTGGAGTATAAATCGCAGCAAATAGGAGAAAGCATTAACTAGGGATGACAATGATTATAGCAGACAGAAGCAGGAACTTCAAAATATAAAGGAAGAAATAAAGCCCAACAACAACCCAGAAATTACAAACCGTATATATCGATGCATATCGCAATATAAAGACACGGGAGGACTAAAAACACTATAAAACCTAGAGTATAGTAGAAGAAAATAGATTCTTCCGGAGGCAGGTGAAAAAGAAGAATGACAGATATGAAAGTTAGAAGTATATCGAGAAGCAGAACTGGATGAAGCATATTGATTAATGCTTTAAAGTATGAATTGAGGAGAAAGAATAGAAGGTGTGAGTTGTAAGGAAACAAAAGGGGATGGATTTATAGAAAAATATCCGGCAGAGCAATCAAAATAAATGATCGCATCTAAAGCGGATCCTAATTTCCTTGATTACCGATGAATCAAATCTTATTACGAAGATTTTCTTTAAATCCCTTGAACTCTAGAAATCAATCCTATCTACGTCAAAAGATATGACGAATTTACACTTACTCATTTCACTCCTTATTGATAGCTTCACTTGTACTCTTCACATAAATGAATTGTTTTATCCAAATTACTCGCTAATGATAAAACTCTAATTTTCAGCTTGTATGCATCATGAAAACATAGTTATTGTCAGCCATGACCATCCTAATCAAATTTCGGGACGAAATTTCTTTAACGGGTAGGTACTGTGACAACCCAGAAATTTTTGACCAAATTTAAACTTAATCTTTATATGTTTCTGACACGATAAGCAAGGTCTGTAATGCTGAGTCTCAAAAATGTTGAACTGTTTTCATATATTCAATTGACCTTCGATTGCTCCCGACGATTCACGAACAACTATTTGTAAATAGTATATATATAAATAAATATATGTATATATAGAATGACTTGAAAAATGTAAATAGAAAATTATATGATGTTGAATGTGTAGAATTTAAATGCTCCTTTTATATATAAAAACAATAACACTACGTCATATTTGTGTAAGAGCATAAATAATATTTCATGATTTTAAAATTTTCCTAATTAGATTATATAAGGGTATTAACGTTTAAATAATGTAACGTTATCACATTAAATTATACACATATTTATGTTATATATTATGTTTAGACGACCCCGCTTCATTGAATTAAATTAGTGTCGGCAAATATGATTCCAAAATTTAATCACAGATTGAGAATCGAGATAATAGTACAAAATATGACAGCATTTCCCCACCTCTTTGTTTCACTCTATTTGGATTACTATACTACTGCTCGATTCTCTTTTCCTTTTCTTGACTTGCTCATAATCAAACACCCACTCTCTCTTTATACATATTTACATATATGATGTCGTGCGAGGTGTATATGAAATAGCTTATATTTTACTACGAAATACGTTACAAATTACACAAGTTTTAATTATTTATTTACAGATGGGATATACCTAAACCTTGCTACAACACTATAGGCAGTGTACCTAATCGTAGAGTAGTATAGTTTTTAGTAAGTCCGGTTCGTTCCACAGGGAACGGGCTTATTGCACACTATATTTTTAAACAACTATATTTGTACAAAATATATATAATTATATATAATAATATATAAAAGGGGGTTTACCGTTTAATGACCGGTTTGTCGATTTATATTTTAAACGAAGCGTATAGTAAATGACGATATTTAAATAACAATATAAAATAAATAACAATAAATAAAATGACAATAAATAAAAGTACGAGGAAAAATGAAATAAAATATATTATGCTTATTTAAGCTTCTGTAACCATAATGTTTGACGTTTTGATTATTTATTACCCTGGGTTAATTGTCCTTTGTCCTGGATTATTTGATAAGTCCATCTGGTTTTTGTCCATAACGGTCCATCAGTCATAAATATAAAGTGCGAGTGTCCTCGTCAAATTATCCTTATGTCCGAAGTCAAATATTCTAACTAATTGGGGACTTAAACTGTAACAAGATTTTAATACTTTGTTTAATAATTACACCAGGTTATCGACTGCGTGTAATCCAAGGTTTAATACTTTGTTAACAATTATGCCAAGTGTCCTTGTACATAATTTCACCCCTGTTTTAATAATTTCATAGACTATTAATCCATTCCCGTGTCCGGTTAAATGAACGATTATTCGTACATATAAATATCCCGCCCATCGTGTCCGATCGAGTGTATATGGTTATTTATAGGGACGTCCAATTGTAAATCTTTATATTAAAATTAACAAACTATCATTTAGTTAAACACATATAAAGCCCATTAATAGCCCATAGTCTAATTTCCACAAGTGTCGTTTTTTTGTCCAAACCCCAATTATGGTACAAAGCCCAATTACTCCGTCTTTAATATTTAGTCCAACATCATGATTACTTTGGCTCAAATAAGCATAATAATAACTTAAGTACGAGACATTAATTTAAAAAGGAGAACATAACTTACATTGAGTATTTATCGCGTAGTGTTACACGGACAGAATTTCGACTTCAAAAACCCGTAAAATAACCATTACATAACCCGAACTAATCTAATATAAAACTACCCTATACTATATATATATTATATATTTATTTATTTATTATTTATTACAGAGTATTATTATTATTATTTATGTTTTTAAACTCGGCAGAATGCATGGCCTTTTATAGGCATTTCTGATTTTTGCAGCTCCGCGAGTCGTGGAGTTTTAAGCCTGCAAACTCCGCGAGTCGTGGAGTTTGAAAATCCAGCTCACACAATTTTGGAACCTTGCTTGTCGACATAATTTATATATAAATATAAAATATAAATAATTAATATAATTATTTATATATTATATTATATTCTTGTGCATAGTAGACTTGTAATTTTCGCTCCGTTGCGTCGCGCGTTGATAGTTGACTCATGTCCCAGTTCCGGATTTTCGAACGTCCTTGCGTACAATTTAATATCTTGTACTTTGCATTTTGTAACTTGTACTCTTGTCATTTTTAGACGTTTTTCATCAATAAATTGAACCTTTTGAATTGTATCTTGTACATTTGAGCTTTTTGGACGTTTGTGTCTTCAAATCTTCGTTTTTGCCTTTTGTCTTCGCACTTATTTATTTAAACAATTACAATGAAAATATAATACAATTACATATGAAAACCTATTATTTAGGAGGGATATTGCTATGAAATATATGTTCCTTTTTAGCCTTATCAAATATCCTCACACTTGAGCGTTGCTTGTCCTCAAGCAATACAGAACTTGAAATAAAAACATACATGAATCACTTTTTTATTCATCACACTTTGTAAATCAGTGATTTTGATATGGTGGTATAAACAATGATAGTAATGATAGAACCATGATTAAAGGTGGGTGTGTCATCCACAGTTGCCTCGGATTTAGGTCAATGACACTTGCAATCAAATAGCCGATTTACTTTCGGTTTCTAAAGCAAAGTGCACATTTGAAAGGCGGTTTACAGTCCCCACATGATTATGAAAATGTAGATCCTTAAGGAAATTGGATCTTTATGAAAACATTTGATCTTTTGAAAATTCAATCTAGCTTTTACCCTAGATAAGTTTTCCGGAATAACCCTTCACCGGTGTTTGCAAAATGATTTTTTTTTTTTTTTTTGGGTTTTATGGGTTTCAGATTTGAAAATTTTAGCTCAAAACTTATGATTTTTATTACCGTCTTTATGAAAATATATGTATGTATATTTTCTTCAGATGTAATACAGATTTGATGAGTTAATATCATATTAAGCTCATTTGATTTTTGACTTGAATTAGAAATGAATAAAACATTAAAGATTTAATAATCTTTACGGAGTATTTCACTAATGTAATCAATACTCAGTTTTATTGATATTTTCTCAGTGAATCATGTTGGTGCTCATGGAACTCTTGCTAACTTCGCAAGGTACGAATGATGTTTTCTAGAAAGTTTCGAATACATCGAAGATGAAAGTATAAAATTAACCATATAATTGAATAATATACTTAGTTTATTATGCAATGGAATTCATTGAGTTGGAAACAGAGATTGTAGTTAACGATGGTTAAGTCATTAACGAAGTATGTACATCATAGCATATTAGTAATATGAATTAACCGAGTAGTACCTACCAGTTAAGATTCACACGTAATAACTTGGTACGAAAAGATTTATTTTGATTTCAAAATTCATATATATTAAATATACATAAAATTTCTTCAGGGGAAATGAGTTAATACTTCATCGGTTATTGTTGCTGGTATTTCTTGGTAACTACGATGCGTATGACGTTGATGTTCAAGGTACATATTGTGATGTTAAGGCTTGCGGTGCGGATGTTAGTGGTGGTGGTAATGGTACTATTGGTGTTGTTGTCGGTGGTACTGTTGATGTCGGTGATTCTGCTGGTGCTTGTAACCTTTGCACCATATTCTCCAAAGCCACTACCCGAGCGCGAAGCTCGTTGACTTCTTCTACTACACCGGGATGATTGGAGGTTCGGACGAGCGGATGAATAAGATCCAGAATTTGAGAGAGTATATGATCATGACGAGATATTCTGGAGATAAGAGAGAAAATGGTATTACGAACAGGTTCGCCGGTAAGCGCTTCAGGTTCTTCGCCAAGAGGGCAGTCTGGTGGATGGAAGGGATCGCCTTCTTCTTGTCTCCAATAATTAAGTAGGCTACGAACCCATCCCCAATTCATCCAGAATAGGTGATGGCTGATTGGTTGATCCATTCCGATTACACCGTCTTCGGAATTCAGGTGAATATCCATATCGGAATAGCTGTCGGAGTTTAAGGAATTTGAACTTGATACGTAATCCATCTTGTATAATTAGAGGGATGATTTTTGATATGAAATAGATTATAGAATTTAATTTGGTATTCTTCAATACATAATTTACATATGTATATATAATACCAAATTCCATAAATCACGGAAAAAATTTCGGAAGATGTCAGGAAAAGTTTACAGTAACAGATACGCTAAGATATGAATTTTATCTATACACTATTCATACAATCAATGTAGTAAAACGTGTCTAGACTAGGAATGATAAGCAGGTAATTTCCGACAAAAAATGATAAGCAAAACTTTTGACATGCAGACACGGTCGAAGTCCAGACTTACTAATGCATCCTAACAACTATCAGTTATACACACTCATGCAAGCCTGGTTCGCTAGGACCAATGCTCTGATACCAACTGTGACGATCGCTCCAAATCCATATGGACGAACACGTCATTCATTGATTTCATTGCGAGGTATTTGACCTCTATATGATACGTTTTGTAAACATTGCATTCTTTTAAAAAGGCATACCATAAATGAATATTTAATTCCAAGGTTTTCGACATCTGATGATTTCTACATATAGACAATCACCGTAAATAATAGTTTACAATAATACTTCCGTTGACAATGCAGTCAAAATAGATACATGATGATGGTTTTGTGAATGCAACGTTTTCTTGAATTAAGCATGTAAGACTCCATGCACATAGCTTGTATAACATGTAAGCAAACAGCGGAAGACTTCTAGGGAACCTGAGAATAAACATGCTAACAAGTGTCAACACAAAGGTTGGTGAGTTCATAGTTTTAGTGTTTCGCATAATCTGCATATAAAAGTGGATAACAAGATTTCAGTTGTTTCATCCAGAAACGTTTATCAAAATATTCTACGAAATTGAGCACCCTGGTAACTAAACTTAACGTATATATAATTTGTACCCTTTGTATAATCATCTTAATAATACACGCAAACCAACGTGTACGCTTCTCAAATAGCATACGTCCGTTAAAAGGCTAGTGCTCTAGCTCGGACGGGGATATCAAGCCCTATGGATCCATATACTACTACTCGCGCCCACCTGTTCTTATAACTGGCAGTTACTAGTTACCAAAGCTAAGGGATTTTCGGTTCAAACTCAGTGTAGAATTTAATATGTACTTGTATCCATTGTGTTTAAAATAAAGTGCATGTATTCTCAGCCCAAAAATATAGATTGTAAAAGCAATTAAAAAGGGAGCAAATGAAACTCACCCATATAAATATTGTAAAACAGTTAATAAAGCATTTGCATGTATTCTCAGCCCAAAAATGTAATGAGTAAAAAGGGAGCAAATGAAACTCACCCATATAAATATTGTAAAACAGTTAATAAAGCATTTGCATGTATTCTCAGCCCAAAAATGTAATGAGTAAAAAGGGAGCAAATGAAACTCACCTTAGCAGCATATAAAGTTGTTCACCAAAATGAGACCGAAACTCGGATTACCAATTAATCGTAGATCTCAACCTAGAGAACATATGTTGGTCAATAAATGTCTATTAAGCTAGGTCAGGTCATAGTGTATCACAATCCTAATGCTCGAGATCGACATATAATAGTTATCCAAAGTCATTTCAAAAAGTCAATTTTGACAATAGTTCAACAAAACGAGACGTGCCTTATATAAGGATTCATTTACTCGGTTGGTAATATTTAAAAGTTCACTTTATCAGTCTCGTAAACAAGTTGTTTAAATCTTAATTGCAGATTAAAAAACAATTTCAATTAACGTCAATCATAATTTAGTTGATCATATCTTTTAATCCGTTCATCGAAACTATTCGATATCTAAATGAAAAGTTATTGATTTTTCGCCAGCTTTCCAAAAACATGTATATCATATACCTTTTACCAGTAATATATGTATTTAATTAGTGATTCATTATAAACTGTTTAACGACAAAATTTAGCATACAAGCCTGTATAAATATATATACTCGAGCACTAGACATGGATACACAATTAATATATAAAAGATAAAATATGAGTGCTTACATATCAATATTGAGATTCAATATTGTAGGAAAGTACGTAGACGTAACGGAGATGATAAACACTATTTTAACTCATGAGCAAAACCCTCAAATCTTACCCATAACCTCCTTAGTAATAACCCATAATTTCCTTAGCTCTAGCTTGCTCGAAAACTCGTTTTGAAAGTGACACGCTCATGACCTCGTCGTAGTATTTTAAGTGATATAATTAGTAATAATA
Organism: Rutidosis leptorrhynchoides; assembly: GCF_046630445.1. Lineage (NCBI taxonomy): Eukaryota > Viridiplantae > Streptophyta > Magnoliopsida > Asterales > Asteraceae > Rutidosis > Rutidosis leptorrhynchoides. The sequence goes on from NC_092333.1 coordinate 196,511,132, forward strand.
ATAATACTACTAATAATAATAAAATAAATAATAATAATAATCTTAATAATAATAATAATAATAATAATAATAATAATATTAATAATAATAATAATATTAATAATATTAATATATATAATAAATAATAATAATATTACAGAGGGAGTAGTATGTGTAAATAAAACTCATGCAAAAACTGGACTTTTATAGGCAACTTTTTGGAATCTGATGCCCATGCGATCGCATGGGTTTTATGCCTATTTGCCATGCGATCGCATGGCCGTCAGATCCAGCTCACATATTTTTTGTAATTTTGTTTGTCGACATAATTTAATATAATATATATAATATATTTAATTTAAATAATTAATTATATATTATATTAAATTCACATGCATAGTTAACTTGTAATTTTTGTTCCGATAAGTCGTACGTCATCACTCGACTTATGTCCCGGTTCCGGTTTTTCGAGTGTCCCTTCGTACGTTGAGAAAACTTGTACATTACGTTTCGCGACTCGTACCTTTGTCAAAATATAGTCTTAAATTATTCCTAAACTATACCACTCAAAGTATATCTTAAACTTTCGAGTATTTTGGTCATTTATTTCTATAAATCATCGTCTCGTTATTTGTTATTATATATATAATAACAGATTGTTTTATGAAGAAGTTAATATTATATTTAAATATATATATATTCAATATTTAATAAACACGTTTTTAAAATACATAACACAGGTTATTCATATATCTAATTCCAACAGTTAATATTCCTTATTATTGTATGTGTCCAAGTTACATTATTTAAATAAACACTTTATCATTTGTTCCGAATACCGTTAAAAATGAATGATTTCTCAAATCAACGTGGACCTCTCAATAGAGACCCGTAATGATATCATAATCCTTAAGAGACTCAGTAAATGTCTTTTACTTGAATCGTTTGGCATAATCTTTTAACTCCGTAGTTAAATATATCAATCAGGTAATCAATCAAATAAGATTAATGCACAGTATCATATACCCAACACTTAGTTACGTTTTCAAGTTATAGTATATGTATCTATTTACATATAATTATTCGTGCATCATCGAATAAACGAAAGGTAATTGAATAGTTCAAGAATTTTGAGATTCATTTTAACAGACTTTGCTTATCGTATCGAAATCATATAAGATTAAGTTTAAATTTGGTCGAAAATTTTCGGGTCATCACAGTACCTACCCGTTAAAGAAATTTCGTCCCGAAATTTGAGTGAGGTCGTCATGGCTAACAATAAAAATGTTTTCATGACGTATATGAGTTGATAATTAGAGTTTTATCACCGTTGAATAATATGGATAACACAATCCAATTACTCGAAGCGTATGAGGGAAGTTATCGTAATAAAGTGAAATAGAGAATAGAGATGCGTCTTATCTCTTGACGTAGTAATGATTGATTTTCGAAATTTAAGGAATAGAAAGTCTTCATAATCTAAATAAGATTTGATTCTTTGGAATTTAAGGAAATTAAGATCTTCTTTAATTAAATGAGGTCACCTGCCTCGATTGCTCTGTCTGTTATTTTGCTTATAAATTAACCCCCTTTCGTCTCATTATTTTCACCACTCCTACATCTTCTTCCTCATTTCATACTTCCAAAAGATTGTGAAATGCTTCATGCAGTTCTTATTCTTGATATACTCCTAACTTTCATATCTGTCATTCTTCTTTTTCATCTACCACCAGAGGAAGTTACTTTCTTCTACCATTACCTTGGGGTTATAGTGTTTTTCATTCTCCCGTGTCTTTATATTGCTATACGCATTGATATACACGGTTTGTAAATTTTGAGGTTGTTATTGGGCTTTATATTCTCCATTATATTTCGGAGCTTCATGCTTTCGTTTTCTCTTCCTAACCTTAAGTCAAGCGGATAATGGTCCAGAATTCGTAGGTATGAAGTTTCATAACTAATGTTCTAAGAAAGAAATGGTAATAGCACAATCTGACTTGTCAAATTACCAGAATACCTCAAAAAAAGACCGAATCATTAAGAAAATATTTTCTTGATATTTTTAGAGATTATATAGAATGAAAGAGTTAGTAACATGGTTCATGATGAGGGTATGATATGTGAACCTTTATCACGTTCCATTAGAAACTCAGCATGACTTACTGTAATATAATCACGTTGATCAAGTGTCATTATATTATATTAACTCATGCTTCAATTGCCAACATTACTTCAAAACATTTATATTTTAAACTTGAAAGTTTCAGAATTTAGAAACTAAAATAGTTTCTTTTATGGTGTAACACAGATATCGTAAAGAGAAAATTGATTTTCAATAAGAATGATTATGAAATTATCTCCAGAAATATGGAGGATATTTATAATGAAAGATACGATAATATCTTAGAATTTCTAATATCAGAGGATGATGAAGAATATTGTCCGTAAGGGTTTAGATTCGGAAGCAAGGTATTCGTTAATGGCTTCAACAGATCCTGAATCATTTGGATTCTTTGAAGACAGGTTTCGTCCTTGTGATTTATCCACAGCCTCTTTCATACTTTGCTCAATCCGTTTTCCAGTTCCAAACTTTCTCTTTTTCTCAGCTTTACCACCATACTATTCTTTATCATCAAACTTTTGACTGTTAAGGTCGTTTACAGTTTTTGCTGCTTCATCTACATTTTCCCAAAATTCGGAGAACTAGTTTCGTAGTTTGGGGTGTTTTTCGGAAACTTCACATTCGAAGTATGTAAGTCCAAGAGGTAGATGTTATATGTACACATATAACTGTTGGTGTAGACGTGCTACAAGATTTCAAAATACTGATTGCTAATTCCTGATAGTTGGTATGGCAATTGCCGTTACAAGATGTGGATGAGTACATGATACGGTTTCAATGAGTATAAGGATTTTTCGGAAGGTCAAAGATCAATGAAGTTGTTGGTAAATTTACTGCTAATGTGGTGGAACATGAAAGGTTCCCCAGTAACAAAAACGTATATGCCAAAGTTACAAGTCTGAAAGGTCGCTGTTGACTGGTTGAACGGTTGATAATACTGGATACTTTTGGAAAGGAATTGCAAGGTTATTTTCAGTAATAACAATGCTAAAGGATCTTTCACATTTTCGAAGTCAAAGTATAGCTTTGAAAGATGTAGAGATCTAAGAATGATGTCACCTGTTAAATCTTGACTTGGATTCTGATCCGTCAATATCAGAATATGTAATTGAATTTGTATGGAAACGATTGTATATCGCTGTGAGCATAGTTATTAATTTTTGAATCAAAGTTGAAGAATGTACAGTGTAACATATTAATTGTGAACTTAAATATTTCCCGGGAATTACCTACCCGTTAAAGATTTCACAAGTAATATTTTGTACAAAAGAATTTTTATTACCGTCTTTATGAAAATATATGTATGTATATTTTCTTCAGATGTAATACAGATTTGATGAGTTAATATCATATTAAGCTCATTTGATTTTTGACTTGAATTAGAAATGAATAAAACATTAAAGATTTAATAATCTTTACGGAGTATTTCACTAATGTAATCAATACTCAGTTTTATTGATATTTTCTCAGTGAATCATGTTGGTGCTCATGGAACTCTTGCTAACTTCGCAAGGTACGAATGATGTTTTCTAGAAAGTTTCGAATACATCGAAGATGAAAGTATAAAATTAACCATATAATTGAATAATATACTTAGTTTATTATGCAATGGAATTCATTGAGTTGGAAACAGAGATTGTAGTTAACGATGGTTAAGTCATTAACGAAGTATGTACATCATAGCATATTAGTAATATGAATTAACCGAGTAGTACCTACCAGTTAAGATTCACACGTAATAACTTGGTACGAAAAGATTTATTTTGATTTCAAAATTCATATATATTAAATATACATAAAATTTCTTCAGGGGAAATGAGTTAATACTTCATCGGTTATTGTTGCTGGTATTTCTTGGTAACTACGATGCGTATGACGTTGATGTTCAAGGTACATATTGTGATGTTAAGGCTTGTGGTGCGGATGTTAGTGGTGGTGGTAATGGTACTGTTGGTGTTGTTGTCGGTGGTACTGTTGATGTCGGTGATTCTGCTGGTGCTTGTAACCTTTGCACCATATTCTCCAAAGCCACTACCCGAGCGCGAAGCTCGTTGACTTCTTCTACTACACCGGGATGATTGGAGGTTCGGACGAGCGGATGAATAAGATCCAGAATTTGAGAGAGTATATGATCATGACGAGATATTCTGGAGATGAGAGAGAAAATGGTATTACGAACAGGTTCGCCGGTAAGCGCTTCAGGTTCTTCGCCAAGAGGGCAGTCTGGTGGATGGAAGGGATCGCCTTCTTCTTGTCTCCAATAATTAAGTAGGCTACGAACCCATCCCCAATTCATCCAGAATAGGTGATGGCTGATTGGTTGATCCATTCCGATTACACTGTCTTCGGAATTCAGGTGAATATCCATATCGGAATAGCTGTCGGAGTTTAAGGAATTTGAACTTGATACGTAATCCATCTTGTATAATTAGAGGGATGATTTTTGATATGAAATAGATTATAGAATTTAATTTGGTATTCTTCAATACATAATTTACATATGTATATATAATACCAAATTCCATAAATCACGGAAAAAATTTCGGAAGATGTCAGGAAAAGTTTACAGTAACAGATACGCTAAGATATGAATTTTATCTATACACTATTCATACAATCAATGTAGTAAAACGTGTCTAGACTAGGAATGATAAGCAGGTAATTTCCGACAAAAAATGATAAGCAAAACTTTTGACATGCAGACACGGTCGAAGTCCAGACTTACTAATGCATCCTAACAACTATCAGTTATACACACTCATGCAAGCCTGGTTCGCTAGGACCAATGCTCTGATACCAACTGTGACGATCGCTCCAAATCCATATGGACGAACACGTCATTCATTGATTTCATTGCGAGGTATTTGACCTCTATATGATACGTTTTGTAAACATTGCATTCTTTTAAAAAGGCATACCATAAATGAATATTTAATTCTAAGGTTTTCGACATCTGATGATTTCTACATATAGACAATCACCGTAAATAATAGTTTACAATAATACTTCCGTTGACAATGCAGTCAAAATAGATACATGATGATGGTTTTGTGAATGCAACGTTTTCTTGAATTAAGCATGTAAGACTCCATGCACATAGCTTGTATAACATGTAAGCAAACAGCGGAAGACTTCTAGGGAACCTGAGAATAAACATGCTAACAAGTGTCAACACAAAGGTTGGTGAGTTCATAGTTTTAGTGTTTCGCATAATCTGCATATAAAAGTGGATAACAAGATTTCAGTTGTTTCATCCAGAAACGTTTATCAAAATATTCTACGAAATTGAGCACCCTGGTAACTAAACTTAACGTATATATAATTTGTACCCTTTGTATAATCATCTTAATAATACACGCAAACCAACGTGTACGCTTCTCAAATAGCATACGTCCGTTAAAAGGCTAGTGCTCTAGCTCGGACGGGGATATCAAGCCCTATGGATCCATATACTACTACTCGCGCCCACCTGTTCTTATAACTGGCAGTTACTAGTTACCAAAGCTAAGGGATTTTCGGTTCAAACTCAGTGTAGAATTTAATATGTACTTGTATCCATTGTGTTTAAAATAAAGTGCATGTATTCTCAGCCCAAAAATATAGATTGTAAAAGCAATTAAAAAGGGAGCAAATGAAACTCACCCATATAAATATTGTAAAACAGTTAATAAAGCATTTGCATGTATTCTCAGCCCAAAAATGTAATGAGTAAAAAGGGAGCAAATGAAACTCACCCATATAAATATTGTAAAACAGTTAATAAAGCATTTGCATGTATTCTCAGCCCAAAAATGTAATGAGTAAAAAGGGAGCAAATGAAACTCACCTTAGCAACATATAAAGTTGTTCACCAAAATGAGACCGAAACTCGGATTACCAATTAATCGTAGATCTCAACCTAGAGAACATATGTTGGTCAATAAATGTCTATTAAGCTAGGTCAGGTCATAGTGTATCACAATCCTAATGCTCGAGATCGACATATAATAGTTATCCAAAGTCATTTCAAAAAGTCAATTTTGACAATAGTTCAACAAAACGAGACGTGCCTTATATAAGGATTCATTTACTCGGTTGGTAATATTTAAAAGTTCACTTTATCAGTCTCGTAAACAAGTTGTTTAAATCTTAATTGCAGATTAAAAAGCAATTTCAATTAACGTCAATCATAATTCAGTTGATCATATCTTTTAATCCGTTCATCGAAACTATTCGATATCTAAATGAAAAGTTATTGATTTTTCGCCAGCTTTCCAAAAACATGTATATCATATACCTTTTACCAGTAATATATGTATTTAATTAGTGATTCATTATAAACTGTTTAACGACAAAATTTAGCATACAAGCCTGTATAAATATATATACTCGAGCACTAGACATGGATACACAATTAATATATAAAAGATAAAATATGAGTGCTTACGTATCAATATTGAGATTCAATATTGTAGGAAAGTACGTAGACGTAACGGAGATGATAAACACTAGTTTAACTCACGAGCAAAACCCTCAAATCTTACCCATAACCTCCTTAGTAATAACCCATAATTTCCTTAGCTCTAGCTTGCTCGAAAACTCGTTTTGAAAGTGACACGCTCATGACCTCGTCGTAGTATTTTAAGTGATATAATTAGTAATAATAATAATACTACTAATAATAATAAAATAAATAATAATAATAATCTTAATAATAATAATAATAATAATAATAATAATAATAATAATAATAATAATAATAATAATAATATTAATAATAATATTAATAATATTAATATATATAATAAATAATAATAATATTACAGAGGGAGTAGTATGTGTAAATAAAACTCGTGCAAAAACTGGACTTTTATAGGCAACTTTTTGGAATCTGATGCCCATGCGATCGCATGGGTTTTATGCCTATTTGCCATGCGATCGCATGGCCGTCAGATCCAGCTCACATATTTTTTGTAATTTTGTTTGTCGACATAATTTAATATAATATATATAATATATTTAATTTAAATAATTAATTATATATTATATTAAATTCACATGCATAGTTAACTTGTAATTTTTGTTCCGATAAGTCGTACGTCATCACTCGACTTATGTCCCGGTTCCGGTTTTTCGAGTGTCCCTTCGTACGTTGAGAAAACTTGTACATTACGTTTCGCGACTCGTACCTTTGTCAAAATATAGTCTTAAATTATTCCTAAACTATACCACTCAAAGTATATCTTAAACTTTCGAGTATTTTGGTCATTTACTTCTATAAATCATCGTCTCGTTATTTGTTATTATATATATAATAACAGATTGTTTTATGACCAAGTTAATATTATATTTAAATATATATATTCAATATTTAATAAACACGTTTTTAAAATACATAACACAGGTTATTCATATATCTAATTCCAACAGTTAATATTCCTTATTATTGTATGTGTCCAAGTTACATTATTTAAATAAACACTTTATCATTTGTTCCGAATACCGTTAAAAATGAATGATTTCTCAAATCAACGTGGACCTCTCAATAGAGACCCGTAATGATATCATAATCCTTAAGAGACTCAGTAAATGTCTTTTACTTGAATCGTTTGGCATAATCTTTTAACTCCGTAGTTAAATATATCAATCAGGTAATCAATCAAATAAGATTAATGCACAGTATCATATACCCAACACTTAGTTACGTTTTCAAGTTATAGTATATGTATCTATTTACATATAATTATTCGTGCATCATCGAATAAACGAAAGGTAATTGAATAGTTCAAGAATTTTGAGATTCATTTTAACAGACTTTGCTTATCGTATCGAAATCATATAAGATTAAGTTTAAATTTGGTCGAAAATTTTCGGGTCATCACAATAAATATATATAAACATGATTTTAAATTCATTTAGTTGAAAATTTTTCAAATTTTCATAAAATTTGGCAAATAAACCAAGTATAAACTCGAGAGAATTTATAACCCTACCCCACACTTGAGATCATGCAATGTCCTCATTTGCATGAAATCAGACTCTAATTATAAATTCATGAGGGTGATTAGTGTAGAAAAGTGATTGAAAATACCCAGTTTGTAATTACAAAGCTCGTCGAATGATAGATGGCGTGCCTCATCGTTCATTCCTTCTTGTTTTATCACACATGTTTTTTTTCAAAAACGGCTGCTTTTCTGAACTGTTTACTAATATTTGAAAAAGCGTCTTTTACCCTAATAATGCATTTTTATTAACGAGTTTTGCACTAACCCGAACCCCTAATTTAACGTTAAGTGGGGTTAGACTTCCCCACACTTAGCTTACGACATGAGAAGTCGGTAGAATAAGTTCCACGAATTAGAATAGTGAGCCAGTTATTTACATCTCGGGTGGTGTATAATATATCAATGGGTTTAAAGTTTAGACTCTCCCGATCGTCACTACCTAATTCTTTTTTAAGTGTAGCTTTTAGTAAATGGATATGTCTTTTTTCTGGTTCTTGGTCAAATGGATCGATATACACTGACATATATATTATAGGGTGGACAATTCCTAACATTTCCTTCCTTTTATTCTCGGGATCAAGGTTTTCACCTCTATTACCCAATTGGGTGAAATCTGAGGTGTCATTATCTATTACGGCTCGTAGTTCATCTTCGATAGATGACTTATCTATTGAGAATATTGGGTTGGAAGGTTGTGGAATGGTGAATTTCGGGATCGAAGTAGATTCTTCTTCATTAACGGTACTTATCGGTCCCACCACTTTGGTCTTGGGGGTAAAACTTTCAACATTATCATTTTCCCAAGAGTACAAATTTGTCTTCCTTACTTCTTCTTCATCCATAGATGGATTGATGATTTCGTCGGTAGAGGCTAATGTGTCGATATGTTGTGAAATTGGTAAAGCTGAATAAAAAGTATTATCGGGATACTTGGTGATTTCGGAGCTCTCGAATTCATCAAAATTCGATGATATGAGATTTTCTTGCACACGACTCCTCAGATCAACAGGTGTGTAATCTGATAGAGTTTCAGCTTGCCTATTTACAAACTCTCTCATTTGTTCATTTTGAGCATCAAGTTCTTCGAGTTTGATTTTCATATTGTCTAATAAATTTTCAGATACATAATTTTCCTCGTCTACTGGTTGTTGAGTTTGGAAATATTCTTGGGAATAATCCCAATTTGAATTGTATTCTTCATAATCATTCCATTCAGGTTCCGTGGGTGCGTAATTTTCCATAGGAACGTAATAATAACATTCCCATGTTGAGTGATAATCTCCACAGATTTCACAACCAGTTATTGTTTCGTCATTCGTGATCCAAGATTGACCGAATGAATTGTCATCAACACTCGGTTGAGAGTATTGATTTCGTATGTCGTAAAGAGTTTCCAAAATATCTTCGAGACTTTTCATAATGCGCTTATTACCAAATTTTAATTATCCTATTAGTTATAAAATAAAAAAAATTATATAAGTTATCAAATTAATAGACTTTTCTGCTTTTGCCCACGTTTCGAATAGCCAATAGATGCAGCAGGGAGCCAGAACCCTTTAAATCGAAAGCTCACAACTCAGCCACTAACAAATCCAACTATTACTACGAAGCAGAAAATTTGGATGTCTATCAATTTAACCGCTTAAAATAATTTTTCGTTGAAATTTTAAAGAAATTATAGAGAAGAAATAGAGAAAATTCTAAGTCCTAAAAACTAGATCATCGAGAAATAAGAAAGAAAAAGAATACACGTCAAAAAAACGTCGAAAAATAAAAATAAGAAAGAAAAAAGTCGAAACTTAAAAGTCTAAAAATTAAATCTAAAAAGTTACGCCTAAAGGTATTAGAGCTTAAAGGAATTCTATATCCAAAACGGCAATAACTTAAAAGGCACTAAAATTTAAAACGGCGTCGTAAAATTCTAAAGCGCCTAAATCTTAATCTAAAGAAAAAGCACTTAAGGGATTTTACGGTAAAGCCTAAAAATTTGGAAATAAAAATAAGCTACGGCAAAATACTAAATTTAAAACAAGCTACGAACAATAAAGATACAAATATTACACTAAAAAAAATACAAAATATAAAAATAAACTTAAAGTTGTAAAAAGTACAATTTTTATAAAAATATTATTTTTATATTTTTATTTTATAAAAGTATTAATTTTTATATATAATAAAACTAATTAAAAGTAATTATTACAAATTTAATTAAAACTAAAAATTAAATATTAAATTAATTAAACTAATTAGGGTTTTAAAAATAATAATAATTAACATACTCCGTATTAAATGCGATTAGGGATCCGTGGTCAGGTCTGCCAGGGCAGCTCCGCGAGTCACGGTGATCCGTACCAGAAAATCTTCGCAAGTCTCGGAGTTTGCAAGACGTTTTTTTTTTTTAAATTTTATATTGTTTTTCTAAAAATATATATAAATATATTTATACAAAAATAAATTAAAAATATAGCGTTTCGCCGATTCCCCGACAGCGGCTCCAAAAATACTTGATGTCGTGCAACGTGTATATGAAATAGCTTATATTTTACTACGAAATACGTTACAAATTACACAAGTTTTAATTATTTATTTACAGATGGGATATACCTAAACCTTGCTACAACACTATAGGCAGTGTACCTAATCGTAGAGTAGTATAGTTTTTAGTAAGTCCGGTTCGTTCCACAGGGAGCGGGCTTATTGCACACTATATTTTTAAACAACTATATTTGTACAAAATATATATAATTATATATAATAATATATAAAAGGGGGTTTACCGTTTAATGACCGGTTTGTCGATTTATATTTTAAACGAAGCGTATAGTAAATGATGATATTTAAATAACAATATAAAATAAATAACAATAATTAAAATGACAATAAATAAAAGTACGAGGAAAAATGAAATAAAATATATTATGCTTATTTAAGCTTCCGTAACCATGATGTTTGACGTTTTGATTATTTATTACCCTGGGTTAATTGTCCTTTGTCCTGGATTATTTGATAAGTCCATCTGGTTTTTGTCCATAACGGTCCATCAGTCATAAATATAAAGTGCGAGTGTCCTCGTCAAATTATCCTTATGTCCGAAGTCAAATATTCCAACTAATTGGGGACTTAAACTGTAACAAGATTTTAATACTTTGTTTAATAATTATACCAGGTTATCGACTGCATGTAATCCAAGGTTTAATACTTTGTTAACAATTACGCCAAGTGTCCTTGTACATAATTTCACCCCTGTTTTAATAATTCCATAGACTATTAATCCATTCCCGTGTCCGGTTAAATGAACGGTTATTCGTACATATAAATATCCCGCATATCGTGTCCGATCGAGTGTATATGGTTATTTATAGGGACGTCCAATTGTAAATCTTTATATTAAAATTAATAAACTATCATTTAGTTAAACAAATATAAAGCCCATTAATAGCCCATAGTCTAATTTCCACAAGTGTCGTTCTTTTGTCCAAACCCCAATTATGGTACAAAGCCCAATTACCCCGTCTTTAATATTTAGTCCAACATCATGATTACTTTGGCTCAAATAAGCATAATAATAACTTAAGTACAAGACATTAATTTAAAAAGGAGAACATAACTTACATTGAGTATTTATCGCGTAGTGTTACACGGACAGAATTTCGACTTCAAAAACCCGTAAAATAACCTTTACATAACCCGAACTAATCTAATATAAAACTACCCTATACTATACTATATATATATATATATATATATATATATATATATATATATATATATATATATATATATATTATTTATTACAGAGTATTATTATTATTATCTATGTTTTTAAACTCGGCAGAATGCATGGCCTTTTATAGGCATTTCTGATTTTTGCAGCTCCGCGAGTCGTGGAGTTTTAAGCCTGCAAACTCCGCGAGTCGTGGAGTTTGAAAATCCAGCTCACACAATTTTGGAACCTTGCTTGTCGACATAATTTATATATAAATATAAAATATAAATAATTAATATAATTATTTATATATTATATTATATTGTTGTGCATAGTAGACTTGTAATTTTCGCTCCGTTGCGCCGCGCGTTGATAGTTGACTCATGTTCCGGTTCCGGATTTTCGAACGTCCTTGCGTACAATTTAATATCTTGTACTTTGCGTTTTGTAACTTGTACTCTTGTCATTTTTAGACGTTTTTCATCAATAAATTGAACCTTTTGAATTGTATCTTGTACATTTGAGCTTTTTGGACGTTTGTGTCTTCAAATCTTCGTTTTTGCCTTTTGTCTTCGCACTTATTTATTTAAACAATTACAATGAAAATATAATACAATTACATATGAAAACCTATTATTTAGGAGGGATATTGCTATGAAATATATGTTCCTTTTTAGCCTTATCAATATACATCCATGAACACCACTCATTTTCACATTCCGTTTCCTACAAAACAACCAAAACCAAACACCCTTAAATTAATTGATCAACCATTTCACCTTACAATCAAAATGCTATGCTTACTGTTTCATGCTCAAGTCCCATCACTATCCAGGATCACTACACCATCTTCACCTTCTTATTTGTTGTTCACTACCAAGATCCTCACCAAACCCATTTAGAACACTACCACTTCAAACCAGGCTGCTGTTATGAATCCTTTATGTTTCTGTTTTAAACTATTTCAAACACCCCACAATCACCATCTATCTCTCTCACACTCTCTCTCTCTCTCTCTCTCTCTCTCTCTCTCCTACTTCTACACATACCTGCAGCTTCTCCTTATTTTCAATCTACAAGAAACCCACCAAGAAACACCCTATATTATCCTTTACTATTCCTGCTATTGCCATTCTTTTCTGGTCTGATCAGTTGAAAAACTACAACTACAGCTACTATTCTTGTTCATCGACTAGCCTGTGATCATTCACCCACGACCACATCTTTCAAACCTTCGGTTGCTGTAATTACTGCACATGTTGCTTCTGCTCTCGGTTTATTCGAACCCCATTAACATCACCATGAATAAACACTGCTACTCGATTAATTGTTATTTCTGTGGTTCTTTAAATCGAAACCCATAAACATCACCACCATAGCCGTAACCACCGGTCAAAACCATCACCACAAATAATCAAACACTCAAGAACACGCATACCTCACTTGAATGCTTATTTCTCTGGTTCTTTGTTTCTATTACACCACCTTCTTAATTTTCTTTCTTCTATTTCGACCTTCTATTGTAACCCTTGGAACAAACACAACAAACCACCATAAACTCGTTTTCTCCTCTCTCTCTCTATTATTTATGTTTGGAACCATTGCACAACCAAACACCAAGAACCAAGAACTTCATCTTCATTAACCCATCACCAAACTGAAACTTATTACTGCTTCTAATCTCCTGCTGTCATGATAACTACACTTAGATATTCAACACCAACCCACTTACTGTTTGATAACCAAAACCATCACTGTGATCGAACTACCACTGCTTGTTACTCGCTATCTGCTACTCACATGGTTGTTTATTAATGCTACGCTGCTACTGCAATTTGTTTACTATGATGTCTATTTTTATCATAAGTTGAACACCACCAAGAATCACCCATTTTTTTCCTATTTCGATAAACAAACAAAACAAACACCCTTTTTTGATTACTGTTACTACTCCTTGTTGTTTTCTATTTCTATTGTAAACCATCAAAACCCCATTTGTTTTCTGCTGCACGATACCTGTAACTTGCTCCTGCTGCAGCCTTCGTTTTTCTGATTTGAACACCACAGAACCGCACCATCACAGCAGCCATCACTACCTTAAAACCACTATTTCGAAAGCCCTATAAACATCATCATCACCTAGCCATAACTGTGAACCGAGTGCTGCATTTTTCTTCCTGGTATTCTTTCTCTGTTCTTTTCTTTATTCATTAAGCATCGTTATTGAATATCCCACTTGCCAATTATTTAGCTAGTGGAGAATATATAAATTCTTCTCGATTCTCTATCAAACAAAATTATAGGGGAACAATTCACATCATAGTGGCCGACAATTATTATCTTTTAAATAGTGGGTGATTATTTTTCTTAGAACGAATTTGAATCCATAAAGTGAAACCCTACGTATGCTGGGATTTTCTTTTTGTAATCAGCTGTGGGCTAACCTAGTTGTTGGGTTGAATTAAATTAACTCTTGCGCCATATTCTGTGTATGATGTTGGGCCCAAGATCCGATCTATGTTACCGTATGTTAGATTGGTATAGCTAGGATCGATTTGTTAGGGAAGAAGAATAAGAAGTCAGAGATAAAGGTTATATATATTTAGGTCACGTATAAATACAGAAAGAAACAGATAGCACGCTGGTTAGGGGTTTGGTGTTTTAACCGAGAGGTCACGGGTTCGAGCCCGGTCTAGGGCATTCTTTTTTTTGGAAACTCTTTAAGGTAGTTCTTATTATTATTATTATTATTATTATTATTATTATTATTATTATTATTATTATTATTATTATTATTATTATTATTATTATTATTATTATTATTATTATTATTATTATTGATATTATTATTATTATACTAATACTAATATTTAAATTAGGATTATTGTTATTATTACTATCATTTGTGATTATTATTAATAATAGTGTTAAATGATTAAAAAGATTATTGTTATTTTTATTATTAACACTGCTATTATTATTTATATCATTACATTATTAAAGTAAATTATCATTTTTAATAAAAACTATTATTTTTACTATTAAAATTATCATTAATATAATTTATATTAATATTACTAGTCTTATCATTAAAAACTATCATTATTATTATTATTATTATCACTGCTAATATTATCATTATTATTCTTATCATTATAATTAAAATTATCATTATTATCATTATTAAAATTATCATAATTTTTATAATTAGTATTATTTTTATATATTAAACATATTAACATTTATCATATACATATAACATATAATAAAATATTGATTTTGATATAATACAAAAACAGAGTATATATATATAAATATATTAAATAGAATTTAATTCTATAACTATTACACTTACTATATAAATATTGTATGTTTAATAGAAGGAATTATGTGATTATATGTGTTAATATATATACTTGATATAGGTTCGTGAGTCCGAGGTCAACCCTTCATTGTTCAATGTCGTCATATGTATTTTTACTACAAAATATAGTATTGTGAGTTTCATTTGCTCCCTTTTTAAATGCTTTTGCAATATATATATTTTTGGGACTGAGAATACATGCGCTTTTATAAATGCTTTACGAAATAGACACAAGTGATCGAAACTACATTCTATGGTTAAATTATCAAACTGAATATGCCCCTTTTTAGCTTAGTAGCCTAAGAATTGGTGTTTATGATAATTGCCACCAATTGACGCGAATCCTAAAGATAGATCTATTTGGCCCAACAAGCCTCATCCGAGTTACGGATGCTTTAGTACTTCGATTTATCATGTTCGATGTGAGTCTCAAAATGATGGGGATATTCTATATGCATTCTGTTAAGGTCGGTTACCAGGTGTTCACCATATGAATGAATTTTAATTCGCGAGTTACGCGTGACAATATATGAAATCTTGTGGTCTATTAAAATGATGAAAATGAATGAATATGATAAACTAATAAACTCACCAACCATTTGGTTGACACTTGAAAGCATGTTTATTCTCAGGTATGAAAGAAATCTTTCGCTGTGCATTTGCTCATATTTGAGATATTACTTGGAGTCATTCATGACATATTTCAAAAGACATTGCATTCGAGTAGTCTAGTTCTTCAAGATTGTTATTAAGTCAATTATAGTTGGATATATTATGAAATGGTATGCATGCCGTCAACTTTCGATGTAATGAAAGTTTGTCTTTTAAAAACGAATGCAATGTTTGTAAAATGTATCATATAGAGGTCAAGTACCTCGTGATGTAACCAAATGTAACGTATTCGTCCAGATGGATTAGGACGGGTCCTTTCAAAATCGGTTTGTAATTTTGATCAAAATATTTTCTCGTTCAAGCTCGAGTTTAGATATCATCGAATTCCATGAGTTTAAAATTCTCAATCTTTAAAGTCAATCTCAAGGATTGAGTAATATCAGGCTTAAATGCTAATTTTTAATCTTTTAAAGAGATTATCCTTTCTGGGGATCTGATTCATTAGTCTTATAAGATAATTTGCACGGTGCCCCCCCCCATTGTACGAGACCGATCCTCTCATGGATAGGATAAGTCTGACCACATAGCGACCCTGTTTGATGCCGAGGTCCGTGGATTTACAGCTGATTTTTGAGAAAACTTTTCAAGGTTTTTCGTAGACTCTAGAACTGGTCTGGATGACAACTTCCTGACCTAAATCAAGAAGCACGTGTCTTTTTCTCGGAAGACTTTACTTCCTTTTAAATCAAGTGGCACATTTCTTTCAAATATATTATAAGAAATCAGGTAAAACTGATTAAAATCGTCCAAAACAAAAGTACCTTCCATTATTTATGCAAAAATATGTGATATATATTCTAAATAACTTTGTAAATTTTTCCCACACTTGGCTTTTATATTTCTTTCTTTGCCTTTTTATTCTCTTCTATTCCATTTTAAATGAATTCAAACATTTTGGGTTGTTTCTCAATTTATGTCCTTTTCGAGGATCCAATAATTTCGGTGTTAACACCTAGTTTTATCGTTCATAAATATGTATAAACATGATTTTGAGTTCATTTAGTTGAAATTTTTTAAAAATTTTACTAGAAGTGGGTAGTCAGTATATAAGACTAGGGCTGTTCTTTATTATCAGAGAGCACTAGATTCTAATACAACTACTGCGTTACTAGTAAAGTTTAACGGTGGCTATTAAACCAAGTGTATAAATAAATAAAAAATTAAAACCGAAAGAATTTAATCCCTTCCCACACTTAAGATCTTGCAATGCCCT
The DNA here is from genome assembly GCF_046630445.1 of Rutidosis leptorrhynchoides. Taxonomy (NCBI): domain Eukaryota; kingdom Viridiplantae; phylum Streptophyta; class Magnoliopsida; order Asterales; family Asteraceae; genus Rutidosis; species Rutidosis leptorrhynchoides. Next base: position 196,528,172 of record NC_092333.1, read on the forward strand.
CATTTGCAAGAAATCAGTAACAATTTAAATTATTGAGGGTGATTAGCATAGAAAAATGATTAAATTTTACCAAAGTTTCCAAATATATTGTTGTTTGTTTGAATGATAAATGGTGCACATCATTTGTTCATTCCTGCAGTTGTTATTTCACATATATTTTGCATCTTGTCGTCAAAATTAGTTGCTTTTGCTGAACTTAATGCCAGTCTTTGAAAGTTCGCTGTTTTACCCTGTTGTGTACAATTCACAATATAGATACAATACAAATATAAACATGCATGGTAATTTGAAATGGGACTTAATATCCCACTTTCAAATTATAAATATGAAATATTAGTAACACAATAATAAAAAATGTTAAAAATTACATAAAAATATGAAAATATTATATGTTTAACCAATAATAGATAAAAATGATAAAAAGATAAGAAATCACCAATGGAACTGTATCAATCTGGATATGGATTCCAGTTCATATCATCGCTCGAGTTCCATGGCTGGTGATATGTATCTTGATAGGCTTGGTTGGGGTCGTACAGGTTAAAGGGTGGTCGCATATGAGGCTGATGTGCTGGATAGTTGATAATGCTAAAACGAACATATATTTCATAGCATTATTCCTCAAGAAAGACAAGCTTTTAGTTGCAATTTTTCTATTTACAAGTGATATTCGTTTAAATAATAAAAGGTAAAGACAAAAGACAGATTCGACGAATTGAAGACGCAAACGACCAAAAAGCTCAAAAATACAAAATACAATCAAAGAGGTTTCAATTATTGATAAGAAACGTCTCGAAATTACAAGAGTACAAGATTCAAAACGCAAAGTACAAGATATTAAATTATACGCAAGGACGTTCGAAAATCCGGAACCGGGACCAGAGTCAACTCTCAACACTCGACGCAACGGACTAAAAATTACAAGTCAACGGAGTACAAGAATATAATATAATATATATATAATTAAATTTAATTATATATATTATATAATATAATAAATAAATAAGCAGCCCACGTTTTTGTAGACTTTTGAGCCTCCCCAGCTGGCCATGCGATCGCATGAGCCTGAAGGGTAAAGCTCATGCGATCGCATGAGCACCTTTTCCAGCCCACATGCCCTATAAAAACGAGTGTTTGGTTCATCAATATCCATCTTTCTTTCTCTCTATCAAACGTATTATTATATATATATATATATATATATATATATATATATATATATATATATATATATATATATATATATATATATATATTATAATTTTAATTTTAATTTTAATTTCTAATAATAAGGGTATGTTAGCGAATGTTGTAAGGGTGTAAGTCAAAATTCTGTCCGTGTAACGCTACGCTATTTTTAATCATTGTAAGTTATGTTCAACCTTTTTAATTTAATGTCTCGTAGCTAAGTTATTATTATGCTTATTTAATCCGAAGTAATCATGATGTTGGGCTAATTACTAAAATTGGGTAATTGGGCTTTGTACCATAATTGGGGTTTGGACAAAAGAACGACACTTGTGGAAATTAGATTATGGGCTATTAATGGGCTTTATATTTGTTTAACTAAATGATAGTTTGTTAATTTTAATATAAAGATTTACAATTGGACGTCCCTATAAATAACCATATACACTCGATCGGACACGATGGGCGGGATATTTATATGTACGAATAATCTTTCATTTAACTGGACACGGGAATGGATTAATTGCCACTAGAATTATTAAAATAGGAGTGAAATTATGTACAAGGACACTTGGCATAATTGATAACAAAGTATTAAAATCTTGTTACAGTTTAAGTCCCCAATTAGTTGGAATATTTGACTTCGTGTATAAGGATAATTTGACGAGTATACTCGCACTATATATTTATGACTGATGGACTGTTATGGACAAAAACCAGACGGACATATTGAATAATCCAGGACAAAGAAAATTAACCCATGGGCATAAAACTAAAATCAACACGTCAAACATCATGATTACGGAAGTTTAAATAAGCATAATTCTTTTATTTCATATTTAATTTCCTTTATTTTATATATAATTGCACTTCTAATTATCGCACTTTTATTTATTGTTATTGTATTTAATTGCACTTTTAATTATCGTACTTTTTAATTATCGCAATTTTATTTTATCGCACTTTTATTTATCTCAATTTTCTTATCGTTATTTACTTTACGCTTTAAATTAAGTTATATTTATTTTTATTATTTTACATTAGGTTTTAACTGCGACTAAAGTTTTTTTAAATCGACAAACCGGTCATTAAACGGTAAAAACCCCCCTTTTATAATAATAATATTACTTATTTATATATTTGTATTTTTATAAATTAAAACTAATATAGCGTTAAGCTTTGGTTAAAGATTTTTCCCTGTGGAACGAACCGGACTTACTAAAAACTACACTACTGTACGATTAGGTACACTGCCTATAAGTGTTGTAGCAAGGTTTAAGTATATCCATTCTATAAATAAATAAATATCTTGTGTAAAATTGTATCGTATTTAATAGTATTTAGTTGTAAAAATAAAGCTATTTCATATACACATCGCATAACATCAATAGTATGTAGGTCGAGTCAGGATATAGTTATGTGGTACCTGATATGATAGTTGGCTCATGATCTGGTACTAATGAACTTGCCAGCTATCGTGTTGGCGTCGCTGGATTGCTCATACTCATATGCGGCTCTCCACTGCTCATACTGACGATGCCTAGCCTGGTTATTCATTTCCACCTCATCTATATGCTGATAAACATCAGTATAACTATCCTTAATGACATCCCTAATGTCATCTGCTTCCTCTATTTCCTCATCCGAACCCCTCTCTACCTGTGGATGGGTGCCCCGATATGGTATTGGCCTATTGTGACTCCGAGTTAGTACCTTTGCACCTTGATATACCTGCAATCCTATACTCTCGGTTTGTTCCTGAACCATCATCATTGGACCCACTTGTTCCCTATCTACACCTAAATACTCTCCAATGAGAGTAACAAAAATTCCTCCTCCTATTATTCCCCCCTCATGTATACCTTCCACCATTTTGGACAGATAATAACCAACACAGTAGGGGATATTTACAAAGCCTCTAGGGTCTCGAATGCACTTGAGGTAGAATAAATCGTTTAGGGTTATCTTCTCCTTGTTTCTACCTCTTCGTGTAATCGAGTTTGCTAAAAATATATGAATTACGCGAATCTCTGCCTTATTAATATCTAAATAGGAGTGTCTTCCTCCCCATGTAAACACATTAAAATTTGACATACGCCTCCATATGGTGTTAGCGTCAAAACCTCTATCTACCCTATCACCGTTATAAATCAAAGCTGTACAATCAGGTGATAATAATTCAGCGGGGGTGTAAATCTGAAAAACCCTAGCCATGTCCAGCATGGACATCCTGTACATCTTACCTCCCAGTAAAAATCTGAGAAAACTCTTATCGTCTAATATAGATACTTCGTTATTAAGTGCTATAGTACTCATTAGCTCAGCACACCACTCCTTATATATAGGCCTACGAGCGGTAAATAAACGTTCCCAGTCAGGAAAAGAAGAGTTCTCATACCTTTGAATTAGTAACAGCCTAACTGAGTTAGCTAGGTTGACTTCTTCCAAAGGTCTCCAATCTATCACCCTTGGTACCTCCACATTTTTGGTGTAAAGCTTAAATTTGTTACTTTGGTACGTCGGGTAATCTATCCAGTTTCGCTCAAATCTCAGATTGGGATGTAATTCCTGTTCGTGAACTCTTGAGTTTATTATTAATTGATGAGGAGGAAATTGTACGTAGGCAGTAAAAAATTGTAGATTCGGTTCATAATATGGTAGGTGTTGATTATGATATTGCTGCTCTTGTTGTGGCTCAGGTGGCATCTCTGGCTGTGGTTCTTGTTCAGGTTGTCTAGACGAAGATGCACCGTCAGTATCGGTATTTCTCTGCAAAACACATTAAACACAAAATTTGTGCATCCAAATATGCATTAGTGTTAGCAAAATAACAGATTAAAACAATTACAATAACATGTTTAATTCATATTAAACTTATACACATTTTCATATTTTTATCAATTCTACAATTTTTCAAATAAGTGTATATAAAAATGTATACAAAGTTCATAAGCATTCAACTCAAATAACATGTTAAAATAACCATTACTAGCAATTAAACAAGTTTCAAATGGCATTTATATCAAAATAATCAAGTTCATGAATTTTAGACTTAAAAAGTCCACTTTGATGTTCAAAAATCATGTTTAGGATCAAAGTTTTGATCATTTAGCAACCTAAACATGTTACACTACTTAATTTAGCAATAATTCATAACAAAAATCGGCCATAACCTGTTTATATTAAAAAAAACCCCAAATTGCTCAAGAACACAAACCAAAGATTGTTAAAAATTTGAAGTTTAAAGCTTCTAATCATGTTAAATAGCATTAATCTAGGTTATACAAGTATAATATATGAATAATTTAACTTTAATTACACTAGAAATTATCAAAATCAAATTAGGTAAAAATTTGCTCAATAACACTATAATTCGAATTTAAAGAGTTTTAGGGGTGGAATCGTTACCTTCTTTGAAAAACTTTTGAACAAACGCATGATTAGAGCGGATTGTAGCAAGAAATTTGGTGAATTTTGGTTGAAAAATGAAGATTTTAGGGGTGTTTGTGTGTGTGTTTTCGTGGATATGTGTGTGTTATTATGGAGACAGAACACAGCTCGTGCTGCTTTTGATACCTGACCAGTTTTCTCAGCCCATGCGATCATATGGGTTGGCTGTGTAAACCCCATGCGATCGCATGGGGTCTGATCTCTCTCTCTCTCTCTCTCTCTCTCTCTCTCTCTCTCTCTCTCTCTCTTTTTATAAAACCTTTTACTTATAAAAAAAATTTGTATAAATTTAAAATTTTGTTTCTTTTTAGATTGAGGTCGTTTCGGTACATTTACCTAGTTCGTCCCTCGACAAAATTTTAAAATTTGTCATTTTAAAGCGTCTGTTTTAACAGCAAAGATTTTTGAGTTTTTTTTAATGTTTTTGGCATAATTTAAATCAATAAGATTAAAAATAAGGATAACAAAATTTGTCGCCTTGTCCTCGGGTAAAGCAATTTCGGTTCAACGACCTAGTCTTCAACTCACGATGAATTTTAGAAATCATATTTTTAACTTAATGAAATAAAGTAAATTTTGTTTTTAAATTCACAGCAAACTTAAATTTAAAATGCATAAAATTTCATATAAATATTATTAATATTTATATACAGTAATTTTACAAACTTTCAATTAAAATATTATAATTATATATTGGTTTTAAAAATTTACAATATTAATTTAATATTTATATATTAATTTTAAAAACAAGGTAAAAAAAAATTAAAATCTTTTTGGTCTTTTATCCCACTTTAATCAATCAAATATTATCAAAAATATACGTCCCTCTTTTGGGTAAAGTAAATTTGGCTATATTACCTAGTTTTATTCCTAACGAATTTCTGAAATATTTTGTATTCATTGATTAAAGATATTTATACCTTATGAATAAATGGTAAATTTCGCAGTGATGCATTAAATTTTTGTATGATATCAATAATTTCGGTTTATTATACCTAATTTTATTGAATATCAATTTAATACTTTATAGCGAACGATTCAGCGTTTATTAATAAAAGGCTAAAAGCAATAAATATAAATAAAATAAAAACTGTACATACTTACCTGTGAGATAGAATTCTCAGAGACCTGCTTTAGTCGACTCATAGGAGAGTCGTTCAATTTGGTTTTCCATTGCTACATAAGCGTAACCTCGATTTTTCAATAACTTTTCTTCTAAACATATGAACGGTCATTCTCTGCATAAAGTAACAAACTCGGTATTGGAATGTGTTTGATTGTTCGAACATTTCCCTTCGTGTGACCATTTTTCGCATTTATGACATCTTTCAAGGTGTCGCGCTCTTCTTTTTGCTGCGGATTTTGATTTTTTCTTTATCAAAATGTGTCTTATTATGATTGTTCCTGAGTTCTTTCCTCACTTCGTCCATTTTGCCTCTTATGAATGATACCAGTTCACTCGAGAAGGTGTTATTATTACGTTTAGTAATCATAGCGTGTAGTAGTAGATCTATAAAACAAAAGTTCAGAATGGGGGGAGAAGACTAGTTCTTTAGGGTCTGCTAGGGAAAGACCAATCGGATTCCATTTTCGAGAACTACACGAAAACAGAAAATCTAACTCTAGACAGCATTATATTATTTCTTTAGAACATTTGAATCTCCCCACACTTAGGTGGCTGTGGTGTCGAAATTGTGATTAACTTCATTGTTCACTTTAATTGGACCATCAACAACTTTCATATCTCTGACTTTTGCTTCAAGCCATTTGTTGATTTCCTCTGTAACATTCACAAATTCAATTAACATCGCCTTTTCTTTAGGCGAAAAATTGGATACTAATCGGTTACATAACTTAAAGTTCCCCTTAATCCTAGCATCTTGAATCCGTTTATAAAGTTTCTTCGTTGAACTGTTAAAAACGGGCTCATCTAATTTTGTATCAACAACGGGGTTCTTTGTTATCAGGTCATCATTAGGTGTTTCTTCATCTTCCCCACACTTAGGCATTTTTATTAGTTCAACAGTTTTGGTTGGTGGAGATCTAAACTTTCAGTTCACAAAGGTGACCGATTTGTCACCATCCCTAAGTGTCATTCTACCCTTCTCTTACATCAAAGAACGCTTCGGTGGTTGCTAAAAATGGGCGACCTAAAATTAGAGAAATATCAAGGTCTTCCTCCATATTAATAACTATGAAATTTGCAACAAAGGTCAAACTTCCCACTTTAACAAGTAAATTATTGGCTATTCCAACCGGGTGTTTAATGGTTTGGTCAAATAATTGAACACCTATTCTGGTTGGTCTTAATATACCCACACCTAATCTTTTGTATAAGGAAAGAGGCATAATATTCGCACTCGCTCCTAAATCTGCAAGCCCATTATACATAGCACCATCATTAAGCAAGCAAGAAATGATAAATTCACCTGGGTCTCCTACTTTAGTAAGTAGAGTTGGTTTGTTAACCTTTTATGGGTGATCTTTTCTTGGTTCTTTCACTTTTACTTGAACTTCTTGTTCACATTTTTCTTCTTTTCTTGGAATGGAAGGTTTATATAGAAATTCTTCTTCATCACTCCAATTTGAAGCCTCCCCATCTTCCAATTTTGGCTTTTCATATGTCGTTGAAAACATATTTATGTTTTCATTCTGCGGGTTTTCTTTGGTGGTGAAATTATGATTGACTTCATTGTCAACTTCCATCGGACCATGTATGTAATGTTTAACTATGTGACCATTAACTTTAAATTCAATCCCATTTGAATTTATTAACTCTATTATTCCGTATGGGAAAACTCTTTTGACTATGAATGGTCTAGACCATCTTGATTTAAATTTTCCAGGAAATAGCTTGAATCGTGAATTGAAAACAAGGACTCTATCTCTTTCCTTAAATTCTTTTGAACTTCTGATTCTTTTATCATGCCATTTCTTCGTTCTTTCCTTATAGATTAATGAATTTTCATATGCATCATGTCTTAATTCTTCTAATTCGTTTAATTGACTTAACCGTAGATGTCCAACTTCATGCAAATCAAGATTACATGTAAAATGATTTGTGCTCAATTTCTACTGGAAGGTGACATGCTTTTCCGTAAACAAGTTTAAAAGGTGTGGTTTCAATTGGAGTTTTGTAGGCTGTTCTAAAAGCCCAGAGTGCATCCTCCAATTTCATGGACCATTCATTCGGATTTGATCCTACGATTTTCTCTAAAATACGTTTTAATGCTCGGTTGGTATTTTCAACTTGTCTACTTGTTTGTGGATGATAAGCGGTTGAGATTTTATGAGTTATTCCATATCTTTTGAGAACTTTCTCAAGTTGATTATTACAAAAATGAGTACCCCGATTACTTATTAAAGCTTTCGGTGTTCCGAACCTTGCAAAAAGATGTTTTAAGAAGTTGACTACAACTCGTGTATCGTTAGTTGGGAGAGCTTGTGCTTCCGCCCATTTAGATACATAATCAATGGCAACGAGAATGTAGAGATTATTATGAGATTTTGGAAATGGACCCATAAAGTCAATACCCCAAACGTCAAATACTTCACATAGTTGAATGATATTTTGTGGCATTTCATCACGTTGACTTATTTTTCTGGCTCTTTGACAAGCATCACATGATTTACAAAGAAGGTGTGCGTCTTTGAAAATTGTAGGTCAATAAAATCCAGCGTCGTAAACTTTTCTTGCTGTGAGTTGAGGCCCATAATGCCCTCCTGTTGGTCCTGTGTGACAATGGTTTAATATTTGACTAGCTTCATCCCCGAATATACATCGGCGTATTATTCCATCGGGATAACTTTTAAACAAATGTGGATCTTCCCAAAAATAGTGTTTTATATCACTAAATAATTTCTTTCGTTTTTGGTACGACAATCCTTTTTCAAGGAATCCACATACTAAGTAGTTTGCAAAGTCTGCAAACCATGAAATTTCATTATAATCGATCTTCAAGAGATATTCATCAGGAAAGTTATCTTGTATAGCTGATTCATTTAGAACTTCTAATTCAGGATTTTCAAGGTGAGAAAGATGATCAGATGCGAGATTTTCTGCTCCCTTTTTGTCTCAGATTTCAATATCGAACTCTTGTAAGAGTAAGATCCAACGGATTAATTTTAGTATGGCATCTTGTTTTGAAAATAGGTATCTAAGAGCAGAATGGTCGGTATAGACCACCGTTTTAGCTAGAATGAGATATGAACGAAATTTATCAAAAGCAAAGACAATAGCAAGGAGTTCTTTTTCAGTAGTTGTGTAATTCGTTTGTGCTCCTTGTAACGTCTTACTAGCGTAATATATATGTTGAAATCGTTTTTCAATCCTTTGTCATAAAACGGCTCCCATTGCAAAATCACTTGCATTGCACATTAGTTCAAATAATAGATTTCAATTTGGAGTTATCATGATCGGTGCATTAGTGAGTTTTTCTTTAAGAATATTAAAAGATTTGATACATTCATTCGAAAAGATGAATGGAGCATCTTTTTCAAGGAGTTTATTCATAGGAGTGACAATTTTAGAAAAATCTTTTATGAAACGTCGGTAAAAACCGGCATGCCCTAGAAAACTCTTAACTCCTCTAACATTGGTGGGATGTGGAAGTTTAGAAATTACATCTACTTTAGCTCTATCCACTTCAATTCCTTCCTTTGAAATTTTATGACCAAGAACGATGCCTTCTTTAACCATGAAATGGCATTTCTCCCAATTAAGAACTAGATTTGATTGTTCGCATCTAATAAGCATTCGTTCAAGATTAACTAGACATGTTTCAAAAGTATCACCGAAGATTGAAAAGTCATCCATGAAAACTTCCATGCATTCTTGTATCATGTCGTGAAAAATCGCCATCATGCACCTTTGAAAGGTTACAGGGGCGTTGCAAAGTCCAAATGGCATGCGTTTGTAAGCAAAAGTACCATAAGGGCACGTGAATGTGTTTTCTCTTGGTCCTCGGGTGCAATTGGAATTTGAAAGTATCCGGAAAAACCATCAAGAAAACAATAGTCACTGTTCCCAGCTAACCTTTCCAACATTTGATCAATGAAAGGTAAGGAAAAGTGATCTTTTCTGGTGGCGTCATTTAATTTTCTATAATCAATACAAACACGCCATCATGTTACAGTCATAGTAGGAATAAGCTCATCTTTTTCATTTGTGATGATAGTCATGCCACCCTTCTTAGGTACGCATTGAACTTGGCTTACCCATGGACTATCAGAGATTGAATAAATTAAACCTGCATCGAGCAGTTTAATAATTTCTTTCTTAACAACATCTTGCATATTAGGATTTAGTCTTCGGTGGCGTTGCACATACGTTTTATGAGCTTCTTCCATAAGGATTTTATGTGTGCAATACGAAGGACTTATTCCTTTAATGTCATGAATCTTCCATGCAATAGCTGGTCTATGAGCTTTTAGCACATAAATGAGTTGAGATTTTTCATTTTCCATAAGAGAAGACGAGATTACTACAGGTAATTCAGATTCACCATGTAAATAAGCGTATTCCAAATGGGTTGGAAGTGGATTTAACTCTAATATCGGTGGTTCTTCTATTGATGATTTGTATCGATATCTATCTTCCTCTTTCAGCATTTGAAGTTCTTCTGTTGTTAGTTCGTATTCATTAGCCATAAGTGCGGCTAATATTTCAGCTTCATCAATTGGTTCAGTTCCTTCTCCTAAGGAACATTCTCCCGTTCCTTGTAATTCTGAAAATTCTTGTAACAATTCTGCTTGTGAATCTATAGTTTGAACATAATAACAGGTATCATTTGCAGATTGCGGTTGTTGCATGGCTCTATCAACAGAAAATGTAACACTCTCGTCCTCTATACTTAGGGTCAGTTTCTTACCAAACACGTCTATTATTGCTTTAGCCGTGTTTAAGAATGGTCTTCCTAATATGAGAGAAACTCGAGAATCTTCTTCCATGTCCAGAATAACAAAGTCTACTGGAAATACTAAAGTACCAACTTTAACTAGCATGTTCTCCATTATCCCTCTAGGATATTTTACTGATCGATTGGCTAGTTGTATGCTTATTCATGTTGGTTTCAATTCTCTAAGGTCTAGTTTAGCGTATAATGAATACGGAATTAAATTTATACTAGCACCTAAGTCTGCCAATGCTTCTATTGAATTAAGACTTCCCAGAAAACATGGAATTGTGAAACTTCCTGGATCTGATAATTTTTCTAGTAGTTTATTCAATAGCACTGTAGAATAATTAGCATTCATTGTAACAGCCGAGAGTTCTTCCATTTTCTATCTAACTGTGATTAGATCTTTCAGGAATTTAGCACACCTAGGTATTTCTGAAATCACATCAATGAAAGGAAGATTGACATTTATTTGTTTAAACATATCCAAGAATTTGGATTGCTCGGCTTCAAGTCTTTCTTTTCTCATTTTACTCTGGTAAAGAAGCTGTGGTTGGTATGGTTTAACATAAGGCTTTGCCTTAACTGTGTTATCTTCATTAAACTTTTCAACTACCGGTTCTGATTCCTTCTCTTGCTCAGGCTGTGGTGCCTGTGTAGTAGGAATAGAGTCATCAGAAATTACAGGTATTTCAGGTGGTTTGAGTGTAATACCGCTTCTTGTGGTAATAACTTTAGCTATTTCATTTCGGGGGTTAGCATTTGTATCGCTCAGTAGACTCCCCAGTTTTCTTTCACCTATCAACCTTGCTAGGTCACTTACTTCTCGTTCCAGATTTTGGATAGAAGCTTGTTGATTTCTAAATGCTTGAGCATTTTGTTCATTAGTTTGTTTCTGAGATGTGAAAAATTGAGTTTGAGATTCAACTAGCTTCGAGATCATATCTTTTAAATTTGGCTTTTTATCATCGGTTTGTGGTGGTTTATTTGGAAAAATAGGTCTTTGTTGGTTGTAAGTATTATTAGATACTTGTTGATTGCTAGGACCTTGCTGGTTGTTGTATGGAACATTTTGGTTATAATTTTGATTTTGATTTTGATTGTAGTTTGGTCTTGGCGGTTGATAATTATTCTGATAATTATTTCCAGGCCTTTGATTCATGTATGAAACATTCTCTCTTTGTTCCATTGTTTGTTCAATACTGAGACAATCTTTTGTCAAATGTGGTCCTCCACACTGCTCACAACTAATGCGTATTGCGTGAATATCTTTAGTCATCTTCTCCATTCATCTTTCAAAAGCGTCTAACTTTGCGGAAATGGAATCAAAGTCATGGCTAGAATCGGCTCTAACCGCTTTAGATGAACGAAAGATATCTTTTTCTCGGTGCCACTCATGTGAGTGGGAGGCTGTGTTATCAATAATTTTGTGAGCTTCAGTTGCAGTTTTCTTCATAATGAAACCACCAGCTGCTGTTTCGATGTCTTTTCGTGTAGCAACATCGCATCCTTGGTAGAATATTTGCACTATTTGATAAATGTCTAAACAATGTTGAGGACATCCTCTCAACAACTTTCCGAATCTTGTCCACGCCTCATATAATATTTCATTTGGCTTTTGCGCGAACGTAACAATTTCTCCTTGAAGTCTCACGGCTTTAGATGCCGGAAAGAATCTTTTAAGAAATTTCTCAACTAAAACATCCCATGTATCAATCGCCCATTCAGGTAACGATTCTAACCAATCTTTGGCTTCTCCCTTTAAAGTCCAGGGAAATAACATGAGATAGATCTGTTCATCCTCAACTTCTCTGATTTTAAATAGAGTACAAATCCTATTAAAGGTTCGAAGATGTTCATCTTGATCTTCTTTTGGCGTACCACTAAATTGGCATTGATTAGTTACCATGTGTAGGATTTGTCATTTGATTTCATAATCTGGCGCATTAATGTCTGGTTGAGTAATGACATGACCTTGGCCAGTGCGTGTGGCTCTCATTCGGTCTTCCATACTTAGAGGTTCCTGATTTTTCATGATTGAATTTGTTGAATCTGAATCAATAGAGGATTCTGATTTAATGGTTTCTTCCTTGACAATCTCTGGATGAGTAATTTGTGGTTCAGGAGGAATAATTAGTGGTTCAGGATCTCTGAATTGTCCTTGAATATCCTCCGGTTTCTCAATTGTGAGGTCGGGTTCAAAAAATGAATTATCGGAAATTTGAATTGGAGTACTCGTTCGACTAGATGATGATTCTAAAGAAAAATCAACGGCGACGATATTGGCTAGATGTATTGATCGAGTTACAGGTGGTGAACGTATGAAAGGTGGTGAACGTTTTGCTCGGTGCATTCACAGAATATCCTATTAGTTATAAAGATAAAAATTATATAAGTTATCAAATTAATAGACTTTTCTGATTTTGCCCACGTTTCGAATAGCTAATAGATGCAGCAGGTAGCCAGGACCCTTTAAATCGGAAGCCCACAACTCGCCACTAACAAATCCAACTATTACTACGAACCATAAAATTTTGGATGTCTATCAATTTAACCGCTTAAAATAATTTTTTCGTCGAAATTTTAAAGAAGATATAGAAAGTTCTATGTCCTAAAAACTAGAGCGTAGAAATGAGAAAGAAAAAAAAAACGCGTCAAGAAATAAGAGGTCGAAAAACAAACGTCGAAAAACAAATAGTCGAAGAAAGTAAAGCGTCAAAACTTAAAAGTCTAAAAACTAAATATTAAAACTTGCGTCTAAAGGTATTAAAGCTTAAAGGAATTCTATATCCAAAACTGCAATTTCTTAAAAAGCACTTAAAATCTATTAAATACTAAACCGATAAGCGACGTCGTAAAATTCTAAAGCGCCTAAATCTTAATCTAAAGAAAAAGCACTTAAGGGATTTTACGGCAAAGCCTAAAAATCTAGGAATATAAAATAACTACGGCAAAAACTAAGTTTAAAACTAGTTACGAACGAAAAATATACAATTTACGAATTAAACGATTAAAAATATACAGTTTATAAAAAGATATAAAAAATGATAAAATTACTTATTTTTATAAAAATATTATTTTTATATTATTATTTTATAAAAGTATTAATTTATATAATTAATAAAACTTATTAAACTTAATAAAACAAATTTAATTAAAAACTAAACTAAATATTAATTTAACTAAACCCTAATTAGGTTAAACAATAATAATAATAATTAAATTAAAACCCTAAATTTCGTAATTATGGCGTACTAGGTTGGCCTGTCAGACACTCTCATGCGATCGCATGAGTTCTGGGTGTCTGGGCCATGCGGTCGCATGGACTGTAGATCCAGGCCAGTTCTTGGGCTGCTACAGTATTGTGGCCCGATTTCAATTTAATTATTTTTTTTCTGAGTTTAATTTATATAAAATATAAATATAACTTATAAGTTTTATAAAAAAAATATATATTACTTATTAGTTTTATAACTCTTAAAATATAAACTTTTTAATTTAAATACTTAAAAATATAGAAATATATTTTTTTATGTTTTTATATTTTTGAAACTTATAAATATATTCTCACAAAAATAGATTAAAATATATTTTTTTATAGCGTTTCGCTTTCGCTTGATGGTTCCCCGGCAGCGGCGCCAAAAATACTTGATGTGTGCGAGGTGTAGTACGAAATACTATTAATTTTATTACGAAATAATATTAAATACGATACAATTTTACACAAGTTATTTATTTATTTATAGAATGGATATACCTAGACCTTGCTACAACACTTATAGGCAGTGTACCTAATCGTAGAGTAGTGTAGTTTTTAGTAAGTCCGGTTCGTTCCACATGGATACAACTGAGTTTAACGCTATATTTTTATTAACTATATTTGTGTATATATATATATATATATATATATATATATATATATATATATATATATATATATATATATATATATATATATATATATATATATATATATATATATATAAGTAGTATTGTTATTATTATAAAAAGGGGATTTTACCGTTTAGTGACCGGTTTGTCGATTTTAAGTCCTAATGCAAAATATTGAATACAACTTAATTTAAAGTGTAAAGTAAATGACGATAAATAAAAATGCGATAAAATAAAAGTACGATAATTTAAAGTACGATAAATAAAATGACAATAAATAAAAGTAAGATGAGATATAAAATAAAGGAATTATGCTTATTTAAACTTCCGTAATCATGATGTTTGACGTGTCGATTTTAATTTATTACCATGGGTTAATTGTTCTTTGTCCTGGATTATTCGATATGTCCATCTGGTTTTGTCCATAATAGTCCGTCGGTCATAATTATAAAGTGCGAAAGTCTTCGTCAAATTACCCTTATACCCGAAGTCAAATATTCCAACTAATTGGGGACTTAAACTGTAATAAGGTTTTAATACATTGTTAATGATTACACCAGGTTATCGACTGCGTGTAATCCAATGTTTTAATACTTTATTAACAATTACACCAATTACCCTTGAATGTAATCCACCCCTGTTTTAATGAGTCCATTAACTATTAATCCATCCCCGTGTGCGGTCAAATGAATAATTATTAGTATTTATAAATATCCCTCTCACCGTACCTAGTCAAGCGTATGTGGTTATATATAGATACGTCAAATTATAAATCTCTATATTAAGTTATAAAGATATCATTTTGTTAATCAAATATAAAGCCCATTAATAGCCCATAGTCCAAATTCCACAAGTGTCGTCTTTTGTCCAAACCCCAATTATGGTCCAAAGCCCAATAACCCCGTCTTAATATTTAGCCCAACATCACGATTACTTCAGCTTAAATAAACATAATAATAACTTAGCTACGAGACATTAATTTAAAAAGGCTGAACATAACTTACAATGAGTATTAATCGCGTAGTGTTACACGGACAGAATTTCGACTTACAAACTTAAAACATTCGCTATTATAACCTTATTATTATTATTAACTTAATATTAAAATTATAATTATAAAATATAAATATATATAATTGAGAGAGAGAGTAATGATATTGATGAAGGTGTACTCCTCTCGTCCGAATTCGATTGCTATTTATAGCACCTGACCAATAATTTGGGGTCATGCGATCGCATGGCCTGGGAGTGTTATTCCCATGCGATCGCATGGAGGCCTGGGACAGCTCACATTCTTTTGTTTTCTTGTTTGCCGACGTTTTATTTAATATATATATATATATATATATATATATATATATATATATATATATATATATATATATATATATATATATATATATAATTATATTATATTCTTGTGCATAGTTGACTTGTAATTTTAGGTCCGTTGCGTCGCGCGTTGATAGTTGGCTCAGGTCCCGGTTCCGGATTTTCGAACGTCCTTTCGTATTATTTAATATTTTGTACTTTGCGTTTCACGGCTTGTACTCTTGTAATTTTTAGACGTTTCTCATCAATAATTTGAACTACTTTGATTGTACTTTGTACTTTTTAGCGTTTTGGTCGTTTGCGTCTTCAAATCGTCGAATCTGTCTTTTGTCTTCACCTTTTATTATTTAAACGAATATTACTTGGAATTAGAATAATTGCAACTAAAAGCTTGTATTTCTTGAAGGATAATGCTATGAAATATATGTTCGTTTTTAGCATTATCAGGTTCATATCAATGAACTGGCGGAGTGGGCCGCATGTTACGACGGCATTTCGTGATCAATATTTTTTTTGAATAGCAGTTTGGGATCACTTAGGGGGACTAAATCACTCACGCTATCATCACCTGCAGTTGCATAAGCCGAACTGGTGCCCTGGAGGAAACCCGGACCAATCAGAGGGCACGACCGGTAAAAATTCCCCTCCCCGCTGCTCCCGCAACGCGATGTATGAAAAAACACTTTGGGTGGATTTCAAGATTAAAGGAATATCCTTGTGTACAATGTTGTCACCTCAGTTGCATAACCCGCTCCCAACTGGTGCTTGGACCCGAAGAGAGGGTGCCAACCGTGACCAACATAGCCGTGACCAACGAGGACGTTGGTCTTGAAGGGTGGGGGGATGGGTTCATATCAATGAACTGGCGGAGTGGGCCGCATGTTACGACGGCATTTCGTGATCGATATTTTTTTTGAATAGCAGTTTGGGATCACTTAGGGGGACTAAATCACTCACGCTATCATCACCTGCAGTTGCATAACCCGCTCCCAACTGGTGCCGTGGAGGAAACCCAGACCAATCAGAGGGCACGACGGGTAAAAATCCCCCTCCCCGCTGCTCCCGCAACGCGATGTATGAAAAATGACTTTGGGTGGATTTCAAGATTAAAGGAATATCCTTGTGTGCAATGTTGTCACCTTAGGAAATCGAACTCCCAACCTCTAACAAAGATGTATGAGCCATTACTACTGAACCAACAATACATGGATATTTCGTGACCAATATTGATTGTCAAATGCAGTTTGTTAGTACGTATTATTACATATGTTCAAAAGAGTTGATGGTTGATAGTACACAATTATGATAATTACAAAGGCACGTGTAATTAGTATATGTGCATAGTGGCAAAGTCAGGATTTCAATTGACTAGTGTCATAAAATGATACCGAAATATATCAAGTAACCGCAATTCAATTGAAAAACAATAATTAAGTAATAATGTAAAAATGTCGAAGTATCATTCGAAAATAAATTATACAATAAGAAAAATGAAAAAGAAATAAAAAATACTTACCTATACTTTTAACACGTCACCTTATTATTTTTCAGTTCACCAACACGTATGCTACGTCGGCGCCAAATACTACACACCACCCCCAACACGCCTAATTTGCCCATCACAACCTGAGATGGTCTAATCAAATCTCATTTTTGATTGGATAATTTGTTGTTTTAACGAAATTTTATGTGATTTATTGTTTTAAGTGCGAAACGAGAAAATGGATGAGCTTACAATTTTTAATAACAAAATTTTATTAAAAACTAGTAAGAAAGCGGAGAACAACTACATGCAAAGTAAAGGGTTTGGGAGCCAAAGGTTCCAATCATTTCTAACATTTCTAAACCTACTAGAAAACCATAGGAACAAGTAAACAGTATGCTATCCAAAATGTGTCACATGTGGAACTTTGATTCTAGAAAACAAGACCGTTTCAATATTCCTCAAAAATGAAGTGTGACTAGAAGGTGCGCATAATGCACAATTCACCCGGTATCAGGTCTCATGCTTGGGGGCCTTGATTACCCGAGGTTTTACCTTCTATGAGAGAGCCAATGTACTCGTTCATAAGAGGGTTTCCTCTCTTACCAAAAAAAAAAAAAAAAAAAAAAAAAAAAAAATTATTACCATGTTCAGGTAATCAGGGGAAGCGTATAATGTATGTGGCCTAATCAGGTTATCCGATGACCATATTTTACCCTTCTCTATCCACCTTATAAAATGTGTTGTTGATATTGACATTTGAATCCAAAACATATTTTAAGAATATCATAACGTCAACCACTAGACTATCTTTTGATAGTTTAGAATGTGAAACAATTAGTCTAAAGAAATATAATTGTGACATACCGAAATTATTTTAACTAAATGGTTGAGCTATTTTTTTTTACCATCGAGACATTGCCTGAGTGTTATAATAGGGGGCGGTCTGTTTGTTCTCAACGAGTGGGCGCATGTTTAGATTCCCAGGGTCAATATCTAATTGATACTGCCATCAATTAGCTTGTCGGAAGAGGTTTTCTCAACCTTCAACCGTACTGCCTGGGTTGTTATGATTTGGGTCCCCTCCTAACCCGTATGTGGGTTGCATATGATCGCGAATGTGGTTAAGTAACCTATGGATAATGCCGATACTGCCGTTAAAAAAAATGGTTGAGCGTTTTTTTAAGTCGTTGCAAATTAGTTTAGAGAGGATCCTTTCGCTACGTATTTATATCGATGTATGATAGATATGGTCATATGGAATGTATGGTATGCAACGCTCAGAACACAAAGTAGTAGTTTTTTTATTTATAGCAACACTGTCAATGTAACAATAACACAAACTAAAGATGAGGCGCAAACTATGGCAAGAAGGATAAAGTTGACTTTGGGAATAATGTGCTTGTTGCCGATTAAATTAGATTAGATACAATAATAATTCATATTCAATCTCCACCGTTGGATGCCTTGTGAGTTAACCATTACAAATACTACAAAAGTTGGATTGGATTGGATGAGTGAATAATGTTCATAACTTTTCCACCTTCACAAAGGCTCCTTGCCTCATTCCAGATTCAAGCATTGCATCCAGAACAGCAACATCTCGTGCACCTTCGACGTATGAGCTGCGAGCTTCAGCTTCAATCTTATTTCCATTCTGTGCACACATTCAAGTAATCATAATTAAATAATCCTAAATCATTCACAAAATGCAATGATTCTATTTTGGCAACTTCACTAAAAGTTGATTTAGGTTCCAAAAGTTAAGATTATATAATACCAGAGTGACCTTTGAAATGTCACTTAAGAAAGCTTTCAGCTCTTCATTCACACCACTAAATGGATAGAAACTGCTCTTTGTTTCTCCATTGCCAGTAAACAGAGTTACCTAATAACATACAAGTAACATCAAGACATTAAAAAGTAGTATTTTCAAAGCTAAATTTTCACAGGGAACTGCATTCATTTCAAAGGTGACAAGATTGAACCAAAATGGGTCTCTTTTGGTTAGTATTTTATCTCAAACTAGTGAAATGACCCGTGAAATCACGGGTTTATTTAAACGAAACAGTTTAGTGATATGTTTTAGGTATTAAGTAAACGTAAATGTTAAAGTCATTTAGTTTAATGACCCGTGGACCTACAGAATCCGACTAAGAAACTCGTCAGTTGAACATTTCATCAAACACCTAAAATGCATATTAAACAATCCACATCCAATCATAAGAGATAATATTGGTTGTCATTTTATTTTTAAAGTGTAAATTAAAATATAATAAGAATTGGTTTCCTTCTGCCTAGTTTTTATACCTTCTCGTACTCAATTAAAATAATTAAAATAGTTAATTAAAATAATTAAAATAAAATAATTAATTAAAATAATTATTTTTAATAATTAAAATAACCATTAATAAGATTTAGTAATAATAATTAATAAATAAGATTAAATTTTAATTCAAATTTATTTAGATTAATGACATCACCCACTATGCTTAGATTTTTTTTCTTTTGTTTTTTAATTTTTTTAACAAATGAATTAGCCTAATAATGACATCATCATTATAGGATTTTAATAGAAACTATAGATGGGTCAAAAACAGTTTGAGGGTCACCCAATGTGTTTTCAAGAGCATGAAACCTCTTAATCTATTTACCTTAAGGAATCATATTATTATCATTTCCATTGCAAAATATAACAAGATGCATTACCACATAACCATGTTGTCCATCTTTATTTCCCCGTTCAACTTGCACTGTCCCACGCAAGCCAACTACTCGCCATACAATCTATACCAATATTCTAACATTATTATAATTTCACAAAATAAAACATATATCTTAAAAGAAGTTGTTAGTAGCACATTAAAGTAGTAACCTTTGGTGATTTTGAGGATACCAACATCACAAACACTCCAGAACACCCATTCTCCAGTTGACTAGAAAAAATAAAAAAATAAAATAAAATTTAGTCACTTTAGACTCAAACTTTCAATAGAAATATGAAAACAGTGAAAAGGTATAAGTGTCTAGATTTACAATACAGAGGAAATTGTGTCTGGTGGGGGCAGGGTTGTATCCACATGTGATGTCATAGCTGACACCGAAGCTACCTCGCATCCAACAAGCTGATCAAGTAAGTATACAAAAACTAATGTTAGTCTAATTTGCCTTGTACAATTAATAATCAATTCGTCAATTGTGATCACAAGACAATATTTTTACAATTAAATAAACAAAAAACTTACCATTCTTAACCCTGCAATGTAATGTACACCCATGTCTAGAATAAATCCTCCCTGCCACATATAGAGAGATACAGAGTTAGCATTCCACAAAACTTAAGATCGACAAACTCAAGGTGACGTTCTAGGATTTTTGCTTATTCCATGAATATCAAATTATGCAACTATATCATATTTAATCTATAATCCCTCTTTTAAGCTAAACTGCCCAGTGCTACCATATAGGGAAGTGATTTGTACACTCCAAATTATAGCCATAAACCACCAAACATGTTTTGCATTAACATAAAGCATGTTTGGTTGTGTACGTCCAAAGAGTGCTTGTGTACGAATCATCACCCGTATAATCTACTAAGTTATAAACCACTAAAGCAACGAAATCACCATCTAACGACCAAGTAAATAAAAAATCAACACATAAAAAAAAAAAAAATTAATAATAATAAAAAAAATAAAAAAATAAAATTCTTATATGAAGTTACTTATCATAGTTTATATGCCTTACAGTGAAATTGCGTCTCCATGAACTTGAGAAGTAAGGATTTGAACTATTCATTGATCCTTCGATGATTACTTGAACACTCATCATATCACCAATTTCAGACACCAACTTTTTGCTCTGTAAAGTTGATAACAAAGTGTCACACAAAATCATCATCATATAAATATAAATGTTCAACAACTGTGCAACATACACGTACGTGTACCTCTACAAACGCAGGCTCAAACCGATAATTTTCACCAACGGCCCATATTTTCTGAGTAGATGGATCGTTGTACAGAGCAGTATAGCTTGATAATGCAGTTTCCAATTCACTAATGCCTGCAGAAGAAATCATAAAGTTTTTGAGGATCAATATAGATATAGAGAAATATAATGTCATGGTGATTGATATAATTCACAAGCATGTTTATTATATACATAGGATCTGACTTACAAGCAGCAGCAGGTTTTTCTTGAAGAACATGTTTTCCTGCCTTCAGAAACTTTAGAGACATATCCACCTGCATAATATGGTTTGAATGTAGACTTTATACAGATGTATGGTTATAAACCAACATGGATGTTGTAATTCTTTATTATATATATATCTAATAACTGAAGATTTGAATTGATGTATGTAGTAGAATGTACACACTTTCATCAAAGCATACATCTTTAATATGATACCCTTTTATTTATTTGATTGTAAAGGAATTCACTCTAACATACAGATCCATAATTTTGTTGTTAATGGAGATTAGGGGATTACAAATACAAGTGGAAGAACTTTGGGCATTAAACAGTTGTTCTATGCAAAAAGTCACCCAAATTGGTTTAGAAACAAAGTTTTTAGGCATTAAGCTACCTATCACTTTCACTCTGTACGTCTATGACTCTGTGCATAAGCGTCTAAATGTGTAAACTTAAGAGATCAAGAAACCTATTTATCATCATTGTATCCATAATAAAGTCCTGTTGTATAAACAACACAATCTAGTGCTGGAATAATCAAAAATCCAAATGATACAAATGCTGACTTGGCCCTCAAATGAAAGCAGACATTTCGATATCTGTGTTTACAGAATGACAGAAATATACCTTCTTGTGTAAGGATCCTTTGGTTGTGCAGTGCAAACCAGTTAGTCAACAAGTTTATATCTTATAAGAAATCTATTGGTCAAATATAGTCACAACTCACAAATATAACAAAGAGAAAAGGGAAAACATTGGTTAACAAAAACAAGGTCCAAAGTTTGCAGAAAGGTCACAAATTCGCCTAGAGGTAAAAAAATTTTGCATGCAAGTCATATTTTGAATTGGGATCCAAATTTCGCACAAAACTTGATGATGATTCTAACTTTCAATAGTTTAATCACAATATTCACCAGAATCATCTCCTACTACATAAATCCTAAAACATACAAACATCAAACTATTGCTCCTAACTCCAACACTTCTATAATCTATACTGTCAAACTCTTCTTTTAGAAGGCAATATAACCATCAATTCTACACATAAGCATTAGATACATGGTCAAAATTCATCACATACACTGACTGTAAATATGAAATTACAACCATAATAACGGTATACACTATCATGTATTTATTTTAAAGAAGAGCATAAACTACCACATTCTTAATGTCAAACATCACTCATTTTTCCACTAATGTATTATGCATTCTTCAAATACACAGTTACCATCATAAAAGGGTAAAACAAACTTAAATTGAACCTGAATTTGAGCAGCAAGAGCAACAATCACACCAGAAATATCTGAATCACGAATAATTTCATCGAGTCCATCATCTCCATACTTGCATTCCACATTCGGGAACACTTTTCGAGCAATGTCAACAGCCTCACTTGACGATTTCTATACATACATATATAATAATCATTATATTAACAGATTTAGGGTTACAGTTTTGTCATTTATGTAAAATAATCTCAATTACCTCGGAGCGACTCCAGATAGCTTTGAGAACGACGAGATCCGAGATCTCAGCAAGCCTCGGGAGATACTGTGATTTGACGAAGATTCCGGCACCGATAATGGCGATTTGAGGTGGATTTTGAGCCATGTTTAACTATGAGATATACTGCCAGTACCGATTACTTGATCTGCTGGTTCAATATTTTACAATCTGAACAAATCTGAGTTGATTCTTTGATTTTAAGAATAAAATTATCAGTATCAGTTGCTAGTTAGTTACTGCGGGACAATTTTTAGAGTTCTCTGAACTCAGAAGAAGTCGGTGGTTGACTTTCGTTGATTTTTAATATAAATATATATTTTGAATAAATTATATGTATAAATATTAGACTTTTCAGATAATTTTCGAGATTTGACCGAATTTTTTAAGAAGTTCAGCGATTTGACCGAGAAGTTAACCGATTTTTTCCAGAAATCGGTCGTTGACCGATAAATTATGCGTTGACCGATTTTTGGCCGATTCACAAAACGAGTTCTCGCCAGGATTGAGTTTCCGAGTTCTCGGCAATTTTTTCCGACTTTTGCAACCATGGTTACAATATACCAGTACTGGTATGATTTTAAGAAGTGGGCCTATATGCTAATGAAATTAGCTTTCAAATGGCCCGAGTCTTAAAACTCTAAACTAATTTTCACTTGCAAGGATCACAATCTATCCATATCATTTATTCATTTATTTAGTTTTGTTCAATTATATCCATATTTATATTCATATTCGTTTCAGTTCATTTATTTATATTCATATCTATTGAATTAAACGAGTTAATAAATATTCATTGAATATTATAAAATATTATAGTATTTCTTAATATACGATAAAAATAAAAACCTAGTATAACAAAAATTAATATAACATTATCTAATTAAAAATCTATCTAAAAGAAAATGTGATCTTTGTCGAAGATAGACCACAATTCGTTGAATTTACTGTAAAACATAGTTTATAAAAAAAAAAACTAAATATGTAATTTCTATATATATTTTGTTAGATACTTATTGATATACCATAGTATTTTATTATAAGGTTAAAATCCGATTGTGAATCTAACGCTAAATGCATGTGTAATAATTAATATGTACGCATATATTTATATTTATGTATTTTATATGTATTTCAGGTATTAATGAATATATTCATAGATGAAACTTTTCATCCATGTCCATAGGGCTGTAAATGAGCCGAACTACTCGTGAGCTATTCGAGCTCGGATCGTTAAAAACTCGGTTCGAGTCGAGCCTAAACGAGCTCGAGTTTGAGCCTAAGTTAGGGATCGTTTAATAAACGAGCTCGAGCTCGAGCTTTATTTGTCAAGCTCGTTTAAGCTTACGAGCCTAAACAAGCTTATATATATATATATATATATATATATATATATATATATATATATATATATATATATATATATATATATATATATATATATATAGTGGTAGGATCAAGAGGGAAGTAACCAAGCGGGGGGAAGCGGGGGGAAGCAAAAACTTTTTTTTTTCGTTTTTTGAAAAAACTTTGTTCACGAACATTATAGATGAGATGAAAATATGAACATTTAGTAGAGACACTTTGTGATAAATATTTTTATTTTGGCGGGAAAACGCTCGAAGAAGTAATATATAACAATTATCGTGTTTTTCGAGTGTATTTTGAGGTTTTAGCTATTGGGGTTTAGATATTAGGGTTTAGATATTAGGGTTTAGAAATTTAGGGTTTAGGGTTTAGATTTAGGGTTTAGATTTAGGATTTAGATTGAGTTTTTAACACGAACGGTTTAAAGTTTAGGGTTTAGGGTTTAGGGTTTGGTGTCTTGGGTTTATGGAATAAACCCAAAACACCAAACCCTAAACCCTAAACCCTAAACTCTAAATCGGGCTAAATTTTACTTCACAAAACATGAAAAAAAAAAAAACGTTCATATTCTTCACGAACAATATTATCTTGAATGTTATTTTTATCGATCGTTTTCCCGCCTAAATAATAACATTCATCACGAAGTGTCTCTTCTAAATGTTCATATTTTCGTGTGATCTTGATGCCGGGAAAAAAAAAATTTCAAAATAAACAATTTTTTTTTCTTCCCCCGCTTCCCCCCGATTGGTTACTTCCCCATTGATCCTGCCCCTATATAGCTCCCCTCACACCGCTTGTCAAGCCCGGCGGTGGTCTTCGTCCTATAGCTGTGGGTACTGTTTGGCGACGTCTTGTTTCGAAGGTTGGCGCGGCTATGGTTGGCCAGTCTTTGGGAAGTTACTTCGATGGTCTTCAATTTGGTGTTGGTGTTTCTTCAGGTGGTGAGGCAATTCTTCATGCTGTGAATCGGTTGATTGAGGATCGTGGCTCTGATGTTGGCCTCTCTATGTTATTAGTTGATTTTCAAAATGCCTTCAATCTAGTTGATCATACGGTCATGTTACGTGAAGTTCGCCGCCTTTGTCCGAGCATTTCTCGGTGGGTTGAATTTTGCTACTCTAATCCAGCCAGATTGTATTATGGGAACCACACACTATGGTCTTCTCGGGGGGTGCAACAGGGTGATCCCCTTGGTCCGCTGCTTTTTGCTTTGGTCTTACAACCCTTGGTTTCTAAAATCAGAGATAATTTTGAGGTTTGTCTTCAGGCGTGGTATTTGGATGATGGCACTATTATTGGAGACACTTTGGTGGTGGGGAAGGTTTTGCATTTGATTATGGAGGATGGGCCTCGTTTTAGGCTACATCTCAACGTTGAAAAAACAGAAATTTTCTGGCCTACGGAGGACCCTCGCAGCAGGCAAGTAGGTGTCTTTCCTCCTAATATTGCTCGGCCTTTAAATGGTGTTAAGTTGCTGGGGGCCCCCGCAAGTTCCGATCCTGGTTTTAGTAGTGAACTGGTGATGCAAAGGGTGACTAAGTCCATTGCGCTTATGGATAAGGTTGCTAAGCTTGATGATCCTCAGTGTGAGTTGTTGTTGCTTAGGGCATGTACGGGAGTTTCTAAACTCTACTTTACCTTGCGTACTTGTCCTCCTAGTATATTAGAGGCGGCTCAACGCGCTTTCGATGGAGCCCTTCGATCTTCCTTGGAGAGTATTGTTACTGCTTCAGGGCCTGGGTTTGGTGATTGGCAGTGGCGGCTTGCCACCTTGCCATTTGCTTTTGGAGGGCTTGGTGTTTATTCGGCGGGAGATGTTAGTCATTATGCTTTTCTGGCTTCTCGGTTACAGACTGCTGGGTTGCAGACCAAGCTCCTACGTCATGCGGGTATTGTTGGTCTTGGTCATGCTTTTGAAGATGCATTGGGTATGTTTAATAATACGGTTGGGTTTGATATTTTAGGTAATCCGAGTGAGGTCGCTGCCCCAATACTCATGAAGAAATTGGCAGATGTTTATTTCACAAAGGTTACCGCTTCTGCAGAATCCACTTTTTCGTTATCTCCCCGACAATCGGCCTTATGGAAATCACAGCAGGGTGTTCACACCTCTTCTTGGCTAAGGGCAGTCCCTATTTTGGGGTTGGGTCAGACGATGAACGCAAAGACTTACCGATGTGTGTTGTGCTACCGGTTAGGTGTTCCATTGTTCTCTATCTCGACGGCATGCTCTGCCTGTTCAAGGGTTTTTACTGGGGATATTTTCGGGGATCACGCGGTGTCTTGTGCTGGTATGGTGGATATTAAGCATCGACATAATATTGTTCGGGATTCCCTTGTTGATGTTTGTTATCGATCTGGGATTTCTGCGAGAAAGGAGGTTGACATTGGGTTGTCTGGAGGGAACGACAGGGCCCTCAGACCTGCAGATGTGTTACTTTATTCCTGGGATTGTGGTCGCGATGTCTGTGTTGACTTGACAGGGTCTTCTCCTTTAACACAGTCTGGGCTTTCTGACTTTGTCCCTGGACGTGCTGTGGTTGAGGCGGCTCGTCGGAAGCGGGTCAAGTACGAATCTTGCTGTCAGGCGATTGGTTATGGTTTCATTCCTTTCTCATTTTCTTCCCTTGGGGAATTAGAGAAGGAGGCTGTTTCTTTGCTTAAGCGGGTTCACAAGGGTTCGATGACGCAAGATATTGGTGCCGGTGCTGCTGCTCATATTTTTACTAGGATAGGTTTTGCTATTGCTAGAGGTGTGGGGGCCCAGATTGTCTCTAGGCTTCTCACTAATTTTTTTGTAAGTTTTAAAACTTTTAAGTTTATTATTATAATAATAATAATAATAATAATAATAATAATAATAATAATAATAATAAGTAAAACAACAATGATGGCAGAATGCATGGGCTAACGTGTTTCACGAATATCCAAATTGAAGAGGCCTCGAGCCTTTCACATATGCTCCTTTTTCCGATGACTATTCAACTTTCAATTTTTTGCAATCTTATTTTTTTATTTTCTAACCTCCTCAATTTTTATTACTCATTCTCTCTGTTCATTTCCACAATTTCTCCCTTCTTCTCAAAAATGTCAAGAGAACTTCAAAGTAGAAATCAGTCAATCAAAACCAATCATCTTAATTTGTAAGAATCTGTCATCTACTTCTTCATACTAAAACTTATGTTCCTTTTATTTTTTTTTTATGCATATAATCTATCTATTTAGTAGTAAGCATGTCACAAATTGTTAATTCATTGTTTAAAGAGATTAATGTAAAGGGTCTGTAAGTGTGCTACGTTGTTGCTATATAAAATCAATTACTGGTTACTCTTGTTTGACTAGCTATTTATTTATTGACTTATAGACTTTTATTAGCAATTTTTGATTTTATAAGGTAAACCATTAGGAACTCATTATCATATATAAATGGAAGGCAAAGTGAAACGAATCCGACTAGTCGAGTGCAAGCTTCTTCATTAGGGGTTGCACATGACTACATGAGTACGTAAACCTTGCAGTGACCGGTGACACATTTTCTTTTATTATTTTAACGATTACATATACTATTATTTTTTTGTTCACTTATATAATATGTCACTCGAACATTTTTTATATCTTTAATGCAGATTCTTTTGGAGTGATTTGAATGGTTATTTTCAACTTGAAATCAAGAAATATTGTCTGATGTTACTTTGTGTTCAAGAATGAACGTGGCTTATTGAGCATGGAATCAAGACACTACAAGTTTTTTTATCTTGTTTATAAATGTTTAAGTAGTTATAGATTTGGCATGTTGAATTATTTTGGCTTATTTGTATATCTTGTACTCTTGTTTATTTTTCACATATTGAATTTAAAGCATATATTATTAATTATTAACCCTTACATACTTAAAAAGGTGGGAATTTGTGTAGTTTTAGTTATAACCGATTGTAGTTTTAAGTTTGCGTTCACATTACACCCGGACCCTCAACTTTCGTTATATTTATACAACAGCCCCTAAAGTTTACACTTTCTCAGGAATAAAAAGTGTAAATATATAATTATATTAAAATAAAAGAAAATAATTCCACCCAAATTTATAACGGGCCCTATCTTCTCGCTTGGTGCAAGTTAAATTTTTCTAAATTTTTCCGAGATCACCGTTCAACTCGAAAAAAACTCACGAACCCAACGGGACTAACTATACGCGAAACGGACACTTCTCAAAAAACGCTAAACAAAACGACAACCCGTATCTTTCCGCTCGCCGCGAGTTAAATTTTTTCGACATGAGCGTCATACTCGAAATAATTTTGCGAACAAAACGATAAAAAGTACGTTTGAAACGGACACTTTTTAAAAAACGCTAAAAACAATGACAGCCCGTATCTTCCTGCTCGGCGCGAGTTATATTTTTTCGCCAGCACCGTCAGACTCGAAATAATTTTATCAACAAAACGAAACTAACTACGTTCGAACCGGACATATTTTAAAAAACAGTAAAGACGACAACACCACCAACGGCGCTTAACACATGAACCGTTTTCCCTTCTGTAAATACATAAAACTACGTTAAATATGAATACGCAGACCGAAAGCCCCCGCCGCATCGCACGGGCCGGACCCGAACTAGTTAATATAAAACTTCCTGAATGAAATTATGACCTACAACTAAAATGCTGTTTAACAAGCTTACCCAAATAGATTAACGAGCTCGAGTTTTTACTTAACGAGCCAAGCTTGACTCGAGCTAAAACTGTTTACATTTTTAGAAAAGACGAGCTTATAACGAGCCGAGCTTGATTCGAGCTAAAATCGTTTAATTTTTTTTTTTTTAAAAAACGAGCTTATAACGAGCCAAGCTCGAGCTTTTAATAAGTATCACGATCCAAGCTCGAGCTTAAAAATCAAGGCTCGATTCAAGCCGAGCTCGAGCTCGACTCATTTACAGCCCTACATGTCCATATCCGTATCTATATCCATTTAGATTCATCAATATCCGTATTATATCCATTTAGTTTCATCCATATCCATCACGAAGTGAGTGAATATCTACTGAATCGGATAGCCATTACCGATTGAACAAAAACCTTTTTTCTCTGTAAGTAAACAATTTGTATACTTTTTGTCTTTTTCCATAAACGAGGTTGGGTCGGGCCCGCTTTGCTAGGCCAAACTCATAATCTCACTCAAATTGTGAGTTCCTTAAAATAGAATATGATGAAAATGCCCTTAAAAAGTTTTAAAAATTACATTAAATGCAATAGTGCTATATGAAGTGAAATAAAGGCTTTTTGATCATTTCATACACTCTTCTGTTCCAAATCTATTGTATACTATTATTTTCTAAGATGTTCCAAATCATAAATTCATAAATAAATAAAAATAAAGAAGTAAAATATAATTTATCATTAATCATAAATTCATAAATAAATAAAAATAAAGAAGTAAAATATAATTTATCATTAAAGTATACATGTAAGATAAAAGTTCGGTAAAGAGTAAAACATAAAATTGGAAGTATATAAAAAGTACAATGTAATTATTACATTTTCTTAACTATGTAATTTTTGTCTAGTGATAATAGAACGAAATAGATAAATTATAGAGTAACTAGTGAAATGACCCGTGAAACCACCAGTTTGTCTAAACGAAACAGTTTTATATGTTTTATGTATTAAGTGAATATAAATGTTAAAGTCATTTAGTTTAATGATCCGTTAAATCACGAATTCTGACTAAGAAACTTCTCGTTTTTTACAAACATATTGATGTACTTAAGTTGGCCAGAATAATAACTACATTTATTCCATCACCAACCCCTTCCAATTTAATCACAATTACTATTTTTCTTTTGTCATAAAGCTTACATTACAAACTTTTATTGAGACATGTATTTCACACACATATGTAACGTAATTAATCTCGTAAAAGAATCATATTTAAATAATAATAATAATTATTATTTTTATAATAATTATAATTATAATAATAAATAATAATAATAAAATTTGTTTAAAAGATTGAGTATTTATATTTTTAATAATAATAATTAGTAATAACAAATGTCTCTTGAATTTTTAAAAAAATTAAAATACAATTATTATATAAAAGTTGAACAATATGCTTCAAAGTTTGTACATGTTTTCATGGAGTGTTTTGTAAAAGATTGTACAATTTATTTTATAGTTTGTACATATAGTTATGGAGGTGTTTTATCATAAGGTTGTACATAATATTTCAAATATTGTACATATGATGATGAGGTCACCTAAAGTTTATATTTTTAATTGTAAATTAAATGATTAATGATGTCACCTAAGTTACTTAGATTTTTTCTTTTTTTCTTTTTTTTATTGAAGGGAAAAACTTATTTATGATGTCATCATTTTAGAAATTTAATAAAAGTTATAGATAGATTATTCCTTTTACGCAACGTAACATGACATCTCACGTTAATATTAACATGGAAGAGTTTCGATCTCAATACAGTGATAATGATTATATGAGCAAGAAAAGAACCAAGAGCTGACATGTCGAGTTTAATGTTTAGGTTAATATTCTTTGAAAACACGGAAGTGAAAGTAAAGGTTCGATGCGAGAGATAAAATGAGACCATAAATTTATGGAAAATGATAACTATAGCCTTAAGGACTATGGTTAAACAAAAGCAAAGTTAATACTTTTAATATAAAACTACAATTTCATAAATAGACTAGTTTAATACATGCAACTTTGCAGGTTTTGATATGAATTTTTATTTTGAATCGTTATTATGATAACATATGGATAGATAAGTAGGTAAAAAGTCACATATAAAAACACTTTTATGAATCCCCTAAAGAGTGTAAGAGCACTTATGAATCCCCTAAAAAATGCATTGTGCCTCATGTTTGCTACCTATCGATAAGAAGATGACTACTTAATATACACATTTTTGTCAAAAAAACTTCTGAAACCTGCATTACCTACGTTAAGCTTTTATGAAAGCTCCCGTTTTTCATTTAATGAACTTTTTTATTTTTTAAAAGTATCCTTCTTTAATCTATTGGATAGGTATAACCTAGATTGACCTGTTTATAAATGAACCAAATTGTCACTTCTGACAATATGGACTATCAAAAGTATAGGTGGTAATTCACATACTTTACCTCTTCAACACAATACTGAAACAGTACTGGACTTTCTTGGAGACTATGAGTAGTCTTTTTGAGACGTTCACTAACTTCAGGACCATCAGTGTCACCCAGTCTCCTGCAGTCGGTCTAAACCCACATGAATGAACAACAACAGCCACAAAGTTGTGTACGTCATTTAAGTAACCACATATTAATAACTTACATATCTGGTAAAGTAAGCATAATGAGAAATAAAGTAATCCAACAGTTTTTATAACTTTTGTTGATTAGTTTTATGTGCACAGGCGCTCATATGCACCTTCTTGGTAGAAAGACATCATATTCATGAGCTCCAAACCTGCACGCCATTAGCTTTTAAAGAAACAAAACAAATAAATGAATTTCAACCTTTGGAAGTGCAGCCCTTTTTTGTCCGCATTAACAGTGGTCACCAATTAGTCCAATAGTAAAAAAACATACTGACTTGCATCATCTTTCCAACATCAAATCTTCTCTAGGTGTCTTCCCTCTCCTAATAGTCCCGACAAGGTGTCTATTTGTTACCTTTCTCTGCCAGCATGATCCGAAATATACAAACTAGGCAAAATGGGCACAAAAACAATACTATATGTTTGCTATTTGGAGACTGAAAGATAATCGTATATGTAGATCATGTCCTAACTAATTACCTTCTTTAAGAATTTCAGGACTTGAAGCGACAAGGATAGACCCTCTAGCCCGTGTTCACAGAAACAAAATGTTGAGTCCCCAAAATAATTAAGAATTTAGTTATGACAAAACTGTAATTTATTTGCACTAAAATGTTATGTGCAGCCAGCACAAGTTTGTTTATGTATAGACAGCAGATATTGCTGTGTCGAGTGTTTAGTTTGCTGCTTAGTCTACCAGCACAAGGTAGATAGTGTTCTTCAATCAGCACAGGATGTATACTCAGCAATTCAATAATATCAAGTGACTCAGCAATGAAGAACCAGCATAGCTAGAATGCAGCTTACTACACAAGACAGCTATGTTCCATTACAAGCATAGTGGTTTCCTGAGTGGTCTACATCAATCGTACTATTCAACAAAAGTCAAAGACAAAGTTGAACAGAAAAGGACACGCGTCGGCGGCTGACAAGTGACCTTACAAGATCACGTGGGAATGCAGAAGTTTAACGCATGTGCAGACATGTGTTATACTTTGTCAACGCCTAGGGAACACAACATTCTATTTGTTTAAAGAAATAGTGGTGCCAAACTGAATTGGGATGTTCCTGCAAATAGCTACCAAAGAGGAAAGAGGAGAGCACGCTCTCTGATGCAGTTGTCCCCACAAGTACAGACATCCTATGTACCAGTGGACAATGGAACAATTGCACGGATAAAAGGACTACTATAAATTGTTGTATCCACTATTGTAACAACTAGTGGTGAGGGTTTGTTCATTTAGAGTCCAAAATGTGTAATAGCTTAAAACACACTCTGTAGCTATACTTAGGTAAATATGTATCAACCAACTATCATTCCGCCAAGGATAGTTGTAATTCTTTGTGATCTAATCAGTAAAGAATAACCGTTGAAAAATTACCTTTGACTCTATTTAAGTTACTTGCTTGAATACTAAATTGTGTTTAACTGTTAAGTTAATTAAAAGAATTGTATTCACCTCCTACAATACTCATGTTATTTATCAAGGGACCAACAATTGGTATCAGAGCTTCAGTCTTGATAATTTAATATCTTGGATCTAAATTCTCTCATGGCTGCATACTCAAATACAGCTTACCTTGAAAATGGCTCATCCAATAGACCACCCAAATTTGATGAAGATGAGTATGAAACTTGGAAGGCAAGGTTCATGCTTCACCTGGAGTCTATTGACCCACTCATGCATGGTATTGCCACAGATGGTCAATTTGTCCCAACTGAGACTATTGATAATGTTCCAGCCACTGCTGACACTCCTGCCATCCCTGGCAGAGAGGTTGTTCTCATTCCAGCCAAATAGGATGTTGAGGACAAACGTCGTGTTGGACTTGACCCTAAGATCAGAACTCTATTACCTATAACTTTATCTAATCACCTGTTCAAACTGATTAAGGAAAAACTAAATGCTAAGCTTATGTTAGACTATCTAGATGTTACCTATGAAGGCATGAACGAGGTTAGGCAGAACAAGATTATTGCTTTGAAAATAGAGTATGAAATGTTCTTTGCCTATAAGAATGAGACCCTTAAGCAAACCTTCCTTAGGTTTAACTCCATAGTTGCTGACATGCTTACTTTGAAAATCACATATACTGATTTTGAACAAGTAAACAAATTCATTGACTCATTGTCTGCTAAATGGAAACCAGTGACTGACCCTCTAAGAACCACCCAGACTTTAAAGAACTTTAACATGTCTTCTCTCTATGGTACACTTTGGAACCATGAGAAGGGAGAAGCTAAACTTGAACTAAACTTGAAAGAAAACTTTAAGTCTGCCCCCACCACTTCAAAATCTTCTAAAACAGATGATACTGCTCTTATTGTTACTGCTAAAAAGAAAGCTCAAAAGGCTTTACTAGTTTAAAAGTTGACAGCAGAAGAAGAGTCAGCTGAAGATGATGTGGAGAGTGGTACTGGGTCTGAAGAGAGCAGTGATGATGAAGATGACGTGGAAGGGTTTGCTGAAGGTATGGCTTTGCTGGCTAGGCAGTTCAAAAGGTTTAATCGTAATAAAACCAGCAAGTCATACAAAGGGAGTAAGAAACCAAGTGCTAGGTATAACAGCAAATCAGTCAAGGGTCCTAAATCTGAGTGTTACAATTGTGAGAAGGTTGGACATTTTGCAGCTGAATGCATGTCCAGGAAACCTTCTGTCTCACACACTAACTCTTTCTCAAAAGCTGACAAGTACAAGAACAAGTACTGTAGCGACCCGACCAAATCGTCATTGACGGCGTCGTCTACTTAGGTCCCGTTACGTGGTCATAAGTCTTTAAAACAACGTTTGACCAAAAGATATGTCGCCTTCACTTCAAAATAAAGATTGTTTCAAAGTTTACAAGAATTGTTCAACCAATAGTTAAGTTACAACGTTATAATACGAATGAAATCTAGGCGACACGATTTAAAGTAAAGTCAAAAGACGCTCCATGAAATGCACGTATACTCGACATCCAATGCAAGTATCAAATAATGAGCGGAAGCATATATCATGTATCGTTCAAGGACCTGAGAAAACATAGAAATCTGTCAACGAAAACGTTGGTGAAATCATAGGTTTAAGTAAGTAAGTACAAGTGAACCACAAGATTTGCATCAATGAAATAATAGTAATACATTCCAAAAGTTTGTTTCACGAGCACCCAATTTTCAATGCTTAACATTTCCTTCCATTGAACCCCATCACTTAGTGCTAGAACATACACTGTTTCTCGAAAATATATTTCATTCGTAAACGGTAGCGAACCGTTTGAATGAGGGTTTGTCAAACCCATATGGATCCATACAACATAAGTTCTCGCTTACACCCGGCAAGTGTAACTAATGATAATCGAATTGAGGATTTTGTTCTAAACTCGTATGTAGAATGTTTGTTTTTCCTGTACTTGTGTTCACTTAGTAAAGAAATGTTTATGTTTTCTCATCCCAAATGTAAGTTCAAAAAGAGTAAAAGTGGGACTATGATCTCACCTTGAGTGCACGAGTAGTAAAGTACTTCACAAAATAACGTGTGCGAAGGATAGTGCTAGTCTTGACCTAAACAAATAGGTCGTATCAATAACGGTAAACACGATAGGTCAAAGATGTTCAATTAGTCCTATGGCTCGTTACGACTCAATAATGTAGCATGTGAGTCAAGTTGTCATGTTTCATGCAAGGTACAAGTATAAAAACATGTTAGAACGATTGCACAAATATTTGGTTAAGTTTGATTAAAAGTCAACTTGGTCGGGTCAAAGTCAACAGAAAAGTCAACGGGGTCGGGTTGGATATCCGACAATTTTTCTAAGTTATATAATCATATATGAGCATGTTGGCCAAGTTTCATGTTAATCGGAGGTCCGTAGCATAGCAAACATTTTCATGTCAAACGACCAAGTGAACAGCCAGTTTTAGCACAATGGGACGGCGTCCCAAATAGCTAGACGGCGTCCCAAATTGAAGAGTGGGACGGCGTCCTAATGGGCTAGACGGCGTCCCAAATTGAAGAGTGGGACGGCGTCTTGAGTTTCTGGACGGCGTCCCAGATGCCTTCCAGGCCCTGTTTGCTGAATTTCTCAATTGCACGAACCAAAACACAAACCAACACATTTTACAAACCGCAAACAATTAGAACATGTATTTTATATCATCGGAAAGCTCTTTCGACAAGGAACGCAACTAAGCACTTTTCATCAAGCAAAAACATCATATACTATAACCGAAATCCCGTCAAGCGATCAATAGAGGTTTATTTTCAAGTTTCAAGTTTATCAATTTTAATTTAAGTTTCGGGAATCCAATTTATACATGTGATATGCCGTTTTGAAGGTAATTAAGCATACAACACAACCTAACACTTACAACTAACATTCCATGTCGTTCAAATCATTAAAAGTCCATTTTAAGTTCATGAAACCTTAATCTAAATTCACCAAATTTCATAATCAAGTTTAGGAGGTTTCATTAATCAAACTATACATCATAATGAAGCTAGTAACACTAGAAACACAATTAAAACATGATCTCTTAGCATCAAACAACATATGAACACTCAAATTTCAAGATTAAGCATGTCATCTTTCAATATGAACTAGTTACATCAAAATATCAAAAACGAGCATACAAATCACATAAACAAACTAGACTCGAGCCATAGACACTAATTAACAACCTTATAACTTAAAAATCTCAAGAACACAAGAATTAGTGATTTTAGAAAGTTACCCAAAATTGATGAAATCGGTATGGAAACGAAGAGGAGATCACGAGGAGTTCAAATATGCAATTTGTTTTGATCGAATCCTTCTTGAACGAATTTGGATGATGATTGAAGGTTTGAGGGTTTTGAGAGAAAAAGGTGAAGTATTATTTGGGAGGTGATAAAATGAATGGAGAGGAAAGAGTTGACTAGTTGACCTAGTCATCTCTTTCTCCATTTGGCAACTTTAGTCCCTCAACTTAGGAAACGGGTACGGGAATTACCTAAACGAGATAATTCAAACGCGTATTAACGAGATGTGTTATAAACATATAACGGAACTTAAATAGTTAAACGGAAAAGTGAATGGAAAAAGGCGGGATGTTACATTACCTACACCTTAAAAGAAATTTCGTCCCGAAATTTAAGTAGGCGTAGTAGTCGTCGTTTCTTCCTCGAGATCTTGCGTTTCCGAATTCACGAATAGATGAGGATACTTCCTTTGCATTTGATCTTGTC
Source organism: Rutidosis leptorrhynchoides (assembly GCF_046630445.1). Classification (NCBI taxonomy): domain Eukaryota; kingdom Viridiplantae; phylum Streptophyta; class Magnoliopsida; order Asterales; family Asteraceae; genus Rutidosis; species Rutidosis leptorrhynchoides. The sequence goes on from NC_092333.1 coordinate 196,564,997, forward strand.
TTTCCCAAGTAAACTCGGGTCCCCTTTTGGCGTTCCAACGGACTTTAACAATCGGGATTCGGCTTTGTTTCAATGTCTTGACGGAGGTGTCCACAATTTCAACCGGTTCCTCCACAAAATGAAGTTTGTCATCAATGGTAAGCTCCTCTAGAGGAATGACGATATCGGGTTCGGCAAGACACTTTTTCAAGTTGGATACATGGAAGGTAGGATGAACGGAGTTCAATTGAGGCGGAAGATTTAAACGATAAGCAACGGTTCCAATACGCTCCAAGATTTCGAAAGGACCAATATACCGCGGATTTAGCTTCCCGCGTTTTCCAAAACGGATTACACCCTTCCAAGGTGCGACTTTTAACATTACTCGGTCACCGACTTGAAATTCGAGATCGTTGCGTCGTTTGTCGGTATAGCTCTTTTGACGACTTCGGGCCGTCCTAAGCCTATCTCGGATTTGAACGATTTTCTCGGTGGTTTCGTGAATGAGTTCGGGTCCGGTGATTTGCACGTCGCCTACCTCGGCCCAACAAAGAGGTGAACGACATTTGCGGCCATATAGCGCTTCAAAAGGTGCGGCTTTAATACTCGCGTGATAACTATTGTTGTAAGAGAACTCGGCGAGAGGTAAGTGCTTGTCCCAAGCTTTTCCGAAATCAACCACGCAAGCTCGTAACATGTCCTCTAAGGTTTGAATTGTACGTTCGCTTTGTCCATCGGTTTGAGGATGATATGCGGTGCTCATATCTAAACGCGTTCCCAACGCTTCTTGCAATGTATGCCAAAATCTAGAAACGAAACGGCCATCTCGGTCGGAGATAATCGATAAAGGTACACCGTGTCGGGCTACGATCTCCTTAATGTAAAGTTGTGCAAGTTTCTCCATTTTGTCCGTTTCTTTCATGGCAAGGAAGTGTGCGGATTTGGTGAGACGGTCAACAATAACCCAAATGGTATCATAACCGCCCGTCGTTTTTGGTAGCTTGGTGATAAAATCCATCGTTATCCTTTCCCACTTCCATTGCGGGATCTCGGGTTGTTGAAGTAGTCCGGATGGTCTTTGGTGTTCGGCTTTGACTTTGGAACATGTCAAACACTTGGAAACATAAGTAGCTACGTCCCTTTTGATGTTCGGCCACCAATATAGCTGTTTAAGGTCGTGGTACATCTTATTGGCACCGGGGTGAATCGAGTATCGTGACTTATGGGCTTCATCTAAAATAAGGCTTCGTAGATCCCCATAACTAGGCACCCAAATTCTTCCGGCAAAATATCGGAGTCCGGTTTCTTTAACTTCGAATCGAGAGGTGAGGACGTTCAAGTGTTCGAGAGAGATGTTTTCATCCTTGAGAGCCTCATCTTGGGCTACCCGAATTTGGCTATTAAGGTTGGTGTGAATGGTGATGTTTAAAGCTCGGACACGGAGAGGCACCGCTCTTTCTTTTCGACTTAAGGCATCGGCTACTACGTTTGCCTTCCCGGGATGGTAACGAAGCTCGCAATCGTAATCGTTTAAGGTTTCAATCCACCTTCGTTGTCTCATGTTTAGTTGCTTTTGATCGAAAATGTGTTGAAGGCTTTTGTGATCGGTGAAGATAGTACTCTTGGTTCCATAAAGATAGTGTCTCCACATTTTAAGTGCAAAGACAACGGCTCCGAGTTCGAGATCATGTGTCGTATAGTTTCGTTCATGAATTTTGAGTTGTCGAGAAGCATAAGCAATGACTTTCGTTCGTTGCATTAATACACACCCAAAACCATGTTTTGAGGCATCGCAATATACAACAAAGTCATCATTGCCTTCGGGGAGTGACAAGATAGGAGCGGTGGTTAGCTTCGTTTTCAAGATTTGGAATGCGGATTCATGTTCGGTCGCCCAAATGAATTTCTTTCCCTTGTGAGTCAATGCGGTTAGAGGACGTGCAACCAAAGAGAAATTTTCGATGAATCTACGATAGTACCCGGCGAGACCCAAAAATTGACGAATGTGAGTAGGAGTAGTAGGAGTCTCCCATTTACTAATGGCTTCGATTTTTGTGGGATCGACTTTAATGCCTTGATCACTTACAACATGACCAAGAAATTGAACTTCCTTTAACCAAAATTCACACTTGGAGAATTTGGCATAGAGTTGTTCTTGTCTTAAAAGTTCAAGCACAAGTCGGAGGTGTTCCTCGTGTTCTTCTTCGCTTTTTGAATAGACTAAAATATCATCGATGAACACGATAACGAACTTGTCAAGATACGGTTTGCACACGCGGTTCATAAGATCCATGAACACCGCCGGTGCGTTAGTGAGACCAAATGGCATGACAAGGAATTCATAACTACCATAACGAGTTCGGAAAGCGGTTTTGGAGACATCTTCCCCCTTAACCCTTAATTGATGATAACCCGAGCGGAGATCGATTTTCGAATATACACAAGACCCTTGTAGTTGATCAAAGAGGTCATCGATGCGAGGAAGAGGATATCGGTTCTTAACCGTCAATTTATTTAGTTCACGATAATCAATGCACATTCGTAGGGATCCGTCTTTCTTTTTAACAAACAAAATCGGAGCGCCCCAAGGTGAATGGCTAGGTTGGATAAAACCACGATCAAGTAGTTCTTGGATTTGACTTTGCAATTCTTGCATTTCGGATGGAGCGAGTCTATATGGTGCACGTGCTACGGGTGCGGCTCCCGGAATAAGATCGATTTGGAATTCAACCGGTCGATGAGGCGGAAGACCCGGCAATTCGTCGGGAAATACATCGGAATAGTCACTAACAGTTGGCACATCATCGATGTGCTTCTCGTCGGACTCGACTTTCTTAACGTGAGCAAGGATCGCAAAACAACCCTTACGGAGTAGTTTTCTAACTTTAACACACGAAACGAGGTTGAGTCCGGTGCAACTCTTATCGCCATAGACGATCAAAGGTTCACCATTCTCGATAGGAATTCGGATTGCGTTAAGATCACAAAGAATGTGAGATTTCGTTTTGACTAACCAATTCATACCGATTATTACATCAAAGCTTCCTAGTTCCATGGGTATCAAGTCAATTTCAAATTCCTTACCCAAAATGTTTAACGTACACCCCCGGTAATATGTGTTGGCACTTAATAGTTTCCCGTTAGCCACTTCAATGGTATAAGTGGTATCTAATGGAAGAGGTGGAGTGCTAAAAGAATGAGTCAAAGTCTTGGATACAAAGCATTTATCGGCACCCGAATCGAATAAACAGGAGACATAAGAATTGTTGAGAAGAAACGTACCCGTGACTAGTTCAGTGTCATCCCGGGCTTCCTCGGTGTTGATGTTGAAAGCTCGGCCGCGCGTATTGGTATTATCTTTCCTTTTCGGGCATGCATTTCTATAATGACCCGTTTGACCACATTCGTAACAAGTGCCCGTCTTTGGTGCATTGGGCCACTTTCGAGCAACGGGAGTGGCACTTTTACAATCGTTGGCCTTATGACCAACTCCTTGGCACCGGTGGCAAATTAACTTGCCACATTCACCAAAGTGATGTTTGTTGCATTTGTTGCAAAGAGGTAGATTCCCGGCATAACCCTTCTTGCCGTCGGAAGTGAAAGATTTCTTGGCAAAGTTGTTGTTGCTTGATTGGGGAGCTTCCCATTTTCTTTTGTTGCCGCCCGATTTATCCTCGGCCTTAGGTGCCGGAACTACGATTTCGTCAACCGTTTCAATTAGTTGGCGAGCCATGTTCATAGCGGCTTGATGAGTAGTGGGTTTGGATGACATCACCCCTTGTTTGATGCTTTTTGGAAGACCGAGCATGTAGAGCTCAATCCTTTGAGATTCGGGGTTAACAAGATTAGGGCACATCAAGGATAGTTCGGCGAAGCGTTGATTATAAGCTTTAAGATCGTTTCCGACCGCTTTCAAAGCTCTTAATTCTTCTTCAAGCTTTCGGGTTTCTTCGCGCGAAAAATATTCAACAATCATCTTTTCCTTTAGATCGGCCCAAGAGAGGGCATGAGCTTCATCGGTACCCACCGATTGAACATAGGTGTTCCACCATGTTAGAGCAATTCCGGGGAAAGTGTGAGTGGAGTATTTGACCTTGTCTTGGTCCCGACAACCGCTTATGCTAAAGACGGCTTCCGTTTGCTCAAACCATCGGGTGAGCACGACCGGTCCCCCGGTTCCATCAAAAGTGTGAGGTTTGCACCCCATGAAAGCTTTATAGGAGCATCCCTCGTTTGAGTTTCCGGCTCCATTGTTGTTGTTATTGTTGTTGTTGTTGTGGTTGTTATTATTATTGTTGTTGGATGAGTGACCGGCCATGGCCGCATCTACGGCGGTTGCTATCATCCGTTCGAGAGCTTGTTCGGGAGTTTCATTGCGGCGTACACGACGAGGAGCCATTGTTCCTTCAAGACACAAGAATATCATTGATTAGTATTCTCAATAATACTAACCGTGATATAGAATAAAGATAAAGAGAAGTTTTTCCTCGACTCGCCTTAAATTCTTTATGTCATAATGTCGGAACGTTCATATGAGTCACCGTAATATAATCCCGGAAATTATATTACCCTGATTCATATGTGCATTCGACATCATTTCATATAGTCAAGGTGGCGTGTCAATCAAATTAAACAACGTGAGATTAAGATGAACTAAGAGTAGATATGAGTAGAAGCGTTCGAGTATAAATGCACAAGTAGTCAAGTAATTCCTACTTCAAGTCTATATGCCGGTTGTAGTCTAGACTCACCAATGTACCCTATGACTCGGGGTCGACACCAATGAACTCTAAATCCCTACAACCAAAGCTCTGATACCATCTGTAGTGACCCGACCAAATCGTCATTGACGGCGTCGTCTACTTAGGTCCCGTTACGTGGTCATAAGTCTTTAAAACAACGTTTGACCAAAAGATATGTCGCCTTCACTTCAAAATAAAGATTGTTTCAAAGTTTACAAGAATTGTTCAACCAATAGTTAAGTTACAACGTTATAATACGAATGAAATCTAGGCGACACGATTTAAAGTAAAGTCAAAAGACGCTCCATGAAATGCACGTATACTCGACATCCAATGCAAGTATCAAATAATGAGCGGAAGCATATATCATGTATCGTTCAAGGACCTGAGAAAACATAGAAATCTGTCAACGAAAACGTTGGTGAAATCATAGGTTTAAGTAAGTAAGTACAAGTGAACCACAAGATTTGCATCAATGAAATAATAGTAATACATTCCAAAAGTTTGTTTCACGAGCACCCAATTTTCAATGCTTAACATTTCCTTCCATTGAACCCCATCACTTAGTGCTAGAACATACACTGTTTCTCGAAAATATATTTCATTCGTAAACGGTAGCGAACCGTTTGAATGAGGGTTTGTCAAACCCATATGGATCCATACAACATAAGTTCTCGCTTACACCCGGCAAGTGTAACTAATGATAATCGAATTGAGGATTTTGTTCTAAACTCGTATGTAGAATGTTTGTTTTTCCTGTACTTGTGTTCACTTAGTAAAGAAATGTTTATGTTTTCTCATCCCAAATGTAAGTTCAAAAAGAGTAAAAGTGGGACTATGATCTCACCTTGAGTGCACGAGTAGTAAAGTACTTCACAAAATAACGTGTGCGAAGGATAGTGCTAGTCTTGACCTAAACAAATAGGTCGTATCAATAACGGTAAACACGATAGGTCAAAGATGTTCAATTAGTCCTATGGCTCGTTACGACTCAATAATGTAGCATGTGAGTCAAGTTGTCATGTTTCATGCAAGGTACAAGTATAAAAACATGTTAGAACGATTGCACAAATATTTGGTTAAGTTTGATTAAAAGTCAACTTGGTCGGGTCAAAGTCAACAGAAAAGTCAACGGGGTCGGGTTGGATATCCGACAATTTTTCTAAGTTATATAATCATATATGAGCATGTTGGCCAAGTTTCATGTTAATCGGAGGTCCGTAGCATAGCAAACATTTTCATGTCAAACGACCAAGTGAACAGCCAGTTTTAGCACAATGGGACGGCGTCCCAAATAGCTAGACGGCGTCCCAAATTGAAGAGTGGGACGGCGTCCTAATGGGCTAGACGGCGTCCCAAATTGAAGAGTGGGACGGCGTCTTGAGTTTCTGGACGGCGTCCCAGATGCCTTCCAGGCCCTGTTTGCTGAATTTCTCAATTGCACGAACCAAAACACAAACCAACACATTTTACAAACCGCAAACAATTAGAACATGTATTTTATATCATCGGAAAGCTCTTTCGACAAGGAACGCAACTAAGCACTTTTCATCAAGCAAAAACATCATATACTATAACCGAAATCCCGTCAAGCGATCAATAGAGGTTTATTTTCAAGTTTCAAGTTTATCAATTTTAATTTAAGTTTCGGGAATCCAATTTATACATGTGATATGCCGTTTTGAAGGTAATTAAGCATACAACACAACCTAACACTTACAACTAACATTCCATGTCGTTCAAATCATTAAAAGTCCATTTTAAGTTCATGAAACCTTAATCTAAATTCACCAAATTTCATAATCAAGTTTAGGAGGTTTCATTAATCAAACTATACATCATAATGAAGCTAGTAACACTAGAAACACAATTAAAACATGATCTCTTAGCATCAAACAACATATGAACACTCAAATTTCAAGATTAAGCATGTCATCTTTCAATATGAACTAGTTACATCAAAATATCAAAAACGAGCATACAAATCACATAAACAAACTAGACTCGAGCCATAGACACTAATTAACAACCTTATAACTTAAAAATCTCAAGAACACAAGAATTAGTGATTTTAGAAAGTTACCCAAAATTGATGAAATCGGTATGGAAACGAAGAGGAGATCACGAGGAGTTCAAATATGCAATTTGTTTTGATCGAATCCTTCTTGAACGAATTTGGATGATGATTGAAGGTTTGAGGGTTTTGAGAGAAAAAGGTGAAGTATTATTTGGGAGGTGATAAAATGAATGGAGAGGAAAGAGTTGACTAGTTGACCTAGTCATCTCTTTCTCCATTTGGCAACTTTAGTCCCTCAACTTAGGAAACGGGTACGGGAATTACCTAAACGAGATAATTCAAACGCGTATTAACGAGATGTGTTATAAACATATAACGGAACTTAAATAGTTAAACGGAAAAGTGAATGGAAAAAGGCGGGATGTTACAAAAGCTATGAAAGCTCAAATGAAGGAAAGTGGAAAGGCTGATAAGAAGGGAAAGAAGCCAGAAAAGGTTCTAGTTGCCGAGCATCATGACTGGGATGAAACCAGCACTTCTTCATCTTCTGACAGTGATACTGATGATGACGATGCTGGTTATGCTTCTGGTAAAAAGATGTGTTAGATGGCCAAAGAGGTCGAGGAGTCTAATGAGGATGATAATGGTAGTACATTTGTGTCTGATATGAGGGAAGCTGACCTGAAAAAGGATTCACCTCAATGAAAAACTGAAATGCTGTATAAGGTTGATAATTTTCGAACTTATACTGATGATGAAAAGGCTGAAATGTTTGACTACCTAAGAGTTGATCTTTGCAGAGGCAGTAAACGTGAAGAAATTTTGAAAAATGATAACTAATCTTTAAATGATAAACTTAAAAGAAAAACTGATGAAATTAAGATCTTGAAGGATGAAATTTCAAAACTTGAAAAACAAAATTTTGCTTTAAAGTCTCTTCACGTTGAGGCAGCAAATGTTAAGAACCAGCTAAACGACCTCAAGAAGGTTGTTGCTTCATGGTGTACATCTGCTCAACGCACAGCTAAGTGTGTAAATGAGCAGGTGTCTGCCCAAGTTGAAGCCTTCTTTGCTGGTGACTATGCTGCTGCTGCTCTTGCAGAAGCTACTTACATGGACCCCATTCTCGAAACTGATCCTGAAGCTGTCTTGCCAAATACCTTTGCCAAGATAGTTAAGGGTAAAAAGGTCTTAACAAATAAGTTTGTCAGACCTACAGAGACCCTACCATCGTCCATGAAAGAATTTTTGGAGGATGAAGTAAAAGCCAAGGAAACCAATACTTCAATTGATGAAACTACTGATCCCTCAAACATTTACTATATGACTCCAAAGGAAAGACGCATTAAAAGGGAAATCACTGAAAACAACCAAAGAAAGTAAAAAACAATTGATTCCCCTTCATGTTCAAATTCCACCAATGCTGAGCCAGCTGATAAAAATTGTACTGGTCAACCAATAGCTGCTGACAAGCCAGCAAAACGCAATACTGGCAAGTCAAAGGCAGCAATCAAGATTCACACGAATCGTCCGGTATCAGCTAACGGCTCAGTAACTTCCCACACTGGCTCGTCGAACAACAAAGGCAAAGCAGTATACCATGATTATGGTACTGGTTCTAAGAGGAAAGCTGCCCTTAAGGGAAAAGCTAAAGTGAACCAACTTGTGGAATCATGTGCTGAGTCATCTATCACTGAGATAATGACTGTCAAACTTGACCAGCTTATAGCTGCCATATCTGAAAGTAGACCAGATCTCACGCACCCATTTGCTCATTGTATGACCAGTCATCGATATCAAATGTGAGAAAATACTACAAGTGTGGCAGTAAGTTTCACTTAGCCAACCGATGCACTCTAACCCTAACCCCATCTGCTGCTGCTTTTTCAAGCAAACCAGCAGACAGGAAGAGATCATCAAAGATGACCCTTCCAGAACTCATCCTTAGATGAGTTCCCAAAAAGAACTAATCTCTTAGCTACTGTGCAGGGCATTCAAAATAAGCAAATCTGGTATCTCGACAGTGGTTGTTCGAGACATATGACTGGAAGTAAGTCCCTGCTAATGGACTATCAAGAAAAGGATGGTCCAGTTGTTTCATATGAAGATAATTCGTTGGGTTACATAAAGGGTTTTGGTACATTAACAAATGAGAATGTTGCATTTTCAAATGTAGCATATGTTGTTGGGCTTAAACACATCTTACTCAGCATAAGCCAACTGACAAGCAAAAATAAGATAGTTCAATTCAGAAAGAAAATTAGCACTATTTTTGATAAGACAGGGAAGCCACTGCTGACAGCCAAAAGACATGAGAACATGTATCAAATTGACATGAACACAGCAGTCACAACAACTGATACTTGTTTTTATTCAAAGGCAGCAGACAATCTCAAATGGTTATGGCACAAGAGACTCTCACATCTTAACTTTAAAGATATTCACAAATTATCTAGTAAAAGTTTGGTGTCTGGGCTACCCACAATGTCTTATGTGAAGAACAGACTGTGTCCTGAATGTGAAAAAGGGAAGCATCACCATGCCTCATTCAAATCAAAGCAGATTTCATCCGTTGAGAAACCATTTCACCTACTTTATATGGATCTTTTTGGTCCTGTTAATATAGCCAGCTGTAGTGAGAAGAAGTATACACTGGTGATTGTTGATGAATATTCCAGATACACTTGGGTGTTCTTTTTGAAGCAAAAGAGTGAAGCTGCTGATGAAATTATCAATTTTATCAAAAGAATGGAACTACTGAATGGGCAACTGGTGAAGCAGCTTAGAAGTGATCATGGTACAGAATTCAGAAATGCTACTTTGGAAGAATTTTGTGCTGATAAAGGAATTTCACAGAATTTTTCTGCTGTGAGAACACCTCAACAGAATGGTGTTGCAGAAAGAAGAAACAGAACTCTTATTGAAGCAGCAAGATCTATGTAAGCTGAGTCCGGGTTGAAAAATTCATATTGGGCAGAAGCTGTAAACACTGCATGTTTTACCCAGAATAGATCTTTAATAGTGAAAAGACATCAGAAAACTGCTTACGAAGTTCTCAAAGGCAGAACACCCTCAATTTCATTTCTTCATGTATTTGTGTGACAACCCGGAAATTTCCAACCAAATTTAAAATTTATCTTTATATTATTTCGACACGATAAGCAAAGTTTGTTAAGTTAAATCTCAAGAATTTTAAATTGTGTTCATACATTCATTATAACCTCGACCAAATTCCGACGATTCACCAACCGTTATATATAAATAAATATGTATATATATGTATATATATAACTTGAGAATATTAATAAAGTATTAAACGTATAATAATTTACATGAACGTATTTGTTTCAATATGTTTATCGATAGAATTAGAAGATAATATCAAATAATTGATTTATCAGATACATTGTGATATGATTACGGGTCTATGTTATGAGGTCCACTGTGATTTAAGAAATCTATTCTTTTTGACAACATTCGAAAAATGGTAAAGTGATTTATAAGTAAGAACGTGGAGTGTAAATAACTTAGATGTTGGATATCGACAAGTTAAGTAACTCGACATTTTTCATACGTTTATTTAACCTTTGGACTTTATCCCATGCTTCACCAACAGACTGTAATATAAAAACTTGAAACCTATTATTAATATATATGATTCTACTTTTCTAAAACATTTTATGATATAACGATTTCCATTATTTTAACCTTTTAACAAAATGATTTTTAAATATATTTAGTTTTGGAAAACAAAATTATCATATTTATTTGATTTATTTTCAAACGTACAAAAACGTTTTTAGTTTAAAAAGAACTTTATTATTAAAACGTATATAATTTTTATAAATACCTAGAACCACTTTTGACAACTCATTACTTAACCTGTATGATAAAGATAACGATATTTATATTTTATTTTATTAAATATAAATAACGATTTAAATTAATATTATATATATTTATACGCGTATTATATGTACATAGTTTTATACTTTTACTATACTTTAACTTTACCTTTACTTTACTTTTACTTTACTTTAACTTTAATAATTCATACTTTATTAATTCACTTTAATAATTCATACTTTAATAATTCACTTTAATAATTCATACTTTAATAATTTATACTTTAATAATTCACTTTAATAATTCATACTTTAATAATTCACTTTAATAATTCATACTTTAATAATTCACTTTAATAATTCAAAAAACTATTATAAATAGAATTCAATAGGTTTCATTATTTCATAGAAACTTGAAATATATTTCTCTAAACTCTCTCAATCGACTTACATATATATATTTACTCAGTATTAGTTCAAGATATTATTAGTATACATAAAATACTAAGACGAGGTCATGAGCATATTATTTCAAAATGGATTTTTCGAGCGGGATAGAGCTAAGGAAAACATAGGTTATAGCTATGGAGGTTATGGGTATTGTTCAGGAGCTATGCTCGTGAGGTCAAACTAGTGTTTATCATCTCCATTATGTCTACGTACTTTCCTGCAATATTGAATCTCAATATTGATACGTGAGTACTCATAACTTAACTTTTATATATTATTAGTGTATCCCTGACTAGTGCACGAGTATATAGGATTATGCATGCTTGTACATTTGATATTGTCGTTAGTTAGGTTATGTTGAATCCTGAATTAGATACATATGCTACTGAGATAATGTATAAGATATGCATGTCATTGGAAAGCTAGCAAAAAATTAAGAACTTTTCCTTTAGAACTCGTGTGATTTCGATGAACGGATTAAAAGATATAGTCAACTGAATTATTATTAATATTAGAATATTTATTGTTAAAATGATTATTATTATTATTGCTATCGTCGTTATTATCGTCGTTATTATTATTATTATTATTATTTAATTATTATTATTATTATTATTATTATTATTATTATTATTATTATTATTAATATCATTATCGTTATTAATATAAGTATTATGATTGTTATTGTTATTACTATCATTATTACCATTAAGGTTATTATTAATATTATCATTATTATTATTATTATTATTATTATAATTATTAGTATTATCATTGATATTATTATAATACTTATTAGTATCATTATCATTAAAACAAATATTAGTATCATCTAATTATTATGATTACTATTATTATCATTATTATGAATACGATATAAAAGAGGACTAAAAGCTATTAAACGAAATGATTAGGAAATAATGAGTAAGAGTATCATGATGAAATTAAAATTTTATAAGATATTGATTTAGATAAAATTATCGTTCTTATTATTTTTATCATTACTATTATTATTAAAAGTATCGTTAGTATTAAAACTATCATTTTAACAAAAATTATCATTTTAATAGAAATTTCATTGTTACTATAAAATATCATTATTATTATCATTTTAAATAGAATTATTATTTTAAAGATAATATTAAAAATTATCGTAAATATTAAAATTATCATAATTAGAATTATCGTTTTATCATAATGTCATCTTGGTAATTATAAATATTGATATTTTTATAATAATAATTATTATTACAAAATAATACAACTTTTACTTACTATCATTATAGATATTATTTTATCAAATAAATATGTGATACAAACATATTTTACTACGTGTAATAAATTACTTTAATAATACCTATCATATTATCTTTATGATATTAAATGAACCCTATAAATTTTATTACTTAATATATATAAAATTATATTTTATTATATAAATTTTAATATAAAATTTTATTTATTAATAAATGAATTATATTATTTACTCTAATAAATCTTTTAAAAATATTTAAAAATATAAAACGACGATATTTAAACTATATATTAATCATGTATAGATTTTTGGAAATTATTTTGAGTCAAATTGACTTTTGTTGACTTTTGCATATTAGTCTCGAGCATTAGGATTGTGGTACACTATGACTTGACTTAATTTGTTAGACAAATATTGACCAACACATAAATATATATAATTAATTTAGGTTCATGAATCCGAGGCCTACCTTGCACTTGTTCAATGATGTTATATGTATTTTTAAAACGAAATACAGTATGGTGAGTTTCGTTTGCTCCCTTTTTAAATGCTTTTGCAATATATATATATTTTTTGGACTGAGAATACATGCGCTGCTTTTATAAATGTTTTACAAAATAAGCACAAGTTCATGAAACTACATTCTACGATTGTTTTGTTATACCAGATATCTGTACTTATTATTATTATGCTTGGTAACCTAAGAATTAGTGAAAAACACTAATTGACGCGAATCCTAAAGGTAGATCTACGGGCACCAACCACCCTCATTTTCGAATAGTGGAAATGCTTTAGTACTTCGAAGGGTTCTTGTCATACATTTGAATAGTGGAATGTATGATGCCAGATATCTTAAGCGCTCTATGTTAAGGTCAGTTACCAGGCGACTCATCGTATGAATGATTTTTGGAGTTGTAATGATCCTGCGCATTTACTTAAATGAAATCTTGTGGCTTATTAAACATTATGATTATTATATAGAAATTAAACCTATGAACTCACCTACCTTTTGGTTGACACTTTAAAGCATGTTTATTCTCAGGTGTTAAAAAAATCTTCCGCTGTGCATTTACTCATTTTAAAGATATTACTTGGAGTCATTCATGGCATATTTCGAAAGACGTTGCATTCAAGTTGTGGAGTTCAATAGAGATTATTATTAAGTAAATGACAGATTAGGTCATTTATAGCTGGATATTATGAAATGGTATGCATGCCTGTCAATTTTCGATGTAAAGAAAGTTTATCTTTTAAAAACGAATGCAATTGTTTGAAAAATGTATCATATAGAGGTGAAATACCTCGCGATGTAATCAACTATTGAGAATCATTTATAATGTATATGAACGGGTCCTTTCAGTTGGTATCAGAGCGGTGGTCTTAGCGAACCAGGTCTACATTAGTGTGTCTAATTGATAAGTCGTTAGGATGCATTAGTGAGTCTGGACTTCGACCGTGTCTGCATGACAAAAGTTTTGCTTATCATTTCTAGTCGGAAATCATCTGCTTATCATCCTTAGGAAATTACCTGCTTATCAATATTAGTCTAGACACGTCTTGCTACATTAATTGCATGAGTAGTGTATAGATAAAAATTCATATCTTAGCATATATGCTAAATTATATCTTATCGTATCTGTTACTTTAAATTTTGCCTGACATATCGCGCAAACTCCTCCGTAATCTACGAAATCTTTCGATCTATATATATATAGATATCCTATGTAAATAGAATACCACTCGATAGTCGGAAAATCATTTTATATCGAAAAATTCTTTATACAATCGTACGAAATGGAATTTGTCATCAGTACAAGTCACTCGGATTCCGAAATGGAATCTCACTCAAGCTCCGAAAACAGTGTGACCGGAATGTATCAACCAATCAGTCATCACCTATTCTGGATGAATTGGGGATGGGTTCGTAGCCTCCTCAATCATTGGAAACAAGAAGAAGGCGATCTTTTCCATCCACCACATTGCCCTCTTGGCGAAGAACCTGAAGCACTTACCAGCGAACCTATTCGAGACACCATTTTCTCTCTCATTTCCAGAGTATCTCGTCACGATTATATATTACATAAAATTTTAGATTTTATTTATCCACTCGTCCGAACCGACACTCACCCCGGAGTAATAGAAGAAGTCAACAAGCTTCGCACTCGAGTAGTGGCTTTGGAGAATATGGTGCAGAGATTACAAACACCAGCAGCATAACAAGTACCACCATCATCAACGCCAACAGTACCATTACCACCTACAACCACAACCGCGTCGTAAACCTCAACTTTACAATCTGTCCCACGAGCACCAATGTCATACGCCCTATAGATACCAAGGAATACCAACAACAACAAATGATGAAGTGTTGATTCATAACTTCATTGGAGAAACACTCCGCGGCGATTATGTAATCTCTAAAGTCTTAGAGATTATCTATTCTAACCCTAACCATAAATCAGATGAGTGAATCGAAATGATAGAAGGAAGAGTAGAAACCCTGACAAGAATGATGCGTGATTTATAAGTTAGACTTGTTTTACCAACAGCATCAACAGTACCGTAGCATCACCATCACAGTCAATGCCTTCAATGTCATCAGAATCAACAACATCTATAATATCACAAACTCTGCCAGTCAAGAATCACTGTGAACATCATTACGAATCAATAATGCATATATTGTATCAACGAGTTATGAAGAATTAACTCATTCCCTCTGAAGAAATTATATGTATATTCTATATATATATATATATATATATATATTTTGAAATAAATATAAATCTTTCTGTGCTAAGCTATCGTGTGTGAATCTTAACTACTCGATTAATTCATATTACAAATATGCAATAATGTACGTCCTTCGCCCGCAACTTAACCATCATTAACTACAATATCTGTCTCAATTCAACAAATTCTAATTTAAAATAAATCAAGTATATATTTGATTTTACACTTTCATCATCGATGTACTCGAAACTTTTCAGAAAACATCATTCGTACTTTACGAAATTCACAAGAATTTAACGAAAACCAATATCACGCCTCAACAAATAACGAAGTATTAATTCATAATTTCAATATTATTGAAGAAATACTTATGTAATCTCTAAAGCCTTCAAGAGATTATTCAATTCTAGTTTCAACCGTAAATCAAATGAGTTTAATTTAATATTAACTCATTAAATCTATGTTACATCTGAAGAAAATATACATATATATATTTTCATAAAGACTGTAATAAAATTCTTTTGTACAAAATATTAATTGTGAATTTTTTTTAACGGGTAGGTAATACCCGAGAGATATATAAATTCACAATTAATATGTTACATTCTTCGAATCTGATTCAGCAAATCATCCATTATACTCTCTACTTTCACAACAATATACATTCTTTTATAGAAATCAAAACAACCATACTCATTAAAATTTAATTACACATTCTGATTTTGAAATCTCAGAATTCAACTCGAGATATGACCAAAATCATCACTCTTAGATCCTTACATCTTTCACAAGCTATACTTTGACTTCAAAACTGTGTTAGAACATCATATGTATATTAACGATTACAATCTGTGTTCAAAACTCTTCGAAATTTCTGAAGACACTTCAAATAATGAGCAATCGAGATGATGATTCAACCACATATTACCCACAGTTATGTACGTAAAAAGCTCTCAAAACCAAAGTCATAATTCAACACATATCTGTGTCAGATCCTTTGGCATTTATTAGCAAAAATAACTTTGCAAATTTTTTTCAAAGTAGCAAATTCTATCACAGCTCCAGCAAGACAACTTCGATTTTTCATTCGGAGTAGCCTTATCATAATCTTGATATATATGTTGCCCTTTCGCCATTGTTACCGGGGAACCTTTCATATCTCACCACATTAGCAGTAAACTTATCAGCAACCTGAATGATCTGAGATTTTCTGAAAAGTCATTATATTTATCAAAACCTCATCATTTACTCATCTGCCTCTTGTAATGAGAATTGCCATACGAATCATTGGGAATTAGTAATCAGTATTTTGAAATCTCACAGCATGTTGACGCCAACAATTATACATAACGTCTATTTCCAAGGCTTACATACTTCGAATGTGAAGTTTCTGAAAAACACTCTGAACCGTGAACTAGTTCTCGAAATGCTGATGAAGCAACAAAAACTGTAAACGACCTTAGCAGTAAAAAGTTTGATGATAAAGATTAGTGTATTAGCAAAGCTCAGAAAAAGAGAAGTTTTGGAACTAGAAAATGGATTGAGCAAAGTATGAAGGAGGCTGTAGACAAATCAAAAAGACTGAACCTGCCTTCAAAGAATCCAAATGATTTAGTGTCTGTTGAAGTCATTAACGAATACC
This sequence comes from Rutidosis leptorrhynchoides, assembly GCF_046630445.1. NCBI lineage: Eukaryota > Viridiplantae > Streptophyta > Magnoliopsida > Asterales > Asteraceae > Rutidosis > Rutidosis leptorrhynchoides. Next base: position 196,581,660 of record NC_092333.1, read on the forward strand.
TTGCTCCTGACACTAAACACTTACAGACAATATTCTTCATCATCCTCTGATATTATAAATTCTAAGATATCATCGTATCTTTCATTATAAATATCCTCCATATTTCTGAAGATATTTCCATAACTATTCTTATCTGGAATCATTTATCTCTTTACGCTATCTGTATTACATCAAAAAGGAAACTGTTTAGTTCCTATACTTTGTAAACCGTTGAGTTTAAAATATGAATGTTTTTGAAGTTGTGTTGGAAACTGAAGCATGAGTTAGTATAATATAATGACACTTGATCAACGTGATTATATTACAGTAATTCATGCTGAGTTTCTAAATGGAACGTGATGATTCACAGATCATAACATCATCATGTGCCATGTTATACAACTCTTGTATTCTATTTAACCTCTAAAATATCAAGAAAATATTTCTTGATGATTCAGATTTTTCCGAAGTATTCTGGTAATTTGAAAAGTCAAGATCGTACCATTGCAATTTTCTTCTTACAACATTAACATTGTTCATTCCAAAATTCATATCTGCGAATTATGGACCATTATAAGCGGTAGTTACTCACAAGAAGAAGAAACGAAAGGACAAAACTCCGAAACAAAAATTGGGGTATAAATCGCAGCAAATAAAAGAAAGCATTAACTGAAAATGACAATGATTATGGGAGACAGAAGCAGGGACATCGAAATTTAAGAGAAGATATAAAACCCAACAACTACCCAGAAATTATAAACCGTATATATCAATACATATAGCAATATAAAGACACGGGAGAACTAGAAACACTATAAACCCAAGAGTATAGTAGAAGTAAATAGATTCTTCAGGCGGTAGATGAAAAAGAAGAATGACCGATATGAAAGTTAGAAGTATATCGAGAATCAGAACTGGATGGAGCATATTGACGAATACTTTAAAATATGAGTTGAGGGAGAAAGAATAGAAGGTGTGATTTGTAAGGAAACGAAGGAGGTGGATTTATAGAAAAACCTCCGACAGAGCAATCAAAATGGATGATCGCATTTAAAGCGGATCCTAATTTTCTTAACCAAATCTTATTACGAAGATTTTCTCTAAATTCCTTGAATTTCGGAAATCAACCGTGACTATGTCATTGGTTAAAAAGAACGTGCATTTACTCATTTCATTCTTTTGTGATAACTTCACTCGTACTCTTCACAAAAATCAAATTGCTTTATCTATATTACTTGATGATAATAAAACTCTAATTTCCAACTCGTATACGTCACGAAAGCATACTTATTGTCAGCCATGACCATCCCATTCAAATTTCGGGATGAAATTTCTTTAACGGGTAGGTACTGTGACCACCCAGAAATTTTCAACCAAATTTAAACTTTATCTTTATATTATTCCGACACAATAAGTAAAGTTTGTTAAGTTAAATCTCAAGAATTTTAAATTGTGTTCATACATTCATTATAACCTCGATCAAATTTCGACGATTCACGAACCGTTATATATATAAATAAATATGTATATATATGTATATATATAACTTGAGAATATTAATAAAGTATTAAACGTATAATACTTTACATGAATGTATTTGTTTCAATATGTTTATCGATGGAATTAGAACATAATATCAAATGATTGATTTATCAGATACATTGTGATATGATTACGGGTCTATGTTATGAGGTCTACTGTGATTTAAGAAATCTATTCTTTTTGACAACATTCGGAAAATGGTAAAGTGATTTATAAGTAAGAACGTGGAGTGTAAAAAACTTAGATGTTGGATATCGACAAGTTAAGTAACTCGACATTTTTCATACATTTATTTAACCTTTGGACTTTATCCCATGCTTCACCAACAGACTGTAATTTAAAAACTTGAAACCTATTATGAATATATATGATTATACTTTTCTAAAACGTTTTATGATATAAAGATTTCCATTATTTTAACCTTTTAACAAAATGATTCTTAAATATATTTAGTTTTGGAAAACAAAATTATCATATTTATTTGATTTATTTTTAAACGTACAAAAATGTTTTTAGTTTAAAAAGAACTTTATTATTAAAACGTATATAATTTTTATAAATACCTAGAACCACTTTTGACAACTCATTACTTAACCTGTATGATAAAGATAACGATATTTATATTATATTTTATTAAATATAAATAACAATTTAAATTAATATTATATATATTTATACGCGTATTATACGTACATAGTTTTATAATTTTACTATACTTTAACTTTACCTTTACTTTACTTTAACTTTAATAATTCATACTTTAATAATTCACTTTAATAATTCATAATTTAATAATTCACTTTAATAATTCATACTTTAATAATTCACTTTAATAATTCATACTTTAATAATTCACTTTAATAATTCAAAAATCTATTATAAATAGAATTCAATAGGTTTCATTATTTCAAAGAAACTTGAAATATATTTCTCTAAACTCTCTCAATCGACTTACATATATATATTTACTCAGTATTATTTCAAGATATTATTAGTATACATAAAATACTAAGACGAGGTCATGAGCGTATTATTTCAAAATGGATTTTTCGAGCGGGATAGAGCTAAGAAAAACATGGGTTATAGCTATGGAGGTTATGGGTATTGTTCCGGGGGTATGCTCGTGAGGTCAAACTAGTGTTTATCATCTCCATTGTGTCTACGTACTTTCCTGCAATATTGAATCTCAATATTGATACGTGAGTATTCATAACTTAACTTTTATATATTATTAGTGTATCCCTGACTAGTGCTCGAGTATATAAGATTATGCATGCTTGTACGTTTGATATTGTCGTTAGTTAGGTTATGTTGAATCCTGAATTAGATACATATGCTACTGAGATAAGGTATAAGATATGCATGTCGTTGGAAAGCTAGCGAAAAATTAAGATCTTTTCCTTTAGAACTCGTGTGATTTCGATGAATGGATTAAAAGATATAGTCAACTGAATTATTATTAATATTAGAATATTTATTGTTAAAATGATTATTATTATTATTATCGTCGTTATTACCGTCGTTATAATTATTATTATTTAATTATTATTATTATTATTATTATTATTATTATTATTATTATTATTATTATTATTATTATTATTATTATTATTAATATTAATATTATTAATATTATTATTATTATTATTATTATTATTTTTAATATCATTATCGTTATTAATATAAGTATTATGATTGTTATTGTTATTACTATCGTTATTACCATTAAGGTTATTATTAATATTATCATTATTGTTATTATTATCATTATTAGTATTATCATTGATATTATTATAATACTTATTAGTATCATTATCATTAAAACTAATATTAGTATCATCTAATTATTATGATTACTATTATTATCATTATTATGAATACGATATAAAAGAGGACTAAAAGCTATTAAACGAAACGATTAGGAAATAATGAGTAAGAGTATCATGATGAAATTAAAATATTATAAGATATTGATTTAGATAAAATTATCGTTCTTATTATTTTTATCATTACTATTATTATTAAAAGTATCGTTAGTATTAAAACTATCATTTTAACAAAAAATTATCATTTTAATAGAAATTTCATTGTTACTATAAAATATCATTATTATTATCATTTTAAATAGAATTATTATTTTAAAGATAATATTAAAAATTATCGTAAATATTAAAATTATCATAATTAGAATTATCGTTTTATCATAATGTCATCTTAGTAATTATAAATATTGATATTTTTATAATAATTATTATTATTATTATTACAAAACAATACAACTTTTACTTACTATCATTATAGATATTATTTTATCAAATAAATATGTGATACAAACATATTTTACTACGTGTAATAAATTACGTTAATAATACCTATCATATTATCTTTATGATATTAAATGAACCATATAAATTTTATTACTTAATATATATAAAAGTATATTTTATTATGTAAATTTTAATATAAAATTTTATTTATTAATAAATGAATTATATTATTTACTCTAATAAATCTTTTAAAAATATTTAAAAATATAAAACGACGATATTTAAACTATATATTAATCATGTACAGATTTTTGGAAATTATTTTGAGTCAAATTGACTTTTGTATATTAGTCTCGAGCATTAGGATTGTGGTACACTATGACTTGACCTAATTTGTTAGACAAATATTGACCAACACATAAATATATATAATTAATTTAGGTTCGTGAATCCGAGGCCAACCTTGCACCTGTTCAATGATGTTATATGTATTTTTACAAGGAAATACAGTATGGTGAGTTTCATTTGCTCCCTTTTTAAATACTTTTGCAATATATATATATATATATTTTGGACTGAGAATACATGCGCTGCTTTTATAAATATTTTACAAAATAAGCACAAGTTCATGAAACTACATTCTACGATTGTTTTGTTATACCGGATATCTGTACTTATTATTATTATGCTTGGTAACCTAAGAATGAGTGAAAAACACTAATTGACGTGAATCCTAAAGGTAGATCTTCGGGCACCAACCACCCCCATTTTCGAATAGTGGAAATGCTTTAGTACTTTGAAGGGTTCTTGTCATACATTTGAATAGTGGAATGTATGATGCCAGATATCTTAAGCGCTCTATGTTAAGGTTGATTACCAGGCGACTCATCGTATGAATGATTTTTGCAGTTGTAATGATCCTGCGCATTTACTTAAATGAAATCTTGTGGCTTATTAAACATTATGATTATTATATAGAAATTAAACCTATGAACTCACCAACCTTTTGGTTGACACTTTAAAGCATGTTTATTCTCAGGTGTTAAAGAAATCTTCCGCTGTGCATTTACTCATTTTAAAGATATTACTTGGAGTCATTCATGGCATATTTCAAAAGACGTTGCATTCAAGTTGTGGAGTTCAATAAAGATTATTATTAAGTAAATGACAGATTAGGTCATTTATAGCTGGATATTATGAAATGGTATGCATGCCTGTCAATTTTTGATGTAAAGAAAGTTTATCTTTTAAAAACGAATGCAATTGTTTGAAAAATGTATCATATAGAGGTCAAATACCTAGCGATATAATCAACTATTGAGAATCGTTTATAATGTATATGAACGGGTCCTTTCAATTTGGCACTCCCTGTTTCATTCTAAACAATAGGGATCAACTAGGCAAGTTTGATGATAAGGCTGATGAAGGTATATTTCTTAGATATTCCAACATGTGAAAGGCATATAGGGTTTTCAATGAAAGAAGGGGTTGTTTTGAAGAATCTATTAATGTTACATTTGATGAAACTGCCCCTACTTCATCTTCTGGTCAAGAAGATGAGGAGTTACTGTTTAAAGAGCCAACTCAACAAGCTCTAGATGATGAAGAAGAACCAGCAGCAAATCCCTCACCAATCCATGTTGCTGGGTTCTCTGATGATGAGATGGAACACTATGTTCCATCTGTGTCTAAACCTGGTGGACCTACTGGCTCTACAGAAGTTTTACAACTTGAGCATAGGTCTACTGGTTCTGAAGGATCTCTAGCTGGTACTGGTTACATTCATAATGAACAGCTGTCTCCCACTGCTGCTCATTCCTCTGAGCCAGCTGATGATCAAGATGTTGTGTATTCCACAACAAGCTCACCTGTTCATAACACTAGATGGACAAAGGAGCATCCAATTGAACAAGTTATTGGTAATTTGGCAAGTGGTGTTAAAACAAGAAGACATGCAACCAACAACTTTTGTATGCATGTGAACTTTGTATCTACCATTGAACCTACATATCCTGAAGAAGCAATCAAAGATCCTACCTGGGCAGGAGCTATGCAAGAAGAGATCTCCCAGTTTGATAGGAATAAGGCTGGACTTTGGTACCTCAACCTGATGATGAAACTAAAAAGATCATTGGTACCAAGTGGGTTTTCAAAAATAAGATGGATGAAGATGGGATTGTGATCAGAAACAAAGCTAGATTGGTAGCTCAAGGTTTCAAACAGGAAGAAGGAGTGGATTATAGAGAGACATATGCTCCAGTGGCTAGGATGGAAGCTATCAGATTGTTCTTGGCATATGCTGCTAAGATGAACTTTAGGGTATTCTAGATGGATGTTAAATCTGCATTTCTAAATGGGAAGCTGCAAGAAGTTTATGTCAAACAGCCTCCTGGTTTTGTAAGCAGTAAATATCCAGACCATGTCTACAAACTAGACAAAGCTCTTTATGGCCTCAAACAGGCACCAAGAGCATGGTATGAGACACTACATGTGTATCTCACTGGTATAGGTTTTAAAGTTGGAACAATTGATACCACTCTATTCTCAAAGGAGATGTATGGTGATCTCTTGCTGGTACAGATATATGTGGATGATATTATTTATGGTTCTAAAAATGAAACACATTGTCAAGAATTTTCAAAACTTATGTCAAAGACATATGAAATGAGCTTACAAAGAGATCTGCAATACTTTCATGGGTTGCAGATTAAACAACTTGATGATAGAATTTTTATAAGTCAAGATAAATATATCAAAGATATGTTAAAAAAATTTGGTCTGACCTGTTTAAAAGATATAGAGACCTTAATGGTAGCATCCATTAAAATAGATGTTGATCCCAATGGTGAACCAGTCAATATCACTGAATATAGAGATATGATTGGATCCCTACTTTATCTCACAGGCAGCAGACCAGATATTATGTTTGCCACATGTCTCTGTGCCATATATCAAGCTGATCCTAAAGAGTCACACTTGTTAGCAGTAAAGAGGATATTTAGGTATCTGAAAGGTACTGCTAAACATGGTCTTTTGGTATCCCAAAGATCAGGATTTTGAGCTAATTGGGAATTCAGATGCTGACTTTGCAGGGTGTAAGATAGACAGGAAAAGTACTACTGGTGGTTTCCAGTTACTGGGTAGTAGGCTAGTCAGCTGGACGAGCAAAAAGCAAAATACTGTGTCCACATCCACTGCTGAGGTAGAATATGTTTCTGCTGGTAGCTGTACTGCTCAAGTACTATGGATACAAAGCCAGCTAAAGGACTATGGTGTTCATGTTACAAAAACTCCAATCTACTGTGACAACACAAGTGCAATTGCCATCACCAAAAATCCTATAATGCATTCTAGAACAAAGCACATTGACGTTCGATATCACTTCATAAGGGATCATGTTCAAAAGGGAGATGTGGAGCTTCACTTTATTTCAACAGACCAGCAGTTAGCAGATCTTTTCACAAAGCCCTTAGATGAGAAACGTTTTAACTATCTCATCTCTGAGCTGGGTATGCTTGAACTCTAAAATAAAAGACAACTTTATTGGTGTGCTGGTTCTACAACATGTAGGACCAACCAGTAAGACACAAATTCTTTCCTTACTGCCTACATGTCAAACAATCAGCACAACAAGGTCTTTTAGGTCATGGTTATTCAAATGTTTGAAATGAAATAATAAATAGCTCATAACACTTAAATGATACCTTAAAACTGAAACTCATTTACTCCCAATGATTTAAAATTTAATTCATAACATATTAAATGCAAAAAAGAATTTTTGTATTAAATACAAAATTTATCTTATGATTTTTAACTTCATTTGGAATTGAAAACTACTGCATTTAATGCTTAATGAGAGGTATGAGTGTTCAAGCCGATTAAACGTCATGTCAACAGTCTGTGTCCCCTCGAAAATGTGCCAGTCTGTCACATATGCCCACGCGCCTGCGGATGACAGTTGCCATTTTATCTCTCCTACACTTTTTCCACCAATCCGAAAGGTTAAATAAGGCAATCCATTTCTCATAATAACCTTCGGTTATTAGCTCTTTGATTTACCTTTCCAAAACACACTCTTCTCACTAAATCCCTAAATTTTCAAATCATTCATACATTCATCTTCAATAAAATCATCAATGGCAGATCAACAACAATCGCCACCCATTGAGAACTAACCGGAGGAATAACAACAACAACCAGAACAACAACCTCCTACAGTCATAGAGGAACAGGTTGAACATGCACCATTGTTCAATCTTCACCCGAACCTGATCAGGGCTGCTAATGCACCAGATCATGCACTGATTCGCCTTTCCAGAGGCAAAGCAGCACACGCTCTCTCTATTCCCAAGTCTAAAGCCAACATTGGCTATGAGGCTTTGATCAACTACATCAGGCGATGCCCCTTGGAGAGATCCATCACCGGAGTCCCTTCTCGCCTCTATCCGGCCTGTTTAGCAAGATTCTGGTATACTACCACCATGGCCACCACTCAACAAAATGCTCCTTGTATTCGTGGCATGGTGACTGAAACCCTAAACTGCTCGATCACTGTTGATGCCATCCGTCGTACCCTTGAATTACCCGGTGGTCCATTTATTAATTCACCGACGAGCGATGATTTCTGGAGGGAAGTGCTGGAGACAATCAGATATGCTGGTCCGATTGCTCATACGCCGCTAAGGAAGAACATGCCATCGCTGTGGCATTATTTTTTTGGGCTGCTGAGCCAGTATATCAGCCAAAAGGCCGATAGTTTCGATCAATGCTCAGACTTTGAGCTCAAAATTGGTCATAGTTTGTTGTTAAACATGAACATTGACTACGCAGCTGAGATCTACCTCTGGTTAAGGGACATGGTGCTAGCACCCAAACGAACACACTTAATCCCCTTTTCAAGATTCTTGAGCCTGGTTTTTGAAAATGAGCTGAGTGAAGCTTACCAGCAGATCGCTGATGAATCATTTGACCTGCCTCTAAAGCAAGGGGGGATGCCAAAGGATAAACCTACTGCTCCATATGCTGCTTTGACGCCAGCAATGCTTGAGTATCTTGCTGCTCAAGGTGGAGTTGCCCAAACGACTGCCTCTGGTGTTGCACCAGCTGAGGGGGAGGGACCTCAGCGCAAGCCAGCTGTTAAAAGGATAAAAGCCTGCTACCTCAACTTGTACAACCACCGTCTCACAAACTGGTAAAGCAGTAGTTGTATTAGAATCTAGTACTCTCTGATAATAAAGAACAGCCCTAGTCTTATATACTGACTACCCACTTCTAGTATTGGAATCCGTTGCTTATCTATTTCTTGGTAACAGGTAAATCCAAACGAGCTAAAGCTGGCTCCAAACACACCACAGGAGGGATTGCCCCAGTCTCAACTGCTGCTTCTGAAAAGAAGCCTGCTATGGAACCCGGTGCGTCTCTAGACCAAACAGCAGAAATCTCTAACTTAATTAAAAATATTTTAACTGCTGACTTGAAAAATGAAAGTGGAGTTAAAGGCACAACCTTAGCTCCCAAGCTGACTGGTTTTAAAACTAGTGTTAAGAAGAGTAGCAACCCATACTCTTCTATCCAGGTACTTTCACATTTTTCAAAATTATCCTTCAAGAAATATCCTCTGTTGACAGTACAACCAGCAGAGAACATAACTGACCCCCAAATCAGACTTGAGCCGGCTCCTCATCGTGCTGAGTCAGCTCAGGCTACTGCACAGCCCAAATGTTACTTGGATCATGATAAGAGTCACACTCCTACATCGTTACCAGCTAGAAATCTTACACAATCTGGGTCAACATGTGTTTCCAATGAGTCAGCAGAGTCACAACTGCACTTACAGACACCTTACTCTGTCTCAATCAAAGGGCTGACTAAATCACCAGTCTGTCCCCAAAGACCAACAACAGATGCAATTATTAATTCAAAATTTATTTGGTTCTACAGTTATTAATATAAAATGTTCTCTTGTTTTAGTTCTTAGCAGGGTAGATGAACAGGCAGAGGGGGAGCAAGAAAAGAATGTTATTGTTTCTACTGTTGAGCTCTCTATTTCTCCTACTGGTGTTGGTGCTACTGATTTTTCTACTGGTGGTGCTGATACTAGTGCTGTTGCCTCTACTACTGCTGGCTCTACTGGAGACATTGTGGCTACTGTGTCCACTGATCATACTGTTAATGAGGAGCTAGCTACAGTTGATATATCTGCTACTCCTCCTACTGTCTCCGGTATTGATACTTCAACCACTGATTCTGAAGTGGTTGATGAGATGATAATGGAACCTCCTCCTGCACTTGAAAATGTTATTGATAATATTGTTAAGGAGGTTCTTGATTTTGATGCTGCTGGCACTACCATTGTTACTCCTCCAACTGCTTCTACTGAGGAAATTACTACAGGTGGTGACCAGGGTGACGTGGTGCTTACTGATGAGCTTATCGCAGCAAATGCTGCCTATTCTGCACATGTCACTGGTTCTAATGAACCTACTTTAGAAGCTGGTACCTCTGCCACTGCAACAACTGATTCTACTTAGGCTTCTGTCTCTGCTGAGAAGAAACCTAATGTGTGCCAGGTACCAGATCCGGATGAAGTTGTTCCTAACTTTATCTACAGGGGAGGCACTATCACTCCCAAGATTGTCTTGCTGGTGGATCAGCTGACGATTGATCCTCAAAGTGCTTTGGTATCAGCTAGCAAACTATCCAGAGAAGAGCTGATTGAACTACTGTCTCAGCTTGACCGACCAGCAAGAGAAGAAGTATATGAGAGGCTGGCCACTCTACAACAAGTGAATGAGCAGCCATACTACCACTACTTTGGTATGGCTCCGGCTGCTTCTCCATGGCCTGGTACTTGGAGGCCTCTCAAGTTCATCATAGATCCTGTAACTAAGAAGTGTGTGATGCAGAATGTCCATGCTTCGCCAGAACCTTCTGATTCTTTAGCTTCTTCCTCATCATCTTCTTCATCTGATGGTGATGCTGATAAAGGTGCTGGTAAGGGCGAGCCAGTCACTCATGATAATGTGACTGATAATGTGACTAGTTCCAAAGACACACTAGTGGATCTCACTAATGATGCTGACAAGGATACCAGTGGCTCTAAACCTTCGTGTGAAGGTAAAAACGATGGTGATCATGGTGATGAGTCAGATTCTGACCTTCCACCTCCACCACCCCACGGAGGTAATCCTATTGTCGCTGCTAGTGATCGCCCCTCAACCAGTAGTTTTGATCCTACTGAGGTGGCTGCTATTTCTACTCTGGCTGTTTATCGTACAGTAGCCAGAATCACACCGGATCTACAAAGAACCATTTGCACTGCTCTTGTCGATCGAATGACTGAAGCCATACGCAGAGCTGGGGATGTTACCACTTCCACTATTGAAGCCCAGCTCAAACAAGTATGTGCTTTTGTAGATCTTGCGATAGATGCCATTGTCCAACACCATGAAGAAGAGGAGGATCTCAAAAGGCGAATCATCTCTTATAATGAATATACTGAGCATATTGCCCATTTTTAAGCTGATCTTGATGCTGCTAATAGAAGGATTCTCTTTCTTAATAAGGAGAATAGGGTTTTAGAAGAGAGATTGGATTCGCAGGAACAACAAATGGCTACAATGGTTCCTGTCTCTGCTTATGTTCAAATGGTGGAGATTATGCAACGAATGGCTGCCCTACAAGCTGATGTTAGGGCCACTGTTGATCGAATGGCCATGGGTGTTGCAAGGAATGAAGTCCGAACTTCAAACCTATGTCTCAGGTAATATGGTGTAGATCCTGGTGCCCATCTATCTCCTGCTGATGCTGACTGGAACAACTTTGCTTACTCAGTTCCTGAATCAGATAGTGACCTTGATGCACAGGTCTCCCCTGCTCATCCTTCTGCCCCTGCTGATGACAAAAAGAGGGATGAGAAGTCTAAAAAGAAGTCTAAAAAAGAGAAAACAATCTGAGGGGGAGCATGAGCATGAAAAGTCTCTAACACAGCAAAGGAGAGATGGTGATGATGGTACTGGTCAAGCTTCTGGCACTAAGCCCAGCAATGCTCATACTGAAGCAGGTGTCCAGGCAGCTGGTGAATCTCAACCCAGTGTGTCTGTCACATCTGTGGATGACATTGGTTCTGGCAGTAAGCCCAGTGATGTGTCTGAACTGGCTATAGCTGAATCTTTTGCTGTCTCTCAAACTATTGAACGAAAAATGAAAAGAAAACTAGAGAGGCATAAGAAGAGACAGCAGGAACTAGATGCTGCTTTCAATGCTAAATTTGAGGCATATGCTGCTCTAAAACGACATAAAATTGAGCATATACGATCCCTCGATCCTGAAAAGCGTGAAATTCAAGATGAACTTCTCAGCATTGATGAACACAAAAGGGCTGCTTTAAAAAGAAGTGCCATGTTCATGGTGAATTATGATAGAAAGAAAGCAAAGATGTATGCTGAGCGAGCAGACAGAATTAAGAAGATGACTCCTGAAGAGATGAAAGATTACTTAGCTTCTACTGAGTCAGGAGGAGTTAGAGCTGACGTATTCATGAAGTGGATTGATGCTATACTAGAAACCATCCAATCCTCTCGATCTGCATCTACTGCTCAACCAGCTACACAATCACAGCCAGCAGATATCATCAACCTTGATGATGATGATGTTCAGGGGGAGCACTTAGCAGTTGTTCTCTATCTGCCTCCACAAGAACCAGTATCAACACAAGAACCATCAGCTGAACCCATGCCCATCGATAAACAAAGGGTAAAATCTGCTCCTAGGGATAACCAGCCCTTAAGGAAAGGACCCTTATTTGAGGAAGCTGATGAAGATACTGTGACAGTTGTGCCAGCTGATACTAATCAGTCAGCTGGTACAGAAGACACAGCAAGGAGTGCTGTGATTGAAGACCCAGCCAGAAGTGTGCGGCTGGGTGTAACATGTGATGAAGACCCAGCAAAGGTGGATGAGCTGGGTGCTAACAAAGATACTGATTCTGTTGATGCTGCTGATGTCACATTCTGGGGCAGAGGGAGTTCAACATTTATTCAATCACCTAATCCTGCCCGGACTCTTACTTACTTTGACAGGACACTGGATGAACGTATTAACTTTTATTCAGTGGGTTCTTCTGGCATAGCAAAATCACGTATGTATCCTCCATCTTCCCCAAAACGTCATGATAAACACACTACTTAGGAAGATGATCCAGCTGCACAGGGTGAGCCAGACATATGAAAGATGAATCCAGACGAAAGAGAGGCCTACAGGCTGGAGATCACTGTTCCAGAACTGCTTGAAAAACGAGCAGCAGCTATACCTGAAAAGAATATGCCACATCAGATTGCTGCACCATCCACTTGATCAGCAATTCTACATCAATGCTTTGGAATTCGACATTGAAGTTGGTATTTATCTATACAACAGTGGTCAAAGGCTACATACTGATGTTGAAAAGCTCTCTTTTATGAGGCTCTGCAGCTAGACATGGATCTAAAGCAATACTGTGATGTCATGACTACTGATGAAGGCAGATAGATGATTGCTATAGCAAAATCCCTCAACATCACTGCCAATGATTATCTATTAAGTGTTCTACTTGATAGGTAAAGGAAGGAGGATGCTGATGCTGAATATGCTGAGAGGCTGAGGCTTCAAGAAGAAGAAGCTAAGTTGGCTGCTGACAGAAAACAAGAGGCTGAGTCCCTCAAGTTAGCTAAAGCCATTGTTAAAGAACAGGACAAGGCATTCGATGAACTGGAAGCTGCTGAGAAAGCACCTGCTGCTGCCCCTATAGAAACTGAACGAACAATAGAATTATCTGATCATTACTATAGGAGAAAATATGGTGATGTGCTAACCAGAAGATCAAATCCGAGCAAGATCATCAAGGAGCACAAAGGCACAAAAAGGACTTTCTCTGTCAGCGGGGAAGGTAGTGTTCAAGAAAGAATAGACTACACTGAACTGAGAACCTTAGGATTCAGTGAATGGATGGAGATATTGCAGTACTTTATTGGCAAAGGTAAAAGTGGTATTAAAGATACACTGAAACCTGAACTTCAAGAGCTCTTCAACAAAGCAGTAAAGTATGGGAATGCACCAGTAGTGAATGTAGAAGAAGTTCTTTCTTAAAAGCCTAAAGGTAAGAAATCTACTGGTGAAGGCCCACACAGAAGAGATCCCATCATTCTACCTCTTCAGATTCCAATATCCGACTAAGTCCCTACAGTGATATTTTTAGTTGCTCGTTAAATGCATTCTTAATAATTGGGGGTAGGCCTATCGGGAGTAACGTCCCCGATACATTTGACCAAGTCTTTGTATTACTCAATAATGAAATTAAACCGACAAGTATAGACACAACTTGTCATTGGGGCAAACTTTGAACGTTTAGTCTAAATATCACGAATTGGCATAACTTTTTGATCCCTGCGAGATCAACTTTATAAACAAAATCTTGTGGTCTAAAAACAACGATAACTACTTTTGTTAAACCTATGATTTCACTCAACCTTTTTGGTTGACACATTAGCATATTTGTCTTAGGTGCTGATTGATCAAGCTTATTTACTTACTGCTTATGTGATGCTACTTGGACTTAGGATCAAGAGATATCGCATTTATTATTCTTGCATTTGAAACAATTATTTTATTGTAATTTCCATTATTGTAACGACATTTCATTTTCCGCTGCGTACTCAATAAAGTTTGCTTTTATCATATAGTATTGTTCTCGTATTATAATATGTTGGTTTGTTTAATATTAGTAACGTTTTCTTCCAGTCCCTCTCTGGAGGACGTCACACCAGCGGCCACTTAAATTTCATTATATACGAAAAATATTACAAGAATGAGCGCTCATTATAACACTCTTGAATATTATCACGTATCTCTCAACACCTCTCACAAATGGTAGATTACAATAACGGAATTCGCTCCCATCGTTATTGAATTACCGAGACCACCTCACGGGACGGAGTAAGACGACTCTCATAGACTCTCTATTTTTCTCTCTAACTCTTCCACTTTTCTTCTTACACAATGACTACTTATTTTTAGCCAAACATTCCCACCAAAATTCCCTCCATAAAACTCCCTCCAAAATAATTTCCACCAAAAAACTTCCACCAAAAAACTTCCCACCAAAAATACTCCCACATAAAAACTCCTACAATATTTAAATAATTTAATTCAATAAATAATACATCCTCCCTTGAATCAAATTCTTTAAATCTCGATCTCGAACATGGATTGTTAATCTTCATCTTGTCGCCGCCGACTATATCTCAATCGGGACACGCCGCCAAACAAACTCATTGTTAGGAAGAATTTCGACACAAGGAACTCTCCATGATCAACTCTCTACCGAGCCTCTTTATCTTGAACCTCTCTTCAATAACTTCATTATTTACGTACGATTTCAGTAGCAACTTCTAACACATGTATCTCCCAATCTACTCTTCTGATCACCACAAAAATCAATCACAATATAAATTAAAGTGTTTTGAACCCGCTGTCCAAAAATCACGACGATCCAATGGCTAAAGAATCTGCAGTACCCTTATCTTCTTAACTATGCTGAAATCGACGAACTTTTTGCAACTGGCTTCAGATAATTATATCTCTCTAAGGACCACTCTAATCAAAGATCCTAATGGTCTGATCGTGTATCTACTTCTTATGAACCTACAGTCCAAATTTCACACCGATCCAACGGTTAACGAACCCATACTATCAATTCTCTTGTCGCCGCGCATAATATGACGAACCGAACTTTTTTTCCTTCACGTATTAACTTCCTCCTGATTATGCGATTCTTCTCCATGAATCCCACTCTGATACCAGTTTGTTGGGATAGAACCCGCACACATATCACTTTCAAGATCGATCCCCACCACACTAAGAATCACATAACCATGTATAAGTCAATAATAAACGACAAAATATAAAAGTTATACGCACGCAACATTTTACGTGGAAAACCTCTCAAAGGAGAGTAAAAACCACGGACCAGCGACCACTTAAATTTCACTATATACGAATAATATTACAAGAATGAGCACTTATTATAACACTCTTGAATATTATCACGTATCTCTCAACACCTCTCACAAATGGTAGATTACAAAAACGGAATTCGCTCCCATCTTTATTGAATCACCGAGACCACCTCACCAGACAGAGTAAGACGACTCACATAGACTCTCTATTTTTCTCTTTAACTCCTCTACTTTTCTTCTTATACAATGACTACTTATTTATAGCCAAACATTCCCACCAAAATTTCCTCCACAAAACTCCCTCCAAAACAATTCCCACAAAAACAATCCTACCAAAAACTTCCCACCAAAAAACTCCCACCAAAAACTTTCCACCAAAAATACTCCTACAAAAAAACTCTTACAATATTTAAATAATTTAATTCAATAAATAACACAACACTTCCTCTTTGTATGCTTCAGTTGTCATGTTTCCAAGGATAAATTTAGCCCAACTTTTAAACGTACCATAGTTACTTAACACGAAGAGATATAACCTGTATTTGTTGCTACTTTAAGGTCTAATGTTTTCATGTTTTCTAATAACATTTTCTTTGTTGTTCTAATGGGAATTGTACCTTTTGGGCATTCACCATTTACATGCCATACTTGATCATTTCATTTATGCTATATCACCATTAATTCCTCCTCATCAGACTATTTAACGACCAACTGTTTACCACCCCCACGGATTAAAACCTCTGATTTAATTTGCAGATTTATTGAAAAATTAGCAATTGACTAACCTTTTGTCTTCATTCATCCCTAATTATACACTCAAACTATCATCATGAGTAACAATAATAAGCTTGACTTGATGTTCATATCACTAATCCAACTTGGATGATAGTTTAGTCTCATCTGTATTCATCATTTAATCAAAAGCCATTTAATTATAGCCTTTTAGATCATATGCATACAAAAAAAATAAGTACATAAAAAAGAACCTGAATGGTACTGTTGAGTAAGAATGTTGGTTTCTTAATCTTAATCAACATCAATAATTGGTTTGATGATGACACATGCACATAACCAAAAGTGATGGTAGATATCTTGACATAAATATACAAGTTCACTAAACCAAACTTACTCTAGCAAAATACGAAACCAAATGAAGCTTAGAGTGAAAACATTAGTGAAAATAAAAAGAAGACAAAACTCAAGTGCCACACAGTATGGATCCATGGTCGACCGCATGTCAGACCATGGAAGTACTGAACCCTGGTTTATGAGAAACCGGGTACACGATCGACTCCACGGCTGACCGTGGATCGACTGTAGTACGTTATTTCAAATCTCTCGATCAAATAAAGTTTGACCACTTCGGGGCATCTTAATTCATGAAACCTGTTTCAACATGCTTAGAATAGTTTCCTTTTTCATATCTAAAAGAGTTTTGGTCACTAGAACGCTAATCATGGTTAATCACACCTAATGACACCTTAATGATGTTTTAGCCTTGATTAAGGATAATACATAAGTATTACATGATAACTTGTGCTCCTAAAATGTATTTAGACATACTTAGGATGACCATCAATTCCCAACCAAGAGTTGATCTTTCCTTATACATGTGTTGGACATTAGTGTATACTTATACATTAATCTTGCAAAATGCCACATTGCAAGTAAACTTACATAGCCTTGGTATAGTGCTATGTCATCACTATGTGTTTATTCCAAGATTAATTACTAAGTGATCTAATCACTACATGAGTATTACTTGACTACTTGCTATTATTATACGAGTATTACTTGACTATGTGTTAAATGCCAACTTGCTAGTAGTTACTTAATATATGTGAATGAACTTTGTCTTACTATAAGCTATAAATTAGGAAATTTCAAATGTATGCTTAGCCTACCCAAATGCAATAAGTGTAACTTGGTTGATAACAATGAATAAGTCATAATCAAATGGTCTTAAGTACTTAAAGAATTATTAACACACATATTGAGATATCAAACGATACATGTTTAAGTTTAGCAACATGTCTAAGAATGGTTTAGTCTTGATTAACATAATGTCTTACAACATGATTAATTGAACTTATTTGTTTCACTAGGTAAGACATCATGAACACATCTAATTGATCCATGAACAAGCTTAAAGATGAATAATAACATGCTTAGTGATTAATTGGGTTTTTGTCATCAATGACATGTTGACCAACCAATAGGACTTAAGCAAGAAAACAAACAAAATATTATGATAAATCTGAGATTACTCTAATTGGTTATCAAGGTTTGTATCCAAGAATGTTAGACTTCCCTCTTTGGTCATGACAAGTCACTATCAAAAGAATACAACCAAGAAGAATCATGCATTTAATGCATATAGTATATGTATAGGATGTTGGGTATCTTTTGCACTTAATGTTGAGAACCATATAAGGACTAGGAGAAAATGACCTGACAACTTGCGGTCGACCCACGATCGACCGTGGTCTGAGTCGCAGCAATGACTAGTTTTTTTTGTCTCTCTATAAATAGCACAACTTGGAGAGCTTTGAAGATTTGA